>NC_085137.1:94614353-95214353 GCF_035046485.1 Aedes albopictus | reverse complement strand
CGATATTTGCGTTTTGCTGTATGTGTGATTTCATTCACTCACTTTTTCATAGGTCCTGAGAATTGTTGATATGCAAATACGTAGAATTCTGAGAACTCATTTCGGTATCATAATGGCCAACTTTTCCGCACTTGTGCATTATGCAACCCAAATGAGTTGTAACTTGATGATTTTGTGGCTATATCGGTCTTTTTCTACTCATTGTATCATAAGGGTGTAGAGATGAAAGTGGATAATGAAACGATAGATATGATAGTATTCGCTAGGTAGCGAACAAGTGTGAAACTTTTATAAGGTGGTTATTAATAGAATACGGTCGATAAATCAGAATTCGATACAAATAAGTTGTATAATAAAAAAACCATTGTATATCATTTTGTTGCAGATCTCGATTTTTTCAGCACTCCGTATTTATCCAAAGAGGTACGACACGTGCTAAACATTTTTTTTATCTGTATTAACGAGATTTTTGGCCCTTGGCTAGTTCATCTCGGGACCCACACTTTACTTCCCTTCCGAAGGAAGAACTCACATTTTGCGAGTTTGTCGGGGTTGGGATTCGATCCCAGGTCCTCGGCGTGATAGTCAAGTATTCTAACCAGGTCCGCTCCACGCTGAACAACTTTTTGCATTTCGTTGAATAAAATTATTTAATTATTCAATTACTTAATGATATATGAAATATCTTTCCAGAAAATTAAAAAAAAGTCCGCATGATTATAACGTTTTTTTTTTGTGTCCTCATTCGAGCGAAAAAAAATATCTGTAATATTGGGACTACTCCCACGGATTCCGTAAAAATTTATTCAAATTTTCCAATTTTTTTTTTTCAAAAAAATTGTTCTGCGGATTTTTTTTTTTGATAGTTATTTTGAAATTCCTTCGCATTTATTTCTAGACGGGCTTGGTGGTCCAGGGGCTATCGCTTCTGATTCGTATGCAGAAGGTCCTGGGTTCAATCCCTGGCCGGTCCCTTTCGACCTACTTTGTATCTTTCTGTCTACATTCTCTATATTCTCCTCTCTACATATACAGCTCATGTATACTCATATGTTCATAGTCATTATTAAAGAACCAAAAACGGTTGAAAAGCCGTTTCCCGTCCTTCCAACTTTCAAAGCACGGTGTCAATCTATATCAGATACAGCCTACGAGTTATGCAATCAAGCGAGCTGTGCCGCATTAACTTCATAGTAATAATCAAACTAATCTATCACCGTAACCTGGCATACACACACCAATGTGTGATCCCTCTGCCAACCATATCCCACCAATACTCCGACACCCGCATGAATTTGTGCAGACGCAGTGGTATATTCTGTCTGATGTGGATACAAATGATTGCAATCATCACTTTCTTCCCTTACCCCCATTGACCTGCAACCTGACATGGCAGGCGCCATTGTCGCCCTAAAAATAGAAGATCACCAACGCTCACACACTGAAGATGCCTGCTAGTCCCCGGCAGATATCTCATTGCTTCCTTGGTTGAGTGCAGGGTCGTGCAATTTCGAAAGGAAAACATGACGTACGACGACTGTAGCAAATCGTTTCCCATGCGAACGGACTGCTGTGATGCTTCATCTCTCACCCAGCAACACACTCGTTCGTTGCTGCTACAGAAACAAGTGTGTATGAAACATGGGATGATACACTTGGATTTTCGTTTCATTTATGAGTCATTGAAATACTTCAACATGCTAAAAACACTATTTAAACCACATTTTTAAATAGTGGTGCACGCCAATAGAATAATAATTATGTTTTATGAAAGAGGATAACAAATTCGACCACTTAAATCCAATTAACCGGCGCCCGTAACCATTGAGAGACTAGCGCGCACCAGTGAGACACTAAAGGTCCCATTAGACATGACAAATATTTGGCCAAACAAGCCCAACAAATGACCAACACAACGTAAATCATGGCAACCTCGGATGAATGTCGGACTACCATGGCAAATATTTGTCATTATGACAAACAGTCTAATGGCCCCTTAATGCTCTGACGGGTGAAGCACAAGCAATGCGACCGGGTGGGAGACTACCGAGTGCTACGATGAGTGGAAAAGTTTTTTTTAACGACCGAGTCATTAGAAAAATGTATGGAACACTTGAAGTGACTCATTCAAATGTTGCATGAAAGTGTATCATTGAAACGAAATTGTACGCCCCTGGTTGAGTGTAGCTGGTCTGGCGATACTGGAGTAGCATCTACGGGCGGTCAATCAAACTCAAACTCAAGAAATTCCTCCGATGTTTCCTAAAAATTAATCCAGAAACTATGAAGGGGAAGGGGTGGTAAAATGAGCATATTAAGCTTTTACTTGATTTTTTCCATTATTCAATAGTAAAACATAAAATAAACGGCAGATAATCATTATTCCATCATTCATTAATACAAATATTAATAAGTTTTAGTCAGATTTATTGCAAAATATATATTTTTTCGTGTTTTAGAACACGCGTTAATTATCGACTGTTCTATAGAATGCGGGTAAAATGAGCAAGGGGCGGTGGTAAAATGAGCATAGTGGGGTGGCAAAATGAGCATATGGAGGTAGTAATATGAACACCTTGGAAAATAAAAACCGTCTTCATGTAATTTTCAACAATATTGTTAAATGAAAAGATTGTAAACTAATCTATTATTAAAATCATCAGCTCTTCATAACAAATATCACAACTGTTACTTTTATTCTTCAAATATCCACATTTATTTCATAACAAACAAAACAAGTTTGAAAAACGTAAAACGAGCGCATATTCAGTGTTTGCACATTCAGTGCAAAAATAAAAACTTCAAAATTCAATTCTGGGCAATACAGGTATGTTCCGTTTTTATCAACACGGTCCGCGATTTTCAGTTGACAAAAACGGAATAGTGACAAAAACGGAATAATTTTTATTGGTAAAATATTTTGCAACATTTTAATATGAATTGGAAGTTTTACTGTAGAACACATTCCAAAAGTAAGAATATGCAGTTGACTATGAAATTTAATTGTGTTTGATGTGTTTTAGCACATCTTGGTTGCACAGTTCAAATAACAGTTTTTAGACTGTGACGCCGACAAGAGGGATTCATCACATTTGTGACCACATTTTTGGAAATTTATTTTTGTTGAGCGCAAGAATGACACACATTACAGTTCCAGTACTCGGATCGACGTTTTAAACTATGACATGGAAGTATGTCATGGAATGATGAATCTTCAGGAACGTAATTTCGATATCCTAACAAAAAAGGATATGTTTACTTCCTTCCGGAAGGCATTCCTCCACGAGTATCATCTTCACAGATTCCTATAAAAGTTTCGTCTAGGATACTTTTAGGAAATCTCCATGAATTTTTCTAAGCAAGCACTTGTAACTTTTCAAGAGTATTGGATTACCCATGAAGTTCCTCCAGAATTCTTCTAGGTTACCTTGTACCAAGCCGTTTGTTAATATTTTGGAATTCGGTAAGAATGTTTAGAGAAAAGAAGTTTTGCCCCTTATGATTTCTTCAGAAATTTCTTCTTGGATCAACCTAGATGTATTTTTTTAAATTTCTCTTGGAGTTTCTCTGGGGATCCCTTCAAATATTCCATCAGGAAATGGAATTTATTAACCTTCCTTATGCATTATGATGGTAACAGCTCGCTGACGTAGTGTACGGTTTGGGTCTAGAATGGCCCTAATGCTCAAGGTGGGCTAAGGAAATCATTTTGGGATTTAACCTAGACATCATGTTGAAATTAATCCAACTCGAGTTGCTTTGGAGATTCACCAAGATTTTACTTTTGAAATATAGGAGTATCTCCGTTCCTTCAGAATTTCCTGCGCGAATTCTTCCAAGATTACTTTTTGAAATCCCTCCAGAACATTTTTCTGATATTTCTCCAGGGATTTATTCTGTGGTTCCTCCAAAATTTATTTCTGGGATTCCTTCAACATTTTTTCTAGAATTTCATCAGAAGTTCTTTCTTGGATTCTTTTAAGAGTTTCTTATGATATTTTTCCCTAGAATGCCCTCCATCCGAAAGTTTCTCATAAGGATTCCTACAGGACTTTGTTTTGGTATTCATGCGCAGTAGAAACACCTACACCTACTGGAACTTTTATTATGAATACTTCCAAGAGGATTCTATCTTCCATCTTGGTTATTTTCCCATGATTAGTAGATGAACCAGCCTTGGGCTGACAATCTTATTAAAAAA
The DNA here is from genome assembly GCF_035046485.1 of Aedes albopictus. Lineage (NCBI taxonomy): Eukaryota > Metazoa > Arthropoda > Insecta > Diptera > Culicidae > Aedes > Aedes albopictus. The sequence goes on along the minus strand of NC_085137.1, from coordinate 95,210,152 downwards.
TAATGTAATAATAATTCTCCCCGACTTCTTACTGCGTTTCCTGGAAATATCCCAGTAGTTTAGTCTAGTAATCTTCCAGGAATTCTTTCCTCAAACCCTACAGAAATTTATTCATGGAGTCCTACTGATGTTCTGTGTAGAAATCTCCGGCGAGTTATTCCTGAGAATCCTCCAGAATTTCCTGGTGTAAAACCTTGATAAATTCCTTTTAGGAATCCTGTATAAGTTCAGAATTGATGGGATTTCTTTAGGATTTTTTGGGAATCCTCAGATTCTTCTGGGAATTTTTCAGCAGTTGCTGGAGAAATCCCCAGATCGTTTGTCAAGTTCCTAGGCTTATCTTTCCTAGAGAAACTTATTTCTGAAAGACTTAACTCCTAATTCACATGAAGAAACTTCTGAATTATTTCCTAACGATATCTAAAAAAATCCATTAAATAATCTGAAGGAATACAAGGTAGAATCGCCAGTAGAAATTACTGAAGGAACCCAAGATTGCATTTTTGGAGCAATCGAAAGATGAAATCTTAGATAAAATTCTATAGGAATCTCCAGTTTACCTAGTGAATATAGCAGTTTCGGACGGGAAAATTTGGACAGGGTATCAAGGATGACAAGAGAGATTTCTGGTTGAAATTTGAGCCCCGTCGAAAAGAAATAGCGACCAGAAGAGAAGAATTCAGCACATTGCGTAATTTCAAGAAAATCGTGTAAAAACCGCGTGGAATTTATTGCACTTAAAAAAAAGTCTTGTAAAAAAGACTGTACATAGTGTAAAAATTCAGGCAATGACGGGCAAAACCCCGAGCTGTTCAAGTTTTCGAAGAACACTTGAAGAGGCAGGCCAAGTTCCAGTTGGTACGTAGAGCTAGAGTAATTTTCTATCGGACTATTGGTTTTTTTTCTCATGTTCAAATAAGAAGTAAAATTATGCGTGAGAAAGTATGAATTAACATTATCTACAGTTGAATTTGAACTGTGTTCAAAACTATTGTAGCGTATACGCTACAAATTCACTCATAGATGCATTGCCTCAAGACTAATGTTAAACTATAAATAACTCGCGTTCGAGGGAACAAATTTGACAAAAACTTTAGTGTTGACAAAAACGGAATGAAATGTTGACGAAATCGGATAGTGACAAAAACGGATAGTGATAATAACGGATAGTGACAAAAACGGAACATACCTGTACAAGTACTCAGTTGCAGAATCGGCATCCGAGATCGTCTTCGTTCGTACCGCATTCTGTGTGGAACCACATCAAGCAGGAATGACACTTCTTCCATCCTTGGCCATCAACGGAATCAGAAAAAGATGCACCGAAGAGATCGCACAACGTATCTTCGAAAATCTCAGCTTTCTTCTGCACCTTGGTTCGTTTTTTCGTTGTTTTTCGTCCTTTTTTTATGGCCTTAATGGTCTTTGCTGCTTCCGATGTGGCTAAGCTTTGAAGATAGTTTTCTCCGGTAATTTCAACTGCCTGTTCTGCCTTACGCTTGCGCTTTGCATTTCTCGGAGCTGCCATTTTCGGAAGTGGTAGAATGTCCTTCGGTGATATGGTGAATGAGGAGTTCGGAGAGGCTTCAGATTTTGGTTTAATGCTGATTATTTGATTGGCATCATCTTGATTATCGTCAAGAACCTCATTACCGGTTAACTCAGGAAAACTGATTGAACTCGGCATAGGGATCTGCTGTACTGTTGATCCGTCAAGCACCAGTGGTTTAGTTACCGTGATTAAAGTAACAGTCGTGACTTCTACCTGGTCGGTGGCGATTGCTGGCTGATCGGGATTTACTGTCGGATTTGTTGGTCGGATTTCTGGCTGGTCGGTCACTTCGGATGGAGCAAATTCCTCATCACTGAACACGTTCCTATTGAAAGGCCAAATGCCAGACTTTCGGAAACCGTTCTCAGCCACTTCTGCTGAAGCGGCTTTCAAATATGCCGCACCCATCAATTCCGCCACGTCGTACAGCGTTATGGCTTTGCCAGGGAATTTGCGCATAAAATTTTCCGAAGCACTTGCATAATAGCTTTTGAATGGGCCCATGAAGGCCACATCCAAAGGCTACATTTTATGGCTGCAATGTGGGGGCAACACAATAACGTCAACGAAATTGGCCAGAGCTTTTTCACCAAACGCCAAACCCTTGTGAGAGCTGTGCCCATCAATAATCAGCAAGGCCGGGTTGGTTTCTGACGGGTTGGTATTTTCAATGAAATGATCAAACCAGTCTGGGAAGATCTCGCTGGTCATGTAACCGGAAGGATTACAATTAAACTTGGTTCCGTTCGGTGCAACTTTTTTCAACGAATCGTGCATGCGCACCCGAGGGAAGATCACGTAGGGTGGCAAATGTTGCCCGGTTGCGGACATACACATCACGATTGTTGTCTGCACTCCTCGCTCAGCAGAAGTAATCGATCCAACCTGCCTTTTCCCTTTCCTGGCCACGATTTTCAGCTTCTTCGGAGGGACCTTATGGGTGTTTCCATATTTTAATATTAGTAAAATTAATTAAGTAAAATTAAATAATAAAAAGCTATATTTACCGTATTGACTCCAGTTTCATCCGCATTGAAAATGCGATTCGGGGGGTAATGCTTGGCGTCTAAAGTTTTCTGCAGCAGGTCGTAGAAGTTATTCACAGAGGGGTTGTTAAACCCTCTAGCTCGAGCGATGGATGTTGCTTCCGGCTTCCGGAATGATATGGTTGGATTTCGCCTGAGAAATCCTTGAAGCCAGTACCTGCCAGCCATTTGGCGTTTGTGGCTGAAGTCGTGAGGTAGCTTGTTCTTCTCCGCCAGGTCATAGGCAAGTTTGCGAACATCTTTCATGTTGACCCCATAGAACCTGGTCTCCAAATCAAGAAGATGCTGAACCAGTTCACTCTCTTGTTCTGGCGAGAACACCGTTTTCTTCGAGCCAAGTCCTCTTTTCTTACCCGGAGAAGCAACCCACCTGGCGAGAGTCGCCCTGGGAATGTTGTGTGTACCTAATAGCAGCATGACGGACAGATACTCCGCGAACAACGGCATGCTTTGCCGCGGCCATCTGCTCATCTGTCCAGGTTGCCGCTCCGTTTTCCTCTCTTGCTCATTTTACCACCACACTCGGGTGCTCATTTTACCACCACATTCGAGTGCTCATTTTACCCGCAAAGGGGTTTCAGTTTAAAACGTCTTACTATAACGTGGGAAACGATACTAAATACTTACTGTCGATGTTAACAGCTGAGTAATAAGTTAACTTATTGTCCTGCAGCGTTTGGTTAGATAAATTGAACGTTTACATCACAAAAATCGCTAAATAATGCAAGCCAAAAATTAGATCACAGACAAGCAACTGCACGGGCGGTTTGTTTTTGTTTATTATTTATGTTATTCGACGGCTCAATGCAACATAGGGGTGCTCAAAAAGGTTTTTATGAGTAAAATAATGGGTGGCCTAAAGATTAAAATATTTTATTTGACCAAATACCGTAATTTAAGCACCGGCTCATTTTACCACCCCTGCTCATTTTACCACCTCTTCCCCAACTAAAAAAAATCTTATAAATTGTTCCAAAGGTTTCTTCCGAAATTGCTCCATGAACTCCCTCAGAAAATCCTTCAGGGATTTGTTTCGGAATATCTTTCACGGATTCCTTCTGCAAAATCTTCAGGGATTTAACGATTGATTAATTAAATCGTCCATGAGTTTCCTAAGAAATTCGTACTTGTATTTTTTTTCAAAGATCTCTACTGAGATTCTTTCAGAATTTCTTTGGAACATCTTCCAACGTTTCTTCAGGGATTCCTCACGATCATCCTTAAAGGATTCCTTAAGGTAATGTTTCAGGCATGCATGAAAAGTTCACCAAAGCAGTTACTGCAGGAATTGATTTGTAAAATCTTTCCTTCTTTTTGAAAATTATTTCAGGAAAGCTTTAAAATATCTACAACGCTTCCTTCTGATATTTCCATATGAATTTCTACAGAAATTTCAACAAAAAATTGTCTAAGAAGTATTCCATGGATTCCTTTTTAAACTCCTACTGGAATTACTTCAGAGAATTAACTAGAGCACATTCGAGAAAATCATTCTGAAGATATCAGAAGTCTCCAAAGGGATTGCATCATAATTTTCTCCAGGGATCCATATGTTCCATATTTATTATTATTGAGATTTTCAGCCCTAGACTGGTTCATCTCCGCATTCAAAAGTTCTTTGAGAGAGTTTGTTTTAGAAATTCTAAAAGAGCGACATTACAAAAACTGGAAAAGCGACTATATCCAAAATAATATTCAGGTGGTTCCTTCAGGAATTCGTGCAGCTATTTCTTCACTAACTCAATCATCGGGGTTTTCTTCTAGGATTCCATTGAAAATATCTGCAGGAATATATTTAGGTATGTATTTATTTTATTGTTGTTTCTCGGTGAGCCTCGGTGAAAACTATTGTCTTAACACTATTGTCTTAACATTGTGAAGTTTCGACTTACTGCTTTTCTTCAGCCATCCTCAGACAATTTCGATCACCGCAGAAACTTTCACCTCCTTTACTGCTGAGTGATCATGTACCTTCCAGGTACTCTTGAAGAGAAGGTACGTAATCGCTCAGCAGTGAAGGAGGTGAAAATTGCTGCGATTATCGAAATTGCCTGAGGATGGCTGGAGAAATGCAGTGAGCAGAAACGTTACAACGTTAATGCAATCGTTTTCATTGGCTCACCGAGAAACATCAATAAAACAGATGAATGTCAGTAACTGTGACTAACACACTCAATTAAATCTTTAGGTATTACTGCAGGTAATGTTCCAGAAAATCCAGCTAGAATTTCCACTGGTATACTTGCATTATTATTTTCCCTTATTCAGAAATTCATACAGACGTCTATTTACAATAGATTATTATTATTATTATTAGCTCTTTATTTTGGGAAAATTCAGCCCGACGCTGGTTCATCCCCGTCTTGAATATAAACCAACGGTATACTTTGAGTTATTCTGGCAGGAATATCCCAGACATCCCTACAAAAACTATAAAGGATTCCTCTAGCATTTTTTTCTAAAGAATTCTGAAATTTATCCAGGAACATTTCCGAAGAATCTCTACAGCAATTTTATTGGATTTTTCTTCATATACTTTACAGATTCCTCTAGGTAGTTTTTCAAAAGATTTCTTCAATAACTCTTCCAAATTTTTCAAAGATTTCATTAAACTTGGTGGTATTTCCCAAAAAGTTTCCCCTGTCATTCATGAAGGAATTCTACTGAGATCACTTCGGGTATTTCCTAGGGGTTATCAAAAACACTTCCAGGTATTTTCACAGGTATTAGACTGGAAAGGTATTCAACGAATCTCTCAAGGATACTTTTATTTATCAGCGAGTTGTTTCTTTCTGAATATATTCCAGTGGTTCCTTCGTACATGTGGTACATGTGGTATTCGTACATGTGTTTCCTAATGAACAGTTCCAGTAATTTCATCGGGGATTTCTCAAGGGAATCATTGAAAAGATCCGCGGGAATTTATTTAGCAATTACGCATGGTTACCATCCTTAAAACCCAGCTAGTTTTCCTCCAGGTATTCTTGCATTATTATTTTAACTTATTCAGGAATTCAAGCAAACGTCTACAATTTATTATTATTGGCTCTTTATTATAGGAAAATCCAGCCCGAGGCTGGTACATCCCTGCCTAGAATATAAACCAACAGATTCAGAAATTTATTCCAAAACATTTCCAAGAAATTTCTACAGAAATTCATTTTAAAATTTCTCTAAATATATTTCGGATTCCTTCAGGATTTTGATTTTATTTTTAAAGCTATGTTCATTTAGAATCCGACATGACAAAATAACGTATATCTTAGGGATGGAATAATAAACATAAAAGGTTGAGGGCTTCACAAGGGTTATTTATTGTACTTTCATGGAAAAATATCATTGAAGTTATTTATTTTTATTTTTCACACATTTTCTTACTTTTTCAGTGTTGACCTCTCTAAAAATCTGCACAACGGTGGTAAATTTTAGCAACAACCCCTTCCGCACGTTTGTTCAACAATCAGGTCATCTATGCAGTGTCCTAAGTGCCTTGACTAGTCTGACTAGGATTCCGAAGAAAAAATTGCCAAACTTTTTTTTTTATTGCGAAATGAGGGGCAATTCAGTGAATTGAGAAAACGCGAAATTTGAGTGTTTTTTTTCGTTGATAAACACTACCCATCTGTGACGATACCACTGAACGTCTCCGGCTGTCATGGCAGCTCATCAAAATAGGTAAAACCTCTACATATCCCTTGTGTGCGTTTTTGAAAAGCACCACGCGATTCTTGAGACTGTCATCCTTGTATGAATTGGTTCTCATCATCTTGTTGCGAAAAAACCATGCCCAGAGTTCGAACTTCTTGTCAACTCTTCAAATTCAAAGCAGATTTATCAATGAACCCAAGCTTTTTTCTTCCGAGGACACTTCCTTATGCCATGGTTAACAACATCTGTGCACATAACACATATTGGTTTTGACGATATTAACATTTTTCGCGACTGTCGTACCTGACCACGCTAAATTTTCAACGTGTTTGTGCAAGATTTTTTTCCTCCTCTTGTCTTCAATCTGAAATAACTTTTCACTCGTTGCAAGAAATCGATGAAATTTTCACCATTTCAATAGGATTAGTGTATGATCAGAGTGCTGCAAAAGAATGATGATTATGTTCATTGAGAGCGCTACTAGAAAATGTGACATGATTCCGGATTCTAAGTGAACATAGCTTTATTTATGTTTATTATAATTTAAACTAATTCTACACTCCCCCCAGGAAAATTTTCCAATGAATTATATTGGAGTTCTACCAAGCGTTTCCCAAGAAGTTTTCCCTTGTAGGAATTCCTTCATAAATTCCACTTAAGAAGCAAATTCTTCAGGAATTTCCCTGGGATTTCTTTGAATATAATTCTAGGGATTTTTACATGTATCAGACTATATATCTACTGGAAATATCTACTGCGAGACCTTTTCAAATTTTCAAATGTCTAAACGAATCCTGTAAGGATTTTCTGAAGGGGTCTCTGAAAGAGCTACGGGAGATATATGTGGAGAATCTTAGGAGAAATTCTTGAATTGGAAGCATTCCTTTACTAAAGTCTCTTAAGCAATTTCTGAAGTTATCTCTTGAGGAATTTCTGCGACATTCCTAAAAGAAGTTCAAAAGGAAATCTGGGAAAAATAACGAAGGAAAGTTCATGGTGGAATTCTGGAAAGTTTTGTGGTTAAATTCCATAAGAAATTTTCGGAGTACTTTCCGAGGAAATCTCAGATGAGATTTCTAACGGGCAGCTTCTGAAGCAATTTCTGGTGAATCTGGTGAGCAATCCCTGAAAAAACTATATATGAGAGGAACTTCTGCTAAAATATTTGAAAACGTAGGTACTTGAGGAATTCTTCAAGGAGTTACTGAGGAAAGGAATACTTTGCAGGAATCTGGAAAAGTATTTCTGAAAAAACTTTTTCAGGTACTCCTGAAATGATTTTTTGGAAATGTTATTGAGAAGTGCGAAGGAATAAATCTCTGGAAGAACTCCTAAAGGATCACCGGTAAAATGTCTGAAAGAATTTATGAAAGATAATTAATCCTAAATAAATTAATAAGGCAGTCCTTGGAGGAAAAAATCACGAATAAAAAAAAGATACATGTAGGAACTTTTGGAATGAGCTGTCCCAAAAAAAAAAAAATATTTTTGAGAAGTTCATGTGCTCAATCGTAAAATGAAGGATATACGCATATTTTAAGCATTTATATATAATATTTCGAATTTCCAAAAAATCATTGAGAAATTCCGTCAGGCAAACTTTTGAAAAATAACCCTCTTTCGAAAAAACATCCTTGAAAATCGAATTTTCGTAAAGCGCTGTCCATAAACTACGTAGACTTATTTTTGGCCAACTCAGATCACCCCCTCCCTTTCGTAGATTTTTGCCCCCACAAAAAATCGAAATTTCTATGGAGCGTAGACTTTGCCCAGACCCCCCGTCTCCCTGAATGTCTACGTAGTTTATGGACAGGCCCTAATGTTTTTTTTTCTTCAACTTATAAACTTTTTAAGTATTTTTTGTATTTCTCTATGGACCTCTAGGCAATCTTGAAGGGCATTGGTTTTGTTTTTGTGTTTATATTGACAGCAGAACATTTTCATGCTAAAAAAACATAGGAACTACTTTTTTATTTTGAACTTTAAGCTTTATTTAGTTTGTTTCATGAAAATCTCGTCTGGAATCAATGCTAACTTAATTATTGTTTTATTGATTTCATCATAATTATGGAATCTCAGAATAACTTACAACTCAACAAAATCAAATAAAAATTACAGCAGTAGTCGTTGATGCCCGTTGAACTAATCTCGAACTTAATTGCCACCAGTAACCTCGACAACCGTAACCCCGACAGTTAATTATACAAAAGCCCTTCGTGAAACTATCCGCCACCCCAGAATTAGAAAAAAATCCATGTAATCCAGCTTAAAAATTTCACAAGTAAAGCTTTTATTTTTATTATTTTCATTTTTAATATACAGATTTTTGCAAATAATTGAAATATTGTCCATCCACTAAAAGCGTCTCAGCATCAAAACATGATATTTTGATTTTTTAGAGAAATTATGTACCGTAAAACGGGGTATCTTTGATAATGCGGGTAACTTTGATAGTTCGGCAGGCATTGTGTAATTTATCTTATAACTATGATTCCTTCAACCAGTTAAGAAAAAGGTAAACGTAAATCAATTCTATACATATGAAAGTTCATCTTAGACGTATTTTCATTAAAATCTAGCTTAAATACAACTTTTTGGACAAAAATTAAAAATTGTTGATATTTTTGACATTTATCAACCCTTTCAAACAATCTGCTATACGACTTCGGTAAAACTATTTTTTCAATGAATGGACTCTTATTCTCGATAGATTCATCATAGCAGATTCCAAATCTGGCCTTGAATCTCTTAACGAAGTGTGTTTTTGCGAAATGGAAGCAATTTTGTAAATTGGGATATTAATCTCCATACATTGATAAACGCCTAAAAGTATGCAATGCCCTAGTAATTTCATGTAGATAAATATGTGTTGTTCAAAATTTGTTACTAAAACATTGAATAACTACCCAAAAAAGAAAACTAACCATGAATAGCATGTAATCCTATATTGATGTACCGTTAAGCATTTATTATTAAAAAAGATAATGATTTTTGATAGCTAAATTTATTCTGTTTTGCACTCAATACTTTACAAACTCATTTTTATATGTAGAATTTAGTAAAAAATCAATGTTTTGATATAAAAATTCTATCTTATATATTCCACAAGCCTTCTCTCATCATGTTCATTCTCCTAAGATTTCAATCTGTGATTATTTTTTGAGATTTGATGTGTTTTAAGTGCATTATCAAAGTTACCCCAAAATGGAAATCTGATTTTTGGTTATATGAAAATCTAAAAGTTATCCAAAATATTTTAGATTATCGAATCTTTCAATTGCAATTGGTAACTGATACCCCAGTACTTGTTTTAAAAATATAAAACTCGGGGAAATACTGTTACATGTAAAAATATTGAGAAAATTCGCTGAAAAACTATCAAAGTTACCCCATTTTACGGTATATAAATAGTACTATCACATAAAACTACCATGATTGCAAATAGAAATAATAGTACAAATATTATTTAGCAAATTTTGATGAAAAATGCCCAAAAAATAGTTCAGCTGTCAATATAAATACCATGCCTAGGCGTCCATGATAATTTGAAAAAAAAAATTAGAAGTTGACAAACTATTGCGAAAATTTTATTTTTTGAGAATTTTCTTGAAAAAGGGTAATTTCTCAAAAATCGCCCTGGTGGAACCTCTAAATGAGTTTTTAGAAAATCAAAATATTCTCCAGAAATTCTGCAAATATACATATCTTTCATTTTTGGGTTGAACACCTTGATTTTTGGGACAGCCTATTTGGGATAAATCCCTGGATCAGCTTCTAGAAGAAACTGGCGAGAATGTTTAGAAAAATTTCTGGAGAATTGCCGAGAAATTGTTAGTGGAGGAATTTCAGAAGAAATACTTCAGAAGATATTTGGAGTGATTCTTTGATGGTATCCCAGGAGAGTATATGGATGGAGGGATACCTGAAAGAATCTTTATAAGAATTCCAACAGGAATTTTTGAAAAAAAAAAATGGAATGCAATCTTAGATGTTGCGGTCGTGGGAGGTGTTGGCAGAAGCCGATACTTTCAGCAGAAAGGAAAACGATTGAATTTCCTACGATCAGCCAGAAAGCTATCATATTGTATTTATTTGTTAATTGTAATTATTTTACCTATCATTGATTTAGCTTTATTATTGAGTCTTCCAGCCCTTGACTGGTTTGTCTCAGCTACCTCTTACTTACAAATTCGGTGACCAAATATGGGAAACGAATTCGTTACATTATTTCTCCTCCGCACTACAGCTGATTGTTATTCAGTACATTACATTTAGAGATTTTAACCATAATTGATATGAGAATGTGTGAATTGATCAATGCATCTGTCAGAAAATTTGTGAATTGGAAAGTCAGTCAGTTGCTGGTCAATGAGATGAAGGAGAAATCTTCTTCTCCTTTCTTCTTTATGGTTCGTCGTCCCCACTGGGACTTGGCCTGCCTCGCTTCAACTTAGTGTTCTTTGAGCACTTACACAGTTATTAATTGAAGAGCTTTCCTTGCCTGCCTTTGTATGAATTTGTATATTGTGAGGCAAGTACAATGATACACTATGCTCAGAGAGTCGAGAAAATTTTCAGCATCTAATTCCTTCCAATAAATGTTGCAACCCCGTCACCCTGTTTTCGCACGTACGGATGAAATCGATTATACCCATTCCACCACGACGACGTTCAGGTTATTCCTCCCACGCTAATAAAGATTAATGAACGGTATAATTTATTTCTATTGTTTTGGCCCCTAATCGAGATTACTGTTTAACCTTCCTTTTGCGTTTCCCATGTCCTTCAGGTCATTGATTTCGATTCCAGATCATTGTTAGTATCGAATTAATTAAAATTGATTTCGTGAAAGCATATATGGTATTATTCTTGATGTTTGGTATACTTGACCTTAGTATGATTTTGGATGGTATTTGAATTTGGAATTTATAAAATTTGGTGTAAATATTAGGTCCAATTCAAAAACGTTCAAATTTACGTTTGGCAATGGCCAAACAAGATTATTTGTTCAACGGAAGGTTGGTTTCTTCAGAGGAGTGAGGGGCGCAATAATCGCTAGAGCTTCCGAACTTTTTGCAAAATAAATACAGGGGATTTTATTATTCAAGATGCAAGTTCCGAAATCAGCTTCCCTTCCCACTGATATCCAGAATTTACAAACATTTAATTGGTCTGTGCTAGGATAGATACTAGCCTGGTACACGGTTTATATGGGAAAATATAAAAAATGGAAAAACTCCAACTCCTGTATACTTTTTGAGCTCCATTTTGGTCCCATATCAACTGTGCAAAATTTCAGATCGATCGAAGTAACTATATTTTAGCGCCCGCCATTCTTAGTTTTTCATACGATTTACTATGGGGAAAATTTACCTCATCAAAGAAAAATCGCTTGAGGTCAACCATTGATCCCTAAAAATAAGTCGTTAAATGATTTCTGTAGATAACTTCACGAGGAATCAGACCACCGAAGACCGCAAAGCGATGCGACATTCGTGGAAAAAGTTATTAAGCCTTACCCGATCGATAAAATAACGAGATTTTATTATTTATTGTTATTCCTTACGTGTTAAACAGCGTGGGCATGTCATTCGGTTTTCAGTCAATAACTTTTTCCACATGCCTTCGATCGCTTTGCGGTCTTCAGAGGGTTTATTCCTCGTAAAATTTCCAACAGAAATCATTCATCGATATATTTTTAGGGGTTAAGGGGCAACCTGTGGTGATTTTTCTTTAGAAAAGTGATTTTCCCCATAGTAAATCGTATGAAAATTTAAAACGGCTGGCGCTAAAATATAGTTTCTCCGATCGAGCTGAAATTTTGCACAGTTGATATGGGGCCAAAATGGAACTCAAAAAGTGTACAGGAGTAAAATGTATTTTGGTGTCCCACACTATTAGATACGGAACACGGAGGCTCGTGGGAAATTCTTTATTCCGTGGGCGTAGCATGCAAAGTGTGAGTTGTTGTGTCGGAATCCGGAATGGTGGGGTGCTCATAAAAAGTTTTCCTGCCATAAGAAGACTTTATACTTGGCGTTGGCGTAAGACGCTACCCGAGCAGAAGAAAAAAAAACTCAATAAAAGCATATTTTGATATGGAGATCAAAAAGTGATATTGGTTTGTTTGATATAAGAGGTAAAAGTACTGGAAATAATAGCTAAAATTTACTCCTCGACCAACATCATCATAACAAATTTAGCTATTTTGAGAGCTAATCAATAGCAGCGAGCTATTCGATTGATCTTCAAATAGCAAATTTTGCTATTGGTCGGACGTCCTAGGAACATTTTTTGCTATTATTTTCAGTACTTTTACCTCTTATATCAATCAAGCCCATAGCACGTTTTGATCGTCAGTACTTGACCTCTGACCGGGTAGGCTTTAACGGCGTTCTCACCCTCTGTATACATAAAAAATAATAACACTGATTGTCGGCGGATTTACGGATGGTGGTATGAATTTCTCTTAAACGCTTCTTTTGCTGGACTACCTTATTTTCTTTAACATCAGCTGTTCAGTCGTGGACACAGACATTTTTAATGCATAAAACATTGACATCCAGGACTTCTATTAAACTCTCATCAATACTATGCAAACAAATTTTCTACTCGTTCCAGCTGTATCAAACGTTCAATTTACGCAACTCCCGTTGTTCTTCAAAGCTTCATTTGCTCGACAAGCGAAAGTTTCAAATTGAATTGCGGCTCATTAATGCCATAAATTTTCCAAGAATTTGCACAGTCTTAGGAAGCAAACACTCGAGGCTACTTGCTAGTGTTCCAGTGTAGCAGCATGATGATACTGGGGAACGAAACGACGATGCGACGCTTCTAGCAGCAGTCAGCGGGGGGTTTAAGAAAGTTTGCCAGGTAGGTATCAAGCTTCTATTCAAATAGGATTCATAACCTCAGGGACGGGGCAAACCGCTGAAACATTGCAACGCTTTCCGAGTAGGGGGGTTTAACAAAATGCTTACACAAATAGCTTGAAATTGAAATATAAAAGGCACAACCGTGTAGAAGATTGTAAAAATGCGGTTGAGTTGTTGGAAATTCCTTCCAGGTTGTCGACACACAATTTATGAAAACCTTATTTTCTCTTTGACTACACTCCTGATCAAAAGTTTGGGTCACCCCCTCAAAAACATGTCATTTTATTAGGTCTATATCTCGGATAATTTGAGTCCGATTTCAAAACCCCAGGTCTCACTCAGTAGATAATTAGTCAAAGTCACTTTAAACATATTTATGTGAAATTTTTACAAAAATATTTGTATGTAAACTTAACCCAAAGTTGGCAAATTTTCTAGAAAATGAATATAAAGTTACGGAAGTGTCGCTGGGAATTGGGCCGACCAAATTTTAAGATGAGAACGGTAATACAACCTATTTTCTATTAGATTTCAATTGCTTTTTATGAAACTTAGCTAAAAAATCTTGAAAAAAGTTATTAAGTAAATCAACTCTTGAGGTCATCGACCAAAAGCTTGGGGTCACCCTTCAATGTGATGTATCAGTCAAAAGTTTGGGGTCTTTTTCGTAAAACATGGAATAGTGATTTGGTATCTTCGTCATCTATAGTTCAATTTAAATAACTTTTGGCTCATACCAAAGATAATGAACTAAATTTACGTTTGATGTCTTCAATTTCATGTATTCAACGATTTATATGTATATTATTATTATTTATTTATTAAAGAGGTTTTAACAAAAAGTCGTTCGCCTCCGTTGATATGTATATAAATGTTATGTAAAGTTAATACATTTCACCACAAGTGAGGCAATTTTAAGTTTTAGTATGTCATTTTTAACAAATATGTGTGGTTCAACATCTATGCAGTAAGTACCATTCATTATGTTTCAAATAAGCCAAGAAGAAATTAATTTTGAATGAAAGACGACGAAGATATCACCAAATCACTTCTCCATGTTTTACGAAATTCATGATAATACTGCATCAACAATTTGCCGCCATAATACTCGATTTGCAGCTGCAGCTCTCCAACGTCGGTCACGCCCAACACTCGCCAGATCACGCTCCACCTGGTCCGCCCATCGTGCTCTCTGCGCTCCACGCCTTCTTGTACCAACCGGATGGTTAGCAAACACCAACTTTGCAGGGTTGTTGTCCGGCATTCTTGCAACATGCCCTGCCCACCGTATCCTTCCGGCTTTGGCCACCTTCTGGATGCTGGGTTCGCCGTAAAGTGCAGTGAGCTCGTGGTTCATCCTTCTCCGCCACACACCGTTTTCCTGCACACCACCGAAGATCGTCCTTAGCACCCGTCGCTCGAAAACTCCGAGTGCTTGCAGGTCCTCCTCGAGCATCGTCCATGTCTCGTGTCCGTCGAGATCCACCGGTCTTATTAACGTCTTGTACATGGTACATTTGGTGCGGGGGTGAATCTTTTTTGACCGCAGTTTCTTCTGGAGCCCATAGTAGGCACGACTTCCACTGATGATGCGCCTTCGTATTTCACGGCTCACGTTATTGTCAGTCGTTAGCAAGGAACCGAGGTAGACGAATTCTTCTACCACCTCGAAAGTATCCCCGTCTATCGTAACATTGCTTCCAAGGCTTGTCCTGTCTCGCTCAGTCCCACCTACCAGCATGTACTTTGTCTTAGCCGCATTCACCACCAGTCCGCTGCTGCTTCATGTTTAAGGCGGGTGTACAGTTCTGCCACCGTTCCAAATGTTCTAGCAATAATATCTATGTCATCCGCAAAACAGACAAATTGGCCGGATTTCGTGAAGATCGTACCTCGGCTGTAGAGCCCGGCTCGTCGCATAACACCTTCCAGGGCGATGTTGAATAGTAGGCAGGAAAGTCCATCACCTTGTCGTAGTTCCCGTCGAGATTCGTATGAACTGGATAGTTCACCCGAAATCCTTACGCAGTTCTGCACACCGTCCATCTTTGCTCTTCTCAGTCTGGTAAGCTTCCCGAGAAAGCTGTTCTCGTCCATAATTTTCCATAGCTCTGTGCGGTCCATACTGTCGTATGCCGCTTTGAAGTCGATGAACAGGTGGTGCGTTGGGACCTGGTATTCACGGCATTTCTGGAGGATTTGCCGTATGGTGAAGATCTGGTCCGTTGTCGACCGGCCGTCGATGAAACTGGCTTGATAACTTCCCACGAACTCATTTACTTTAGGTGAAAAACGACGGAAGATGATCTGGGATAGCACTTTGTAGGCGGCATTCAAAATGGCGATCGCTCGAAAGTTCTCACACATTAACTTGTCGCCTTTCTTGTGGATGGGACAAATTATCCCTTCCTTCCACTCCTCCGGTAGCTGTTTCGTTTCCCAGATCTTGACTACTAACTGGTGCAGACAGATGGCCAACTTTTCTGGGCCCATCTTGATGAATTCTGCTGTGATACCGTCCTTACCAGCCGCTTTGTTGTTTTTGAGCTGGTGGATGGCATCCTTAACTTCCCTTAGCGTGGGAGTTGGTTCGTTCCCGTCCTCTGCTGCACCAACATAGTAATTTCCTCCGCTGCCTTGGTCCTCCGTGCCTACATTCTCTTCGCCATTCAGGTGCTCGTCGAAGTGCTGCTTCCACCTTTCGATCACCTCACGTTTGTCCGTCAGGAGGCTCCCGTCCTTATCCCTGCAGATTTCGGCTTGCGGCACGTAGCCTTTGCGGGATGCGTTGAGCTTCTGGTAGAACTTACGTGTTTCTTGTGAACGGCACAGCAGTTCCATTTCCTCGCACTCCGCTTCTTCCAGGCGGCGCTTTTTCTGCCGGAAGAGACGGGTCTGCTGCTTCCGCTTCTGTCTGTATCACTCCACATTCTGTCGGGTTCCATGCTGCAGCATTGCCGCCCGCGCTGCATCCTTCTCCTCCAGAACCGCTCTGCACTCCTCGTCGAACCAATCGTTTCGTCGACTCCGTTCTACGTACCCGATAGTGCTCTCGGCTGCGTTGTTGATGGCTGCTTTGACTGTATTCCAGCAGTCCTCTAGAGGGGCCACATCGAGCACACCCTCGTCCGGCAACGCTGCCTCGAGATTCTGCGCGTATGCGGTCGATGATATCAAGAGTTAATTAACTTAGTAACTTTTTTTCTAGATTTTTTAGATAAGTTCGGTAAAAAGCAATTGAAAGCTAATACAAAATAGGTTACCGCTATCATCTTAAAATTTGGTCGACCCAATTTCCAACGACACTGCCGTAGGTTTGTATTATTTTTTTAGAAAAAATTCGACAAAATTAGGTTTAGTTTACAAACAAATATTTTTGAAAAAGTTTCACCCAAATCATGTTCAAAGTTCCATTGACTATTTATCTTTTGAATGAGACCTAGAGTTTCGAAATCGGAAGTAAATTGGCGGATGTATGGGCATGTAAATGACATGTTTGGCGGGGTTGTCCCCAAACTTTTGACGGGAAGTGTATATGAGGATCTTTTTTATTACCGTACGGGTTTGGGCCGTAGGGTCTCAGATTTTTATGAAGTTTTTTCCACAGGCAGGGCTCATGGGTATATGCACCAAAAAAATTAAGAAAAATTCAAGGTCGCCTATTTTCCCGGAAAACTCAGTTGGAATTTTTTTGTTTGCCCCTGACACTGCATACTTTGAAAAATCATAACTTAAGAACGAAGCATCGTTTTTTAAATGAAAGCAAATTTTCTCAGGAATAAAAAAAAAATGAAGCCGGAAAAACCATGTCCGAACTCGTGGAAAATTTTCGAAAAAATATTTTTGAAAAGGTTATTTTATAAGCTTCAATCGCTGAAATTTTTGGAATGTACTTTTTTTCCATTTTGAGTTATGGCCAATTTTGTTAAAAAATTTCCAAATGTGCCATGAAAGCCTTTTCTTTAAAAAATGATAACTCAAGAACGAAGCATCGTAGAAACAAAGCTTATTAATGAAAATGAAAGCAAATTTTATCAGGAGTTCAAAAAAAAATATGAAGTGGATAAAATTATCCACAAAATTTTCCACCGTTGGGAAAATTCATAATGAAATGCCGGAAAAATTATGTCCGAACTCGTGGAAAATTTTATAAAATATATTTTTGAGAAAGTAATTTCATAAGCTTTGATAGCTGAAATTTTTGGAATGCACTTAATTTTCGTTCCTGAGTTGTGGGAAATTTTGTGAAAAACGATCATATAATATAGACTTACAGGCGAATTTTTCTCAATTTTTTTGTTCATACATATATCCATGAGCCCTGCCTGTGGAAATAGTTTCATGAAAATCTGAGACCCTTCGGCCCACGACGATAGCTTGGTACGATGATAATAAAAAAAAAAGCCCTATAGTTTAATATATAGCTTCCGTATCATTTCTGTGGGCTCGGGTTGCACCAGGCAGCGTACGTGGTTCACCTGAAGCCGCGGAACGTCATAAGTTGTTCGCTAACTTAGTTTAATTAGAATCGTTTATTTGAACACCTTCCTTGTGACCCGTGTCCCTGCTGCAGGAGGAAGGTTGTGGAGCTGTCTTTTTATATCTGAACTGCAGTTGTTCTTGTTAGGCCAGCTTTGCGTATATAATAAGATTAAACTTTCGCGTGGGTTTTGATCTTTCTGATCGGAGAGAGGCTAAATTGTATTAATGTTACTAAAAGTGAAAAGCACATATCTGAGTAAATTTTTCACAATCTCATTATCATTCTTCGTTGTAATTGTAAATGTAACAAAGCAGTGTGAGATACATACACTGCTAGTTACATTTACAATTAAGTAAAACGCATTTATCATCGTAAGTTGCACGCAAACACCTTGCGCGTGTAAATAATGTGATTCGAAGAAACCCATCCGTCCCAGTTGTAACGGTCTAGTGCAGGGGTTCTCAAACTTTTTAAGGTTGCGACCCACTTTGGATTTTTATAGAGTTTGGCGACCCACCAGCACATATTTTCATAAAATACTAAAATTTGGAAACATTTTATTACTTTCATAGATTTTGACAAATGTACGTTACGTAGCACTCAATCTTAAGACAAAATATTGTTTTTTAACTTATGCTGCTCCCTTTGAAGTTTGAAAAAGTCTAAGTAAGATTAAGATGCCCAAATATTCATCTTCAATAAACTCTTAGTCTAAAGAATGTTGAGAGAAGTTTCAAAGTTTCTTATAATAATGTTCAACTAGTTTGAGTCCATGCAACAGGTTTTAGGTATTCTTTTACACATTCAAGAAACAAACAAAAAACGTACAATTTGGACGAAGTTTTTGAAGATATAGTGGCAATTTTAAATCCTCTTGAAATTTTTAGTCATATCCTTCATACATACTTTTTTATTTAATTTTCATTGAAATAACTTTTCAGTTGGTCTGACTTTCGTAAAACTTCAGATTTTCGCCATTCAGTAGAATTTCTCCGAAGTTTAGCTTTACTGAGGTTCGGTCAAGGTAAGGTTTCTGGTCGAAGTTTGGCAATTTTTAACTGTTTTTGGTGCTTCTATTTTTTTTAAATATGCTGCTGCACTTCAATCTTACAGAAAATGCGCAAGCAACGATCATTCTTTTGTCCAGAACACAAGAAAATAAAATTTACCCTAATCCTAAACTTTCTGATTGAAAATTCATGGATTCAAAATTGATTTTGGAACGCAGACAATCGCTTCAATATTCAATATACTCCAGAGTAACACTTTTAATACACAAATTTGAATAGAATTAATTAGAAACCGAATTTCTAGATAAAAACTCTGCCGATTCTCCAAGAGAGAATTTGTAAATTAGAAAATGGCTAGCAATATCATTTGACATAAGTTTTTCAAGACATTTATTACAATATTGCCCAAGCCTTCGCGACCCACCAAAAATCAGTCCGCGACCCACCAGTGGGTCGCGACCCATAGTTTGAGAAACGCTGGTCTAGTGCACGTGTTTGCCCTTTATGCAGCGAAACCACAGAGTGAAACACGAGAAAACAAATAAATGCTGCCACCCTTCCTACTGTATAGTAGGTACTTTAGATACGAAACAACATGATTACACTACTGTTGGCTCGGGACTTAATTATGTGAAAAGTTGTTGTTGCAAGTCGTACCGAATACTGCATTTACTGCAATTGGTGTCCTTTTTGTAAATTAGAAACAATTTTAGTTTGTCTTACGTTGACCAGCTATTATGACATTACTTGATATTTGCTTCCCAAATATTAGTACTTTTATCTTACGTGGTGCAGTGATAACTTCACACTAATCTTTAATGACGGACCCACGTGTGTTGTAATATAACGTGCAAGCTTACATGATTTCGCAATCACAAGCTGTTGAGTGACATACCTTACCCATCCTGCTGGGAAGATGTGCTTATTCTCAACACGTAGCAACTAATTGGTGTACATTACAAGGCAGACATTTCAACGTTATGTGATATCCTTGATTGAATTTAATTTGATATAGGAGATTCCACGGTCAAACAAATTCTCTAGTGGACACGTGCCTCGATGTCCATTTCTCAGCAATGTTCGCAGCATTGCTCTGCCGCATCACACAGACTGGCCGAAAAACATTATTCTTCCTATCTGGTTGATCACTGCTCAACTGTCCTCTCGAAAAATTCCAAAGCAATGAGCACGTGCTTTCGTGGAAAATAACACCCACCGAAGAAATACAACATACGAACACTGGAAAAAGTGCGGAAACGAAAGTTTTTCCTTGATATACCTCTACACTACATACGTGGCGAAGGCGACACAGCTCATGGGATTGTGTGTAATAAAGTTGTATATTATTCTTTATCCAAGTATAGAACTGTTGTAATTTAAATTTAAGAATAACAACTGCTTGATGTATGACTGAACTTCAGAGATTGTCTACAAGGACCCCCTCCTCTAAATTTAGAAATATTTATTTTTCCTCCACCTTATTCTTCTCTTCGCATAACGTTCTCATTTGGTCGATGCTTGCTTCTCAGCTTCTATATGTTGTATGAGTACTGCCGACGTCAAACGCCGAGAGAATCCCCATATACCTTTCCATAGTTGTAAACTGAGAGCTGCCTCTGACAATGACCATTTTGCGTGTTAACACCGTGGGACCAGCATTAATATGCTGCTAGTTCTAAGAAAGTCAAAGAAATTTTCTTTACGAAAAGATTCTGGACCGACCTGGAATTGAACTCGTCACTCTGGCGATTCTGAATACCCACGCATTTACAGAGGTGGGTTTATGAGATATTTTTTAAATTTATTGCCAATGTATGCTAGACCCGTACGCCGAACGAGATATCGGCGGCCCACTATAGGACTTCTTCCCAGATTTTCTTAAGAAAATTTTTCAGCAATTGCTTTAGCAATTCCATTAGGTATTTCTCCTGGATCTCTCAGGAATTGAATTAGTAGTTTCTCCAGGAGTTTCTCATTGAATTCTTATACTACTTGCATAAAGTATCCTCCATGAATTAATCCGGAAATTTCTCCTGAAGTTATTCAAATTGTTTTTTCTAAAAATTCTTTCCAACATTTTTATAAGAATTTTTAGAATTTTTTTTTTCATTTTTTCCAACGAATTTTCCACTAGGAATTGCGCCACAAATTTTCGAAGGCCTTTCTCCTGGAATTCCTCCAACAATTTCTTCATGTATCTTTCAGGAATTTTCCCAGAATATTCTCCAACATTTACTCAAAGAATCCATTCAGGATTTTTTAAAAATTCATCAGGACTTTTTCCGGAAATTCGTCCACAAATTCTTCCAAAAAATAATCCAGAACTTCTCCAGGGATTTTTTCCAATAATTCCTGCAAGTATCTTCCATCGGTTCCTTCAAGAGTTTCTCTAGTAGCCTTTCCAAAGTTTCTTCTTGGAATTATTTCAGGAATTCATGTAGGGCTTTCACCAGGAAATTCAGCAGATTGCTAGGAATTCCTTCAGAATTTCCCACAGCAATTGCTCTCTGGATGTTGCATTTTTGGGAACTACGTTGCTTTCCGGGCTCGTATTAGATTTGCTGGTATGTCCAATCACTTTGGAAAACATGTTGTTAAATGATACACCATGTCATCGAACTACAAGCTTTCCACTGATGCTCAAGCTGTTCACACAGGAATGTTTGCCATTGCGCCTTCAATAATTTCCTCAGACGCACCTCTTGGAATTTCTCCAGGAATTTCTATGAGGATTTCACTTCGAATTCGCACAGAAGATTCTCCAGGAATCCCTACTGGAAGTTCCCTTATGATTTTTTTTCCAGATTTCATATTTGGGAATTTCCCCAAAAACTCCACCCGGAGTTAATCTACGAATCCTTAAGACATTTTCCAGGTATTCATTCAAGAATCAGTACAATAACTTCTCCAGAAATCCTTTCCAGAAGTTTGTCTTGAATTTTTTTTCAGGGATTACTCCAGAAAGTTTTCCATAAATTCATCTACTTATACAGGGGATGGCCAAAATGTTTGGGATAGGCAACTTTTTCTCTCACACAAAAAAGTTCAAGAAGCTTTAATCCTAGCTTTGACCTGTGCACAAATTTGTACCAATGATGCACAATGGTAGGTTGATAAACAGTCAACATTTGAAAATTTATGATCCATTCTATGAAAAATGAGAGATTGTTAATTTTTTTGAGAAAGAGAAAAAAGTGTTCCATATCTTAAACATTGCAGCAATCTGGATATACATTCAGAAATTGCTTTTAGAATTTCTCAAGGTTTTTTTTCTGGATTTTTTCCGGAATTTTGTCAGAAACTTCTCTATGCAATCTTTAAGAATTCCATCAGGAATTCCCCATGTGGTATTGCAGATATTTCTCCTAAAATTTATCCAGGAATTCCCCCAAGACTTTTTCTAGGTTTTCCCTTGCAATCGCATCATGAATTCCTCCTCGCCATGAATTCTTCCAGGATATTACCCCGGTATTATTACAAGAATTTCTCAATAATTCCTCACAATCTCTCAATCCGACTTCTCTAGTAATTGCTCCACAAATTTTCAAGGAGTCTTTACAGGAAACCCATCACTACTTTGTTCCGGGAATTTCAGAATATCTCTCGAAACTATTCGATGAATTTCACGTCGAAAACCTCAAGGAATTTTTCCAGGAATACCTCCGGGACCTTTTTCAGGAGTTTATCCAGGGATTATTTTGGGACTTCCTCCAGGAAACCTGCCGTGAGTTTCTTCAGGAATTTCTCATTAATTTCTTTAGGAGTTCCAAATGATTTCCTCCGAAAATTTTTCCGCGAAAATCTCAAGGATTTTTTCTAGGAATTCCTCTTGGACCTTATTCAGGAATTTCTGCAGGACTGTTGCCAGGCATTTCTCCAAAAATTTCTTTAATATTTTCAAGAATTTTCCTGGAAATTCTTACCAGTTCTTCCAAAAGCACATCTAAGATTATATCCAGATGTTCCTTTTGAAATTTCTCAAAGGATTTCACTTTAAATTACTCCAGGATTTCCTACAGTTGATCTTTTATGAATCAATCCAGATATTTCTCTAGAATTATCACCAGGAATTCCCGTAAGGTTTTATTTCAGGCTTTATAAGAAACTTATTTCTCCGAATTTTATTCGAAAGTTTCTCTGCAAATTTTCTCCGGGAATTCCTTAAGTTGTTTTCACACAAATTAATTCATTAGAATGTTTTTCCGGGAAATTATTCATAAAACTTTTCCTGGAAATACTAAGGATTTTTTTCTAGGGGCTCAACCAGAAATCCAGGATATTTTCATGAATTACTACGGGTATTTCTGAAGGAGATTTTCTTCTTATTTTTTTAATAACGTGTATATTTCTATAGAAGGATATTTTTTTAAATTTTGTATGGAATTTATTTAAGAATTCCTTTAGAAATTGCACCAGGAACTCCACAATCTTTTTGGATTTTTTTTATCTAGGTGATTCAGAATTCTTTCAAGAAAATTTTCTTGGGAATTACTATACAAATTGCATGCATCTACAATTCTCCATGACTTTTTAAAATAATTGTCCAGGAATATTTTCAGGAATTTCTAAGTCTTTCTTCTAGGAATTCCATCCAAGATTTCCTCCAGGATTTTCAACGGGAGTTCCTGCGGGATATCCTTTGAAATTTCTTTAAGATATTCCTTCATCAGCTTTTACAGGAATACCTTCATTAATGCTCCTGAAATTCCTTAGGCACTTGCACAGAATATTTTTAAAGATTTCACCCTGAAGTTCCTCCAGGAATTCTTCTAAAAAATCCTTCAGGGTTTCTTCCAGGACTGACACTAGGAATTTCTTCAAAAGTTCATCTTTTTTTTACAGAAATTTATTAGGGAATTCTTCCAGGATTTTTTTCAAAATATTCTCCAGGAATTTCGCCAGTAATCAAGTTAAAAGTTTTTCTAGTCATTCCTGTGAATTCCAAGAAATTGCATTAACATAAATTAATCTAATTAATTAAATTTATCAAATATTTTCAACAATAATTCGTTACACTGTTGAAAATGCTTTGACATCCATGTGCACAACAGAACACGTGCTCGATGAACAAATTGAGATTTGAAATTATGAAAAGAAATCCACGTACTCCGGTGAGACTCGAACTCACGACTCCCAATTCGCTAGACGGGCGCTTCTATTCCTTCAAGCTACGGAGTCACTTGACTATCTCCGTCGCCAGCAGGCCTAGAACTGAACTCGATTCCACAATCGCACATGGTTATCTTCTTTTCACAATCCAAACCCCCTTCGGATGGGATTAGATGAACATCTAACACATTGTCTGTTGTGCACATGTATGTCAAAGCGAGAGAGGAAGTTATTTTTAATTGTCGAGAGCTTCGGGCACTGCCTCCCAATCACTTATTGGTATGGCAATTAGTGTGCAGTCGGACTCTCGACGGGTCGGTCCTCGGCCGACCGAATACGGTAAGGGTGACCGTAGCACCTTACAAATGTCAATTTCTTGATTTTGCTTTGGCTGACCAAGCCATGTGGGAAATTACACTGTTGAAAATGCTTTGACATCCATGTGCACAACAGAACACGTGCTCGATGAACAAATTGAGATTTGAAATTATGAAAAGAAATCCACGTACTCCGGTGAGACTCGAACTCACGACTCCCAATTCGCTAGACGGGCGCTTCTATTCCTTCAAGCTACGGAGTCACTTGACTATCTCCGTCGCCAGCAGGCCTAGAACTGAACTCGATTCCACAATCGCACATGGTTATCTTCTTTTCACAATCCAAACCCCCTTCGGATGGGATTAGATGAACATCTAACACATTGTCTGTTGTGCACATGTATGTCAAAGCGAGAGAGGAAGTTATTTTTAATTGTCGAGAGCTTCGGGCACTGCCTCCCAATCACTTATTGGTATGGCAATTAGTGTGCAGTCGGACTCTCGACGGGTCGGTCCTCGGCCGACCGAATACGGTAAGGGTGACCGTAGCACCTTACAAATGTCAATTTCTTGATTTTGCTTTGGCTGACCAAGCCATGTGGGAAATTACACTGTCAAAGCATTTTCAACAGTGTAATTTCCCACATGGCTTGGTCAGCCAAAGCAAAATCAAGAAATTGACATTTGTAAGGTGCTACGGTCACCCTTACCGTATTCGGTCGGCCGAGGACCGACCCGTCGAGAGTCCGACTGCACACTAATTGCCATACCAATAAGTGATTGGGAGGCAGTGCCCGAAGCTCTCGACAATTAAAAATAACTTCCTCTCTCGCTTTGACATACATGTGCACAACAGACAATGTGTTAGATGTTCATCTAATCCCATCCGAAGGGGGTTTGGATTGTGAAAAGAAGATAACCATGTGCGATTGTGGAATCGAGTTCAGTTCTAGGCCTGCTGGCGACGGAGATAGTCAAGTGACTCCGTAGCTTGAAGGAATAGAAGCGCCCGTCTAGCGAATTGGGAGTCGTGAGTTCGAGTCTCACCGGAGTACGTGGATTTCTTTTCATAATTTCAAATCTCAATTTGTTCATCGAGCACGTGTTCTGTTGTGCACATGGATGTCAAAGCATTTTCAACAGTGTAATTTCCCACATGGCTTGGTCAGCCAAAGCAAAATCAAGAAATTGACATTTGTAAGGTGCTACGGTCACCCTTACCGTATTCGGTCGGCCGAGGACCGACCCGTCGAGAGTCCGACTGCACACTAATTGCCATACCAATAAGTGATTGGGAGGCAGTGCCCGAAGCTCTCGACAATTAAAAATAACTTCCTCTCTCGCTTTGACATACATGTGCACAACAGACAATGTGTTAGATGTTCATCTAATCCCATCCGAAGGGGGTTTGGATTGTGAAAAGAAGATAACCATGTGCGATTGTGGAATCGAGTTCAGTTCTAGGCCTGCTGGCGACGGAGATAGTCAAGTGACTCCGTAGCTTGAAGGAATAGAAGCGCCCGTCTAGCGAATTGGGAGTCGTGAGTTCGAGTCTCACCGGAGTACGTGGATTTCTTTTCATAATTTCAAATCTCAATTTGTTCATCGAGCACGTGTTCTGTTGTGCACATGGATGTCAAAGCATTTTCAACAGTGTAATTTCCCACATGGCTTGGTCAGCCAAAGCAAAATCAAGAAATTGACATGAATAATTCGTTGTTTGTTAAATCCTCGAATTCAATTTTGCACGCCGATGATCAGTGCACGAACAAAATTAAGTTCATATAAAGTTGAGACAAAAACTTCTGATGATTACTATCATAAGAGTTTGACTGCAGTAATTGATTTCTCATCATGGATTCAATCATTTGTTAATGCTCAAATAATATCTGTACATAATATAGGGGTCGTTCATAAACCACATAGACTTTTTGGGGGGAGGGGGGGGGGGGTTCTAGCCAAAGTCCACGCTCCATACAAATTTCAAAATTTTTGTATGGACAAAAGTCTACGAGGGGGGGTCTGAGATGGCCAAATTTTGGTCTACGTAGTTTATGAACAGCCCCATACGGCAATTGAATTACGGCTCCGCAAAGCGTTAAACGCGATTGAGCCCCAAATAAATGAACTAGTTAAAACAAATGCTTAAATAATATGAAATGCTTAAATAATATGATCATTAATGAGAGAAAACATCGATGTTTTATATTCAGATACTTTACCGGTTCTAGATGCTAGTCAAAACTGTTCTCTAGCGGATCACCATTAAATTTTCCAAAAAAAACGGATCGTATTTTTGGAAATAATACAACTATGCCATTACTTGATTAAAATTGGAAACAGTACTCTCTTACAATTTGATGCATGGTCATTGAAACTTTAGCCTTTGCAGAAGACTTATTAAGAACTTCTGCAAACATTCAAATGGTATTCCAAGGTGTCGTTTCAAAAACGAAACTCTTTCAACTATCTTTTTTTAATTTTACACTAGATTTCATTCAGGACTCAGTGATGTCTTCAGGAGATTCATCAGGGATTCCTCCAGAAAATTCTGCGTTAGCAGTAGTTTTTTCAGGGATTAGTCCAGGAGTTTCTTTATAGATTTGTTCAGGATACTTTTCCAAATATTTTTTTAAAAGTTCTTCTAAAATTCTAACCAGGTATTTTTCAAGAAGTAACTTTAGAGATCTCTTAAGGAGGCCCTTCAGAGATGCCATCAGTTGTTCCTTCAGAGATTTATCTAGAAGAATAAACTTTATAAAACGAGTTGTGCCTAGTTGGGATCAGATGTTACATCAACCAATCGCCACCACAGCTCAATTGTGACAGGATATTTGACTAGTACCAAATTAAATATGGGTCATACCACAATAATTCCTATATAATGGACGTAGTGGTAAAAAGGCTCTACACATGAGGAAAAAAAATCCAGAAGAATTCAGGGATGCCTCTAGGGGTTTTATCGTGGATTTATTTTTTCAGAATATCTGTCGGATATCACGGCAGGAGTTTACTCGGGCATTACTCCATTAGTGATTAATCCTGGATATCCTTTTGGATTTGTCCTTCAGAGATTTGTCTAGGAGTTTCTTCAGGGATTTCTTCTGAAGTTCTTCCAGTAATTCCTAAAGGAGTTCCTTCAGCAATTAGTCCAGGAGTTCCTTTAGAGATTCCTCCAGGATTTCCCTCAGGAATATTTCTACAATTCCAATCAGTGATTTCTATTGGCGTTTCTTTACGGATCTCTCTAAGAGTTTCTTCAGGGATCTTACCCAAAGTTCCCAAAGATTTCCCCTGGAATTCCTTCAGGCATTACTCAACTTGGCTTCAGTAATTTTTGCAGTAGTGCCTTCAAGGATTCTTCCAGGATTTTTTTTTTAATTTCTTCTGGATTTGCTTCTGGGAATTTCTTCAAGTTTTCCTCCGGAAATTCCTTCGGGGTTTTTTTAGGAGTTCTTTTAAGGATTACTCCAAGGAGGTTCCTACAGAAGTTCGTCTAGGAATTAATCCAGGAGTTCCTTCGAGAATTCCTGCATTATAGTAGTTTTATATTCAGGGATTGCTCCAGAAGTTCCTTCAGGGATCTCTCCAGTAGTTCCAGACAGGGTTGGTAATCATCTGTTTCATCACCGGTCAGCGACGAAAAACTAAAAAAAGTTCGTCAGCAAATAAAACTTCGTCACTTGCATCATAATCAGTGACCGACGAAGAAAACATGACGAGGAGGCTTGACAATTTAGTCTCAGTCCTTTCGAGCTGTTGAATTCGACTTCTTTCAGGGATTCCTCCAGGACTTTCTTCTGAGATTTTTTTTTGGGAATTAAGGAATTGGGAATCTAAATTTTTCAAAGATTCTCTTGGAAATCCTTCGGGGATTCCTACTGAAAATTCGACGAAAATTTCCCCTGAAAATCTTTCAAAGATTCCTCCTGGACATCCCTCGTGGATTCTGCCCTGAAAGTCCTTCGCGATTTCCTCCTGGAATCCATTCGGGGATCGCTTCTGGAGATCTTTCAGAGATTCCCTGGAAACACTTCAGGATTCTTCCTGGAATTCCTCTAGGAATACTTCGAGGATTTCTCTACGAGCATTTCCAGCTCTGGAATTCCTCTTGGAATCCCTTCCGAGATTTTTCCTGGAATTTCTTCGGGAATTCGTCCTGAAATTCCTTCGGGAACTTCACTTGTAAATCGTTCGGGGACTCCGCATGGACATCCTTCGGGGATTCCTCCTGAAAATCCTTTGGATGTTCCTCCTGGAAATCATTCGGGAATTACAATTGGAATCCTTTTGGAGATTCCTCCTCGAATTCCTCAGGAAAATCCAGCTGGAATACCTTTAAAGATTCCTGCTGGAATTCTTTTACTTATTTCTTCTGGCATTCCTTCGGGTATTCATTCTTGAAATTCCCTCGGATTTTTTTTCATGAGTTCTTTTAAGGATTACTCCAAGGAGGTTTCTACAGAAGTTCCTCTAGGAATTAATGCAGGAGTTCCTTCGAGGATTCCTGCACTATAGAAGTTTTTTTTCTCAGGGATTGCTCCAGAAGTTCCTTCAGGGCTCTCCCCAGTAGTTCCAGGCAGGATTGGTAACCATCTGTTTCCTCACCGGTCAACGATGAAAAACTAAAAAGTTCGTCAGAAAATAAAACTACGTCAACTGCGTCATCATCAGTGACCGACAAAGAAACCACGACGAGGAGGCTTGACTATTTAGCCTCGATCCTTTCGAGCTGTTGAATAGGTTCTGTTGGTATGCTTGTTTTGTTGCGAAATCAATGGTTTATCGCTCGATTCAGAATGAAGGCGTGTTTTTTTTTTGCATTTCCGTGAGGCTGATTGTTGGTTCGTCTGCCTCTTTCGGTGCAAGCAATTAAACGAAAATGGCAATAAAGAGAAACGTCAAAGCTTTTTCATCGCGAACAGCAAATTGACTGACGATGTCCGAAGAAAACTATTCAAGTGCTGCTGGCTCAGTGACGCGAACTTTGTATTACCCGTTGTTTTGCTTCAGCTCCGATGACTTTTAACAACCCTGGTTCCAGGACGATTCTAGGGATTTCTCAAGAAATTCATTCAGCTATTTGAACAGGAGTACCTTCAAGACTTTATTTTGGACTTGAATCATGCATATCTCGAGGAGTTCTTTGAAGGATCTCATATAAAGTTCCTACAAGAATTCTTCCAGGACTTCTTCCAGGGATTCCACCAGGACTTTCTTCTGAGATTTTTTTGGAAATCGCTCTCTAAATTCTTCGAAGATTTTCTTGGAAATCCTTCGAGGATTCCTACTGAAAATTTAAAGCAAATTTTCCCTAGAAATCTGTCAAAGATTTCTCCTGGATTCCCCTTGAAAATTCTCCATGGTTTTCTCCTGGAAATCATTCGGAGATCTCTACTGGAAATCTTTCGGAGATTCCTCTTGGAAACACTTCGGGACTTCTCCTGGAATTCCTTTAGGAATACTTCGAAGATTTCTCTACGAGCATTTCCAGCTCTGGAATTCCTCAGAGATTCTTCCTGGAATTTCTTCGGGAATTCATCCTGAAATTCCTTCGGGAACTTCACTTGTAAATCGTTCGGGGACTTTGCATGGACGCCTAGTGCATGAAACATCGGCAATGGGCGGGGTTTAACCCCCAAAATCCCTCCCTTGTGTACGGTCTTGATGTTATTCTTCCAGTATACCAATGAGGGATTTAAGACAGATGCTTGAATCACCTGCGGAAGTTCTAACAATTTCTGCAGGGATTCTTCCAAGAGTTCTTTCAGCAATTTCCGAAAGAAGTTACTACAGGGTTTCCTCCTCCAATGTCTTTGGAGATTCCTAAGTCTAATTAATGCGACGTTATTTTCAAACTTGATAGCTTCTTAAGCTTCTAAAAAAATACAAAACAGAAACGATATAAACATTTATACTTTACTGTCCTTCAATGGCAATGGAGTAATGCGACATGCATTACTCTAAGGATACGGGTTATGTCCCAATAGGTCTGATACCTATTATTTTGCATTTAAAACTTCTTAGTGTGTAGGTGCAGTCGAATGTGTTAAAGCGGCAGTCAAAGTTTGGTTACCTATAAGGTATTTTTGTTCAATATTAAAATTATGCCCGAAAAAACAGAACGTGCAGATAACTTATCCATACCTATCACAGATAAAAATAATGAGATTTACACGTCATGTAAACTTCATTTTAGTCATGTACATTTACTTTTGTGATGGTTTACATGATATATCATGTAAATTTGTGTTATTTGTCATGTAAACACTCCGAGTCATGCTGAATTATACGACATATAATGGAAGTTAACATGATAGTTCATGACTTTTACATGTCATGTAAACTTTTGTGATATCCCAAACTCCAATTATGTGCATTATATGTCACAAAATTTTACACTCTTTTTCAATGTTGCGTTGGATCTTCTTCGCGAGCATCCATTTTTGCATCTTCGCGATCCATTATTCACAAGCTTTTGTTTATTCATTTATGCTTCGCGAAGAACACTCTAGCAAGTCAATGGGAGCAGTGAACGAAGAAGTAAGTTGATCATTTCTGCAGACCACACGCGACTTCCATTCGTTCATTGTGCTCACTTCTTCAATCGTCCACATCGTTGCGAGTGCATTTTGACAGTTGCGTTGCGGCTAATGTGGTTGGGAAAGACCTGGTTTATCCCTTTCATGACGAACCAGCACAATTGTGCTGTTGAGCGGTAACAGTTTTGCATATTTTTTTCATCTGTTTAGATTTTGTTTCATTGATCACGCTTAAAAATCCGTTCCAAAATTCGTGAACTAAATATCATGAGAAACGGAACCAATGCATGTTTTAAATTCGTGATACATTTCCCGTAAGCGTGATCAAGGCATCCAGTTTTCGTGATATGCTGTCGTAAATATAAGAACAAAAATCACGCTTGACCAACCATACGGTTCACTTAGTAACGCGTTCAAATTCGAGAACTCGAATCACGATCGTCAGAGTTCAAACAATCATATTCGTGATTTTATTCCCAATAGCATGAACTGACTTTACGCGCGCTGTCTTTGTTGATAACGCACGCTCGAAAACAAAACCCACCCGGTAGTGATCGTCAACATAAGTGCCGAAATATATACTTTATTTCAGTTCCCGTGTCCGCTTGAGATATAAAACAAATATTGATAAACCGTGAGTGCAGTGCTGTGGATAAAAAATAAATTTCAGCAGTTAAGGACAAGGTATTTGGAGTACATAGCTCAAAATTTCTAGAGCACCGTTTTTTAGAACCGTTGAACGGATTTGAATGAAAATGCATCACGCTAATTGTCCAGTGGTTGTCAACAGCGTGATGCATTTTAATCCAAATCTGTTCAACGGTTCTAAAAAACGGTGCTCTAGAAATTTTGAGCAATGTACTCTAAATACCTTGTCCTTAAGTAACTTCGTCTAGTGAGCTAGAGATTCCCTTTTCTAGCAAAATATGTGCTGCCGCAGATTTCTGCCCTTGGCTGGTGTTTTCCCCGATTCATGTCTAAGTCGTTCCTGTTTTCAGCGAAGGAAAATTCTGTAACCATCGTTAAATTATCTGTTCTCCTGGCAATTGTAAGTATAGTGCAAAATGACGAAAATTGAATAATAAAGCAGCGCCTATGTGAGTGAAACTCGTAAAAAAAATGTTTTTTGTTCTTTTCTGCTCCCAATCCGATGTTTTATTACAGACCGTGAACTATGATCACGGTACCGAGAACAGGCTCTTATTGCCGTGATCAAAGTTCCTGTTGCCATGAACGAAGTTCCTGTCTTCGTGAACATGGTTTCCAATTCCAGAACAGAGTTCTCCAATTTAAGAACACAGTTCACCATTACGTGATTTTTGTTTTCGGGACAGTGACTGCCAGAGGCGTTACGTTTCTGTTCTAGAATGGAGTTCACAAATTTGTGATTTTACTTCATGGTGTATATTTGTAAGAGAAAATCTTGCTCGTTCTGAAATTCGTGACTGATTGTGGACGGTTTCCAGAACGGATTTTTTCGCGTGTTGATGTAAACTGTTTCTATAATTCAGCCATTACTTATGCTTGTTTGTGTGTAAACAAACTTTTGTTTACGTTGCCTTTGAGATTTACCACAACAAGGTAAACAAAAAGTGGACAAAAACCGTAAAACATGAAAAAGTTTTATCTGTCGCATATTTTATATTTCCGATTTATCTGGGAAGCCAAAGCAAGAAATCGAAAGATAAAGAGTAGTTCTTTCAAATGAGGTAAAATAATTGTTGTTTTGTTGGGAAATATTAGAGTTCTGGAGAGCCAAAGTTGAGCCTTTTGTATGGAGATTTCACTTTTTTGCGCTCCGTCACGAAAGGGTTATTGTGGCATTAGGCATTAAAATTCTACGCCGAAATCCGGATTTTCCGCAATCCTCGGTGCACCCTCTCTCAGTAGAAGGTGATTTTTTTAATCGAATTAGCCCAGGATTGTTAGAACCGGCAACAAAATGGCAAAAATATGACCATTTTTATTTAGCAGGTACCAGGGTACCATGTTAGCTAGAATGCCGTGCAGCGGGTGCAGTTCATGAAGCTGCTCGTGGCGAATGGTTTTCTGATCTTCGCGAAAAGCACGCATGATCACGGTGTGTCTGGTAGAACAAATTTATTACAAAAAAAAATGGGCATCGCTAATTTTTACGCTACGTGAAAGTTGACGCTACCAGCTTTCATTCAAGCCCAACATCGAAATATTCCATCGGGGGAACTTTTTCATACAAAAATTGGGTATGTTTGTTAAGTAGAAATAGGGATTAATTTGGAACCGTGCATTTTGTATGGGGAAAAACAGTATTCTGAAAAAGTTGTGCGGGATCCCTCGGTGGATTTTTTGAGGGACCCTGCAAATGAAAGCTGAAAGCCTCTATTTTTGAATAGCGAAAAGTTTGACGATGCCCATTTTTTTGTTATACCTAAACTTTTCCCATACACACGCCGTGATGATGCATCGAAGCAATCATGTCTTCGGACGATGAAGTTTTTTTTTCCAGTCGTAACGAGCGACGACGACGCTTCGTTGATGACGAACAAAACTCAAGCATTGGCAAATCGGTTCAATCGCAGTTCACATATACATGGCACGCTATGTCCAAAGGGAAGTATTATGAAAAGTGAATGTACCTCAAAGTTTATTCGCTAGAATGGTATTTTTAGACCTCTAGATTCAGAATATGTGCGATTTAAAATAATCCATCTTGGGTTTTTTTCCCATACATTTTTATATGGGACGAAATTAACCTTAAAATGACTTTTTTCGCCATTTGTATGGGAAAATAGGAAAAAAAATCAAACAAATCGAAAAAATTCGAAAAACCCAAGATGAAATATTTTAAACCGCACAGATTCTGAAACTAGAGGACCAAACCTACGATCCTATGGAATAATATTTGAGGTACATTCGATTTTCATAATACTTCCCTTTGGACATAGCGTGGCATGGCGAAGCAATATTCATCGCCCTTCGCATGTTTTATCAGTGTTCAGCAACATTGCTCTTTTTTCGACCTGTGTAACATAAGCCGAAAACTTTGGTATGAAAAAAAAAACACTCTCACACTTTGTAAGTATTTTTTTCACACGCCCTTTTCAAAAGCTAGGTGAAGAATATTGCAAAATGAAAACAATCAGAAAAACACTTTCGGATAGAAGCTCATACATTAACAACATTTACTTTGAATTGAAAAAGATCGGGTCGGTGCGATTCGTGCGTTGAACTGGAAATTATAAGTAACAACAATATTACAATGACTTAACCCTGATAAAAATGAAACATTCAGGAGGAGCTCGAATCTGTTGTTGCATAAAAAAAAAGAAGCAAAACCACCTTAACCATGTATAGAAAGTAATTTAACAAATGCAGTGTTCTCACTGAATCATGTTCGAATATCCCCTTCTAAGCCGGAAAATCAGCACCTGCATTCGTTTCCAAAGGTTGCCCATCTGCAGACCGTACAGAAGTTCTCTAATCAAACGAAAAACATTTTCCAAATGAAAGTTTAGTCACCCCCCACCCCGTAAAGGTTGCATCAACCAATCTCTGGAAAGAAACAAAATCATTCCCACATGGAGCCAGGAGTTCCCGTTCCTACCCCCGCCGCCGCCGCCAGAAGCTGACGGTTATGGGCAGTACGTGATTACGGTACCACAACAAAGATGAGAGGATAATACCTAATTGGGGTGCATGCTTGTTTGCTGGAAAACCTGAACGCCCTTCAGCATCCCGGAAGCGGAAGCACATACACACACGTACCTGAACTGAAACATATACATATACCTACAATACAATTGGTTGTTTATTGTTTCAGTTTATCCTCTTCGTAAAGATTCGACACCTACTGTTCAGGGATGATTGCCATTGCTGGCAGGGAGGCCTGACAGGAAAACGTTTCAGCAAACGAGAAGCTTGTATACATACGTTGTTGTTGATAGTATATGCTGCTGGTTAAAGCTTGCTTGAAATTTTCAGAGATAATTCAATTAGCGTACATTTGTAGGAAACCTACTGCTACATACATAATACATACACTTGTCAAGAACTCAGCTTCTCAGCGCTAAGCGAAATATAATAAATTTTATGACAATGTGATATTCTTTGGAAGTAACTATACGATTACAAAATCAAAAGTGGGCTTCGTGGCCGAGTGGTTAACGGCATCAGTCATCTAGGTGTCTCGTAAGCCTCGGAGTGTGGGTTCGATTCCCGCTCTAGTCGGGGAAAACTTTTCGTCAAACGGAGAATTCTCCACTGGGCCACTGGGTGTTACATGTGTTGTCCGTTGCCTAATGTTAGTGAATTTTCAGTCTGTGCTGCCTCTGGTCGAAGACGGTGTAATTGTTTTTAAAAAAAATATTACGAAAATTTTCTGATGAAATGTTTCCATTCCATCACAACCATACTAAATTTCAACTGTTTTGAACTGTGTTGAAACATGACTAGACATTGTTCGCTAGGTGAATTATTTAGTTTTTTTTATTGCATAATCAGTTTCGTTCCGACTTGCCCCACTTCAATGTTCTTTTTTTCTGTGGGATATTATTCGGTTCTATAATTACCCGCTTACTAAAGAGAAATGTTCTATTGAAATCTCGACATAAATGCAGCCAATTAATGTTAATAACACTTCACTAAAGATCATGTCACGTTCAGAATAATTGATTGGCATACCAAGTGTTCTTTTCTGCTCTATGCTACTTCCCTCATCATAAGGCCATCGAAAAAAAGAGGCACAGCAGAGAAAAATATACCAACTCCGTAACGACATGTATAGCGTGAAAGCAAGAAAATCCTCCCTCAATGTGAAACATGTGACCGATCAGGTTAACCGGGGGAATCGGGAGATGGCTGCTACTGCTGCTGCTGTTGCTGCTGGATGCGACGAGAAATAATTAACGACGCTCGGTTGTTTTGTTCGTTCGAGATCCGGTAACGCGTCGTCTTCCTCCCACATTCACGCATGAATAAAAAATAGGTCGGTTTGCGGGATGCCGTCATGAACGAATTGGAGGATAATTTTGGATTTGCAAAATGGGCCTATTTTCGTTGAAGATGTGTTTTTTTCTTTGGTAGTTATTTTATATTAATGCGACAGTATCTGGGCTGTTAGATATAATAGCTGATGTACAGTGTTGACAAAAACGGAATTGAGGATAAATTATAAGGATTAGTGAAAGTCGAATGCTTCCCAACTTTTTGGATGCAAGCATGCTTCGGCGCGCATACATTTAAATCGTCTCTGCACAGAAATTGCCTCCAAAAAGTTAGTTTTTGGGCTACAATTGACCTCCCTGAATTGTCTAGTAACAGATTCTTATTCTTCCAATTTTTTTAATAAAAATAATTAAATAGTACACATACCCCGTAACGTGGGTAGATCACCTAAGAATTTTGAGTTGCGGTGTAATATCTACCAAATTAAAATTTGATCTTGATATTTAACGTATTTTTAAATATTCCAAGATCAAAGTTTGAATTGAAACGATTTCAACAGGAACCATAGACTGGCGAGTGATCGCGTGATCAGTAGAATGGTTCGATGCAGAACGGTTTGGAGGAGTGCAGAACGTTTTTGGAGGAGAAGAACGCAGCGCAGGCGGTAATGCTGCAGCAAGGAACTCGACAGAACGTGAAACGTTAGAAACAGAAGCGGAAACAGCAGATACGTCAATTTCGGGAGAAAATGCGCCGCCTGGAAAAAGAGAAGTGCGAAGAAATGAAGCTGATGTGTTGTTCTCAAGAAACACGGAAGTTTTACCAGAAGCTCAACGCATCCCGCAACGGCTTCGTGCCGCGAACCGAAATGTGCAGGGATAAGGACGGAGGGCTCTTGACGGACGGACGTGAGGTGATCGAAAGGTGGAGGCAGCACTTCGAGGAGCACCTGAATGGCGTAGAGACCGTAGGCAACTGAGGAAACGACGACGCCAGTGTAGCGGAGGACATTGTCTGCGCCAGTAATTAGTTTATTGAAATTATGTTGCGAGTGCCACCCTAGCGCGTGGTCACTCATTCTCCGTCCACTAGCAGTATAGCAACAGCTGACCGCCGCACACTGTTGTGCGTACGAATACAGTACAATAGGCTTACAGGTATCGATCGTTTCACGATCGGCTCGCTCCCTATCCATCTCTGCGGGATAGAGGCAGCAGAAGAAGTAAACATTAGTTAGTAATAAATATCCCTCCGCCGCGATCGGTACGAGTTGTCTTTCCCCGTAATAAAGTTGTTGTACTTTTGATCGGAAATAAAGTGCAGTTTGTTTATACCGCGAAACTAGTTCTTTTAGTGATCGTATCACCGCGTACGTGCATCCGAACGTTCTATGTGCGTTAACAGACATAAATGAACCAACTCCCACGCTGAGGGAAGTAAGGGATGCCATTCACCTGCTCAAAACCAACAAACCAGCTGGTAAGAATGGTATCGCAGCTGAACTCATCAGGATGGGCCCAGAAAAGTTGGCCACCTGTCTGCACCGGTTGATAGTCAAAATCTGGGTACCGAACAGCTACCGGAGGAGTGGAAGGAAGGGACCCCATTCACAAGGAAGGCGGCCATTTGGAATGGGTGAACTTCAGACCGACCACCATTTTGAATGCTGCCTACAAAGTGCTATCCCAGATCATCTTCCATCGACTGTCACCTAGAACAAATGTGTTCGTGAAAAGTTATCAAGCCGGCTTTATTGACGGTCGGTCGACAACGGACCAGATCTGCTACTTACTTACTTTCAGTCCTTGGCACCCACGGTGCAGAGGGCCGAATTGAAAGATTTCCATCCTGGGCGATTGCCAGTCATCGCCTTGACCTGTGGCCAGGTCAAATTTCTGTCGACTTGCTTGATTTCGTTATTGAGGCTGTGCCGCCATGAGCCTCTGGGTCTGTCTCTGCTGCGATGTCCTGCTGGGTTCCAGTGCAACGCTTGTTTGCAGATTTCGTTTCCGCCCCTGCGTAGAGTGTGGCCGACCCACTTCCGCTTTCGCTCTCGAATTTCTGTCGCTATCGGCTTTGGAGATCCAATTGTGAGGCTACCATGCACGAATTATATACCGCAGGCATCTATTGATGAAGACCTGTAACCGTTGCGTGTTCTCCACTGATACACACCAGGTTTCACTAGCGTATAGCACAGATTTCACGTTCGAGTTAAAAATTCGGATTTTGGAGCATCGACTGATCTGGTTGTTTTCCATACATGTCTTAAACTCGCAAAAGCAGCCCTCGCCTTCTTGATCCGTGCACCTAGGATAAACAGGTATAATATGCCCCCCCCCCCCCTAAGCAGAAATGGCAATACATCTGAAACTAGCGCCTTATTCCATCTATTGTCCACTGCAAATCGTTGTTACTAAAGTGAGTGAAGTGTTGCATGCGAACTTTGCCTTTGGAGACGTGGCTATGGAAGCGTTGGAACGTTTTTCGAAAACGTTCCAAAATTTGCCTTTTCAAAACAAACGGGGCAATACGCTCCGTCCAAAGAAAAACGTCCAGCCCCGTGATAAAACTGTCCCAGGGGATAATTCCACCACATGCTTATCCTAGGAGGGTGTTTCAACAAGTGTTTAACTGCATAAAAGTTGCAAAGTAACACAAGCGAACAGAACTAGCTTCGTTTACAATGAAGTAAACTCACAAGAGGTAAAATATTACGCCAAAAGCCTCGATTTCAGACTTTTTGATATTTTTATTGCTTTTCTATACCAATCCACTAACGGACCAGCTTGATGGCAATAATTCTTCAATATTTGAGATTACTAATCGATCACACATGCGAAAAGCGCTTGAATCGCTAGAAAATGAAGAGGGGCGTTTTGCCCCGGTGGGGCGCATTATACCCTTTTACCCTATGTCGATTTTGGTGCCGCCATCGGCCGCCATTTGGCTATCAAGATATTGGAAGCCTTCAACATTCTCCACTGATTGCCCAGCTACCGTAAAGCTGGAAAAGTTGACCGTGTTTACATCCGACGATTTGGTCTAGTTGACGGGGATGGTAAGACCTGCCGCTGAGAAGCAATTGGCAAGATCATCGAGCTTGCTCTGCATATCGGAGCGCCGTTGAGCTAGGAGAGCAACGTCATCAGCCAGTTCGAAGTCATTTAGGTACTCCATGGTAATGGGTTGCCACAGCAATCCACGATTTGGTTCACCAACCAGGAACTCGTCGATTACGATGAGGAACAGTAGCGGTGATACATCCTTGCCTCACTCCAGCAACGACCCGGATGGGATCGGACAAACACCTCTGCACGAAAACGCTCTGTACTGTACTTCAATGAAGCCGATAATTTTCTCAGGGACACCCTTGCGCCTGAGGACTTCCCATATGTTTCCGTGATTGAGACAGTCGATAGATTTTTCGTAATCAATGAACACCACGTTCACTCTTGGAATTCATTGATTTGCTCCAGAATGATACGGAGCGCGACAATATGGTCCACACAGGATCGTCCGGCACGGAATCTTGCTTGCTGGTTACCCTTTTTTGGTACCTTTACGCCTTGCACCCAGTCGGCCGTAATTGTCGCGGTTTCCCATATGTCGCAGAATGATTGATGCAGTAGTGGTGCGGATTCTACGGGGTCAGCTTTGAGCATCTCAGCTGATATGCGATCGACCCCTGGGGCCCTGTTCGATTTCATGCTACGGATAGCTGTTTCTATCTCCTGCACTGATGGAGCTTCGGTGTTGACACGGGTAATGCGTCGAACCCTTGGCGGATCATGCTGAGGTGTTGATGGCCTGGCCGACACTTGAAAAATATTTCCAAAGTGCTTGAACCAGCGTTTCAACTTGTCAGCCGGGTCGGTCAGTAACTGTCCAGACGTGTCTTTCACGGGCATCGTAGCATTCATCTTGGTCCCACTAAGGCGACGTGAGGC
This sequence comes from Aedes albopictus, assembly GCF_035046485.1. NCBI lineage: Eukaryota > Metazoa > Arthropoda > Insecta > Diptera > Culicidae > Aedes > Aedes albopictus. The sequence continues at coordinate 95,170,697 of NC_085137.1, read as the reverse complement.
ATCGTAGAGGAGACGGATGTCGCCGGTGTTTGCGGCATTCTCGCCTTCGTCGGCAAGGGGTCCGCCCACGCTCTTTTGTCCCGTCTACATGAGCGTTTCACTTCCTTCTCGAGAGCCGAATAGCGCTGACGGGCTACGGCTTTGGCTCCTCGTGTTTTCGCTCGCTCTAGCGCGGCTTTGGTGTTCCTTCACTCCTCTAACTTCCTCCAGGTATCCACTGCTTTCTTCAAGGCGTTCTTGAAGGCGTTCCATTGATTTTCTACGCTTCCATCTGGAATATTCGTAGCACGGTTCTCTAGCTCCTCGACGAAGGACTTTTTTACCGCAGCGTCTTCCAGTCGGCGTGTGTTGAACCGGCGCCCGATTTTCTCCTCCTGTCGCTGGAACCTGGCAATGCGCAGTCGGGTCTCGCCGATTAGGAGATGAAGGTCGGACGCAATAACGGCGCTACGTTTGCTCCGCACATCAAGAAGGCTCCGTCTTCATTTTCGGTTGATGCAGATGTGGTCGATTTGATTTTCCGTGATGCCATCACGGGAAACCTATGTCACTTTGTGCACTGGTCGTGGCCAATGAGGAAAGAGCGAACTCTGCAAACAGCGCTCCATTTTCGCTCATTTCTCCGAAACCATGGTGTCCCATGTCGTGCTCATAGTCCGAGTTGTCGGAACCAACCTTCGCAGTTGAAGTCACCCATGAGGATTTGATATCACCTTTCGGAATCTTATCCACTACAGCATTCAGTTGACTGTAAAAGTTCTCTTTGTCTTGCAATTCGGCAGCATCAGTTGGCGCGTAACATTGGATCATGGTAGGGTTTTGAACCCGTGTTCTGAATCTAGCTACAATCATCCTCGTATTAATAAGTTTCCACTTCATGAGCGCAGCGTGGGCGTGAGCGCTGAGCAGGAAACCAACTCCACGGTGGCGAGGAGCGTGTTCACCTGGTAGGACAGAGTATAGCAGAATTTGAACCCACGCCAATCTGTGTTCTCCAAAGTTCAGCCAACGGACTTCGCTTAGTCCTTGGATCTCAAACTCCATACGGCATGCCTCATTGGCTAGTTGTGCCAGTTTACCCTGCTGGGCTAGGGTTAATACATTTCAAGTTCCAATTCTCGTCCGTTGTTTCGCACTAAAAGTCGTTGCCGTTGAATCAGTTCGTAATCTTTCATTTTTGGTTTCAGTAACGGTTTTTGGGGTTTCGGAAACAGTAGGTTATTGGCCTAAGGTCCCCTATATCTAGGTGGGGCTGCTACCTTAAGTATAGCTTCTGGTGGAGGAGCATGGTCGGAGTTTTGCTGTACCATGCCAAGGACCACTTTTTGAAAAGTTGAGTTTTCTTAACCATTGGATGAAGAATATGATGATCTACCTTCAGTGTAAAAATCCAGTAATTCTTGAAGTTCTTCGTGTAGTAAATTCAAAATTTCTGTTTGGCAGAACATACAAAAAATGAAATAGCACCCAGCCAGAGTGAACTGTAGACCATTTCATAGAATCGACGAAATATTTTAGTATTGATCTAGATGATGGACATTTCAAGTTTTTCTCATCGCCGTCAGATTTCTAACTTCTAACCGACTCATAGTATCAATATGTGAGAGAATTGAACACGTAATTAGAAATACGGGTGTTGGAGGATCCAATTATATGTCGATGAACCTGATCGCCGTTTTTCCAAATCACATTCAGCCAGAGTGAAGCAAATCTACTGCATTTTAGAATCAATTTATTCTCAACAAATCAAAAATCATCTGGGTTTGAATACCTGCGTTATGTCGATACACCTTATACCAAGCCTTATACTGATACTTTAACACAGAAGCCGTCATTGAACAACAAGGATAATACGAATAATAAAGGTTGAAAATAATCAAACACTTGGTTCGCTTTGGCTGATCGAAAAATTTCGTTTTCACGAAAACCATCCTTGAGAAGAATGTTTATAACTTGATTCTGACTTAACGACTGGCCTTCAGGTAGGTAAAATGGTCTAGAGGCAACGCGGTTGGTTATCACTCAAATGATCCAAGTTCGAATCTTTTTCGTATTTTTGAAATTTGTTTTGTCTTGGTTCACTTTGGCCGAACATTTACATGGTTTTCTTTGACCAGCATAAATTTGAAGTACAAAAATTGCTCCACTTTCATATCTCAGGACTTCAGGACATGCAAGGACATCATTTGACATAATCACTCTTCCTCTGTGCCTGCACAATGCATGGCCTATGAAAAAAAAAACATGGGTGGCAATTGCTGAGCTGGGAGGGCTTCCGCCGTTCATATTTAAAACTATTTGGGACCTCCGTGCTACTATACTATACGCGTCCTCTCTGATTCATGTTAAGGATTGTGAGTGATATCGACTTCAACTTCAGACGATGAAAAATCGAGATTTTTCTCACAATCCGACTGGTTTTCTCTGAAACAAAGAAACACAGTCAGCCACACTGAACTATATACCATATCCCAATGTTTTTGTTCAGCCAAACTGAACTAAGTGCAAAGTACTGAGAAATTAAATGTTATTATATCAATGATTTCAAATAATTTACATGTATTCTTCATCTCTGATGGTTAATAAAGGCTTGTGAGTTACATGTGTGCGGAAAAGTTTCAAGTTATCTTAGCTGTTTATTTGCGAGTTATTGAACTTTAAACTCTCGGAATAAACTTTTTGGCTAAGCGGTTTAGCAGAACCCCGGCCATTTCATACTCAGCCGCTGGATGCCAGAACAGACGCTGTTTGAGCCGCACCTCCTTGGTGAACAGACGCTCGAGACGTACCTCCTCAATCTAGCTGACGTCAGAAGGACGACAGTGCCCAGGTTGCACAACTAAGGACTGTTCATTTTATAAAGAGGACACCTTATTTGCGTGATATCTTTTTTATTTTTCAATAAAATCATTACCAGTTTTTTGCATAAACTTCCATAGCTATTCTACAGTGTAGGAAAAATATAACATTATACAAATTGTCCTTAGTGGAACTGGAGCGGTTTTCGTTAAAACTCAGTAAAAACCAATTTCTCAAAATTCTACATAACTTTCCACATACATAACTTTTAAATTTTTCTGAACTTTTCAATGTGTTGGGATCTAATACTATTCTACTAAAGGTAGAACGTAATAGTTGGTCAATAATAATGCACCAAGCATTATACAGCTTGATATAGTAAGTTGCCTTGTTATCAATGAAATTGATAAAACATACTTAGTTAAGTCCAGTGATGCAATAACACTACGGATTCAGTTCAAAATTTGTCCAGTATAGAAGAGAATCGCAATCTAAATTATACCGAAGAAAAATATGCTTTAAAGTACATTCTTCATCATAAATTTAATCCTTAATTATGGCCATAATGAAAAATTTCATATTTTTTTGCCCCATAAATGCAAGTTTTCGATTCTAGAGAAGCTTATTATTATTTATTTTCAGCAAGGCTTGATCCTATGTGATTATATACCTTATTTGAAAATAACTACATGTAAAGATTTATTTTCGACATCATTGTTATGTTGTATTTGCAATGGGCTACATCGTTATTTAGAAGAACCTTCAAATAACGAAGCTGTTTTTCCTCCGGTAACTGCCATGAAGCACAGTAAGCAAGCCAACAATGCTATCAAGAAGCGGTTTTCTGCATTTGAAATTGCATTATTAGTACTTTCGGCTAGATCCATTGAAAACATTCAAAATTTAATATTCTCATATTTTTTGTTTAATAAATAAATTTTGTTCTGAAAATCGAGACCAACTTGTAACTTTAAAATCTCAACAACTAATATTCCGATTAGGTCTATATTTTGCCAGAATATGTATCACTCATACTGCTGCAGTATGGCAAACACTTTTATGAAATTAAAAACGATACACCGATGTTCTACAGTAATTTTGTGTTTATCTTTAGTTTTTGGGGATCAAAAAATTGACCTCTCCTAACACTTTGCCACATTTCTATGATGTCCAACAATTTTAACCCAATTTAATTATAGTTATTATCTGCTAATATAATGTACTGAACAACCAACCAAGGCTGCTGAAATTTGAACTACGCGTTTTCTTTTTATAGCCTTGCAAAGTTGTCCTCTTTATAAAATGAACAGTCCTTAGCTAAGTACACAACTCCTAGCTGGCGGTCTTTGTCATTGATTTACTCTTGGAAGCATGAGGTAGGAACTTGTGAAGATCAGATCTCGGTTGCGTTGCATTGTTCGAAGGGCAAAGTGAAAAGTGACACGTTTTTGGGACAAGTTTACATTGACCTTCCTCGTGAAGTAATAAAAATGGATGCACACTTGATAGCAAAAATTATTGCAGAAACTTGAAGAAGTTAAGGAGTGGTTGTGGTCAACCGACGACATGGGACTGGGTGAAATCATTTCGAGCTGGGCCGGATTTACAAATGTGGGGCCCGGGGCTACGGTGTTATGGGGGCCCTTACACAGAGGATATATTTTTGCCATATAACATGGAAAAAATCCAAAACAGTAACAATCATTCTTGCCAATATAATAATGAAATTTAATGTCGTTGTGGAAGAACTTGAAACGATTGAAGAAATTTATATAAAGTAATGATGCTTTACGCGACAACAAAACATCATGCCAGAAACTACAACAAGCATTTATAGCTGAACTTTTCTAGAAGTTTCTAGTGAAATCGGTGGTGTCGTTTTTGCGAAACCTCAAAAGAATCTCTAGTGGATGCCTGCTGCAATAACTGGAGAAGTTGCTGGAAGATCACCATAAAGAATGAACACTTAACAAAAATCTGGCGTTCTATCTGAATAGATCGTGAGTTTGCTGTGATTCCAATGCAGATTCTACCTATACAAATAGAACGCCAGAAAAGCTTATTTTAACTGCTAGGAGAGGTTCTGTCTGACGACTTTCCAAATAAATTTTCCACAAAATTTCCGAAATCTAAGAGGAAATTCTAATGGGAAATGCTGAAGAAATTTTAGAGGAAATCCATGATAAGCTCCTGAAGGAATTTATGACTTGATTTCCAATAGAATTTTCTATTAAATTTCTTGAAAATCTTTAACGGAAAACCCGGACCAATTTTCATCAAATTTCTCCACAAATTCCTTCTGACATTTTCTCAGGGAATCTATGGATTTTATTAGGAGTTTGCCATCTTTTTTTCCTTGTTTGGTATATAGGTCACTGCGAGCAGTTTTTAGATCTATTGTGTCAATGGGCTAGTCTTGGTTGCATCCTTATTTCAGTAAGCAAATCTCCAACTCAAAAAAAAACCAGATTAATCCACCTAGAGGTGATATTGCATTTCTCGTCGAACATGTACTCATGATCTTTCCTTGGTTGGGATACGACTGGGATGATTTTGCTTCAGAATGTTGGCTTTGCAGTTTTTTGGGGAAATCCAAAATACTAGCTTATGATTTTTTCCGACGTTTCGGTCCGTGTGGGGCCTTTTTAAGGGATCAATCGGTCAAGGTTTGCTAGTCAAGATGGCTTTTTTACCTCAAAAATGTCATACGGAAATTTTGGTATATATTGAGTCCGTTCGGTTTGAAACCGTCGTGATGCGGACAATCTCCTACCTATCGGGCGGTCTGTTTTTGGAATAAATTTTGGAATCTTCCTTTGTTTCCTTTGTTCAGCAAGTTTCTGTGCATGTGCCATCATTCCGAAGCATGATCTTTCCATCGACGTAATCCGAACTGTTCCTAAATCCTGAGAATTCTTTATTTATAAGCAATTATTTTAATATAATTTGGAAGCTTATTTATTCCAACGTTATGTTAAACGTATAGACAGAGCTGAAAAATATCATAATTATCAGTTGACTGCTTGAACCTTCACTATCACTGAATCACTTCTTTCACAATACCAGATGACTTTACGGTCTTTGACAAAGTTTTTTTCAGCACAATTTAGTCTATATTTCATTATCATAGGTTACAATATTCTTGTAAAATTTAACAAAAAATGCAAGCTATAAAACCTTAAAAAAATCATAGTAGTTTTAGACGCAAAAGAGGATTGAAAAACCTTTGTCCGGGGTTGATGTAATGATTTTCATTTTTCAATGTAACGTAGACTCATCCTACTGTATATTTTTACTCCTCAGGAATCTGAAATGGTGTGATTCTTGGTGTGATTTGATGAGATTGCTTTAGTACAGACAAACAGACATATAATTTGGAACAAATTGCTATTTTATTCGTCACGAAAAAATAATCGCCAAATGCTAATCAGGTTGCGTTTCATAAGCCGCTGCTGGCTTGATAACGATAGTGAGAAAACGTCAAACGAACAAAAACAATTTATATTTGATTCAACCGTTGAAAACAAGCACTATGGGTGAGTATAGTGAGACGACTGTTTGTATGTGGGCTTAGTTCAGTCAAGATTTTGTTCTCTTACACACTCTTTGTAGTTCCTGCGAGCACCCAATGCTGGTTCTGGTATAGCATGCATGGGTTTGATTCACTTTTGTATTTGGCCACTGTTGGGGAACTTACTGCGGCCGATGAGGGGAAAAAGTAGCGCTGGGTTTCTCGTTTCTTCCGGATTTGTTCCGGAAAAACACTCGCGAAGTCGAAATTATTAGACTGAATAAGCTTTATTGGCGGTAACGAAATTACACACGCAACGAGATATGTTTAGCACAACTGTTTTACACGAGGTTGAGATCAAGACTAAACTTACAAAAAATGTGCTTGATTGAATATTTATATACTATATACTATATACTATATATTATATAATATTTGTATACTATATTCGTTGACGAGCGACTTTTAGAGAGAAAGAGAAGTGAGAGTGAGTTCTTCTGCGGAAGTTCATCTGCTTGTCTTAACATACCATACAAATATACAAATTGGCAAACAAAATTAAATGGGGTTACAAATCAATGGGAAATCTAACTAATTTTACGTTAATAGCCACATTCGGTAGGATACCCGCGAAACCCAATCCGGAACACTACTGGTAGTTTTGAATGCGGTCTGAGCCAATTTTCTTGTTAACCGTTTTTCGGATTATCGAAAAAGTCACGACACCAGGAACCGATTACGGGACAGTACCGATTGTTCCTTATGTGGTTTGAGACTAGTTTCTTGGTAACTGTTCATCAGGTTCCTTAAAAAGCCATGAATTCATTTTTGCATTTGTCCACTTCCGGCGTATCAACTAAAACGGTTCTGGAACACTACCGATATTGTCTAATGTGGTCTGAGCTTATTTTCTTACTAACTGTTCATCAAGTTATCGGAAAATCCGCTATCTTATGTGTCGCATGTATGGGTTTGGTTCCTTTTGGAATTTGGCCACTTCCGGCGGGATACCCTAGATCGGTTCCGGAACACTATCGGTAGTCTTTAAAAAGATCTTAGATGTGGTCTGAGCCTATTTTCTCGCTAATCGTTCATCATGTTATTTAAAAAGCCGCTGTTTATTGTGCCGGGTTTTGTTCTCTTCTACATTTGACCACATAGGTCGTTTCCAATATGGTACGAAACTATTTTCTTGCTAAACGTTTATCAGGTTACCTAAAGAGCAGCGATTTGATGCGTCGAATTTAAGGATTTGGTTAATTTTTATGCTACTTCCGGCGGGACATCTGGAACCGGTTCTGTAACACTACCGGTTCAGATCTGGTCTGAGAATGTTTTCCTGCCTACTATTCATCAGGTTATTGAAAAGCTGCTGTTTGATGTGTCGCATGCCTGGGTTTGGTTCACTTTCATATTGGTCGCTTCCGGCGGACACCCGGAACTGGTTCCGGAACACTATCGGTTCAGATATGGTCTGAGAATGTTTTCCTCCCAACTGTTCATCAGGTTATCGAAAAAGCCGCTGTTTGGTGTGTTGCATGCCTGGGTTTGGTTCACTTTCATATTTGGCCACTTCCGGCGGGACACCCGGAACCAGTTCAGATATGGTCTGAAAATGTTTTCCTGCCTATTCTTCATCAGGTTGTCGAAAAAACCGCTGTTTGATGTGTTGCATGCCTGGGTTTGGTTGAATTTTATATTTGGCCTCTTCCGGCGGGACACCCGGAACCGGTTCCGGAACATCAGATATGGTCTGAGAATGTTTTCCTCCTAACTTTTCTTCAGGTTATTGAAAAAGCCGCTGTTTGATGTGTCGCATGCCTGGGTTTGGTTCACTTTAATATTTGGTCACTTCCGGTGGGACACCCGGAACCGGTTCCGGAACACTACCGGTTCAGATATGATCTGAGACTATTTTCCTGCTTACCGTTCATCAGCTTATCGAAAATGCCGTGGTTTGATGTGTCGCATGCATGGGTTCGTAGCGTTTTCATATCTGACCCCTTCCTGGGGTACCGATCCGGAACACCAAAATGGCCATAACTCCGGAACGGCTGGACCGATCTGAACCATTTTCAATAGGAAACAATGGGACAAAATGCCCTTTCGAATGAACCATCGGTCGTTGAAATCGGTTGATATTTACGATCTAAAAATGAGGTGACCTTTTTGTACACATACACACACACACGCACATACGCACACACATACATATACACACACAAACACACACACACACACACACACACACACACACACACACACACACACACACACACACACACACACACACACACACACACACACACACACACACACACACACACACACACACACACACACACACACACACACACACACACACACACACACACAGGGGCAGCAGGGACAGGAGTCCAGGGGCCTGACGAACCCCCCCTTCTGCGAGTCGGGTGGAAGCTTGGGAGTCTTCCCGAAGCGAAAACCGTTCACACACCCGTGTGAATTACCACCTTTGGCGCTTCCTTCGGGGAGTGACCGGGCTTCTGGTCTCCAGACAGCTCAAGAGGAGGATGCCTAGGATGTGGCGGGGGTTCAACAGTGGGCTCTGTTGGATCCTCATAAAAAGCCACACATCTGCAAGCAACTCCGTACAAGCGACCTGGTACCGCTTTCAAAGTGCCTTAGCCCAAACACCCGGAGTGCCAACCGGCACATCAGGATTGATGCCAGTAACATCCTGATTATGGTATACTGGTCAACGCAAACGACAACGGACTACGGACTACGGATCGGATGACGACGATGGGCTGACATTCGTGCCATTCTGCTTCCTGAGTAAAGAAGGGTGACACCTTCTTGAAACGGCGAGTGGGCTAATGGTGCGTCTGCCTCCGTCCCGGTAAAACCTTGGCAGGCCTTCGGAAACGTTCTTCACTTGTCCGTCAATTTTGATGGGTACTAGGCTCGGATGTAAAATTCCCGACTTACGCTGATCTGGCTCTGGACACGAACCCCATGAAGGTTCGTGTTCAACCCTCGCTTGGCCTCCCTGTTTCATAGACAACCAAGAGATCACGAAAGCGACTACGTACAGCGGGTGGAGATAGCGGCCCGGAGGGGGGACCCAATAACATGGAAGGAGAAAACGGAAGTAACAGCGGAAAGGTGGCGAATCCGTTCGCCAGAGGAGGATTGCTGAGGTCTCCGCCTCAGCAAACAGAAGGTGCAGAACCGCGGCAAGAAGCGGCTTTACAACAAAGTGCGGTACCCTCGGAGCAGCAGCAGCTGCCGACGAATAGTGGATGGAGCGTGCCTCAACAACAGCCGAAGGTAGTTGCGGCGAAGAACTTGACGGATGACCTACACGAGTTCGTCGACAAAAAGCACAACGTGCACAAGGACATCAAGGACTTGGTGTTGAAGATTAGGAGGGCTCTCGGAGCTGCTGTGAAAGAATGGCACAGCGTGATGCAGAGAGCGGATGAGGCAGAGAGCGCATTAGCAGCGACTAAACACGATCTTGCAGCAGCTACGCAGCGGCAGCAGCAACGAGCCACGGTCGAAAATATGGAGACGCCGAAGAACCATCGGAATACTCGCTCGGAGAAAAGAGGCAGAGATACGCCAGGAGAAGAGGAAGTCCCGAAGAAACAAAGAAGTGAACGGGAGCGCGCCAGCAATCGGAGAGATGGTGGATGGCGCACTGTGGAGAGTCAGCAGGCGAAGAAGAAGAAGCGAAAGGAGAAGGAAGAACAGAAAAAGGAAGAAAAGAGGAAGGAACAGGAGAAGAAAGAAAATCGCCGGCCCCCTAGGCAGAGGAAGAAGGGTGATGCACTGATCGTCGAGGCGAAGGACAAGACGACGTACGCTGCGCTCCTCAGGAAAGTGAGGGAGGACCCGGAGCTAAAAGAGTTGGGTGAAAACGTGGTAAAGACCAGGCGCACCCAGAAAGGAGAGATGCTGTTCGAGCTCAAGAAAGATCCGGCGATTAAGAGCTCAGAGTACCGGGAGCTCATTGCGAAATCCGTAGGCAGCGAGGCCACCGTGAGAGCACTTTCACAGGAGGCAGTGCTCGAGGTCAAGGATTTGGACGAGGTCACAACTGAGGAAGAGCTGAGAGTCGCATTGACCGAGCAGTGTAACTTGGAAGTACCGGCGACAATCCGAATCAGGAGATCGTTTGCAGGTACCCAGACGGCGGCAATCCGACTTCCAGTAGATGCGGCCAACAAGATTGCGGTAGCCGGCAAGATCAAGGTCGGATGGGCGGTGTGCCCGCTGCGACTGGCTCCCCGAGTCACCAAGAAAATGGAGAGGTGTTTCAGGTGCATGGAATTTGGTCACCAGTCAAGACACTGCAAGGGTCCAGATAGGTCCAAACGGTGCTGGAACTGCGGCGAAAACGGACACGTTGCTCGAGACTGCACGAAGCAACCCAAGTGCATGCTGTGTAAGTCGGAGGAAGGAAATGGCCACCGGACGGGAGGCTATAAATGCCCGGCCTACAAAAAGGCGAAGGCAGGCCAACAATGATGCAGATAACGCAAATTAATCTGAATCATTGCGACATCGCACAGCAACTGTTGTGGCAGTCGACAACAGAGACGAAGTGCGATGTTGCGATCATCGCAGAGCCGTATCGGGTTCCTCCTGAGAACGGCAATTGGGTAGCGGATATAGCAGGACTGGCAGCTATACAAGTTATGGGCAGATTCCCTATAGAGGAAGTGGTGGAAAACTCTTACGAAGGTTTCGTGATCGCCAAAGTTAACGGTGTCTTCGTATGTAGCTGCTATGCGCCTCCAAGATGGACCGAGGAGCAATACAACCGGATGTTGGATGCACTCACTGACACGCTGGTAGGACGTAGGCCAGTAGTCATCGGCGGCGATTTCAACGCCTGGGCCGTTGAGTGGGGCAGCCGGCAAACCAATGCAAGAGGATATAGTCTACTTGAAGCTCTGGCGAAGCTGGACGTAAAGCTGTGCAATGTAGGAACAGTCAGCACATTCCGCAAAGACGGTCGTGAATCCATCATCGACATTACATTTTGTAGTCCATCGTTGATGGAAGACATGGACTGGAGGGTGAGTGAGGAGTACTCCCACAGTGACCACCAGGCGATCCTCTACAAGATAGGCCAGAGAGCTCCTACGTCCATACAGAGAACTAGAACTTATGAGCGGAAGTGGAAGACGAAGGACTTCGACAAGGAGACTTTTATCGAGGCACTTCGGCCAAATAGCGATGCGGCAAACCTCGACCCAGGGTGGTTGACGGAAGCGCTAGCAACGGCATGTGATGCAGCAATGCCGAGGAAGATTGAACCTAGGAACGCTAGACGCCCAGCGTACTGGTGGAATGCGACGCTCAGCACCCTTCGTGCGACTTGCCTCCGAGCTAGGAGACGAGTTCAGAGGGCAAGAACTGCGGCCGATAGAGAAGAGCGCAAGGTTGCGTTCCGTGAAGCTAGAGCTGCCTTCAAACGAGCTATCAAGCAGAGCAAGGCGAACTGTTACAAGGAGCTATGTCAGGAAGCCGACGCTAACCCCTGGGGAAATGCCTACCGCATCATAATGGCAAAGCTGAAGGGCCCAATGACGCCAGTCGAAATGTGCCCAGACAAACTGAAGGGTATCGTGGAGGGTTTGTTTCCAAAACACGATACAACAACGTGGCCACCTACGCCGTACAGCGAGGGCGATGTGGAATTTGACGTAAACCGACTGGTCTCGAACGACGAGCTCGTTGCCGTGGCGAAAGCATTGAAGGTGAAGAAGGCTCCCGGTCCGGATGGAATCCCCAACGTGGCGTTGAAAGCAGCGATCCTGGAGTATCCCGATATGTTCAGGTCAGTGTTGCAGAAATGCCTGGAGGAAGGCATCTTTCCGGATATATGGAAGGTCCAAAAACTAGTGCTGCTGCCAAAACCAGGAAAGCAGCTGGGAGATCCAGCATCGTACAGGCCGATCTGTCTGTTGGATACGCTCGGAAAACTCCTGGAGAGGATTATCCTTAACAGGCTGACCGAGTATACCGAAAGTGAGGGAGGGCTGTCCACGATGCAGTTCGGCTTCCGCAAGGGAAAATCGACGGTTGACGCAATTCGGACCGTCGTTGAGATGGCGGAAAGGGCATCCTTACAAAAGCGGAGAGGAGATCGCTACTGCGCCGTGGTAACGATAGACGTTAAAAACGCGTTTAACAGCGCCAGTTGGGAAGCTATCGCCGTAGCCCTGCATAATATGCGGGTCCCCGACTATCTGTGTAGGATTATAAGGAACTACTTCCAGAATAGAGTCCTTGTGTACGAAACCAACGTAGGGCAGAGGTCGTTTAGAGTGACAGCAGGTGTTCCACAAGGGTCAATACTTGGCCCTACGCTCTGGAACGCAATGTACAACGATGTGTTAACACTGAAGCTTCCGGCAGGTGTCATTATCGTGGGGTTCGCAGACGACGTTGTATTAGCGGTAACTGGCGAATCAATCGATGAAGTCGAAGTGCTGGTATCGGAGGCAATCGACACAGTGGAAAGATGGATGAATGGAGTGAAGCTGCAGATAGCCCATCACAAGACGGAAGTGCTCGTAGTCAGTAACCGCAAAGCAGTGCAAAGGTTGGAGATCACGATCGGAGAGGAGAGAATTTCATCGCAGCGCGCGTTGAAGCACCTGGGCGTGATGGTCGACGACCGCTTAAACTTTAACGCGCACGTTGACTATGCCTGCGAAAAGGCGGCGAAGGCGGTTAACACAGTAGCGAGGATTATGCCAAACGCGGGCGGTCCAAGAAGCAGTAGGAGGCGCCTCTTGGCAAATGTTGCAACCTCAATACTTAGGTATGGAGTGCCAGCCTGGGCTCCGGCGCTAAAAACGAAGAGAAACCGTGGAAGGCTGGGCAGTGTGTTCCGGCTCATGGCTATGAGAGTCGCGAGTGCCTACAGAACAATCTCGTCGGAGGCTGTATGCGTTATCGCTGGGATGATGCCCATCTGCATCACCCTAGAGGAAGACGTCGAGTGCTATCGGCGGAGTAACGTAAGGAATGCGAGAGCAGCTGCTAGAATGGACTCGCTGGTGAAGTGGCAACAAGAGTGGGACAATGCGGCGAACGGAAGGTGGACCCACCGACTGATCCCAAATGTGTCGGCGTGGGTGAACAGGAAGCATGGGGAGGTGAACTTCCATCTGACGCAGTTTCTGTCCGGGCACGGCTGTTTCCGGAAGTACCTGTTTCGATTCGGTCACGCGTCTTCCCCTCTGTGTCCGGAGTGTGTGAACGTGGAGGAAACACCGGCGCACGTCGTCTTCGAATGCCCTAGGTTCTCGGAGATGCGCAGGGATATGCGCGGCCTGACAGTCGACAACATTGTCGAAGAAATGTGTCGCGACGAAGCTACGTGGAACACTGTCGACAGAGCAGTAACGAGGATGCTGTCCGCGCTGCAAAGGAAGTGGCGCGAAGACCAGAGAGCGCCGGAACGCGATCGGAGTAGGCTTGATCCACCGCCGGGGACATGACTGAGTCGTCCGTTGCATAGTACCGGTTTTGGTCGTCGGAGCGCCGGTGAACCGGAAGTCTACCACCAACCGGAATCGCCGGGTCGACTTCGGCACCTTACTGGTCGGGATGAAAACATCGGTGTCGAGAGAACTTCCACCGTCGGGGTCTTTCTCTGTCGGAGTAGGCTAGGTCCGTCCACCGCCGGGGACTAGACCGAGTATATCGCGGAGAAGCACCGGAACTTGGTCGTCGGGGCGCCTGTGAACCGGAAGCCAGTCTCCAACCGGAATCGCAGGAGAGACCTCGGCACCTGTCCGGGAAGAAACGGTTTCGGAAGATGTTCCACTGCCGGGGAAGTCTTTGTCGGCGTAGGGTAGATCCACCGTCGGGGACTATCCGAGTCGTGCGCGAAAAACTGGAGTGCTAAAACGGCACCGTTCCTCGGAGAAACTCAGTATGATCCGAAGTACTTGCTGGTGGTATTAGAATAACAAATTTGGTGTGTGTTTGTGCTAACTGTGTCGCTGAATGGCGATATTTTAGGTACGAACACGAGAACGACTAGAATAACAAATTTAATTTTAGAATAACAAATTTGGTGTATGTTTGTACTAACTGTGTCGTTGAATGGCGATAGGTTAGGTACGAAAACGAGAATGACTAGAATAACAAATTTAGAAGCGACAAAAAGTGCATGAGCACAATAGCAGAAGAGCGCATGAGCGCATTGCCCCCCCTGAAGCAGTCGCATATCAGTGGTACCAGGGGGATCGAGGCGTCAAGGTGTAGCAGAGTTTTTCCAATCGGTTTTCTCTGCTTGGGAGGTTGGGAGGAAAAAAAAAAAAAAAAAAAACACACACACACACACACACACACACACACACACACACACACACACACACACACACACACACACACACACACACACACACACACACACACACACACACACACACACACACACACACACACACACACACACACACACACACACACACACACACACACACACACACACACAGCAGGGACAGGAGTCCAGGGGCTTGACGAACCCCCCCTTCTGCGAGTCGGGTGGCAGCTCAGGAGTTCATCCTAAGCGAAAATCGTTCGCACATCCGTGTGGATTACCACCTTTGGCTCTTCCTTCGGGGAGTGACCGAGCTTCTGGTTTCCAGACAGCTCAAGCAGAGGATGCCTAGGATGTGGCGGGGTTTCAACAGTGGGCTCTGTTGGATCTCCATAAAAAGCCACACATCCGCAAGCAACTCTGTACAAGCGACCTGGCACCGCTTCCAAAGTGCCTTAGCCCAAATACTCGGAGTGCCAACCGGCACATCAGGATCGATGCCAGTAACATCCTGATTATGGCATACTGGTCAAAGCAAACGACAACGGACTACGGATTACGCATAGGATGACGACGATGGGCTGACATTCGTGCCATTCTGCTCCCTGAGTAAGGAAGGGTGATACCTGCTTGAAACGGCGAGTGGGTTAATGGTGCGTCTGCCTCCGTCCCGGTAAAACCTTGGCAGGCCTCCGGATACGTTCTTCATCTGTCCATCAATTTTGATGGGTACTAGGCTCGGATGTAACACTCCCGACTTACGCTGATCTGGCTCTGAACACGGACCCCATGAAGGTACGTGTTCAACCCTCGCTTGGCCTCCCTGATACATAGACAACCAAGAGATCATGAAAGCGACTATGTGCAGCAGGTGGAGATAGCGGCTCGGAGGGGGGACCCAACAACATGGAAGGAGAAAACAAGAATAACAGCGGAAAGGTGGCGAATCCGTTCGCCAGAGGAGGATTGATGAGGTCTCCTCAGCAAAGAGAAGAAGCGGAACAGCAACAAGAAGCGTTCTTGCAGCGAAGCGCGGTACACGAACATAATCACAGTGTACAACAGGAGCAACAGCAGCAGCAACAAATGGTGGCCCAAGAGCAACAGCAGCAGCTGCCGACGAATAGCGGATGGGGCGTGCCCCAGCAACATCCGAAGGTTCTAGTGGCGAAGAACTGGGCGGAAGAGCTCCACGAATTCGTCGACAAGAAACACAATGTGCACAAGGACATCAAGGAGCTGGTGTTAAAGATCCGGAGAGCTCTTGGATCAGCCGTCAAGGAGTGGACCAACGTGTTGCAGAGAGCGGAAATAGCCGAAAGCGAATTGGCATCGACGAAAAACGCTCTCGCTGCTAAAACGCTGCAACAGCAAACACCGAGAACAGTCCCGGGAAACCTCGGCAAGAAGGAGAAACTAGCGCGAACGGAAAACACACCGATGTCTGCGACAAAGAGACACCGATCCTCGCCAGGAGATGAAAGGCCAGGAGGCTCTAAAAGGCAGAGAGACAATCTGCGCAAGCGATTGGCCGCCGCAGAGGCAGAACAGGTCGGTGTCGGCAACAGAGAGACCCAGTGGCAGACTGTGCAAAGAAAGGGCAAGGCAAAGCAGACGAACGCAGACGCAAGACCAAAAGTAATTAGGAGAAGCGTCAAAAAGAAGGGCGAAGCGATTGTGGTGAAGACCCGTGAGGAAAGTTACCTCGAGGTTCTACGTACCATAAGAACGGCTCCGGAGCTTAAGGACTTCGGCGCGGACGTACAAAAAGTCAGGCGCACACGGTCTGGAGAAATGATCTTCGAGCTGAAAAAGGACTCGAAGAACAAGAGCTCTTCGTATAAGGAGCTTGCAGCGAGCGTCGTGGGAGACACTGCGCAGGTCCGAGCTGTTACGCCAGAAGTGGTTCTGCAATGCGTCGACATAGACGAGATAACTACGGCGGAAGAAGTAAAAACTGCAATTAAGGAGCAAATGGAGATAGGAGACGTTGAAATGTCAGTCCGACTAAGAAGGGGACCTTCCGGGACGCAGGTTGCGGCTATCAAGCTCCCGGTGAATGCTGCCGACAAGGCGTTGCGAATTGGCAAAGTGAAAGTCGGGTTTTCAGAATGCCCACTACGGGTTTCTCAGCAACCGGAGATATGCTTCAGATGCCAAGAGTTTGGACATCTGGCACGGAACTGCCGTGGACCAGATAGATCGAAACTGTGCAGGAGATGCGGAGATGAAGGTCATAAAGCACAAGAGTGTAAGAAGCCACCAAAGTGCATCATCTGTGAAAACGAGGGGCGCAGGGACCACTTTACTGGTGGCCCAAAATGTCCAACATTCAAACAGGCGATGTCCGGTAAATCGCAGTGGAGGTAGTGCAAATAAATCTCAACCACTGTGATACCGCGCAGCAACTGCTGTGCCAATCCAAGAAGGAAGCGAAGTGCGACGTAGCAATCATCTCGGATCCGTACCGTATCCCATCCGGAAATGGTAACTGGGTAGCAGATGAAGCTGGAACCGCTGCGATTTGGACGGTTGGAAGATATCCCCTGCAGGAAGTGGTGTATCGCGCGATAGAGGGTTTCGTTATAGCCAAGGTTAACGGCGTCTACATATGTAGCTGCTATGCACCTCCACGCTGGACGATAGAGCGGTTCAATCAGGTGCTGGACCAAATATTGGAGAAACTTGGCGACAGGAGGCCAGTCATCATTGCCGGCGATTTTAATGCCTGGGCAGTTGAGTGGGGTAGCCGCCTCACAAACCCCAGAGGATGGAGCCTGCTGGAAACAGTATCCAGACTGAACTTAGTTCTAGCCAACGAAGGATCCACAAGCACCTATCGAAGAGAAGGCAGAGAGTCTATCATCGACGTGACGTTCTGTAGTCCGACTGTAGTGAGAAGTATGAATTGGAGAGTCAGCGAAGATTATACGCATAGTGATCACCAAGCGATCCGATACCGTCTTGGAGAACGGGTACAGACGGCGGCACGTGGGGATGATTCCAAAGGGCGGAAGTGGAGAACAGAAGCATTCGATGAAGAAGTGTTCGCAGAAGTGCTACGGTATGAACGCAATATGCTGAACCTGAGTCCGGATGAACTGGTTTCGGTTCTCGTTCGAGCTTGCGATGCAACTATGCCGAGGAAGATACAGCCGCGGGACGTCCGCCGACCAGTCTACTGGTGGAATGGGAGGATCGCCGAACTCCGTCGGAACTGTCTTCGAGCTAGGAGAAGAATGCAACGGGCTCACACTGATGAGGAAAGGGAAGAGCGCAGACCTTTGTTCAGGGCGGCAAGAGCGGCCCTCAAAAAAGGCATCAAGCTCAGCAAAGCAGCTTGCATGCAGGAACTCTGCCGTAACGCGGACGCAAATCCATGGGGAGATGCCTACAGAGTAGCTATGTCAAGGATAAAAGGCCCAGCGACCCCACCCGAGAGGTGTCCAGAAAAGCTGGAAGCCGTAGTAGACGGACTGTTCCCTCAGCACGAGCCAACGGTCTGGCCTCCCACGCCGTATGAGGAAGTCGCCGCTGATATGGAGGAATCCCGTATTTCCAACCAGGAGCTCATCACGGTAGCGAAGAGCTTAAAACCCAAGAAAGCGCCAGGACTAGATGGCATCTCCAACTTGGTTCTGAAAACAGCAATCCAACAAAACCCGGATATGTTTCGAACCACATTGCAGAAGTGTATCGACGACGGAAACTTCCCCGATCGTTGGAAGCGGCAGAAATTGGTTCTGCTGCCGAAGCCGGGCAAGCCACCCGAAGATCCATCGGCGTATAGGCCTATATGTCTGCTGGACACGACTGGAAAACTTCTGGAGAAGGTGATCTCCAACAGACTCGGAAATTACACTGAAGGCGAGAACGGACTATCGAGGATGCAGTTCGGGTTCCGAAGAAGAAGGTGTACAGTTGACGCTATCCGGCTAGTTGTTCAAGCAGCCGATGCTGCCATGAAGCAAAAGAGAAGAGGAAATCGCTATTGTGCGGTCGTCACTCTAGACGTGAAAAATGCATTCAACAGCGCTAGTTGGGAAGCAATAGCTAGATCCCTACACCGGATGAGGGTTCCCGAGTATCTCTGCAGAATACTGAAGAGCTACTTTCAGAACCGGACGTTGGTCTACGAAACGCGTGAGGGACAGAAGAGTGTAGGCATAACAGCGGGTGTTCCTCAAGGCTCTATCCTGGGCCCGATGCTGTGGAACGCGATGTACGACGAATTGCTGCAGTTAAGCTTACCAAGAGGAGTGCAGATTGTTGGGTTCGCGGATGACGTCGTGCTCATAGTAATCGGTGAGTCGCTGAACGAAGTGGAAGTACGGGCCTCGGCGGCGATAGAAATGGTCGAAAACTGGATGTGCGAGAGGAAGCTGGCATTAGCTCACCACAAAACTGAAGTGCTGATGATCAGCAACCGAAAGGCGGTACAGCATGTTAAAGTTTCAGTCGGAGAACTCACCATCGACTCGAGACGAGAAGTGAAGCATCTTGGGGTGTTGATCGACGACCGGCTAAACTTCAACAGTCATGTCGACTACGCCTGCGAGAAAGCGGCCAAAGCAATCGCAGCGTTGACCAGGATCATGTCAAACAGATCGGCAGTCAGTAGCGGTACGAGGAGACTCCTTGCCAGCGTGTCGACGTCGGTACTTCGGTACGGCGCTCCTGTCTGGGCAGCTGGACAGCTATCGAAGAGGAACTTGGCGCGGCTGAATAGCACATACAGGCTGATGGCTATGAGAGTAGCCAGTGCATACCGAACCATATCCACGGAAGCGGTCTGCATTATAGTGGGAATGATCCCCATAAAAATCGTACTGGAAGAAGACTGCGAGTGTTACAATCGCCGAGGAACGACAGGATCCCGCAAGAATGCGAGAGCTGACTCGATGAGAAAGTGGCAGCTGGACTGGGATAGCGCTGCAAACGGAAGATGGACCCATCGGCTCATTCCAAACGTTTCGGTATGGGTGGACAGAAAACACGGAGAAGTTAACTTCCATCTGACACAGTTCCTGTCAGGCCATGGTTGCTTTAGGAAGTATCTGCACCGATTCGGCCACGCAGAGTCCCCACTTTGCCCGGCCTGTCCGAACGAGGAGGAGACACCGGAGCACGTGGTATTCTACTGCCCACGGTTCATGGCGGAACGTAGCGAGATGCAAGCGAGCAGTGTTAGGACTCTGAACGCGAACAACATCATTACGGAGATGTGCCAGAACGAAGTTACGTGGAGCGCGGTGAATAGGTCAGTTGTGCAGATCATGTCGTCGTTGCAGCGAAAATGGCGAGAGGATCAGAGGATGGCGGATCGCGAACGGAGTAGGCATGATCCATCGTCGGGGACATGACCGAGTAGTTCGTGGCGTAGTACCGGTTTTAAGTCGTCGGGGCGCTGGTGAACCGGAAGCCAACCACCAACCGGAATCGCCAGACCGACCTCGGCACTTCACTGGTCGGGATTTTCGGTGTCGGGAGAACTTCCACTGCCGGGGTTGTCTCCGTCGGAGTAGGCTAGGTCCACCGCCGGGGACTAGATCGAGTAGGTCCGCGTAAAAAGCACCGGAGCTTGGTCGTCGGGGCGCCTGTGAACCGGAAGCCGACCTCAACCGGAATCGCAGAACCGACCTCGGCACCTACCCGGGAAGTTCGGTTTCGGAAGATCTTCCACTGTCGGGGAACTCTTCGTCGGAGTAGGATAGATTCACCGCCGGGGACTATCCGAGTAGTACGCGAGAGTGCTAAAGGCTACATGGTCGCTTCCAGAAGACCTGTTTTATCAGCGGAGTAGAGAACTGCATGAGGAGTGTTAGTAACCGTAATCAATCGCTAAATGGCGAACAAATTAGTACTAACACATTACTAACTGGAGCTAAATGGCTCGGCATGTGGCATGGTAAATGTGGCTAACACAGTAGAAGGTCGCTAAATGGCGACTGTTTAATCAAAATAGAATAACAAATTACACGGGAGCCAAACGGCTCAGTACGAAGACTAGAATAACGAATTGGTGATGGTGCACAAGGCACATAACGCCTCCTCTCCGAAGAAATACTGCATGGTGGTACCGGAGGGGAATTTAAGGTGGAGGTGAACTAGGAGAGTGTTTTAGTGGGTAGGCGCACATTCGAATCCCACACAGCGTCTTTAGAAGATTTTTGGACTCCTAGAATAAAAAAAAAAAAAAAAAAAAAAAAAACACACACACACACACACACACACACACACACACACACACACACACACACACACACACACACACACACACACACACACACACACACACACACACACACACACACACACACACACACACACACACACACACACACACACACACACACACACACACACACACACACACACACACACACACACACACACACACACACACACACACACACACACACATACACATACACACAGGCACATAAGCTGGGGCAGCAGGGACGGATGTCCTGGGGCCTGACGCACCCCCCCGCTTGCGAGTCAGCCGCGTAGTTGCCGGCTAAGAATAGGACTACTAACCCCAATTCAAGGTGTCAAGCGACCCGTGCCGAGGAATGAGTGATCGAGGGGGTGAAAAAGATGCTCGATCTTTAACGGAGCCTGTGGGGTACCTGGGCACCCCCCACAGTATGCTGTCCCTTACCGCGTTAATGCAGAGCTCTGGCGTGGTGGACATTATTTCTCGTGCAACTCGTGGGAACAATGAGCAAGAATTCAAAATCAAATAATCTAGGTGGAAGTAGCGGTGCGATCAACCCCTTTTTTTTTTTTTTTTTTTTTAAATAATTTTATTTCGTCATGAAGGTTTAAAAAGTATACAACATTTCAAGAGTTCAAACTTCCGTATTTAGGTGAAAATCTAATGCAGCAATATCGATAACATTATCAAGGCTAATAACGAATATTACATATTGAATAAATGTCTTTAGAAGTTTCCGTTTCTCTTGTCTTCTTATGCCACTAAGCACAGGTTGTAGTAGATTAGCAAACGAAAACACTCTATTTGGCACTATAATCTGCAGCTTATGCTGTAACACCGCCCATGCTGTCGACACTCGAACACAGGTGGAGAGTTTATGCTCCAAATCTTCAATTGGTGCATTACAGAAGAGACACGATGGCGAGTTCACTCGTTGCATCCGGTGCATCAAGGCTTGATGTGCCAATTTCTGGTTGACCAGGATATACCACATCTCTCTCTCGTGCGCGCTGAGTCCGCGATCTGATATGTTCCGCCAAACGGCTTTCCAGTTGCAGTTGGGACTATTCTGCATCACTTTTGGTCGCTCAGTTTTCAGCACGAAATACTGGTGAAGGGAACCTGCTGTCATATTATCGCGTACAGATGTGGGAATATAAGCACTTTCCTGGCAGACAAGTTTCAGACAGGGGCAATTTGTCGGAAGAACCTGCAGATTAGGTGGGTTTTCACGGCTGTACAAAGTTGAATAGAAAGCCATTTCTTCAGCTTCCTGCAGGTGTCTGTTGATCAGCAACGATTTCGATTTGAAGATAGGCAGTTGGAGTTTTAAACCACCCTCTTCAGTGGGCAGTGCTAACTGCTGTATCGGTACTCTCGTCGTAAACCCACTCCAAATAAAGCTTCCCATTAACGCAGTCAGCTTCGCAATGTGAGAGTTGTTTGGAATAACTATAGAGGATCCTCTTCCAGGATTAGTAAGACGTGTTGACAAAACTCTCAAAGAGTCTACACCAGTTTTAGGAAGCGTCATTAAAAGCCTGAAAGAATCTAACCCTTCATTGCCAAGAATAAAAGGACTTCCCAAAGTTCATAAACCTGGAAATGAAATGCGTGAGATTGTTTCAGCCATTGGTTCACCTACACACAAAATTGCCAAATATTTAGTACAAGAATTCCAAAACATGCCTAAAAAATTTCACAGTAGATCCGTCAAGAATTCCGAACAATTCACAGAACTAGTACAGAATTTATCCGTTAACGACGATGAAATTTTAGTTTCATTCGACGTTAAATCACTATTTCCAAGCATTCCAGTTAAAGAGGCCATTAACCTACTAGAAGATTGGCTTCTGAACCAATATGAAGATTCAAATTCAGATTGGATTAAGAAAGTTCGTACATACATCAAATTAACCAAACTTTGTATGGAAGAAAATTATTTTTCGTTCAGAAATGAAACCTACAAACAACTTAATGGTGCCCCCATGGGCAATCCACTTTCTCCATTTTTAAGTGAAATTTTTATGGCAAATTTGGAAAAACGCTTAGAAAACAACAAACAGCTTCCTGAAGTCTGGTGGAGATACGTTGACGACGTGTTTAGCATTGTTAAGAAACATCTTTTACCTGAAATCTTGAACAATATCAATAATGCACACAAAAACATCGAATTCACTTGTGAAATTGAACAGAACAACCAACTACCATTTTTGGACATACTCATCGTAAAACAAGAATCAACACTTACCTTCGAAATTTACAGAAAACCGACACACACTCAACGCACTATTCCAAATTCATCAAATCACTCACATCAACACAAAATTGCATCCTTCAATCACATGATACACCGAATGCAGACACTTCCACTTAGTGAAACAGGAAAAACGAAAGAACTTAATTACATTTTCGAAACAGCACAGTTGAACGGTTACACAAAACAAACAATACAACAGATCATCAACAAAAAGACACAACAACAATACAGACGTTCTTTGACTACACTGACACGGACAGAACCTACACTTAAACGGATAACTGTGAACTACAACAATGACACCAAAAAACTCCGACCAATTCTCAGAAAGTTTGGTTTTGAATTAGTTTTCACAAGCAAAGCTAACCAACTTCAAACTCTCTTAGGATCTACGAAAGACCCGTTGGACAACTTAACAAAATCTGGTGTTTACAAAGTAACATGTAATCACTGTGACAAAATATACATAGGACAAACAAAACGCACACTCAACACACGATTCAAAGAACACATAACGGAAGTATCAAAAGCACACAAAGACACAGACAAGGGACTCATTCATCATTTTAAATCTAAAGTTGCTGAACATATTTTCAATGAAGGACATTTTATGAATACTTCAAATATTAAACTCTTACGACACATTACAAACCCATGGAAACTTGATGTTGCAGAAAGTTTAGAAATTTACAAACAAAACAATAAAAAACTACTTAACAAGGATCAGGGCAATGGGTACACGTGGCTGTTTAAATTTTTACCTAACACACACAAAACATAACACAATACACAAAACACAAATTGACTACCTACCAAATCGGCAGGAAAAAATAACACAACAAACACCAATTGACTACCTACCAAATCGGTAGGAATTTTCCTAGCTTTAGGTATCTTATTGACACCCTGTTTTCTAACAGGCAGATACACCCCCTTTTTTACAAATATGTACCTACAATTTTGTACCTACATTTTTATACCTACACTTTTACCCACACACGTACCTACACATACACTCCTAGTATAAATACCACAACGAATGCGAGGTTTTCTTCAGTCGAGCACTTGACACTGAAGAAGTCTGTAAGTCACAGACGAAATAGGCCTATCTGTCCGAAGATAAGCACAGTAGTAGAATTAAAAGGAATTTGCTCGTCCTTTCTAGTTTTTCTTTAAAAGAGTTATTCATTTTTTATTTTCTTTTGCAAAAGTAAAGTATTAGTGAAGTGTTTTTAAATTAAACTAGAGTCTGAAGTAACAAGTTCTACTAAAAGCTCTAAAGTAATAGTAAAGTTCTGGCTAGTGTTGCTACGTCCATACTTAGGTATGGCGGCCCGGCGTGGGGTACCGCGCTAAGTACTGAATGCTACCGACGGAAGCTGGAAAGTACTTACAGGCTTATGTGTCTGAGGGTTGCAAGCGCGTACCGTACCGTGTCACACGACGCTCTCTGTGTCATTACTGGTATGGTGCCTATCAGCATTCTTATCAGTGAGGACATGGAGTGCTTCGAAATGCGCGGCACAAGAGGCATACGCAAAACTGTCAGGATGGCCTCTATGGTCAAATGGCAGCGCGCGTGGGACAGTTCCACCAAAGGAAGGTGGACCCATAGGTTGATACCGAGGGTAGATAGTTGGATTAATAGGCGCCATGGGGAAGTTTCATTCCACCTAACACAGGTCCTTACAGGGCATGGTTGCTTCCGACAGTATCTACACCGTTTCGGGCATGCGGATTCTCCCGAATGCCCAGTGTGCAATGGTTTAGAGGAAACGGCGGAACACGTGTTGTTCGTGTGCCCGCGTTTTCGCACAATGCGTGACCGCATGCTTGCCACATGCGGGGAGGACACAACTCCGGACAACTTGGTCCAGAGAATGTGTAGGGATGAGATTAGCTGGAATGCCGTTTCAACGGCAATCACCCATATCGTCTGGGAGCTACAGAGGAGGTGGCGCGTGGACTCGGAGAATGGCTAGTCCAGATGCAGTACAAGAGGTGGTCCAGGGGTTCGAAGTCGGCTTCGTAGGTCATACCGGTGCCCTGCGGTCGAGATCGACCCTTACAGCGATTAAGTGGCCGCGGAGAGGAAGTCCCGGTAGCGGTGCTGTCGTGGCGTCGGTCTACTGGGTTGGATCTGAGCCCGCGGTTGGAAAGGGGTCCCCGGCAAGGGTCGGGGTAGGTGAGATCCTGCTGTCTGCAACCTACGGGTGCATCTGATAGGGCCTGAAGGGTAGTGATACCCTTCCTTTGCGGGCAGGTCAGATCGGGTTGCACGTGGGCATCAGTTCTTGATGTCCGCTCAGCAGTAGGGCGCGGGCGGGGTTGACCCTGCCCGCCTTCCGAGGACAAAGGGAGTGGCGAGGACCACTCGGGAAACTGGCTAAGCGCCAGCATGCTATCGTGATGGACTCTCCAGCGCGAGTCATCGATGTTCGTTGCTGCTAGGCTACGGCAGCCAACCTTGAGGGTGCGATATGCACTAGCCCCTCTCTGAAGCAATACCTTCTTGGTGGTTCCGGAGAGACGTAGGGTTTGGCGACCATAGGAATGTGTTTTAGTGGGTCGAGGAGAGAGTAGTCCTGGCTTCTACCGGCATTGTAGAAGACGGCCTCATCCCCACACTACCCTAACCTTCCTGTTAGGGTGTCTGATGAGCAGATTTATCCCCCTATGGTTTAGAAGGAAAAAAAAAAAAAAAAAACAGGCACATAAGCTGTGCAGGTGGTGCGGTCAGGAAGGTCACAAGGCGCAAGACTGCAACAACAAGCAAAGATGTCTGTTTTGTGTCGACAAAAGTCGCAACAGACACGCGACGGGAGGCCCTAGATGTCCGGCCTTTAAGCAGGCGAGAAGTACTAAACCGCAGTGGAGGTAACTCAACTAAACCTCAACCATTGCGACACAGCACAACAGTTGCTGTGGCAATCCGTATCGGAGTCGAAGTGCGATGTGGCTATCCTTTCTGAGCCGTATCGTATACCACCTGGAGACGGTAACTGGATCGCAGATAAGGCGAAGACAGCTGCTATATGGACGATGGGGAAGTATCCCATCCAGGAAGTAGTGTACCAGGCAAACGAAGGCTTCGTGATCGCCAAAATTAACGGAGTTTTTGTTTGTAGCTGCTACGCACCTCCTCGGTGGACTACAGAACGGTTCAACCAGATGCTAGACGAGATAACCGACAAGCTAGCCGACCGGAGACCAGTCGTAATCGCCGGTGACTTTAATGCCTGGGCGATTGAGTGGGGCAGCCGCCTCACCAACCCAAGAGGGCGTGTTCTGCTAGAAGCGCTAGCAAAGCTCGACGTGGACTTGGCCAACGTAGGAAGCACCAGCACCTACCGAAGGGATGGTCGAGAATCAATAATCGACATCACCTTCTGTAGTCCCCTGCTGGCGCGAAACATGAACTGGAGAGTTTGCGACGGATACACTCACAGCGACCACCAGGAGGTCCGGTATAGTATTGGATCACGGCCAGGGAGTACACTAACTGGCAGTCAACCTCGCGATCGAATGTGGAAGACGAAGCAGTTCAACAAGGAGCTGTTCGTCGAAGCTCTCAGAAGAGAAGATCCGGGGTCTAATCTAAGGCCAGAGGAGCTAACGGCAGCGCTGGTGCGTGCGTGCGACACAACCATGCCTAGAAAGTTCGAGCCGAACCATAGACGTCGTCCGGCATACTGGTGGAATGAAGCGCTTCGGGACCTCCGGAAAGCCTGCCTCAATGCCAGGAGACGAATGCAAAGAGCTAGAACCGACGGTGAGAGAGAAGAACGTAGAGTAGTGCTGCGAGCCGCAAAAGCTGCTCTGAAGGAGGAGATCAAGCGGAGCAAGAAAACAAGCTTTAAGGAGTTGTGCCGGGATGCTGATGCAAACCCATGGGGAGATGCATACAGAGTGGCGATGGCCAAAATCAGAGGCCCAGCGGTACCCGCTGAGACATGCCCGGAGAAGCTGCAAGTTATCGTCGAAGGGTTGTTCCCTCAACACGAGCCTACGATATGGCCACCGACTTCATACGGCCATACAGGCGAGGAGAGAGTGAGTATCACCAACGACGAGCTGATAGCAGCGGCCAAGAAAATGAAAGCGAAGAAAGCGCCCGGCCCGGATGGTATCCCCAACATAGCGTTGAGAACAGCTGTCGAGGCCAACCCAGATATGTTCCGGACATCTCTGCAGATCTGCCTAGATGAGGGTTGTTTCCCGTCTCAGTGGAAAAGGCAAAAACTGGTACTGCTACCAAAACCAGGCAAGCCCCCCGGTGAACCAGGTTCATTCCGGCCGATATGCTTGCTGGATACGCTCGGCAAGCTGCTAGAAAGAGTCATCCTCAATAGGCTGACAACTTTCACGGAAGGAGAGCATGGTCTGTCGGGGATGCAATTTGGATTCCGAAGAGGGAAGTCAACGATAGATGCTATCCAGGCGGTTGTTGCTACAGCCGACAAAGCAAGGACGAAAAAAACGACGGGGTAACCGCTTCTGTGCCGTCGTCACGATCGATGTGAAGAATGCATTTAACAGCGCAAGCTGGGAAGCCATCGCTACAGCGCTGCACGAGATGAAGGTTCCGGACTACCTCTGCAGGATTCTCAGTAGCTACTTCGAAAACCGGACTCTGTGCTACCATACTAGTGCAGGGCAAAAGAACGTCACGATAAGTGCAGGCGTCCCACAGGGGTCTATCCTAGGTCCGACGTTGTGGAACGCAATGTACAACGGGGTGCTGACACTGCAGCTACCGACAGGCGTCAAAATCGTCGGATTCGCGGACGATATCACGTTGGTGGTAGTTGGCGAGTCCCTAGAAGCAGTGGAGATACTTGCTACGGAGGCGGTAGATGCTGTTGAGAACTGGATGCAGAGGAAGAAACTATCCATAGCCCACCAGAAAACGGAGCTGGTGCTGATCAGCAACTGCAAGGTGGTGCAGAAGGCTGCAATCATAGTCGGGGAACATGCCATAGACTCCAAGCGGGAATTGAAGCATCTCGGCGTTATGATCGACGACCGGTTAAATTTCAATAGCCACGTCGATTATGCCTGCGGAAAAGCAGCAAAGGCGATCACAGCATTGTCGAGGATCATGCCGAACAACTCGGCAATCAGCAGTAGCAAGAGGCGGTTACTAGCTAGCGTGCCCACATCGATCCTA
Source organism: Aedes albopictus (assembly GCF_035046485.1). Taxonomy (NCBI): domain Eukaryota; kingdom Metazoa; phylum Arthropoda; class Insecta; order Diptera; family Culicidae; genus Aedes; species Aedes albopictus. Next base: position 95,142,402 of record NC_085137.1, on the reverse strand, counting down.
AGGTACGCTGGTCCGGCTTGGGCGACCGCAACAAAAACTAGGAGGAATCGCGTTCAGCTCTGCAGCACGCACAGACTGATGGCCATGAGAGTGGCGAGCGCCTATCGCACGATATCATCGGATGCGGTGTGCGTGATCGCCGGAATGGTCCCTATCGTCTTCGTTCTGGAAGAGGACAAAGAGTGCTACGAGGCCAGGGGCGCTAGAGGAGCTCGGAAGGCAGCGCGAGTCGTCACGATGGCGAAGTGGCAACACGAGTGGAATACCACAGCGAAGGGAAGGTGGACCCACCGGCTTATTCCAAATCTGACTAAATGGGTGAACAGAGCTCACGGAGAAGTCAATTTCCATTTGACGCAGTTCTTGTCAGGTCATGGCTGCTTCAAGAAATACCTGCACCGGTTCGGACACGCAGGGTCGCCGTTCTGCCCTGAGTGCGGAGATGTCGAGGAATCGCCGGAACACGTTGTCTTCGAGTGTCCACGTTTCACTGTGGAACGCAGCGAGATGACAGCAATCTGCGGTGCTGGTATAAGGGCCGACAACATTGTGACTAGAATGTGCCGTGACGAAGCCTGCTGGAACGCGGTGAATGCTGCGGTGATAAAGATAATGTCGTTTCTCCAGCGGAAATGGCGAGAGCAGCAAATGAATGATCGTAGAGACAATCCGGGGCAAGCGTAGTAGTTCCGTCCGCGTGTGGTAGATCCGCCGTCGGGGACTACCGGTGTCGTGAGCGATTAAGGTGTGGAGCTTACTGGCTCTCGGTCGGTATTCGGGAGAACTTCCTACGTCGGGGAACTCTCTGTCGGAGTAGGATAGATCCACTGCCGGGGAGTATCCGAGTAGTGCGCGTGAAGTCATTGTGCTCAATGGCACACGGGCGATAACGGGAGAACGTCTTTCGTCGGGGACTTCTCTGTCGGAGTAATACAGATCCACCGCCGGGGACTGTCAGAGTAGAGCGATCGGGAAGAAGCACCGGAGCATGGTCGTCAGGGCGCCTGTGAACCGGAAGCCGTTTTCAACCGGAATCGCAGGACCGACCTTCCCAAGTAACAATTATACTTTTGTGGCAATCCTGAAGTAATTTCTAAGATTGAATAATAAAACTTAGCTATAAAGCTCTTTGTTCTGCAAATTCGAGATAAAATAGGTATAAACTATCCAAAAGACTAATCTGGCCCACTCTTCAGGAGATCTTCAAGACTGGTTTTGAAGACTGCTTTTAAACTAGTTGTATTTATGTACTAACACTGATGATTGGTTATAAGAACTTCATAAAACTTTAACAAGAATAGCTTGAAGCATGTTGATCTTTTAGCTGTCTTTCTCAAAAATGCTAATAGTGCATGATAAATGAAATCTTTTACCTCAGCATTATGCAGATGCGAACTAGTTGTGTTTCATGGATGAAATGTTAATTGAACTGCGAATTAATTTTCATCAAATTGAAATGGCTAATGCATCAAAATTGCCTGACAGATCATTGATGACAGGGAATCAAAATTTTCCGTGCCATACCCACTTTGTCGTTGATATGCCACCCAAAACATACGAAAACAACAAAGCGCCTCAAAAATAATATCATTCAATAATATACGAAGACATAAATTTCCTGTAAAAACAAAAGGCTACGCCACTTTTTCAATTCTTTCTAAACATGGCTGCCGTTCCAGGCGAACAAAACTCATGCAGCCGCCATCAATTGTTATTACCTTTAATCCAAACCACCTCAAAACAATGATAGAACCAAGTCACCTTGCATGAAATCTACAGCATTTATTGAAGATTGTTTTTACTAGTGATGATCTTAAGGCAGATTTGTTCGTCTTAAATGAAACTTATTCGTTTTATTCAAGAGTAACAGCCTTTGACAATTGTTTGTTTACCTTTTTGGAGCTAGAAAGTTGTTTCTGTACATTTTGCTTCAGGAACTGCCAATTCTATTATAATTTCGTCTATTTAATAAGTGCATTTCTAAAACTTACTAGTACATATTACACTATTTAGCATACGCACGAGAAGAGTCACAGTAAGTACCCATTTTAGTTTCGATTCAAGCTGCTGTGGCCTGTGTGAGTAACTGGCTGATGGTTGGTCGACCTCAGCAAGCTACTCGCATTTTTGGTTGGCTATAAAATGAATATTTCGTCGATATAATTACCTCTGAGCACCAAAACGGCAAAATTAACAGTGAGCAAAAATGTTTGAGTGTTTATATTTGCATAAAAAGTCAATTTATTGCATACTTTATTATTTGAATTAATAAGATTTTATTACTCCGCTTAGTTCTTGTTCCAGACTAGTGGCTCTAGCTCAAGAATTGAAAGCTTTAAGATGTTTTTAAAGGAGAATAACTCAGATGAATTGTACTTGAATAAACGAAGCATAAACTTTTAATAAAGTTTGTTGATGTTATGTGTTGAAAATAACTTCAAATACGTCTTAAAACTCATAATAAGATCAAATGCCTTAGGGAATCAAGTTGTTTTATGCGGAGTTTTCAAAATTAACTTGAAGAAAACTTAAAAACCGCATACGAACGGAGATTATTTTCTCTTGATAAAAACAACTATAAATGTTTCATGAATTCTTCATGCTATGATAAAGCTTCCATAAAAATAAACAAATCTAAAAGGAATTTAAATTGTTACTTGGGTTGGCATCTGCCCGGGAAGTCGGTTGCGGGAGAAGTTTCAGTGTCGGGAAACTCTTCGTCGGGTAGGATATATCCACCGTCGGGGACTATCCGAGTCGTGCGCGGAAACCTCGAGTGCTGATTGGCACTCGGGCAGCACCGGGAGGGCAACGTTCTCGGAGCAAATTAGTAGCAGCCGATGAACTCAGCATGGCTTTAGAATAACAAATTTGATGAAAGTGGTACTAACATAGAGTTTACCGCTCAATGGCGGCACATTAAGCAAATAACAAGCTAACCGGAGCCGAAAGGCTAAGAACGATTAGAATAACAAATTTGAAAAATAGCATGTATGTCGCTTAGTGGCGATACTGGAATATTAACAGCAACTAACGAAGCGGTGCGCATAGCATGAAGAAGACTAGGATAACAAATTGGTGATGGTGCACAAGGCACATAACGCCTCCCCTCCGAAGAAATACTGCATGGTGGTACCGGAGGGGAATTTAAGGTGGAAGTAAACTAGGAGAGTGTTTTTAGTGGGTAGGCGCACATTCGAATCCCACACAGCGTCTTTAGAAGATTTTTGGACTCCTAGAATAAAAAAAAAAAAAAAAAAACACACAGGCATCATCTCAATTCGTCGAGCTGAGTCGATTGGTATATAAGACTTGACCCCTCCGAGGGCTCTATCTAATTTTCGTTTTTCGAGTGAACATATAGCCGTTCGGTACACCTTGGTGTACGAGAAAGGTAAAAACGAACTGAAACTCTTCAAAACAACCATAATTTCTTTAAATATTCATGTTAGATTTCCTCTGAAATATGTTTCAATAGTTTTCAATAATTTAGTAAAATCAAACTGCTCCAAAAATCCTTTTTAATTTTGAAAAATGAGCTTTCAATTCTGCCAAGATCTCCATGGAAAATTCTTCAAAATGTTATCAAAAAATTCAGACAGAAAAAAAACAAACAAAATTAGCAGGAATTTTTTGGCCTGCAATTTATGGAGTTTTGGTGATCTTCTAGATTTTCTTAGGATTTCCGTAACTTTTTTTATGTAATTGTACAGAAAAGAAAAGATATAAGTTTGGAGACAAAATTTAAAATTTCATAAATAGCTGAACATATAGTTGCAGTTTTTCTCAAAAGATCACAACATCCCATACTTCGTGCCAGTAGACAGAAAGTTATTTGAAGCTCCTATGACAAAAATCAAATCAAGAGAAGTTTCTTGCACTACTTTTTTTCTTGCTCCACTTTTTTTCATAAAGGGAAAATTTGTGGGTGATCATATCACCTACCAAAGGTGGCTCCAAGATCCACACCTTACCCTACCCTACTAACAAATACTCTTCCCGAGACAACTGTGGGGATGCTGCGGATTCTTTTCTAAGGACTGTTCATTAAAGAAAGTGGACATCTGTTTACCAATAGTTTAGAGTTAAAACTAAACAAAAAATTGTGAATTTTTGCTCAGTGTGTAAAAACATTGTTCACTTCGGCAACACACTCAAAGAAAACGGAAAAAGTAAGTAATTTCGAGCGATAGGTCGTATTAGCTTTGCGACTAGCAGATTAATTCTGCACAAGTGGTGTTCCAAAAAGTTGTCGTTTCGAGAATTGGCTTACTAATACACTTCCGGGACCGCAATTTTTTAACGCTAAGCAGAGGACAGATGTGCCGGATGATGTAGGGTACATCAGAACTGAAAAATTTGGGAAAAAGTTTTTAGTGTGGCAAGCCAATTGTTCATGTGGTTTAAAGAGTTCTTCCTATTTCACAACGGGAACAATCAACGGTGAAAATAACAGAAAGGAATGCATCAAAAACCGACTTCTACTTATCTACCGAAAACATACGAATCCTCTTTTGTTTTAGGCGTATCTGGCATCTACTTCTTCTACACTAGAGATGCTCAAGACGGAAAAAGTCGATTTTGTCGAAAAATGGCAAAATCCACAAAACTTCTCTAAACAGCGTCCTGTGGAAAGATAGTGGACAATAATTAAGCGGCATCTTAAGAAAGATGGAAGAGAAGCAAGCTCTGTTGATTGATTCAAAAAAATTGGCTTGCGGCACAACGAAAAGTAACGGAGAAAGTTGTGCAGAATCTAATGGGAGATATCAAGAGGAAAGTCCGAGCGTTCTTCCGAAAAGCGAAGTAAATGTTCAAACTCACGTGAATTTGGCCACATGTATGTTGATTGTCATTTATAAAAAATAAACTTATGAATTTGTTCGAAAATACATATTTTCTATTGAAAAACAGGTGTCCACTTTCTTTAATGAACAGTCCTTAGGAACAACGGTCGTCGAACTAATAGTCCTTTCCTTTCCCGATGACCGTAAGGACGTGGCCGCGCCGTTATTGACTTTAAAATATTGAACTCTCAAATTGTGCACATTGAGAGTGTTTAGCTAGTCCTAAGCAGCATTCATTGGATCTTTGTGCAACTTCGATTGTTCTGGTCAATCACGGAGTGGCAACTACGATGTGTACGGATATCTTTGCTTTGCTTAACAATGCCTCGTTGAATGCACGGTTTGGCAACCGCCTTGTATGGAATCAATTTATTACTATTTCTGGGTGTATCAGTTGGCTTGTATGTCTGAAAAGGCTCGAAAAGTGCTAAGGATAATCTTTTTCGGTGCCAAGGGGAATGACTAGTAGCATCCTGAAGGTAGCCGAAGTCAGACGGATTCGATGAGCAAGATATTTTGCGAGAAAAGCAAACAACAACCATGCAAAGCTGGAATTCGCAACAAATACAAATAATTCACGAAGTCTTGGAGCATAATGGGTAAGATGGGCTGACAAGGTAAAACTGAAGCGCACTAATCTTCATTGAATAAATAAACTGGTTAAGTAGTTAAAAAGGAATTAAGAATAATATAATGAATTAGATAAACTTTTTAATTGACTTTAAGCAAAATTCATTAAATTTGCGATGGAAATAACACTCCGCACTTTTACTAACAAAAGTAATATTTTAGCAAGTAAAGAATGCGTTTTTGCCGTTGAAATACTAATCTGCCGAACAAACGACTGTCTGTTTTTATTCTCTTTCTTGGCAAGCATTTTTATTCTTGGCAAGCAACGCGCAACCTTTTCTGTATGGTTATAGGCCAAGCTCCAAATTCCGAAAACAAGAAGAGAGCGAGTTTTCCGATTTTCCGTTCTCACCGTTACTACGATTTAGGGTGAGTGTCCCCCGTAAACCGAGAGAAAATGAGTGTCCGTCCAACCGTTTGCCTACTCCCATCGTATCGCGCACAGCTGACTGCGGTCTATCATACCGCGAACGGATCCTTTCGTCGTCGTCGTCGCAATCGGGATTGGATGCTTGAAGCAATGTGGAGTGGACCGAATGGGAATGAAGAAAGATAAACTGCGATAGATGAAAAGTCATCCCTCCAGTAGCTCGGTGGCGTTCAATCGGTGCGGAACAATTTTTCCCGGTGGTGGTGGTTTGTGGTCTTGGGCATAGGTCCAACGCACGAGTACAACACCGGTCGTCGTCCGCGTTGGCGGAGGAGCTCGCGTGACCGGAAACAAGAAATAATTAAATAATTCCCTCGCGAATCGCAATCGGACACATGGTGCGGAGCTTACTGCAAGACATGGATTTACGATCCGGGGAGTGAGAGGGAAGCCGGGGGGAAGCTGTGACCCAGCTGTGGCAGGGAACGCAAAGCAAAGCAAAAATATTTTCATTTCTGAGTGAGTGCCCCTCAAGGGGGTTCGTTCGGGAGGGGGTGGCAAGTTATCACGCGAACGTGAATGTGATCAGCAGTGGCAACCGCATCTCCACAAGGATTAGCATCTGGCAGGCTTTGGGGGCGTGCGAAACGTTCGTCGTTTGGATGGTTGGTTGGTTCGTTTGTGCGATGGTCCCTTGAGTGGAAAGAGTGATGATGATGATGATGCTGATGGGCACATTTCACAAGCAATGCGAATCTACTGTAAACTGCAAGTGACAGCCGGAGGGCTCCCAAGGAGGATAAAGCGTGGTGTGCGTGAACTCCGGAAGTACTGTTTGAGCTGTAACTTGAGATACATCTGATGGATTGGAGTTTTGGAAATGCAAACTTTTACAATATTTGTCAGCAAGTTTTTGAATTTAAAGTGGTGATATTTCATTACAAGTAGTGAAGAAGACAAGGAAGCTGTACACACCTTCGGATACTTTGGATATATTTTCGGGTAAGAGATTTAATGAGTAGAACATACAATACACATATAATAGGAATGATAAGACAGAAGAACGTAGATTAAAAAGGTTCAATTTTAGTGAAAAGTCTTCGAACCTCCCTTTCCGCTACTTTGGTTACACCATGCGAAGGGTTCAAGCTACGTGTAACCGACTATTAGGGATGTGAACTAGATTCCGATAAACATGTGAACTAGATGATGATAAACATCATCAGGCAATTATAATTGACAACAGTAACAATCCGTTTTTCATACGTCGAGGCCTAGTGAATATTTATGAGTAACAAATAAAAACAACTGCTTTTTGGAATCTTAATAAGTAGGTATTAATTTTTGTTGTATTTATTAACGAGATTTTTATCGCGACGCTTTACTTCGATTCCAAAGAAAGGATTCACATTTTATGAGTTTGTTGGAGTACTTGGGCATAGTCCATAAACAACGTAGACTTTTTTTGGCCATATCCCCCATTACCCCTTCCCCTTAAGGCTCAAGCATCCGTCATCATTTTTCGGAAATAGAAAAGCAGTTTTTTTTTGCTGTAAATCAAAACAACGACCACGAAAATGTATTCACTGTATTCTATACCTCATGTGGAAAACAATCAATCCATTTTCGATGCAAAAATGTTATTTGAACGAAAAAACTACTTTCAAATGTTTAATGATAAACGATGATTTCAATGACGAATGCTTCAACGTTAAGAGATTATGAAGATGTCTCTAGAACTTCTTATTGGGCATTCCTTCATATTATCTCTCAGGGATTACTCAAGAAATTTTGCTTCAGTATTTTGTCAGAAGTTCCTGCAAGCGATCTCTTCAGAAATTCTTCCAGCAGATCCCTCTAAATTTTACGTCAAAGGATTCTAATTGTGTTTTTTTTAATGCCAAGTTGCTGGGATGAGCTCCTCTCAGGGATTTCTTCAAACATATCACCAGGCAATCCCGACAGTATTTGTGGAAGAGTCTCAGAAGTCTCTGAAGATCTCCACAGCAATACTCGCTACTTCACACACCTGTACACCTTTTTTTTAGAAATAAGATTGACATTGTTTCACAAAAGCTGAAAACTGTGGAAATTTTCACAATTTTTTTTTTGTCTGTATTAACGAGATTTTTAACCCTAGGCTAGTTCATCTCGGGACCCACGTTTTACTTCCCTTCCGAAAGAAGAACCCACGTTTTTTTTTTGTGAGTATGTCGGGAGTGGGATTCGATCCCAGGTCCTCGGCGTGATAGTCAAGTGTTCTAACCACCACACCAGGTCCGCTCCACAATTTTCACAATGTTATTGAAATTGTACGGAATGGCTCAAAAGGTTTCTAAAATATTGAATTTGTTTAAACAATGCATTGCAAAATCTAAAAACCGCATCTAATTTATTGCCGTTCGTTTATTTTAGACCCACTGGCTTGTAACGAGAACGAAGCTTCTGTTCCAAGAATCAAAACATCTATATTGGGAATCTACAAAGCATGGAACAATATGTGTTCAATGGTAGCGCAACAATAATGGAAAGCCTAAATATGTTGCAGGTAAAACTGTGTTTGCAATATACCGGGCAATCGCTTGCTCTCTGCACTCACTAACGCTTGTTGAACAGATAAAATAGATAACATTTTCTATACGCATGATTGGGAACAATTTCTGGGAACTTGAGGTTGCCGAACACTGTTTTAGGCTCGGCTAGTTGTATCTCATATCACGGTGGCCTGCGGTAGCCTCAATGCATATTTGCCAGCATTATTTTCAAATTTATTTATTCATGGAAAATTTCTGCTCAGCTGAGCGACTTTCATGGGTTTATGAAAAAAAAAAATGAAACAGGTTTCACGAACTTTGGGGTATTTTTGGGGATTTCAGGGACATTTCAAGGCGTTCCAGAGGGCCTCGGCAGCTTTCAGCTGGTTCCAGAGAGTTCAAGGAGTTTTCCAGAGGCGTTTCAAGTATTTCTGTAGGTTTCTGTCCTCAGGGTCGTATCTGGATGGTCATGGTGGTTTTCAGAGGCATTACAGTTGCACAGGATTTTTCAGGAGATATCAGTGGGTTGGAATCTCAGGGAATAAGAAAGTTTTCAAGTGCGGCTAAGGAGCTCTGACTCTCTCTGAAAAGTCTCTTTATTTTCTTGTAATGCCCCCGAAAAGGCTTCAAACACCCTAAAACAAGTCTCTCAACTCCCTCTGAACGTCACTGGAACCAGGTGTAACTTCTGTGACGTTCTGAAGCACCTCTAGAACGGTTCAAAAACTTCACTAAAACTATCTTAATTCCTTTTGAATTCTTCTGAGTCCCCCGCCACAACTATTTTTATAATATTGTTCAAAAACTTTCAAAGTTTCATTCGATTCAATTCACTGGTTTTGGAGATATGGTCGTTCAAAATTTTTTGATACTGACAATGAATACCAGCTTGTTGATTTTTTGTGAGAGAAAGAAAAGTTGTCTATCTCATATACTTTGGCCATCCCTGTATATTACATGTTACATTTTTTCAGGAATACGTTCGGGTGTTCCTGCAGAAATTATTCCATGGCGTTACTCCAAAAAAATCTGTAGAAAAAAATCAAGAAATTTTTCTGGAAGATCCTTTAGAAGTCCACTTGCTTCATGAATTCCTCATAGGACTTTTTCAACAAAAACATGTCCCGAGATTCTCTCAGAATTTCTTTTATGAAATACTCCATGATTTATTGTTTGGAATCTATCCAGGTTTATTTCAAAAAATCTAATAGAAATACCTACTGGAGGGTGAAATCTTCTATAATGTATTCATGCAGAGATTCCAGCAGATATTCTTCCAGAGATTTATGCAGAAATTCATGAAAAGATTCCTTCATGAGTTCTCCGGGTATTTCACCAGAAATTCCTCATGGATTTTTTCCAGGAGGAAGGAAGTTCACTCGTTTTTTTTCAAGAAATTCAGAAATTTGTTCAGATACAACTTCTATGAAAGTTTTACATAAATTCCTGTGGAAATTGCTCATGTGATTTGTCTAGGAATATTTATGTGAGTTCTAGAGTTTCTCCAAACATAATTTCAGGGATTCCCTAAAAATACGTTCATGAATTCCTCCAGAAAAAAAAGGAAAGAGATGAACCAGCCTAGGGCTGAAAATCTCTATAATAAAGAAATAATAATAATAATCCTCCAGAAACTTTTACAGAAAATCCTCCATGAATTAAGGTGACAGATTTCTCTTGAATTCTTCCAAAATATTTATTATTTAATAAATTCTTGTAGAAATTCCACCAGGAAGAGTTTCTAGAAAATTCTTTAGTAACTCTTTCTTGAATTCTTGCAGGAATTCTCAGGGGTTCTTTTACATAATCCTCCGGGATTTCATTACAAAATGTCACCATGGATTTCTACAGAAAATTAAATAGACATTTTTTTCCAAAATTCCTGAAGGATTCCTTCAGAAATCCCTCCATGGATTCCATCTAAAGTTTTCTCAAGTATTCCATGAAAAATGTTACTAAAGACTCTTTCAGTAGTTTAAGGAATTCTAAATGAATGTTCAGAAATGTCTCGAAGATTTCTTTTTGCGGTTCCTGCAGAAATATTATCTGGGATCCCTTAAGAGATTTTTCCTGAAGTTCCTTCAGGTATTTCTCTACAGATTATTACAGAAGTATTTTATGAAAATGCACAATAAAATACTGAAGTATTCTTTTTTTCCAGGCAACCTCCCAAGCAACACACATGTTATAATGGAGTTACGACAGCGCAAGTTTTTTGTTGTATAGAAGTTTATTTTACGTAATTCTAACATTGTGTTGAAATAACGTAAAATAAACTTCTATACAACCAAAACTTGCGCTGTCGTAACTTTTATATAACATGTGCGTTACTTGGGCTAAAGGATTGTTTGAAAGTTTTCAGACGAGATTTCTGAATAAATTTCATTGAAGCAATTTCAGAATCGTTGGAAGAGTACCCTGAGGAATCTCTCGGGAAAAACCTGGAGGAACTCTTTGAGATAAAATAATATCAAAAACAATTTTATGGAAAACTTTTGGTGAAATTCATGAAAAAATAAATCCTGGAGAAGTTTCTGTGACTGAGACAATTCATGAAGAAGTTGCTGAAAAAAAAATCTTCAAGAATCCGTGAAAAAATTGCAAACAAAGGTATTGGATGAATTCTTGAAAAAAAAATCCTAATAAATTTCTAAAAGGATTCCTGGAGGATGATTTGGAATAAACCCTAAGAGAGCTCCGGGAGACACTTTTTGATGGATTTTTGAAAGAATTTCTTGCAAAATATTTGAAAGGTATTAGTGGGTAAAAGGCCATAAAGCAATTTCCATAGAGAAATTTTTGGAGCAAATTTTAATCAAATGGAAGAATTCTTAAAGCAATCACCAAAAGAAGTTTGAAAAAAAATATGAGAAATTTCTGGATAAAATCCTGGAAGAATGTCTGGAGCAATTCCTAGAGGTATTTCTGTGGGAATTGCTGGAGGGATCCCTAATGAAATGCCTGAAGGAATCTCTAGAAGAGTTCTTGAAAGAATTACTGGATTAATTACTGAAGGAATCTCTAGAGTTCTGGGATATTTCTATTTCTATTATTTTTTCTTGTTCTGGAAAAAAACCGTGAGAAACTATAGAAGAAAATCCTTGAAGTAATTCCTGAAGGAATCCCTGGGACAATCTTCGGAGAAATTTGTGGAAAAATCCATCTAGGAATCCCCGAAGAAATTCCTTGAGAAATCTCTGGTGGAATTCCTGGAAGAATGCCTGTAGAACGCCATGAAACATTCCTAAATGTATTCCTGGAGAATTTCCTGGTAGAATTCCTGAATAAATACATAGAGGATTTCCTGGAAGAATCATTAAAGAAATATCTAGAGGGAGAGAGACACGAAACAGCCAAGGGCTGAAAGTCTCTGTAATAAAGCTAAATCAATCAATATCTGGAGGATTTCCTGAAGGAGACTGCGAAGGACTTCCTGGAGGAATCCCTGAATAAATACTCAGAGAAATTCCTGAAGGAGCCCCTGGATAAATCTGTAGAAGAATTGAAAGAATTACTGGATAATTTTTTGTAGGAATCTCAAGAGGCACTCTGGGAGAAATTTCTGAAAAAAATCCATTGAGAAATTCCTGGTGGAATTTCAAGAGGAACTTCTGGAGGAATCCTGAAAGAATCCTTGGGAGAATCCTTAAAGAAATTTGTAGAGAAATCCCTGGAAAAATCCCTGAAGAAGTTCCTGAAGGAATTTCTGCAGTAACTCCTGGAGGAAAATCAGGAATAATTCCTGGAGGAATCCATGAAAAAAACCCAGAAGGTATTGCCAGAGAAAATCCTGGAAGAGTTTTTGAATAAATCCCTAAAGGATTTCCTGGAGAAATTCCTGGATGAATTTCTGACTTAACTTATGAAGGAATTCCTAGAGCAATTCCTGGTGAAATTCCTGGAGGAGTTCCTGAAGAAATTCTTGGGGTAATATATGGAGGAATTCCACAAGAAGAACCTGAAATTTCCTAGATGAAATTCTGAAGGAATGCCTGCATGATTTTGTGGAGGAATCCCAGGAAGAAACTCCTGGAAACACTCCTGGGGAATTCCCGGAGGAATTCCTGGAGGATTCTCCGAAGCAATTCCTGGAGGAATATCTGGAGGAATTGCTGAAAGAATTCCTGGGAAATTCTTCTTTGGATTCCATAACCCAAAGAGAAGTCCCTGGAAGAATGCTTAGATAAATACAGGAATGCGTTGGAGAATCCCTAGTGGAATTCTTTGAGGAATTCCTGAAGCAATTTACGGAGAAGTCTTTGGAGGAATTCCTGTAGGAGTGAAGAGCTCCTGGATGAATTCCTGTAAGAATTCCTAGAGAACGTTCTGGTGAAAATTTTGAAGGTATCCCTGAAGCAATTCCTGGAGGAATCTCTGGAGGAATGTCAAAAGAATTCCTGTAGGATTTCTTAGAGGTATCCCTAAAAGATTTCCTAGATGAATGCCTGTAGGAATACCTGAAGGTATATCTAGAGGAACTCCTGGAAAAATCTCTAGAGCAATTCCTTGAGGAATTTCTGGCGGAACTTTTAAAGGAATCCCTGAAAGAATTCCTTGAGGAATTCCTGAAGACATTTCTGGAGGAATCTTTCAAAGAATTCGTAGAGGAATATCAGTAACAATTCCTGGAGGAATTGTACATGAAACTCTTGGAGAAATCCTGGAGGAATCCTTAGAAGTGTTCGTGGAGGAATCCCTGTAGCAGTTCCAGAAGAAATCACAAGAGGAATTCCAGAAGAAACTCCAGAAGGAATTGCGGAAGTTATTTCTAGAGAAATTGCTAAAGGAATCCTTGAGCAGTTCCTGGAGGAAGTGCTGGATTAATTCCTGGAGGAGTTCCTTAAAGAATACAATGAAAAAATCTTGAAGAATAAAAAGAGTTCCTGGGAGAATCTTTGGAGGAATTACTAAAATAAGTTGTTCCTGAAAGAATCATGGAAAGAGTTCTTGATTGGAGCCCAGGAGAAATTCTTGGAGGAATGCCAGGAAGAATTCCTGATGAAATCGTGGAGGAACTACTTTAGGATGCCCTGTAGCAGTTCCTGATATAATCCCTGCAGGAGTTCCTGAAGAAACCCCAGGAGGAATATCGGAAGCAATTCCAGGAGGTATTTCTATGGAAATCCCTAAACAGCCCCTGAAGGAAAGTACTGGATAATTCCTGGATGAGTTCCCGAAAGAATTCCAAGAGGAACTCCTTACGGTATTCTAAAAAGAAATCCTGGGGGATTCCTTGGAGGATTTTTTGAAATAATACCTGGAGTTGTTCCTGAAAGAATCACAGAAGAAATTCCCGCGTGAATGGAGTTCTGAGAGAAATCCGGAAGGAATCCTAAGACGAGTTTGTGGAGGAACTCCTTGAGTAATCGCTGTAGCATTTCCTAGGAATCCCTGGAGAAATTCCTGAAGAAACCTCAGAAAGAAATCCCGGAAGCAATACAAAAGAGAATTTCTAATGTAATCCCTAAACATTTCCTGGAGGAAGTTCTGGGAGAATTGCTGGAGATGTTTCTGAAAGCATTCCAAAAAAGGAATTCTTGGAGGTATTCTAAAACCAGTTTCTGAGGGAGTACTTGGAGGAATTTTTAAAATAATCCCTGCAGTTATTCCTGAAAGAATCACAGAATAAATTCCCGGGTGAATCCCTAGAGGAATTGTTAGAGGAAAACCTGGAAGAATTTCTGAAGAAATCTTATGAGGAGCTCCTTTGGAAATCCCAGGAAAGCTTTCTTATCAAACTCATAGAAGACTTTCTATAGGAATACTTAAATAAAATCTAAAGGAATCCATGTGTGCAATAGTTTCTGGACGAATTATTGCATAAGTTTTTGGATGGATCCCCCAAAAGAATATTTTGAACATTTTTTTAAAGGAATTCGTGGATTCATTTATAGATAATATCTAGTAAATTTTTCTGAAAGGGTTTCCGGGAAAGATATTCTTGCTGAAATTCTTTGAATTATTTCAGATTGAATTATTGGAGCAAACGCAAGTAGAATTCTTGAAGGAATATGGGGAGAAATGCCTGATGATATTTGTGAAGGAACACTTGCAGGAATACCTAAAAGAATCTCTGTTGACATTCCCTTTGGAATCCCAGGAGAAATTCTTGGAGGTATCCTCGATAAAAGCAGAAATGTCTAGTGAAACTCCTAGAGGAATTCTTGAAAAAATCTCTGGAGCAAGCCATGTTGGAATCACTGAAGCTCTGGAAAAAATCCTGAAGGAATTCGTCGATGCATCCTTGCAGGAGTATCCGTAGAACATTCTGATGGAATCGTGGGTGAAATTCCTGAGGCATTTCTTGGAACAAGCCCTGAAACAATCACTATCGGAACCCTGCAAGATGTCCATGGAAGAATTCACGAATCCCTGCAGAAGTTCCTGAAGTTGTCCTTGATAGAATTCAAAAAGAAATCCCAGGTATTTTGTTCTTAGCATGACGTTTGTTTGAATTGAATACTAATGAATTCTTGATTTGGTACTACACTTTATAGCAGCATATGATTCTACAAACACCATCTTTTTCTCTACTGGAGCCGGTTCCGGTACACCTGGAAAATTTGGCATGTTGTTTTGTATTCCATGAATAACATCACAAAAGTTACCCATTCAACCAAGCTTTTAATTTCTTAAAATTCTATTATAAGTTTGAAGTGGTTCTCTTTGAGAAACACTTGGCGAATTTTCTTGTAATTTTTGAGTAAAAAAGGTCTGATATTTATGGATAAAAACCTTAATGATTAGAAAAATTTATTTCTTGGCATTTTTTTTCTGCAACTTTGAATTATGGATAATATTAAATTGACTCGAATTAAAAAAAAAATCTGGCGGCCAGGGGGCTACGCTCATGGTTGAAATAATATTACTCCTAACATTTAATTGCGATGAATATTACTCTAGGGTTACTTTTTTATCTTAAAGTCCTTCAAATATCCTCAAACATCTTCAGACAAAAGTGTGTGAAGACAAAATTAGTCGTTTTTCATGCGCTCTTTTAAAAGTTCGATGAGGAAAAAATGATTCACAAAATCTGGTTCAAGCTGTTAATTACAAGCCCCAAAATGGAAAATATGTGAATAGATTACTTAAAAAGATTATAAGCCGTAGTTTCTCTGTAATGCAGTGATGGAAAACAGTGAGGAATGCAGCTGAGTAGACACAAACGCAAAGCTATCCTACTCGCGAACAACAGAAGCCAGAATATATTCGCACTTCCTTCACTCGCGAGCTAACGAAGCTGGTCGCACTCGTGATTGATTCGCGAAGCATCTCTGAACATTTTTCAATTTCGTGAAAAGACGAATTTACACGGCCGGCAGATTAACTTTTCAGGAACAATAAAGCACAAAACACTGCTATCTGATGGATAATTACTTGTTTTGCTATTAAAATCGCACTAAAATACTATTTCTGCATCTCCACTTGTTCTTCGCGAATAAAAATTCATGAGTGTTTTTGTTTTTGTTTTGCTTCATACTCGTAAAGCAAGCGGGTGCGAATAAACTCACACACGGCTTACTCTCGGCACCGTGAGTAAACCGTTTGTTGCTTTTACACTCGCGAGTTGATTCGCGATGAGAGTGTTTCCATCTCTGCTGTAATATATGATCTCAAAGAAACGCTAACTGAGTGGTTTGGAGATAAACAAAGACATGGTTCGTCCTTTTTGCAATAGTACCCAAAGCATGGTTTTTCCATACAAATTCTACAAATTTTCCAATATAGCAACCCATTTTTGTTAACACTCGATGTAATCTCAAGTTGCAGCAACGAAAATACTTCCAGATTGTTTACTGAAACATATTTTAAGTGATATTTGCAGACCTAACTCAAACAGGATCCAGGAAGCTCATTGTTAGAAAAAAAAACCAACGTTATAGAACGAATTAAACAACGATAAAAATAGCCCAGATAAAATTAATATGCAGTGCGCGCAGGGTCGGAAATATTGAATTGTGAAATCTGTTCAGAAGCGTGACGCCGAAAAACACCTCCGGGAGTGTTCAGTATTTGATCTTTCGGTTCCGCACATCCGGCACCCGGAACCCGGAACGGACGGACCACCGCACCGGTGCGGTGTGATTGATTAGTGTGGCAGTTATTTTCGTTCGGGAAATTGTACCGTCGACACCATCGTCGCCGTGTCGATTGAAGCAAGACGCAGCGTACCGATTGGCTGACTGGATTAATACTGTGGTGGTGCAAAATTCAATAGCAATTCCGTGTACACGCGATGAGAAGAAAATGTGCGAAATACAGCCAATCCTATTAGTATGCAGTGGCAGTGGGGGAGATTTCCCATGAAAAAGAACCCGCCGTTCAGACCCGAATAGGAGGTACACAGGATTAAAGGTGTGTGCATTCGACGAAATCGAGCATCGGAAAGCCGCGAATGTGACGTGTGTGAGCTCATCGGAGCATTAAGGATTTATTGCCGCAAAAGGATTCGAACCGAACGCCACGCGCAAAGGTAAGGCACTGACAGACACATGGGCGTTGCCAGAAGGGAGCAGGAATAATTCAAAGTTCCAAAAAAATATATAAACAAATCAACTATTCTAATACATAACACAGCGTAACAAAAATTTACTTTTGGTCTGTCTCAAGTGCAAACTTATGTGTCTCCGAAGGATTTTGGGCCGCTGAATCCGAATCCGGGCTCAGATTTGCTCCAACACGTTACAATAATTTTGAGCTATACCTCAATTTATAGGGTAAAATATGTGATTTTGAGCTTTTTTGACTGCAAGTTATTAAGCATGGAATTTTTTTTTTTAATTAATCAAAAGGTTAATTGGTCAATTAACATCTAAATTAACGACTCATGCAAAATATTTTGTTTTACCAAATCGAATTTGATAATGATGATGATTAATTTGAGAGTTTTAAGCGATTTATGTTAGGTACGATATTTCCCATACAAGTCACCCTTCAAAAGTTGCATGCAAGTTTTCATACTAATATTAAATGCTTAAATCTATCAAATTTGATAAGGTAAAACGAAATATTTTGCATGAGTCGTTAATTTAGATGTTAATTGACCAATTCGGCACCAACATTTCAAAAGGGCGTAACTGCTTTTGCAACCAATGCCTTCTCACAGAGCTGTGGGTTGTATATCGTTCATCTCACGCAATTCACATCCAATAATCGAAAGAGGAGGATTTTATCTTTCTATTTGTGCTAGTGGATTGCTCGAGAGGGATAGGATATACTCCACAGCTTTGTGAAAAGGTATTGGTTGTAAATGCAGTTACGCCCTTTTGGAATGTTGGTGCCGAATTAACCTTTTGATTGCTTAAAAAAAATATTTCCATGCTTGATTGCTTGCATTTAAAAAAGCCCAATATCGCATATTTTGCCCTATAAATTGAGGTATAGCTCAAAATTGTGACGTGTTGGAGCAAATCTGAGCCCGGATTTGGATTCAGCGGCCCAAAATCCTTCGGAGACACATAAGTTTGCTCTTGAGACAAAAAAATGTTGCGCTGTGTAATTAGGGTTTTTATTCACAATGATTTTACTCGAGAACCCCAGGAAATTTCGCCAGGGATTTCTCCAAGAGAACCACTTTAATCATATCATATAATTTTACCAAAAACTAAGCTTGGTTGAATGGCTAAATTTTGTGATGTTTATTTATGGTACACAAAAACAGCTTGCCATTTTATTTTTTCAGATATGCTGGAACCGATTACGAAAGAGAAAAAAGGACTTTGTAGAACATATGCTGCTATAGAGTACAGTTATGCGCTACTGCTACACGAATTTTCACTAGTTTTCTAAGGGCTTATTCCAAGAAATGCTTCAAGAATTCCTCCCACGATTCCTTCAGAATTTAAAAAAAAATGTACTAAACATTATTTTGGGAGTCCATCTAAAGATTCCAACAATAATTCACCTAAAAATTATTGCAGACATGGATTCCTTCAAATTGTTTTCCAACAGAAATTCTTCCAGTAATTTGTAAAGAAAGCTTCCCTGGGGTTTCCTAAGGAATTCCTCATGGGATTGCTTCCGGGATTCCGCAAGATTTTTCTTCAAGAATTTCTCCAGGGATTCATCCGGGAATATCTTCTGTGGTTCTTTCAGGACCAACTCCATGGATGATTTTAATAATTCCTCCGAAAATTCCCCGAAAAACACTTTTTAGAATTCCTTCAGGAGTTCTTTTCTTTTGGCATTCTTTCAGGATCCTCCAGGAATTAATTCAAACCTTCTCCAGGGACTGTTAAGGGAATCCCTGGAATTGCTTCCAGAATATCTCCTGGGGTTTCTTCAGGAACTCCAGCAGGGATTCCTCCACGAATTTCTTCAGAGATTCCTCCAGAAATTCTTTCGAGAATTCTTCTGTAAATTCCTCCAGGAGTATTTCTAGAGATTCCACAGTTAATTCCTACAGCCAATCTATTAGGATATCCTCCAGGGATTCCTTTAAAACTTTTTGCTGGGCTTAACTCGGGAATTCCTTCTGTGATTCTTTCTGGAACAACTAATTAAAAAAAAATCCTCCAAAGATTCTCCCAGAGTTCTCTTCTTAGGATTCTTCCGGGAATTCCTCCTTGTATCTTTTAAGAAACTCCGCCAGGAAAGAATTCAGTATTTCCCCCAGGAACTGTTCAGGGATTCCCTCTGTAATTCCTTTAGAAATTGCTTCTTGAGTTTTTTAAGGAACTCTTTTCTCCAGAATTTGTCCAAGAATTCCATCTGATATTTCTTCAGGATTTTTTTCTGGTATTTCATTAAAAATTCCTTAAGAGATTCCTCCGGGAATTCTTGCAGGGATTTGTTTAAAAATACTTCAAGGAATTCAACTACAAATTCCTCCAGAAATTCCGCTAGAAATTGCTCAAGAGGTTTTTCCAGGACTTCCTCTGAAGATTCTTTCAGAAATCCCTACAGGCATCTTTCCAAAAATTTCTACAAGATTCATCCAGGGTGTCTACAATGCATTCCTTCAGGACTTCCTCCAGGCATTCCTCCAGAGTTTCCTCCAGTAATTGCTTCCGGGATTCTTCCAAGAATTTCACCAGGAACCCCTGCAAAAAATTATCTAAGAAATCTTTAACGGATTCCTCCAAAAAAATCCAAATACTCCTACAGAAATTCTACCAAAGAGTTCTCCATGAATTACTTCAGGGAATCCTCCAAGAATTCCACCAGGAATTCTCCTAGGCTTTCTTTCAAGAAATTTTACAGGCATTCTTTCAGGGATTCCTCCTTGGATTCTTGCAGAGATTTCTCCAGATTTTTTTCAGAGATTTATCAAGAAATTTCACCAGGAATTCGTTAAGGAATTCCATCATAAATTATGCCAATAATTCATCCAGAAATTTCTTCAGGAAATCCTTCAGGGATTCCTTCAGAAATTCTTCCAGAAATTTCCCTAGAAATTCCTCCGGGAATTCCTCGGGGGATTTTTTCAGAAATTTCTTCCAGAGCCTTTCTAGAGATTCTCCCAGAAATGCATCTAGTAATTGTTGCAAAAAATCCTCCAGGTATTCTTCCAGGAATTTCTACAAGGATTCCTCCAGAATTTTCCAAAGGGAAACCACCAGGAATTTTTCCAGGAACTCCTCCAGGATTTTATCCAGAAATTTCTCAAGGAACTTCTCCTGGAACTTCTCTAGGAATTCCTCCAAAAACTTTTTCAGGAATTCTCCAACAATTTCTCTTGGAATTGATCAAGGAATTGCTCCTGGATATCCTTCAGAAATTAAGTCAACAATTCCTCCCGAATGTTTTCCAGAAAATCTTCTGAGGATTGTTCCAGAAAATCTTCTGAGATTTTTTTTCAGAAATTCTTCCAAGAAATTCTTAAGGAATACCCTCAGGAGCTTTTCAGGGATTTCTCCAGGAATTTCTCCTGTCATTCCTTCATTAATAGCTTCAGGGATTACTCCAGGAAATCATTCGAAGATTCCTTCAGGAAATCCTCCAGCAGTTCCTCTAAGGATTTTTCCAGCAATTCCTCTTGGAGTTTCTTCAGAAACTCTTACAGAAAATTTCAGGGGAATAACTTAAGGAATTTTCAAGGATTCTTTCGGGGATTCCGTCGAGGATTTCTACAGGAATTCCTCCATAAATTTCACTATGAATTCCTTTAGGATTTTCTCAAGGGATTTTTTTTTTCAGATAAATAATAGAATAGAAATAGAAATCACCCAAAATTCCTCTAGAAATTCATACAGTAAATCTTTCAAGAATTCCTGTAGGAATCCATCATTGATTTCTCCAGCAATTCCCACAGGAATACCTCTAGGGATTCTTTCTCTAGGATTCCTCAAGAGATTTCTCCATGAATTTGTCCAGGGATTCCGCCAGGAAATCCTCCAGCAGTTTCTCTAAGGAATCTCCTAGGAAATTCTGTAGGGATTTCTTCAGAAATTCTCCCAGGAGATTCTCCAGAAATACCTTCAGGAATTTTCCAGGGATTCCTTCAGACATTCCTGCAGGAATTCCTCCAGAGATTCCTCAATAGATTTTTTCACAAATTTCTTCAAGGATTCCCCCAGGGATTTCTTCAGGGATTTTCAGAGATAGAAAAATAACAGAAATAGAAACCAAAATCTCCAAGAATTCCTTTGGAGATTCCTCTAGATATTCATCCAGTAATTCTTTCAAGAATACCTCTAAAGATTCCTTCAGCAATTCCCACAGAAATACCTCTAGGAATTCCTTCATGCATTACTCCACGATTTTATCCAGTAATTTCTTCATGAAATGTCCAAGGAATTTCTTCCGGAATTCCTCCAAGAATTTTTCCACGAATTGCTCCTTTGGAAATTATGTCAGCAATTCGTCCAGGAATTTCTCCAGGAAATCTTCTAGGGATTTCTTCAGAGATTCTTTCGGGAAATTCTCCAAGAATACTTTCAGGAATTTTTCAGGGGTTCCTCTAGACATTCCTCCAGGAACTTTTCCAGAGATTCCTCCAGGAATTGCGTCAGGGTTTTCTCCAGGGGTTTCTCCATGAATTTCTCCAGGGATATTCCCAGAGGTTCCACCAGGGAATCCTCTAGAAATTCATTTTAGGGGTTCTTCCAGAACATCCTCTTAGAATTTCTCAAGGTATTTTTTTTTAGAAATTTCTCCAGCAATTTCTGCTAGAGTTACACTGGGGATTTTTCCAGGAATTCTTCAAAGGATTGCTTTAAGAATTCATCTAAGAAATTACTCCAGGAATTTTCGCTTGGTCTCATCCAAGAATTCCTCTAGGAATTACGCCAGGAATTTGTTCAGAAGTTTCTCCAGGTATTCCTCCAGTATTCTCTCTAGAGATTTTCCCAGGGATTGCCTTACGGATTCCTTCAGGAATTTCTCCAAGAATTCCTCCAAGGATTCTTTAAGAAGATTTCCTCTATGAATTCCTCAAGTGATTTCTTATGAAATTTTTCTAGGCATTCCTCGCAGAATTTCTCCAGGAATTTCTCCAAAATTTCCTCCAAGGAATCCTCCAGAAATTTATCCAGGATTTCCTCATGAGATCTCTTCAGAAATTTCACTAGGTATTCATCCCATAATTTATCCAGGAATTCGTCCAGGTATATTTCCAGGAATTCTTCCAGGGATTCTTCGGGAATTCTTCCAGGAATTCCACGTGGCTTGCTCTTTTAGGATTTATCTAGGCGTTGTTTCTTCAAGGATTTTTTCAGGAAGTCTTCTAGAGATTGCTCCAGGAATTCCACAAATGATTTCTTCACAAATTCTTCTCAAGTTCTCTTCAAAAGTTCATTTTTGAATTCCTTCGGAAATTTCAGAAGTCCTTCAATCATCTATTCAGGGATGTACCCAAGAACTTCTCCAAGATTACCTGATGATTTATATGATTTTTTTCAAGAATTTCTGAAAAAAAAAACCTCCAGCGAATGGAATGATAATTTAAAAAGGATGCATACAGGAATCAGAAAATTCCTGGTTAGTCCTCAAACGAGTTCGTGATTTCCAAAAGAGTTCAGCTATAACTTTTTATGAATGTTTTGTAGACATTAACAACAAATCAGAGCAAAATAATGCATAAATAAATAAAAATTCTTCATCTTCTAGAAACTGGTCACCGCTACCAGCACCACGTTGATTTGTGTAGATCAGGCGAACATTTTTTTAACCCTTATGTGGCCGACAGGGTACCCGGGTACCCAGCACCCATTTAAAACACACGGTGTAGAAAAAACAAAAAGTTTTTCGGACACATAACGGTTAAACATATTGTACAAAATACAACAGCGTGACTGCTGAAGGGTTGAATAATGCGTTTAGAATATAATGTTAATAATATTCAATTTCATCGTGTTGCGTTTAGTTATGAAAGCTAGTAGGTAAAAATTTTCTAAGGGAGCATCCCCCTCCCCTGACCGAAAAGCTGGCTACGCCCTTGGACAGACATTTAGCGCTAACTCACTCGTTCATCGCACATTTTCGTTTCCACCTCGGATGATTTCTGTGCATGCTGAATCCGTGGATAATATGCTTGAATAAAGTTGTCTTTGATGTCGGTTTCTGACGTGCTGGAAAATACGTGAGTCTGGGAATTGAACAACAGGAGCGCAATTTTGCAACTTTTCTAAAAAATATCTTCCAGTAGCTTTGGCGTAATCTTCAACGCTGTGGATTATTCAAAAATATTTGGGTATCGTATTTATTTACTTCAAAGGCATCGAAAACAAAAGTATTATTTTTTTTTTAATATTGTTACGTCAAGCATAATAAAAAAGATCTATGTATAGCTATGCTTCGAAAAAAAATCTTAACCCGCATGCTTCCCTTTCAAATACTGACCAACAAACGGAAATACTCGTTTGTACAGAGGGAACCATAAGGTTGTGAAGCTAGAGCTAGAACGGTAGTGAACTAGATGATTTTTCAGGAGAAAAAAGAATGAAACGGTCCATGGTTTTAAATACTATAACAAACACTGTGTACCTTCCTCCCCCCCATACACCAAAAGCTTTCTAGTGAAACCACTTGAACTTTAAATACCTCAACAATACCATAGAAGGAACAGGAGGAACAATAAGTAACCACGGTACGCTCAGTTTGCACCGCTCAATCAGTAGGTAGGTAGGTAGGTATGACGCAACCATCATCCTCGTAAAACTCTCTGCAGGAAACATAATACCCAATAATAAGCAACGTCGTCCTTCGTCGTCTGATTGACAATGACTGTAATGGTTATTAGGGTGTCATTTGTGTCTGGTCCGATGGGCGGCGGAAGGCGGGGGTGGATGGGAGACTATCGTATCAGGAAGCAGTGAACCAACAGCATAAGCGATGGTTGTGATGGTATTTACAGATATGCCCTGGCCTCCTGGGAACTGGGTGGTGGTGTTGTTATACTTGTTTTATTAGAATATCTACTGTTTGGTTATTTTTGCTCTTGAATGGAAGATTTTTTTTCGGTGTGGAGGTTTACGAAACTGAAGCGGAAAAGGCGCGGGTATTATGTGAGACCATGATGAGAGTCGGTCTAGGAACTTTTTGTAATGGATTTTTTTTTTCAGCTTCATTGAGCATCTTCACAAAGAAAGATCTTAATTTATATGCACAGTGGCTGTTCTTGTAGAAAACTAAGCAGAGAAAAGGAGGAGAAGAATATTGTTTTTGTCAGTATTAACGAGATTTTTAATTCTAGGCTAGTTCATCTCGGAACCCACGCTTTACTTCCCTTCCGAAGGAAGA
This sequence comes from Aedes albopictus, assembly GCF_035046485.1. Taxonomy (NCBI): domain Eukaryota; kingdom Metazoa; phylum Arthropoda; class Insecta; order Diptera; family Culicidae; genus Aedes; species Aedes albopictus. The sequence goes on along the minus strand of NC_085137.1, from coordinate 95,118,340 downwards.
ACCCACATTTTTGTATGTCGGGAGTGGGATTCGATCCCAGGTCCTCGACGTGATAGTCTTGTGTTCTAACCACCAGGTCCGCTCCAAGAAGAATATGTATTTCCAATGTAATCAGTCCTTTTCTCTCTCTACCTAAACTTTGTCATCTTCTTTCTGGCGTTGGAACTTGGCTTACCCTTTATCTACTGAGTACTTTTTGAGCACTTCACTTTACTGAAGATCTTTTCCGAAAAGTAAGAATTCCGAAAGAATTAACAAAAAAAAAAATACCAAGACATATATCTACGGCAAGTGCACAAGGAGAAAGTGATGATAAATGAAGAAGCCCTATACAAAAAAAAAAAATCAATGAGGAATCATGCAAAAAATCCTGAATTAATTGTTGGAGTAATTCTTGGCGAAAATACTAAAGGCGTAGAGATTTTTTAAGAGAAATTCCAAGAGGAAGAAATGTCTGAATGAATCCTCGGTAGAATTTCTTTAGGAATCTCAGCAGGTTTTCCTTAAGTAATCCCAAGGGAAAAATACTCAAGAAAATCCCCTTATAAATTCCTGGATTATTCACGATATAATTCTAGGGGGAAATTATAGGTCCCCTAGATTAATTCTGGATACATCCCAAATGGAGTTCCTATAAGTATTCCTGTTCTGTAAGTATCCCAGCAGGGACTGCCGAAGAAATCCCAACAGAAGCTTTCAGGAGGAATGTCTGAATAAAGAAAAACAGATGAATTTATGAAAAGGATTCTTATAGAAATCCCTGAAGAATTCCATGAGGAACACTACCAGGAGTACCTAGATGAATCCTAGCAGTAATTCCCGGAGAAGCTGTACCAAGAACCGGGTCATCTACCTGATAAAAAAGATGGTCAGGGGCTGGCAAAGTTGGGTCCCCACTGTATTGACAAAAATATTGGATATTTGAGAACTTTAGGCCCCTCGGAATACCACTAAGTCTTATGATACAGACTTCAAATTTTGAAATAATTTTCAATTTCTTGATTTACTCATTTGGAAAATGCAATGCCAAAATGATTTTGCATTCATGTCAAAACAGAAAAACGAATCCCTGTCAGGGATATGGTGCAACTCAAAACTCTTTGCGTGTTGCACATGATGCTAAGAAAAAACATATCCAACTATAAAGAGGCGAGTAGGGGAAATCGGTTTAATACGCGCCACCGGGGTAAAACGACCCACCTCAATATCTCCCAGATAATATATTTTTTCATATATTTACACTAATAGATAACGTTTTTAATTTTTTATCTCCCCAATCAATAATACTTGGAATTCTACCTAATAAAATATTGGAATTCTACCTGATAAAATATTAAAATTGAAAAACGGTTTTAGTCATTCCTGTTGTGAGAATTCATTTTTTTTCACCGATTCGAAGGTCAAAATGGATTAATGTTGCAAAACTTGATATGGAAATCTCTTTGCTCACTCGCGAAATTTATGATTTGCGCGAAACAAATGCCGTGTTAAGTGTAAAAACGCGTATTTTCAGGTCCAAAATCGCGAAGACTTTTAGGGCAAAATGCGCCGTTGTGCACAATGATGAGCGTTTTGGCGCCTACCAAATATTTTTTCGGTAAAAGCTTTTCGAGAATTTCGAGTTTAGATGCTTTTCGCCATACAAAATAAAATGATTTAACTCCTGTTGAGTAGCAATGAACGCACTCCCTGCCGGTAATCCATTGGACGCTGCACTTACATATTGTACAGCACCCAAATGTATGCTATTCTAATTCAACTATATCGAACTGGTAGCTTTGTGATGCTTTCACTTTTCTACTCTACTATTACTTTGCTGACCAACATTGAACGCACTCCCTGCGGGTATTCCATTGGGGGTCGTCCATTATGAGTTGCGGTTCGCCGATATCCAAGTTTCTGAGTCCGTTAGAGCTAAATATATGCTCCGCAAAGGGTCAGGTGTCAGCTGCTCTGGGGGGGAAGAGCAACTGACGAACAATTGCGGCATTGGGATCGAACCCATGACCCAACATTTTCTTGGCGTGTTAGCGGCGCATTTTTTCCATAAGGGCGGCGCGATCTATCCCGTAAAAATGAAAAACACATATCTGACCTACATTTTTTCTTCAAAAAATCATAGTTTAGCTTTTACAACGTTTTCAATAATTTGAAGAAAACATATTGAACGTTAGGATTCCAACAACTAGAATGGACATTATTGTGAGTTTCATGGATAAAATCGAGACATTCCTTAGTGGGCGCGTTATACCCCGATCTCCCTTACGTGTAATCGGTAGTGTGTTGCATAACTTTGCCGCGCACTGGAGGTCTACAGTCTCTCGCACTCTGCCGTATTCACGCTCTTTGTGTTTGTCTCTGTGCTTGATTGGTAAAACTTTGAATCAAACGATCCATCACTTGTAGGTCCATTAAAAGTTAACAATTTCGCCGAAAGCACAAACTCGAATTTATTTAATAAGTAGTTATTCTGTTTGTTGAAAGCACCAAACAAATGCATAATGACAAGCTCTGTGCACAACTCTCTGCGTCAATAAGAGAAGAGCTAGTGCTGCGATTTGTCTCTTGCACAGTATTACAAAAGCTCTCACTCATAAGTCTCTGTCTTTCAGCAAAAACTGGAGACAAGCACTTGAGATTGTGTGAAGCACAGGCTTTTCTCGCACTGTACTGTGCATGTCGACAATCCCTGATCCACGTGCTCTGGTGAGAATCGAACCAACGACTCCCCATTTTCTCGTCCAAGCTACAGAGCCACTTGACCATCTTCGTCTCCTGAAGGTCCAGTTGGTCGTACGCTGCCAGGGAAAGTGGGTTTTCTTATATAAGCTTGTGTATCTGTTATATTGAAGAATCTTAGGCCCTCTTAAATTCCTAAATTTTTTTTATTGGTTCTAATGAGATTTTTAGCCCTAGGCTAGTATAGTTCATCTCGGGACCCACGCTTTATTTTCCTTCCGAAGGAAGAACCCACCATTTTGTTAGTTTGTTGGGAGTGGGATTCGATTTCAGGCTGGTTCAAAATTCTTGAAGAATGGGGACTTCTGCTGAAATTGACAAATTATTCAATATCAAGAAAACTAATAAATAAGAAATTTATAGTTATATGGAACATCGGTGATTGGTGGGGTTTAACCTCCAAAACCCCTCCCTTGTATTCGGGCTTGATTTTTTGGTAATTATGGTAATTTATGGTAAGAAAAGTTAACTTTGATGAGGAATTTTTCAAGTACATAGGGGTAGGCGGGGCAATATGGACACCCTCAATGTTGTGAAATATGCGAACTTTTTTTGAACTTTTAATGAATGGAGAATATAGTCCATTTGTCCAAAACGTAGTTTCAGGAAATAAACATTCGAAATTAAAATTGTACTTGATTTTACACGAAAAAGTTGCGTCCTCCGTTTTTTTGTGCATGGAAATTATAATTTTCACATTATCTAAAATAAGATTTAGTGATCAATTTATTGCAGGTCAATTAAAACCTGACATTTCTAGAACACATGCAAGTAGTTTTGCTGTATCTACATGCTTATATTTTCTTCTTCATTATATCAAAAATCAAGTTGGAAATATCTTCTTCTGCCGGGGCAAAATGGACACTCACCTTTTTGAAAGAAGCGGCAAGGGAAAAATATAACCTAAATCACAAACCAACCAAATTCTTCGATTTCAGTATATTTTCGGTTAAATGTTCACTATAGTAGACATAGGGTGAAACAAATTGGTCAAAAAACGACAGCAGTGGAAAATAGTTGTTCTAGGCACAGCTGTACATGCCGACAAAAACGAAGCTTTATCCAAAACAGCCTGAATTTAAATTATCTCAACAAAAATGAACTACTTCGGCGTATTATTCATCCATAATAGTTGTTTTGTAATGAAATGACTTTATAGGTGTAAACAGTGTTGAAAAATTCATTTCGTCATATCTAAATTCAATCACCTACAGCTCATTTTAGAAGCTGAACCTGAGAATATGGTATATGAAAAACTTGTGCAGCTAGACCAGTTCTGCAAGAAAGTCACGGAAAAACTAATATTTTTCGAATATTTAAGATAAATGTCACGGACTACCTTCGAAAAATCCCAATGATATTCACGGTGAATATCATTTGGCATTTTTCGAAGGTAGTCCGTGACATTTACCTTAAATATTCGAAAAATAGCAGTTTTTCCGTGACTTTCTTGCAGAATTAGTCTAGCCGCATAAGTTTTTCATATACCATATTCTCAGGTTCAGCTTCTAAAATGAGCTGTAGATGATTGAATTTAGATATGACGAAATGAATTTTTCAGCACTGGGTGTAAATAATGTACGAAATTCGTAAAAGTCTTATGGTGTCCATATTGCCCCATGGGGGTGTCCACTCTGCCCCGCATGCTTGAAGACGGTCATGAAAAACTAACATTTTTATAACATTTTTTGAAGTGGATAAATCCTTTTTCTTCGAGAGCATTCTTATGCAATAGACTTTAAAAGGATACATGTATCAAAAAACTAAAACTTTTTGACATCTTGCCAGGTAAAGTTGGCAAAGACCTTAGGGTGTCCATATTGCCCCGCCTACCCCTACTCAACTAAAATTTATCATTAAATGACAAACAAATTTTTTTATACAGGGTGTTAGGTTCCTGAGTGCAAACTTTTTAAAGGGTGATAGAGGACCATAAATAATGAAAAAAATTGTTCTACGCATATGGTCAAATCTTAACCGTTACGTAGTTATTGAACTTTCCATGTTTTTGACTCTCATTGCCTTAACTGGCTATAACTTGAAAATGGTCAAACTTATCGCAATTTTTTTACTCTTATCCGAAAGATTATTGAATTTTCTATCAAATGGCATCTTTGAATCAATTGGTTTAGTTAAATGACTAAGTTTTCTAGAGCAAAATTGCTCAAAATAGTGTGTTTCAATTTGTTTTTATAAATTATCTTTGAAACATGCGTAATAAATTTAAATTCTTTCTTTGGCAAAATTGTCACCCCTGTTCCACTCTACAATTCGTTCTTTGAAACAAAACTTCTAGCTCTTATCGTTTTCTTGCAATTTTGATTTAAATGTGCGGCACAGTGCGCAAAAAAGTGCTTACCTCGACAGTTGCAAATTTATGACCTGAAATGCGATGTTTAAATCGTAATTGCAAGAAAACGATAAGAGATAGACGTTTGATCACAAAGAACGAATTGTAGAGTGGAACAGGGGTCACAACTTTGCCAAAGAAAGAATTTAAATTTATTACGCATGTTTCAAAGATAATTGATAAAAACAAATTAAAACACACTATTTTGAGCAATTTTGCTCTAGAAAACTTAGACATTTTACTAAACCATTTGATTCAAAGATGCCATTTGATAGAAAATTCAATAATCTTTCGGATAAGGGTAAAAAATTGCGATAAGTTTGACCATTTTCAAGTTATAGCCAGTTAAGGCAATGAGAGTCAAAAACATGGGAAGTTCAATAACTACGTAACGGTTGAGATTTGACCATATGCGTAGAACAATTTTTTTCGCCATTTATGGTCCTCTATCACCCTTTAAAAAGTTTGCACTCAGGAACCTAACACCCTGTATGTTTCCTTTTGCTGAAGTAGTGAAATTAAATCGTTCACTTGGACATTCTCAATACACCTGCTACTTACGCGTGGACAAGCGTGAACTTTTCCAAAACCTCCTTCCTTCTATAAGTTGTACCACGTAGTATATGGACGGATCCTAGCTTGAGAATCTAAATGCAATAATCTTCAATTACTAGGTGATTTTAGAAACTAAGCTCCACATTTTCTATCATATTAAAAAGAGCACGGCGTCATGAGTTATTTGCTATTTGCGTCATGAAGTATTTGCCCTTGTTACGCTTATGCGTTATTCTCTTTTCTAGGGTACTCCCACGAAAAAAAATTGATCGACTTATATTTACTGAAAAGTTAGATTTATTTCCATTTTTGAAAAATTCAATGCAACATGATTGAAATATCAAGCAACACATTTTTAGCAATTGAGAAATAAATACCGTAAAAAAGCAGTGAGAAGTGGAACCTCCAATATAAGCAATCAATCTACCTATAACTTTCAAACTATTCATCTAATCATGTCAGTGTCAAAGAGAAAGTTGTTGGGATATACAAATATGTTGGAATTAACATCGTGTTGCTGAAGAGCATCACGAATAACTTATGAAAAGGGTGTAATTTTTTGCATAGACTTATGAAATTAAATTCCAAATAGCTTGGAATCGGTTACTTTTAGGAAGGTTATTATTGAAGGCATTACAAATCGAAGCTTTTGGTAGAATCATATTCTGGTATTGAAACAAATTTGAATACTAATCGAGAGTGATTTTCCAGAATCTGTCCAAACATTGTTATTAGGAAAACTATTTTTATACTGTTTGCTCAATGTTTCGTTTTCTACTAAAACTTCCGAGTCTCTTCAAAATTATTTATTGAAAAAAAAATCGTATCATGGAAATTTTAGTGTTTGTGTTAAAATAAGATTTTTCATGAGTAAAAACTCTCTTATTATCGACACCTAATGATCTTTTCTCACGTCAACCGTTTTGCTGAATACGTTGACAAAATTTTACCCGAAACCGAAATATTAAAGTTTTGACGCTTGCCGATTTCGCAAAGACTCAATTTAACTATTGGATGGGGATCTGAAATGCTAGAGCTGTTCGAAATTTTTTTGATGAACACTACAAACTGAAGAAAGATCATCCAAATTCACATGAATATTACGGGTACAAAAATATAAACTTTACTGAGTCAATAACGGCGCCAGCCACGTCCATACGGTCATCGAGGAAGGGAAGGAAAATTAGTATGACGTGCGTTGCTAGTAGAGACCGAGATCACCTCATCTTCTCCACGATTGTTCGGGAATAAAGTTTTTGTTAGTGAGGAAGGGGAAAGTCACATGTTCCGGATTCACTTTGGTAAGTGATGTGATCCATGCAACTTTTATTTGAATTAAAACACGTGTTGTTCATTATGACTAAACATTACACATTAGAGTGGGTCATCGTTTATATGGTAAAGTGAAAAAGTCAATGGTTTCCAATCAGATCAAAGCTTTTTTGATCCCATTTCAGTACCCAAATAAGTGTGCAAAATTTGGGCACGATCGGTTATGTCAACGTTTTGGTAAAACACACTTTTTTGCATTTCTGTCATAAAAAGCTCGCATTTTTCTAAAACCGTGTAACCGTTAAAGTGAAAACCGAGCCTAGGGTGTCCTGAAAAACTTTGTCGAAGACCGCGAAGTGATCTGATGCTTATGAAAAAAGTTATAGCGTTGGCATTGCTTGGTAAAACAGCATGATTTTGTTGCTATTGTTATTTCTTTAGATGTTAAAACATAAACACATGCATGCGGTTCGTTGGTTATAACTATTTTCACAAGCATCGGATCGCTTTGCGGTCTTCAACAAAGTTCTTCAGAACATCCTAGGCTATCATTTTACAGTATCGGTTAAAAAGTTTCAGACAAAAATTTTCAACTTATGGCTAAAATGCTAAAAAGTATGTTTCCCCATACAAAATCCCATACAAATTTCAATTGCAATGCGCAAAGTGTAGACGCAACCGATCGTGCTCAAATTTTGCACAGATACTCAGGACCCGAAACGGAACCAAAAAAGCTTTGATCTGAGAAAACGCTTCCGATGACCCACACTATTACACATGCTGACACCAATGATGACAAAGCATTCAAATTGTTTCGTAAATGAAAAAAAGCGATTTTTTGCCCTTGAATAGCATCGGCTTCGTGAACCACACTTTGTTCTAAATGCAAAATGTGACACATGCATGTAACAATGTAAGCTAATGCCGTTACTTGTAGTTACGGGCTGAACAAAATATGTTTAGAAAATATACAAACAACTTCGTTGAAGCACCACCACTCAGAATGCCGTTTGCGCGTGAACTAGAGAAGACCCACACATACAGGGGATAGACAGGCAAAATTTTCACTTTTCATAAAATATTCAACTAGCTGTTACTTTTTGAAAAATGCATCGAATATTCTCAAATTTTTACTGTAAGTTCATCAAGTAGTAGTGTATCAGTGGTCCAAATTTGGGAAAGACCGGGCCATTTTCCACGAAGTTATAAAGATTCTTGAAAAAGGTAAAATTATCCGATAGCGAACTTTGAGCTATTATATCTCCGGATTCAATGAACCGATTGCAATGAAATTTTGACCATTCAAGACTTATATAATGAACTCTCCTCGTTTGATTATGCCAACATTAACTAACTAATGTGAACATTAATAAACCATTAATTCCGCGTGTGATATTGAATAAGAAAAGTGTAGTTTTCCTTTTAATGGTACACAGAACAGAACAGGTGTTCGTAAAAATCAATTCGGCTAGGGATTCTTGGATTCTTGCGGAGAGTTCATCTAAGTGTCGTTCTTCTGGTGCGCTGAACCGGACTCCAGCGGGAGTAGATCGAGTATGGTCGTGGCGAGCTGGACGTTTTGTGAGGTGGTGAAAATTTTGTCGTGCAAGTTCGCTTAGCGCTGCTTGGACGCCATGAAGGAAAAAAAAATGAAGGCAAGGGAAAAAGTGAAGTGCTGTATACGATTCCTTCGGGAATTGTTCGCCACGGCCAAATCTGCAAGTTTCGCAATCTAAAAAAACGATGTAGGCCACCGGCTTCGCTTTGAATGCTCCGCAAAATGTGTAGTATAAAGTGTTGGTCTACCAGTTCAATTTTCGTGAAATTCGGATTGGTTTTGAGTTTGTTAGGAAATGTTGAGAATTAATGCAGAAATGCACAAGTGTTATTTGTATCAAAAGTGGCTTCGACCCGAAATGACACCACACACCCAAATGAAATCAATCCTCAAGATTTAGAAACTGAACATCACTGAAGCAGAAAAAACCAACCCCCTTCCTTCCAAGTGCATCCAACGATGCATTATTTAAATTTGGTGAGAATGTTCCATGATACTTGTTTTACCTTTTTATTTTCATTATTATATACAACAACATAATTTCTAATATATCGGAGCGTTTGGTACGGTATGTCCACGCATCCTTCCTCCCCTGCGATTCATGAACTGATTCGAAGTTAGAGAAAGATACAATAAACTCGAAACATTTCAAAGAATCATCTTTGCGGTAAACGCTACGCAGTAGGCCTGGCCGCTTTGACGCTTGTGTCATATCTCTGATATGCTGCAAGCATCAATACTGACAAGAAAAATAATCGGGCGTAATCTAACCCGATTATTTTCCAGGATGCTTTCTTGTACTGGCTGCGTATGTGTTAGATTAGATTAGATTAGATTAGATCAAGACTTATATAATGAACTCTGGAAAACATTTGACTTAACTTGAAATTTTTAACAAGACAAAAAGTTATAGTGATTTTATTTTTTTTTCACGATTTTTAGGCAAATTGGTCTACTTTTAATATGTATTCCATTACTTTTTCAATTTGTTGGCAGCTACGTTGTTACTTTCTTTCAAAACACAATATGAGGGAATTTAAATGAACTATAATTTGCATCTTGAATTTTGAAACTATGTTGAAGTTTTGGACAATTTGGTGTTTTATTAGAAAAATAATCTAATCGTTATAATTTTCTTCCTTGTTAAGAATTTTAAGTTAAGTCAACGGTTTTTCATAGCTCATTATATCAGTCATAAATGGTCAAAATTGCATTGCATTCGGTTCATTGAATCCGGAGATATAATAGCTCAAAGTTGGCTATCGGATAATTTTACCTTTTTCAAGAATCTTTACAACTTCGTGAAAAATGGTCCGATCTTTCCCAAAATTGAACCACACATACACCACTAGTTGATGAACTTACAGTAAAAATTTGAGAATATTTGATGCACTTTTCGAAAAGTTACAGCTAGTTGAACATTTTTTGAGAAGTGAAAATTTTACCTGTCCCGATTATTTTGTCTATCCCCTGTATGATGGCACGCGGAAATTCTGCGACCAACGAGCCTGATCTACATATCACTTTTCAATCCCAATATGTACTCAAGAAGATATCTATTAAAACATTCGAAGAAATACTATTAAAAATTAATGATGAAATCGGTAGATTCTGCTAAAATGCAAAAATGATCAAATGAGTGAATATAAAAAGATGTCTGAAAAAAAAATACTGCCGCAGTCCATATAGAAAGATCTTCTGAGCATTTGTTTGTTGAAGATGTTAGATTTTCTTAGCGAATCTCTATTTTTTTTTTCATCGAACCGTTTCATCATTCTTTGGAACAATGCCTCAATACTTCTTTTATATCGTGGATCATTTTATGAATCATTTCATTATTTTCATTATGTTATTATTAAATCCTTAGATCCAATTGACTGCATCATTCCTTACAAATTTTAACGGGTCATTTGGTCCATGTTATTTGCGAAATAATATTTCCCCACTGAAAAGTGGGGGTGCTGAAACACTTCCGTCAGCAGAGAGTTTTTTTCTGACCAACAATGCTCACCGAAATCACATCAACCCGAGAACTGACTGTATACAGAGTATAGTGTCATGGTCCACTGAGTTTGGGATGGATTCCGATGAACTGCCGTCGCAGTTTGAGACCAGGCGGCATAGTACACCATAGTGCCTAGTCACCCACCATATTGGCCAAAAGATCCTTGATGGATACCAGGGATATGTCCTTGTCGGTATTCGATTTCATTCGAAATGAGAACAATATCCACCCTCGAAATGTGCAGGAATTTTTCTGGAGTGCTTCCAGTCAGCCAATTTTGCTTCAGTTTCGCTGCTGTGGGGCCGTTTCCTGGGAGCAATAATGTGCTTCCCTGGGAGTTCTGAGTAGGATGTACCAGAAATAGAGGTGAATATGTCGATTTAATTGATGATTAGGACGAAGAGGTCCCCTGCAATGTCTTTGATTAACGTTAGATATCTGCATTCTTGGTAATAGAGGTCGATAGTAACTGGGGATTGTAAGTTTTGTAATAAATTGACAGATATTCTATTATTTGTTACGAGTGCTGATAACTTATTGATGTTTTCAATTTAAGTAATGTTTATTGATGTTTTCAATTTAAGTAATTGCTGTGCTGCCGTGTGCAGCATAGTTGTTCCATGTTCTATGGGAATCCCTATTAACATGGGACAACTATGCTGCACACGGCAGTGTGACCCTCTTTATTATCTGAATTTTACTTGCTCATCAACTCAAAGACACCAAAATTAATATTTTTACGTGATTACGACAGCAAGCACCAGCACTTCTCATCAAGGCTTCATTTTTTCAACTTCAAACTGATGTAGCATTACGCTTCTGAAGCTCACGGTTCGCTAATTGAATTCGAAATTTGTATTTCATCTAATGCTTCAAGATCTTAGTGAATCTTTACTGCCAAACAGAAACGGACTCCAAAAGGAACCCATTTGCGACAAGATGTCGAAACGGACGGCCATTAGCAGCGAGATCCAAGTTCCAAATTGTAACGAGATTTAGACTGACGCACAAATTGATGGCGCAAAAGTTTTCCCGTTCATTAATATTCATTTTGCAACGATTTGTCTCGTCGGCGGAGATGGACGCCACCGGCGAATGCGGGCCACACGCAAGAAAACAAATAGGGGTACTGTGAGAGGGTTAATTAATTCACGGGTCCTATTTTCGTTTTGTCCAAGTAAGCTTCACTCGCTTGCCATGCCGGCCGGTCAACATACCGAGCGGGTAGGCTGGTTGCCATTAATTTCCGCAGTTTTTAGTTGGATTGAATAATGTACTTTAGAGCTGGGCTTGGCCAACAACTCAATTTGTAGATTGTTTCCTAAATTAGCACTGAAAACTCAATTATAAACTTAGCTGGAGCGGGTTGGGGTCACAGGGTTGGAACATGAAAAATGTGAACAAGGCTTTTGAAAAAAAAATAAAGAGGCAATTGCGTTCTTTTGCAGTATTTTTTTTTTTATTATTAGGTTTGTGATATTCAATAATCTATAATGAGACAAAAATTTCATTTTTTTGCAAGTATGTGTTAGTGATGGCACTTGACGTAATTGCAACGAAACGGGCTACTTTTCTTCACTAGCTCAAAAATACTAAAAAGCTATAGTTTTTAGCCGAAAAGTGCTACCTTTCGCGCTGTTCTCAAGTTTTTTATTTTAATAATGTTCTTTGCTAGTATTCTTTATTAGTTACTTTTCATCTGCTTTCCCGAACAGAAAATTTCCTATGTAATTTTTGTTATGTTTGAGTACTCACAAATTTAAGAAAATGAATATTCCAAGCTTTTGGATTTTTTTGCACTTTTATAGCTACATGTGTATAAGAAAATTACCTTTGGTTTTTTTTATATTTTTGTGCCTACATAAGATAAATGAATTTCTGTTGTTTACTATTATTGTTTGCGCTACCATTCGAAATCATAATCTTGAAAAAAAGAGCAGCGACATTTTCATTCCACCTTTCAGAATAAAATAAAACCAACTTTATCAGTTTCTGCGATTTCTGATTTGTTTTCGAGAAGCTCTGTGGTGTTCGATTTTTTTCGAGGGTTTCGTCAGAAATCCCGCCATTACAGATGTTCGGTCAGAAATTTCTTACAGGATTATCCTACCAATTGACCCAGAAATTCCTCAACAAAATCCTAAAAAAAATCTATCAAATTTACTCCAGGGATTTGTTCCAGTTTCTTACGTGGATTGATTCAAATGTTTCACTAGCTATTCCTCAGAAAATTTTCAAACGATTTTTTCAGAATATCTTACATGGATAACTTCAAAAAATCATCTATAATTGTTTTATTCAGAAATTCTTTAACAATTTCTTCCGAAATTCTTTGAGAGAGTTATTCAGAAATTTATCGAACATTGATTTAGCAAATCAGCCATGGATGTTATCGGCAATTCCTCCATGGTCCTACAATTATTTCTTCAGAAATGTCTCCAGCGTTCCTTTCAGAACATCTTCCGAGGAGTTTTTAAGATATTCTGACAGGAATGCCTTCTGATTTTTTTTCGGGAATTCCTTCAGAAATTCTTCCAGGGATTTCTTTAGAAAACTCATAGTTTCCTTAAGATTTTTTCACCAAAGTGTTTTTAGTGTTTTACTCCTGAAATAAATTTAAGAACTTCTTTATAAAACCTTCACTGTATTCCTTCCAAATTGCTCCATGATAAGATGATCTTTCAGAAATTACTTTTAGAAAGTCTTCTACGGAATCCAATGAAAAGTTCTTTTTAAGTATTTTCCAGAAATTCTTTCAGAAGATTCTCCAGACGTTTTTCCAAGAATTTTTCTAGGAAATCTTCCATTGATTTCCACAGAAATTCCACTTTAACTTCAAGAATTTCTCCACGGATTCTATGAGAAATTTATTCAGAAATATTTCCTAGGAATTTCTACAGGAATTCCGTTGTAAATATCTCAACATGTTTTTCTCTAGGATTTTTTACAGATGGGTAATTCTCGCTGAGACCGGCCCACTATTTACACCTTGTCTTCAAAAATGTTTGAGGTGCCGGTTTTCTGAAAGCCCTAGCCTAAAAAGTAAGAAAAATGCATTTGGTTTCTCAAATTGAAGGACCCCCCGTTAGTAAGAGCCACAACAATTTTTGCAGGCCCCTCGATTTTGGTCAAATTGTGGCTCACTTAAACCGTTATAACTCGTAAGTTTCTCCAACAACCTCCTCAAAACGAATTGTTGTTGAAAAGAGGAAAGATAGAGCTACTATTTACAATAATAAAACATTGTGTCGTCCATATTGATTTTGGCCGCCATCTTGGATTTTTATACCAAAACATTTTTTTCACCATGAGGGCAACCATCGATTTTTAAAATTTTTGCATCAGTTGAACGCTGGGACATTTATACATAACATATCAAAAAATTAGAGATGTCTTTTTCTTCTTTAAAAAGTTATCTGCAGTTTTGTAAATCAAGCCACGTTTTCTCCATACATTTCCATGCGCACCGGCAACGACATGCAATAGCATCCGAGTTTACGCTTGCATGTATACACAAAGGAGCGTGCTGCAAAATTTGGCCAAATTGGAGGTTCGTTTCCGTTTTTAACTGTTTCTCAATGATGCGGACATTGTTTTTATAACTTTTTTAGTGTTTTGAAAAGCTTAAACCTTCAGCTTTCCATTAGTGGTTTCAGAATTTAAACTCGTGTTCGTAAACACTGCGAAATAACGCTGCATTTATATATACGGCCGGTACCGGGCCCAGTGCGCAAAAGTGGCATGATTCACAAAACAACATAGCTTTTGAAAGAAGAAATCTCTAATTTTTTGATATTTTATGTATAAATTTCCCAGCTTTCAATTGATGCAAAAATTTTGAAAATCGGTGGTTGCCCTCATGATGAAAAAAATGTTTTGGTATAAAAATCCAAGATGGCGGCCAAAATCAATATGGCCGAGCCAACTTTTTATTATTGTAAATAGTAGCTCTATCTTTCCTCTTTTCAACAACAATTCGTTTAGAGGTGGTTGTTAAAGAAACTTTCGAGTTATAACGGTTTAAGTGAGCCACAATTTGACCAAAATCGAGGGGCCTGCAAAAATTGTTGTGGCTCTTACTAACGGGCGGTCCATCCCATGCGTTTTTTTTTCAGATATCCCAACAGAAGTTCCTTCAGGAATATGTCCAAAGATTGCTGCAGGATGATGGTATTAAAATCTTCCAATAATTTTATTAAGGATTTTTCAAAAAAAAAAAAATGTCCAAATAAACTGCAACAAACTTGTCCATAAATTCTATCAACGGTAAAGTTTCTGCTTGAATTTCTTGAAAAATTTTGTGTTTCTTCAGATATTCTTCTAGTGTTTTATTGAAGAGATTTGGTGAGATTTTTACAGGGATCCCGCAGGAGATTTCTTTAGAAGTTTCTCCAGTAATTCTTTAAAAAAATCCTGCACGGTTTCGTTTTCAAATTCTTCTAGGGATTCTTTCGAAAATATCGGCAAATATATTTTAGAGATATTTTCAGGAATTCAGCCAGGATTTTTTTTTTAAAGTTCTTCTATGGAATTCTTTTGATGTTCTTCTGTTTCTTCGAATTTTTTTCTATAAGTTTCTCCCACATATTTCCACAAGACTTTTTTTAAGGACGTATCTCCTGTAATTCCTTTAGAGATTCGTGCCAGAATTGCTTCAGATATTTCTTCTGAGATTTTCTGGAGAAATTTCTGGATAGATTTCTAAAGAAAATTCTAAAGGAACCTTCTAAAAAATGTTCGCACAAAATTGTTAAACATCCTGTACAAAACGCAGAGAAGATTATAGTGGAATTCTTTAAAAAAATCTCTTAATTAATCTCAATTATTTTGAAAAAAAAAAATCTGTGCAAAATTGAACTATAGATGACGAAGAAATCATCAAAACACTTTTCCGTGTTTTACGCAAGTGACCCCAAACTTTTGGCTGATACATCATATTGAGGGGTAACTTTTGATCGAAGACATGAAGAGTTAATTTACTTAATAACTTTTTTCCTACATGTTTTAGCTGAGTTCTGTAAAAAGCAGTTGAAAGCTTATAGAAAATGGGTTATATTACCACTCTTACCTTAAAATTTGGTCGACCCAATTTCCAGCGAAACTGCCGTATGTTTGTATTCATTTTTTAGAAAATTTGGTGACTTTGGGTTCAGTTTATATTCAATTTTTTTTGGAAAAGTTTCTTTTAAATCATGTTTAAAGTTTCTTTGACTTATTATCTTTTGAATGAAACCTAGGTTTTTGAAATCGGACGCAAATTGGCGGAGATTTTGGCCTAAAAAAATTACATGTTTTTTGAGGGGGTGACCCCAAACTTTTGATTGGGAGTGTATATTAAAATGCAGTGGAATACGTGGGACCGCGCATAACTTGCGAACGGATGGTCCGATTTGGGTCATCTTTGTTTTGTTCTGTTTGTTTTCTCCCAAGGAAGGTTTATGAGGGAAAAAACATGAAGAAACTTAGATTTTTTGAAAATTGATTTTTAAAATCGACAGCTAGTTTTTCCATAATTGAATAACACCTCAAGCAGTCCTCAACACCAAACCAATAATTTGTTGAGGTCTTTTATCGATACCTACAAAATATCAAAATAAGCTATTTTCAATAGAGTAAAGTGGGGCAAAAGTTCGAGTGGGGCAAGAGTTTCTTTTGAAGTTTTTGAGCTCAATTCAAATTATTTCTTTCGGGTGTCAAGGTTATTCGAACCCTTTTTAAAAAAGTGTCTTTCATTCCAAAAATTATGAAAATTGATCAATATTTCGAAAATTTATGTCAAAATGTTGTTTTTTGATCAAAAAATTGTAATATGCGATGGTCCTTCCAACGCATGGAATGGAATTGTAATAAAATTGAATTCGATATTTTATTTTGGGGCGTGACTGGGTATATTTTGAAGATGATTTAGCATGTATAACTTTTTGCAAAAATTATTTGGAAATCATATTTTACACATAGTGGGGCAAAAGTTCGAATTATGGGGCAAAAGTTCGAGTCATGTGGCAACTTTAGGTATAAACCTAAAATTCTGCGAAATGTTCATATTATCTCTAAGAGTGATGGAATTAGTGAGAAAATTCGATCAAAGTTGAAAAAAAATGTTGTTTTATCTGAATTTGGCGGAAAACTACTAATTTTTGGTGTAGTAAATTTAACCTCGATTTGGGTAAAATCCAGATCGAATTTTAAAGTGTATTCCAGTTCTAACATCAAATATTAAGTGATTTCAGGTATTCCTGATACCAAAGTGTCAAAATAGTGTGCTACGGATAGCGAAATCCCACAAACACTAGATTCGAACTTTTGCCCCAGTGGTGGGGCAAGAGTTCGAATATAACACACACATACAAAAAGTGTTGTTACTCAAAGACATTTGGCGTAACTTTGTTCAGAAAAATTTTAGCTCATGGATGGTAGAATCACCACACGGTATTTATTTATTTTTAACTGCTTCGATTTTTTGAAATAGGTTGAATTTTCAACTAGGGTCGAACTTTTGCCCCACCTTACTCTACCTGGGTAACTGACCAATACCTTGTCTTGGTATGATACATGACTTCAGTATGCTGCAGTTATGTGTCAGTTATTCGTCCGTGTATAGAATATTTAAAGATATGCGGTATACCGAATGATTTCACCAAATAAACCTTGAAACGAAATTCCGTGGAATTCCACGGAATTCAAGTAAGGGACATTTATCATTTTGAATTTCGTTTCATTTCATGAATTTCCAAATATTTTGCCTTCAAAAAATAGATTTTGACGCAATTAAACGGATTTCCGTGTAATGCCTACAATAATTCGAGAACAAATACATAGTGAAAATGTCAATACCATCGTTTGAAGCTCATCTAAAATGACTGAAAAGTGTTATACATATATAAAAAAAACACCTCGAGTATACTTTGTGTCTTGCCTGATTGGTGTGCAGGCTGGTGTTTTAGACTTGCACAATATTCTGGTAAAGTTTCTTATGCAATAACTGCAATTCTGCACAAAACGTAAGACAAAAATCTAGTGGAAAAATGAAAAATGAAATATTTGAAGGAAAATAATAGAATAATTGAAGAACCCTCTGCAGCTATTCATGTACAAATTTCTTTTCAGATCAGCTGGAAGCAATTCTGAGAGAATCCCTGAAGAGAGGTCAGAATAAATCCGTAGCAATCACTGAAATAATAGATGTGAGGAAACGTCATAGAAATCTCTTGAGAATTTTCTGAGAGGATTTTCTAAAGAAATACTTGAGAGAAACTATGTATATATGGTATAGTACCTAAAAGAATCTCTCAAAAAAATCATAACATAGTTCTTCAGAGATTTTTTTCCGAATTTTCTAAAGAAAACTTTTGAAGAATTTCTAATAGAATCTCCGGATCTGGAATTGCATATTTTCTAGAAATCTATGGAGAATTTTCTGGAGAAATTCTTGAAAAAAATCTCATAAGAATTTCTGGAGGAATCCTAATGAATAACTCCCGGAGTAAATTCTGGTAAAATCTCAAAAATGAAAAGAACATATAAATGAACACATACAAAAATATTTATCCTATAAATCCTTAAAGGAGTTATTGAAGGTATTTTTGAAAAAAAAAATGAAAACCGTGTACTAGTTCCAACATGAATGTTTTGAGAATTTTTTTAAAAACTACTGAAGAACACTCTACGAAAATTTCTAGAAAATTTCCCAAAAGAATCTGTGGAGGAATATCAAGTGAAATTTTCGAATAAACACATGGGCAGGAATGCATTCTAAAGAAGAGCTTTGAAGGAATCCTTGCTGAAATTAATCTGTGGATTCCTACAAAAATCTCAACAATTCCGGAAAGGTTTAAAAAAATATAAAGAATCTCTAAAGGAAGTTCTGGCGTTGCCTATGGAGATAATCGTAGAGAAGTACATGGGAAAGAATATATGTATTGCCAAAGGAATCTCTCCGAAATATTTAAAAAAATTTTGCCTTACTCATAAAACAAAGAATCCTGAAAGAATGTCCCTTTTCACGATAGTTACTTGGAAACCTTGGAAATTTGGAAACCTTGAGCAACCAGCTCTGATTTTATCATAACAGTACTGGGCCAGAGTATATCAGAACTTTGCCCGATGCCAATCAGTGCTCTCCAAAGTACCCTGCTGGGCTAGGGTTAGGGCTGGAACAGTAGGTTGTGTGCTGGGGCTGCCATCTTAGGTATAGCTTCTGGTGGAGGAGCATTTCATATTGGGCCGGTGAATGGCAGTACATACGCAGTTTGAACCGCGCCTCCTTGGTGTACAGATGTTCAGGACGTACCTCCTCAATTTAGCTGAAGTCAGAAAGATAACAGTGCCCAGGCTGTACTACCTGGCTACCAGCTAAGCGCATAACTTTCAGCTGGCGTTGTTTGTCATCGAATGACACGTGGAAGCATGAAGTAAGGACTTGAGAGGACCAGAGCTACGTTGGACGCTCTCCTTATCGACTCACCGTCTTGCAGCCCAATTGTTTGATAAGTACAGTTCATAAACTATGTTCAGGAAACTCAAAAACAAAAATGTCACATATAATGATCCTGGGTTGGACCAACAATCACACGACTACATACTGTCATGATTGGTATCATCGGTCCATAAAAGATATTGTTTTGTGAACAATCTGAGTTGAAAGCTGTTTTAAAATTGTATCGATCAAACAGAATTGTACAAGCGAATCCGACATGCAAGTATAATCTTGTGTCGGATAATATTGTCGGACATATTGTGCAAATTCCTGAAAACTGAGCAGGAAAAAACAAACTGGTTGAAATTCCCAACTCGGGTGGGTGTCTTATTATAAATCACCTCCCATTTATACCCCGTTGTACAACATTCTCATGCATTACAGAAATGCACCCATTGCAATTATGTTCCGCAATGATGAATGGACCGAGTGCGCTGAAATTGTGCCAGAAAATAAATGAGCGAGCTTAATTTCTTGGACCCATATTCGCTATGAATCGTCGTGTAGATATGCGCTTCCACTCGCTCGGTATTTCATGTGCATCTGTTTACATACGGCACATTGGCACCGGTGAAATTGCTCGAAACCACCCTGCATCTACGCCAGAACCATACACTGCTGGGCTGGTCGTCCGCCGTAGTCGACGACTGTCGGCCTTATGCCATTTGTGCATGTCTAGATAGGTTTCTGGCCGCCCAGTCGACAGAGAGAGGGGTGCATGCTCCAACGTACAGAAGTAGGAAATAAAGACAGTGAACTACAAAACAACAACCCCATTGGTTCCAACAACGCAACGGCAGCGGAGATAAGTAAAGAACTTATTATTAATGCCAAGCAAATGTTACCCAGCTGTGAGCCCCCAGTCAGCTGCAGCCAGCAGCAACCGAATAGTCATTTGTCTGAGCAACCGTTCCGTTCTTTCCGTTCGGTGTACCCTTTGACTGGCTGCCGGCGGCGTCCGGAATCGTCTTGATATTCACTCCGGAAATCGAATCTTCTAGTAGTCGGACAGACAGGATGCTGGACAGCTCCGTCGAGAGAAGCGACTGATATTCACATACATACATAACATAGGTACACGTAGGGTAGAGGGCTGTAGGTTTGGACACTCTGAAGTTCTTTAGCACCAAAGAATAAAAATAGAAAGAACGCCCTCTCTGGTCTTCTACGTAAACGACAAGCGACAAGACAAGTGGAAGTGGAAGCTCTATATGACTGTGTTCGTGATTTGTCATAAGAGAAGGTGGTGTGCATATGTTTTGATATACGCATACAATAAGTAGCACACACTACCGCATGAAGGTTGAACTTTCATCCGCAAATAGCGCTGCGGTAGTGTCCCCCAATCAGCGGAGTGGGCATTCTTTATATTCTTATTCTTTGTTAGCACCCTAGAAATTTTCTAGAAGTATTCAATAAATATTTTCATTGCAGAATTGCTTAAAAATCAGTACGTAAACTATCATTTCGGCAATTTTAAAGCATTAAAAGTAAGATATTTATAAGGGTTAATTTGGTTAAAAACGCACATCTAGCCCAACTCAAGAACTTCACCCCTTCCAATGTGTGTATCCAAATCCTAATGCGGAAGGAGATGGACGACAGTTCTGTCGGAATCAGACGAGTAGCTGGGGTTGGCTGCATGGCCAGCCGGTCGGTGCTGATTTCCATTCGTTCGGTTTGGCAAATGAAGACAGATGATAGGCGACCGAACGAACGGACCATGTGTATGATACGGTTCCCTTCCGGCGATGCTGAACCGGCAAAGTTATTGCACATGGGTGAAAATTTATGGCATATAGATGTGGTGGAAGATGTCTTCTTCAGCCCTGCCAGACTTCAGATGGTTTATTTGGTGGTTCTTTCTAGGATAAACTTCGGTTTTGTTCGGTTTTAGGAAAGAAATGTGTGAGTTTATATGACATGTGATGCATATTGAGTAAACGGGAAGAGCAAGGTCCTTATCGCTGGACTAAGTGTCACTATAAATAAATCTTCGAGTCTTTTATTTTATGTTCTCCGTTTATTTTTTTTAAGTTTTTATTTCAGTGTATTTTAACCTGAGCTAACTCTACACTTATTCTGCGTTCGATCCTTTCAGTGTGTTAATAATATTCTGCATTTCTCAACATGTTTATCCGTTCCTGGTGTGACTTCCTAACTAGGATGAAACCTACCCTGTCATTCTACGAATAGTTGTGCCATGTTGGAAGATTTGAAACTGAGAAAAGTGCGATGAAAGTTTTAAAACGTTTTTGCTTTTTATCGACAAAGTGGTGCAACAAGTTGATTTTCAATTTTCATAGTATTTATTGTGAGGAATCACTTATATTTTCATATCTGAGGTATTTAAACAACAAAAATCACATCTAGTATTTATTACTAAAAACATTTAGGAACTGTTAAGCCTAGAAATGTGGTCCTGTCGGCGAAATTTCTACGCATATCAATCCTTGTATCAGTCTATTAGTCGTCTTTTTTGTCGCTTGATGTGGTCTGCTCCGCACGATTTTGTTCTATATAGGGTATGTGTGTCATAATTAATCTCACGCTCCCATCTTCATCCTATTTGAAAACAAGCGATTACGGCACCGATTGATTCCGTTCTTTTTGTTTTCATGAGTGCTCACTTCTAACAAAAAATACAAAAATAAGAAACAAAACAAACAGCGCTTCAATCCTTTGTTTTTCGTATGATGAAAATGGGAGCCACATGCTTAAGAAGGGAACCAATACTCTATTTTGAACAACAAAAAATGCACCTTCGCTTATTCCATGCATAAGGCTCAAATGTCTTAAAAAAGCGGAGCTGAAATTCAACATAATAGTGGCTTAACACTTTAACACATTTATAAACGGATAAGTAGTAACCAGGTTAGTGAAGGAATTGGTGAATAAGTAGGAAGGTTAGTGAATTGGTAAGTGTTCCGTAAATATGAATATGTTAGTAAGAAAATATGTGAATTGGTCAGTAAATGAGTTAGTGAGTCAGTAAGTGGGGCAGTGTGTAAGTGAGTGTTGGTGAGTTTATGAGTATGTGAGTTCTGAAAATGATTATTCAGGATGAATAAGTAAGTCAGTAAAATATAGAGTTAATGACTTCATGAATGAGTGAATAAGTGAGTAAGTTGGTAAATTAGTAAGTTGCTGAACAATTCACATGTCTTAGTGAGTGAGCGGAAGAAAATAAGTGTGCTAGTTAATTAGTGAGTAAGTAAGTTAATGTGTGAGTTTGTGAGATAGTAAGTTTGAGAGTTCACCACAATAGATCAAATTAATGGTCGCAGTGGTACTATGTCCCCAACGGGAAAAAAAAAAGCTTGAGAGTTAGTGAGTAAGAAAATTGGTAAGTTAGTGGGCTGTTGAATTAAAATGCACGTGAGTGATTTAATGAGTTCCCAAGCAGCACGCAAGTCACAAAGGAGTGTTGACAGCGCAGGTTTTGGTTGGACACGAGTCATTTTTAAGTTATAATGACATGAATGTAGCTCCTATACAACCAGAAACCTGAGCTGTCGACACAACTTTGTGACTTGCGTGCTGCTTGGGTTGATGAGTGAATTAGTAAATTAATAAGTAAGTGACTTAGTGAGCTTGTTAGTGAATTAATGTGTGAGTAAATAAGTGAAATAATGAGCAAGTGAGTGAGTCTGTAGGTAAATAAATGAGTGACTCACTAACTTTTAGTGAGTAGGTGAATGAGTTAATTAGTATGTAAAAAATAAAGTGAGTTGGTTAGTGAAAGAACTAGTGAGCGAGTGAGTTAGTGAGTTAGTTAGTGAGCATGTGTGTGAGTGAATAATAATGATCGCCTAATGACAATGCTTAAAAATTGAAGCGTATTACCTCAGACGAATCAAAAATTGCTCTTCTTTGACCGGTGCTTTTCAACCCAAAGCGGCAGCAATATGCCTTCATTGGCTAACATGCTTCTGAAGCAAGTGGAATCGGGAGCAATAAAAAATATAAGTGCAAGTGAGGAACGACGATTCAGCGCTGTGCGGATCTCTGAATCTCTCTCTTCACCATCACCATTCTCTCATACGGCAATGAATATACTTGATTTTTATCTCGTTATTACAATATTTACGACGACTGATTTGAAGACTTTCGAATAGTTTTTGGCGTTTTGATCTTTTCGGGGTCAAAAACAACTAAATGTTTTCTTCGTCCAACGTTTCAATCCTTATTGGATCTTCCTCAGGGAATCTGTAATTTATTATAGTTAGTTTCATTGGTTTTAACACATTGGAATAAAGCCTGTATCCGCAATAATCGGGACACAAAAGTATGGCTGTAGCTCTGCAATGAATCAGTGAAATTGGCCAAATAATTGACTGAGAACTCTTTGGTGTATGTTTATTATTTGTGCCAAATTTCATCAAAATCGATGCATTACTTTTAACTGTAGATGAAAAACAAACAGACGTGGTTTTAAGCATTTTGTACAAACATGACCAATTTTTATTCGCATAATAGATGGTTGTCGGGGCCCGTGGCGCAGTGGTCCACACGTTCGCTTCATAAGCGGATGGTCATGGGTTCGAACCCAGCCCCGGCACTTGCAATTTTTCGTCAGTTGCTCTTTCCCCCGAGAGCAGCTGGCACCTGACCCTCTTCGGAGCATATAGCTCTAATAGACCCGGAATTTGGACATCGGCGAACCGCAACTGCGCAACTCATAATGGACCCCCAATCGGACTGGAAAAGGAACAGCAGCCACACATCAGCTCATCATCGTGCTCATCATTCTACCGTGGACAGGGTAGAAAAAGTTGAAGCAGCACAAGGCACCAGTTCGATATAGTTGAATTTGAATAGAATACATGTAGGCGCTATACAAAGTGTAAGTGCAGCGTCCAATTGGAATCGCTCACGTAGTGCCCTAGTGGACAAAAGAGCTGAAAATTAGGTTAAGTGATAAAGAATAAAAAATAGATGGTTCTTTTAAGCTGAAGTTTAAAGTTCTATGATGATAGTTATGAAATTTCGTTAGCAGTTATGATACTTATAGATACACTTTCTTGCAAAATTTCATCAACTTTGATCAATTGGTATGAAAGCTACTGCTGTTGATAGGTGTGAGTGTTAGGGAAATTTTTTCGTGTTTTTCATGTGCGATGTTTGCCTATTCATAACTTTTGAATTTCTCAGCTAATTTTTATGAAATTTTGACAGAAGGTAGCTGATTATGTGTATATTTTGCCTGCAAAATTGTAAAATTATTGGTATAGTACTTTCAATAGTACAATCAAAACAATGAAGGGTGCTGACTAATTGCTTTCGGAGGGGCTAAAATCACGTTCAGTCCCAATACATGTTTCGACTATAAAATTGTTGATAGTGCATCAATTTTTTTGAAATTTTGCCTATGCAACAAATGTGGATTTAGACGTTTGTGTTCAAAATTTCAGCCATTTCCATTGCAAAATTCAAAAGTTACAGCGCGAACAAGCAAAACTAGGGGCTGTACAAAATTCATTGGCGCACATTCTACTCTTTCATTGTTACAACAAAAAGTACTACTCCGATTCACATGAAATTTTGTAGGGGAAATGAACACATCTTAAGATATTATTCGGCCAAATTTGAGCAATTTTAATGTATATATTACAGAGTTATAGCTGTATTTCTGTGTCCCGATTATTGCGGATACAGGCTTTACACTTAACACATCTAGCTCCTTTGAGGCAACAAAACTCATGAACGGGTGGACCGATCAGCATGAGTCTTGCATGGTTCGATTCGTATTCCTGGTGACTGTGTTTATATGTACGAAAAGTTACGAAAATCCGCTAGAAAAGTAAAGAAATGATAGGGTACTGATTTTTTATGAGCCGGGAACAAATTTAGCGTGATCAAAATTAAATCAATCTAGAGGGCGTTGCTGCGATGACCTCAACAGTTGTCAAACAACCACAGCTTGGCAAGACAAAGTTTGCCGGAACAGCTAGTACCTAATAAAATTGTTGCTTTTTCGTCCAGTGGTAGTTTTTAAAAAAAATTTAAGCGTCATTTGTTTTATTTTTTATTTTTTTAATAATCTTTATTCGTATCTCAATCAATTTTTACACTCCTCAACTTAATCTAGGTGTTCTATGTATTCTAACACACTATCATCCTAATTTGGTAAAATAAATTTAAGCTTTATTTATTTAAGCGTCATTTGTTGTTTTTTACTCTAAAAGGTTATTGTCAATTAATGAATACCTTAATGTCACTGTCTACTTACAATTTGGAATAGTGGTCGCGGTTGGTTCGGTTTCTCTTTGCTCCCTGGGCGTGTTCGTTCGTAGTGATGGTTGGCGCTGATAATTGATCGTATTATTCATATTCACTTAAATCACTACCTAATGATGATTTTCGAGTAAAATTTATAGATATGAGATACCGTAACAGGGTGATGAATCCCATGCCCATCTCACCCATGCAATGTTGCAGTATCTAGCATAATTTGAATCAAAGCGTTCAGACATTGATCTAAGGGATGATGTTTTTTCATAGACAGCAATGAAACGGTGCAGCACAAAAACAAAGTCTGTTAAAATCGGCTGGCAGTGTGGCAGTCCATCGATTCAAACGCTCTGACTCCAGTTGCTGGCAACGGCAACATGTACCTTGTTGGCATGGAGACATCATTTCATTTGTTTAAGGACAAACGTCTTAAAATCCCGCTACAAAAGTGCATCAGGAATTCAGACGCATAAATCTCAAGAAGCAAACTTAAAACAACAGTGCATTTTATTATTCTGTTCTTGCTCACTTGTAATAAGCTTAAAATGAGAAGCTCAGGGGCGCTGGTTTTATTTATGAACAGATTTGTGCCTTTGAAATTGTGAGTAGGTGCCAAAGTCGGCAATTGTGGTGGCCATTTTGGGATTCTAATAAGTCTGTCCTTAAAAGCATGGGATCCAAACTGTCAAGTGTAAACAATTCTCAGTACACTGGATTTTCATGCGGCACCGCTTCTGTGCTGGCCATTGAGATTGAGCGGTTGAAATATTTTACCGCGATGATTCGTTTAGTTGTGAAAAACTGGCTTCATTAGGAATGTTGTAAGCAATCATGTAAAAAGTGAGTGATTAGCTGTGAATATTCTAATTCATATGTGAGAGACATATAATTTAAAATATTCACAGCTACTTACTCCCTTCCGACATTTTTTGTCAACTCACTCACTTTTTAGTTCCCTAACTTACCAACACACCTACTCGCCATTTCAGTTCATTTTACAAAACTTATTATTCATGCATTCACTCTCTCGATTGCTCACAAATCAAATATTTCATTCAACATTACCTCACTCACCTATGCAGTATCTCGCATTCACCAACTTACTTACAAATCTATTCACTCATTAACCAATTCACTCACCAAGTCACAGCTTTTCCAACTCACAAAATTACAGACTCGCTGGGGCCCGTGGCGTAATGGCTACACGTTTGCTTCATAAGCAGATGGTCATGGGCAGGGGCGTACAATTTCGTTTCAATGATACACTTTCATGCAACATTTGAATGAGTCACTTCAAGTGTTTCATACATTTTTCTAATGACTCGGTCGTTAAAAAAAACTTTTCCACTCATCGTAGCACTCGGTAGTCTCCCACCCGGTCGTATTGCTTGTGCTTCACCCGTCAGAGCATTAGTGTCTCACTGGTGCGCGCTAGTCTCTCAATGGTTACGGGCGCCGGTTAATTGGATTTAAGTGGTCGAATTTGTTATCCTCTTTCATAAAACATAATTATCATTCTAT
The DNA here is from genome assembly GCF_035046485.1 of Aedes albopictus. Taxonomy (NCBI): domain Eukaryota; kingdom Metazoa; phylum Arthropoda; class Insecta; order Diptera; family Culicidae; genus Aedes; species Aedes albopictus. The sequence goes on along the minus strand of NC_085137.1, from coordinate 95,091,630 downwards.
TGGCGTGCACCACTATTTGAAAATGTGGTTTAAATAGTGTTTTTAGCATGTTGAAGTATTTCAATGACTCATAAATGAAACGAAAATCCAAGTGTATCATCCCATGTTTCATACACACTTGTTTCTGTAGCAGCAACGAACGAGTGTGTTGCTGGGTGAGAGATGAAGCATCACAGCAGTCCGTTCGCATGGGAAACGATTTGCTACAGTCGTCGTACGTCATGTTTTCCTTTCGAAATTGCACGACCCTGGTCATGGGTTCGATCCCAGCCCCGGAACATTCATCACTTTCGTCAGTTGCTCTTTCCCCCTGAGAGCAGCTGACACTGACCCTCTTCTGAGCCCATGGATCAAATGAACCCGGATACTTGGACATCGGCGGACGGAAACCCATAATGGACCCCCAATCGGACTGGAAACAGGAACAACCAACAGCCACACATCAACATCCTCGTGCTCATCATTCTACCATGATAGGGTAGAAAGTGAAAGCAGCGCAACGGCCACCAGTTCGATGTAGTACAATTAGGAATAGAACACATTTAGGCGCTGTACAAAGTGTATGTACAGCTTCCAATTGGAATCGCTCACGCAGTGCCCTAGTGGACAATAGAGCTGTAAATTATGTTAAGTGATTGAAGAATAAATTACAGACTTACTAACTGATGAACTCAATATCTCATCCCACTCACTGAAAAACTCATTTACCAACTCACTAATTTTTCATCAACTAAATTTCTCACAAACGGGGTTTTATCAAAAGGTCTCGGCGTTTGTTTTTTGTTGTGCAATTTAAGGAAATGTCGATGTTTTCGTTACAATCTTCCGTGAGGCAAGTGAGTGAATGAATAAGTAAAAATCAATACACTCAATCAGTAATTAACGGTTTTCATGAAAATTGTACAACAAAACAGGCTTATTTGATTTTGAAACATGCCTTTTGTGGGCGAGTTTGTTTTAAATTGGATCTTATCTGAAAACTGCACGTGCCCTTTTTAACATGCCGAAGAATAGGCAGGCGATTACCAAGCCACGACACTTACCGACTCAGTAAACCAATCAAGCATCCCAAGATCCCAATCACACAATAAACAATAACTAGGAAATTCGCTAACTCTCTATCTAACATTCTTTCTAACGGGTCTCCTGTTAGCCTGGTGGTTGAGGCAATGGATCGCCAACCCGGAGACGGTGAGTTAGATTCCCGTTCCGGTCAAGAAAATTTTCTCGACTCCCTGGGCATATCATTGTACTTGCCTCACAATATACAAATCAACCCCGGTGGAAACTTTGGCCGTAGGCTGACAGGATAGGGAGGCTGCTTGCTTCTGGGGATATTTTTTTATTATCGTACAAATTTTGTCGTACAAATTGTCAAAGTCTGATTATTACCAATACCAATGGTGATACGTCGACTTGACAAAGCTAAATAAAAATAGGGCATATGTCACAATAGATCTATCAACTAGTCGCAGTGACTTAGATACCCAACAAGGAATAAAAAAAAATAAAATAAAATAAAATAAAAATCGTACAAATTGGGTCGAAGGGTCTCAGATTTTCCTAAAACTTTTTCCACAGGTTGGGCTCATAGATATATGAACAACAAAATTGAGAAAAAAATCAGGGTCGCCTATTTTTTTTGGAAAACTCAGGTGGAATGTTTTTGTTTTCCCCTGACACTACTTACTTTGAAAAATCAAAGCTCAAGAACGAAGAATCATAGATAAAAGTTTTTTTTTAGAAAATGGAAGCAGATTTTCTCAGAAATCTAAAAAAAAAATATGAACTGGAAAAAGTTTTCCAAAAAAATTTCCACGGTTGAGAAAATTCGTAAAGAACAGCCGGAAAAACTATGCCCGAACTCGTGGAAAATTTTCAAAAAAAAAACTATTTTTGAGAAGGTTATTTCATAAGCTTTAAGCGCGGAAATTTTTGGAATGCAATTGTTTTCGTTTTTGAGTTATGGCCAATTATGTTGAAAAATGTCCAAATGTGTCATATAAGCCTTTTCTTTGAAAAATCATAACTCAAGGACGAAGCATCGTAGAAACAAAGTATATAAATACATATGTGAATAAATATGTGAAAATAAAAGCAAATTTTCTCAGAAATCAAAAAAAAAATATGAAGTGGAAAAAGTTTTCCACAAAATATTCCACCGTTGAGAAAATTCGTAAAGAATAGCCGGAAAAACTATGCCCGAACAGGCGGAAAATTTTCAAAAAAAAAAAAATATATTGTAACTTTAGCATAATAAACGTGCACAAACCACACTCCGGAAGTACTGATGATGACAAGGACGCATTTTACGCGCAGCTCGAACGCGAGTACGATCGCTGCACAAGCGACGACGTCAAGATCATCATGGTAGACCCAAACACTCAGGTAGGCCAAGAGGAAGAATCCAGACCAACGATTGGAAAGTTCAGCGCCCACCAGCTGACGAACGGAAACGGCCTACGGCTCATGGATGTCACCGCCTCCAAAAGTATGGCCATACGTAGCACCTTTTCCCAACACAGTCTCTCTTGTTGTTACACCTGGAGATTACTACAGCAGACAAAATCGCAAATGGACCACGTTCCGTCAATCAGAACGATAATGACGTCAGGACGCCAGAATGTTAAACAATATGAACAGATGAGGAAACAGTAAACCCGTTTCTTTCGGGATAGAAGTGCCACCTGGAAGAAGCGGAGTGCGAAGAAATAGAGCTGTTGTGCCGTTATCATGAAACATGTAAGTTCTACTAGAAGCTATACGAATACGCATCCCGCAACTGCTTCGTACCGTGAGCCGAAATATGCAGGGATAAGGACGGGAGCCTCTTGACGGACGGACGTGAGGTAATCGAAAGGTGGAAGCAGCACTTTGATGAGCACCTGAACGGCGTGGCGAACGTCGGCACGGGAGACCATAAGAACGGGAGGAATGACTACACCAATGCAGCAGAGGACGGAAATTAGGCAACGCCCACGCTGAGGGAAGTTAACGATGCCATTCATCAGCTCATGGTATAGCAGTTGAAAAGTGGGCCACCTGTCACCGTTTGATAGTCAGGGAAACCGAAAAGTTACCGAATAAGTGGGGTTATCTGCCCCATTCACAAGAAAGGAGACTATTTGGAATGTACGAACTTCAGAGCGATCATCATGTTTTAATGATGCCCAAAGTGCTATCCCAGAGCATCTTCCGTCGTCTGTCACCTGAAACAAATGAGTTTGTGGGAAGTTATCAAGCCAGCTTCATCAACGGCCGGTCGACAACAGACCAGATCTTCACCGTGAGGCAAATCCACCTGAAATGATGATAATACCAGGTCCTAACGCACCACCTGTTCATCGACTTAGAAGCGGCGTACGACAGTATCCACCGCGCAGAGCTATGGAAACCATGGACGAAAATGGCTTTCCTGGGCAGCTGACTAGACTTAATAAAGCAACGAAGAACGGTATGCAAAACTGCGTAAGGGTTTCGGGAGAACTATCCAGTTCATTCGAATCACGCCGAGGACTGCGACAAGGTGACGTACTCTCGTGCCTACTATTCAACATCCCTCACATTATCGCCAGAAAATTTGGAACGGTGGCAACGGCGGTCAGACCGTTGGTGAATGCGTCCAAAACAAAGAATATGCTAGCAGGAACCGAACACGACAGGGTCCGTTTTGGTAGTAATGTGATAATAGGACGATAGACAGGGATACTTTCGAGGTAGTGGAAGAATTCGTCTACCTCAAATCCTTACTGAAGGCTGACAATAATGCTAGCCGTGAAATACTCAGTGGAAGTCGTGTCTACTACGGGCTCCAGAAGAAGCTGTGGTCTAAAAAGATTTACCCACGCGTCAAGTGCACTATGTACAAAGCGCTCAGGACGAGGACCACCGGTCTCTCTACGGACACGAGACATGGACCATACTCGAGGAGGACCTGCAAGCACTCGGAGTTTTCGAACGACGCGTGCTAAGGACGATCTTTGGTGGTGTGCAGGAGAATGGTGTGTGACGGAGAAGGATAACCCACGAGCTCGCTGGACTCTACGGCGAACCCAGCATCCCGAAGGATACGGCGGGCGGGGCATATTGAATGCCGGACAACAACCCTGCAAAGCTGGTGTTTGCGTCAAGTTAATAAAACATGGCAGGCTGCATTGGGCTGGCAATGAGGCATTGATGCTGGAAGAACGATAAACGAAAACAAGACTCAGTGGAAGGCGGTTTCTCCGTGGAAGACTACGCATACTAGAACCTAACGTAACGTTCAGGGTAGCTGGAAGTGATTGGCACATGTTCTAGTCCTGTTAATAAGAATTCTGTATTCAACGTGTAGATTCAACGGAGCGGTTATTTACCAAGACTCCGAGTTAGTTAGTACGGCGTCCAAAAACGATGTATCACAGAAATATTTTCACCTTTTTACCACACACTAACCAAGGCAAGGTGATTCATGAACTTATCAGTACCAAAACCTGCAAAGCATGGAAGATATATTGCATCAATGTTCTTCTGGAGGACTCTTAATCCATTGCGACACCCCATTCGGTGGTGATTGCCCCTCCACTCTATGGTGTTGTCTAATTCCGGATTCTACTGACCTGGTTTGCCGAAACCGAACCATACCTACATACGGTTCGGTGTGTAGAACCAAAGTCCGATAACAACCAACGGCAACGACGACGACTACGACATGACCTGCTGGAGCCACAGCCGCAATGCTTTATGTCTTCTCTGACATTGTGTTGTGTGCACCACATGCATCAGCTGAGGGGCTCTTACACACAGGCAGCCAGCACCGGTCGCTGCGCCGTCATCCTGGTTGTGGACCATAAGCAATAAGCCATCGAGCAGCTAAGCAAGATAAATGTAACGAATTATTTATTCAGCCGCATGTCGTTCGTCCTGTATGCGCGCTGTCAACCGGTTTCCTTTCCATGGTCCTGTAGTTCGGTTTGTTGCGGCAGTGCCGTTTTTTCTTCGTTTTCGCATTCAAAACGAATGTTTTACAGAACCAGCATACTCGGTTCAGGTGAGCCAACTGCTAAACCAGTGGTTTCCAACTTTTTGCCTTTCTCGTACACTAAGTGTACTGAAAAGGCTATATGTTCACTCCAAAAATGACTTTTTGATAGAAAGCTCGGAAGGGTCGAGTCACATATACCAATCGACTCAGCTCGACGAATTGAGGTGATGTCTGTGTGTATGTATGTGTGTATGTGTGTGTGTATGTGTGTATGTGTGTGGACAAAAAAACTCACATCACTTTTTGGCAGTAAACCTCAACAGATTTTAATGACCGACGGTTCATTCGACGCGGAATCTGGTCCCATTGTTTCCTATTGAAAATGGTTCGGATCGGTCCAGTCGTTCCGGAGTTATGGCCATTTAGGTGTTCCGGACTGGTACCCCTGGAAGGGGCCAGACATGAAATTGCACCAAACCCATACATACGACACATCAAACTGCGGCATTTTTGACAACTTGATGAATGGTTAGCAAGAAAATAGTCTCAGACCATATTTGAGCCAGTAGTGTTCCGGAACCGGTACCGGGAGTCCCGCCAGAAGTGTCCAAATATAAAAGTGAACCAAAGCCATGCATGGGACGCATCGAAGCGCGGCTTTTTTGACAATCTAATTAACGGTAGGCAAGAAAATAGTCTCAGTCCATATCTGAACCGGTAGTGTTCCGGAACCGGTTACGGATGTCCCGCCGGAAGTGGCTAAATATAAAAGTGAATCAAACCCATACATGCGACACATCAGACTACGGCTTTTTGCCTTTCTCGTACACTAAGTGTACTGGAAAGGCTATATGTTCACTTCAAAAATGACTTTTTGATAGATGGCCCGGAGGGTCGAGTCACATATACCAATCGACTCAGCTCGACGAATTGAGGTGATGTCTGTGTGTGTGTATGTGTGTATGTGTGTGTGTATGTGTGTGAACAAATAAACTCACATCAGTTTTGGCAGTAAACCTCAACCGATTTTAATGACCGATGGTTCATTCGACGCGGCATCTGGTCCCATTGTTTCCTGTTGAAAATGGTTCGGATCGGTCCAGCCGTTCCGGAGTTATGGCCATTTAGGTGTTTCGGATCGGCACCCCTGGAAGGGGCCAAACATGAAAATGCACCTAACCCATGCATGCGACCCATCAAACCACGGCATTAACGATTATCTGATGAACGGTATGCAGAAAATAATCTCAGACCATATCTGAACCGGTAGTGTTCCGGAACCGGTTCTGGGTGTCCCGCCGGAAGTGGCCAAATATCAAATTGAACAAAACCCATGCATGCGGCACATCAAACAACGGCTTTTTCGATAATCTGATGAACGGTTAGCTAGAAAACAGTATCAGACCATATCTGAACCGGTACTGTTCCGGAACCGGTTCCGGGTGTTCCGCCGGAACCAGCCAAATATAAACAAGTACCAAACCGATGCATGCGACACATCAAACAGCAGCATTTTCGATAATCTTATGAACGGTAAGCAGGAAAACAATATCAGACCAAATCTGAACCGGTAGTGTTGGAACCGGTTCCGGATGTCCCACTGGAAGTGGTCAAATATAAAAGCGAACCAATCCCATACATGCGACACGTCAAATCACGGTTTTTCCAATAACCTGATGGCCGGTTATTAGGGAAGTATGCTCAGACCACATAAGGGACAGCCGGTTGTATTCCGGAACCAGTTCCGGGTGTCTCGCCGGAAATGGCCAAATATAAAAGAGTACCAAACCGATGCATGCGACACATCAAACAGCGGCATTTTCGATAACCTGATGAACGGTTAGCAGGAAAACAGTATCAGACCATATCTGAACCGGTAGTTGTCCGGAACTGGTTCCGGGGGTCCCGACGGATGTGGCCAAATATGTACAGGGTGTTAGGTTCATGAGTGCAAACTTTTTAAAGTGTGATAGAGGACCATTAATGGTGAAAAAAATTGTTCTACGCATATAGTCAAATCTCAACCGTTACGTAGTTATTGAACTTCCCATGGTTTTGACTCTTATCGCCTTAGCTGGCTATAACTTGAACATGGACAAACTTATCGCAGTTTTTTGACCCTTATTCGAAAGATTATTGAATTTTCTATCGAATGGCATCTTTGAATCGATTAGTTTAGATGAATAACTAAGTTTTTTAGAGCAAAATGGCTAAAAATAGAGTGTTTTAATTTGTATTTGTCAATTATCTTTGAAACATGCGTAATAAATTAAAATTCTTCCTTTGGCAAAGTTGTGGCCCCTGTTACACTCTACAATTTGTTCTTTGACACCAATCTTCTAGCTCTTATCGTTTTCTTGCAATTTTGATTTAAATGTGCGGCACAGTGCGCAAAAAAGGGATTACCATGACAGTTGCAAATTTATGATCTGAAATGCGATGTTTAAATCGAAATTGCAGGAAAACGATAAGAGATAGCAGTTTGATGTCAAAGAACGAATTGTAGAGTAGAACAGGGGCCACAACTTTGCCTAAGAAAGAATTTTAATTCATTACGCATGTTTCAAAGATAATTGACAAAAACAAATTAAAACACACAGTTTTTAACCATTTTTCTCTAGAAAACTTAGTTATTCAACTAAACCAATCGATTCAAAGATGCCATTCGATAGATAATTCAAAAATCATTCGAATAAGGGTCAAAAAACTGCGATAAGTTTGTCCATTATCAAGTTATAGCCAGTTAAGGCAATAAGAGTCAAAAACATTGGAAGTTCAATAACTACGTACCGAGATGAACTAGCCTAGGGCTAAAAATCTCGTTAATACAGATAAAAAAAAAAATAAAAAATTACTACATAACGGTTGAAAATTGACCATATGCGTAGAACAATTTTTTTCACCATTTATGGTCCTCTATCATCTTTTGAAAAGTTTGCACTCAGGAACCTAACACCCTGTATAAAAGAGTACCAAACCCATGCATGCGATACAACAAATGACGGCTTTTCTGATTACCTGATGACTGGTATTCAAGGAAATAGGTTTAGGACACATTAGGGGCAGCCGGTAGTACCGTAACCAGTTCCGGGTGTCCCTCCAAAAGCGGTCAAATATAAAATTGAACTGAACCTATGTATGCGACACAGAAAAGCTCGTATTTTTTTGATTACCTTATGAACGTTAGCAAGCAGACAGGTTCAGACTGGTAAAAAAATGTTTTACGCATATGGTCAAATCTCAACCGTTACGTAGTAATTGAACTTTACATGTTTTTGGCTTTGCTTGCCTGAAAGTGGCTATAACTTGAAAATGGTCAAACTTATACGAATTTGAAAGATTATTAAATTTGCTATCAAAAAAGATCTTGGAATCTATTGGTTTAGTTAGATAACTAAAGCAAAAAGCTCGAAAGTAGTGTTTTGCCTTTCTCGTACACTTAGTATACTAAAAAACTATATGTTCACTCAAAAAACGATTTTTCGAAAAAAGAAAGGCTCGCAGGATCAAGTCGCATATACCAATCAACTCACTGAACTAGCCCCATCTTGCGATACATCAAACTGTGGCGATTTTTGTAACCTTTAGCATGGTTGACGAGTTTTGTGCGGAAATCAACACTGGAGACCAGAAACTGCACGATGTCGACCCAAAATTCAAGATGGCAGCCAAATGTTCAAGGAGGCGGCTCAAAATTCAAGATAGCGGCTGTTTAATAGAGATTTAGGCTCTTAAAGCATGCTAAATGGAAATATTTGATATGGGGAAGCTGTCTGGACTCCTAAAATGGCGACTAGAATATCCAAGATGGCGGTCTAAAATCCAAAATGGTGGCTGCAAATTCAAGATGGCGTCTGTTTAATGAAGCTTTAGGCTCTAAAACCATGCAATATTGGTATATTTGGTATGGGGAAGACTTCCAGAGTCCAAAATGGCGATCCGGATATCCAAGATGGCGATCTAAAATTTAAGATGGTGGCTCCGAATTCAAAACCGCGGCTGTTTAATGGAGTTTTAGGACCTGAAGCAATGCATTATTGGTATATTTGGTATAAGGATGATGTCTGGATTCCAAAAATGGCGACTAGAATATCCAAGCTGGTGGTCCAAAATCCAAGATGGCGGCTCAAAATTCAAGATGGCAGCTGTTTAATGAAGTATATATTTCGTAGGGAAGACGCCTGGACGCCAAAAATTGCGACTAGAACATCCAAGATGGCAATTTTAAATCCTAAATGGCGGCTTCAAATTCAAGATAGCGTCTTTTTCTTAAGAGTTTGAGGCTCAAACATTAAAAGTCAGATAAACGATATGATTTCTGGTATCATGAAATGGATTTCTGTTAATTGTTTGAAAGTGCGATGTACATCAACATTTCGCTTGAGTTTTATTGAAATTGGGTTTGGAAGGCACGAGAAAGGCGCCATCACCGCTAGGTTGATTAATTAGGGATTTTTGGACTGATTTTCAAAAAATGTAATTTTAGGAGGTCCATTGTCCATCCTACTCCGCTGTAGTAACATTGTTTCTCTGCTATCTTACATTTTAGACGTGTGTTCCGATCTGCCACCGTTCGAAATGTTCTGGCAATAATGCTTATTTCACCTGCGCCTTAGTTCTTCGTGTTGTTTGATCCTCCTAATGCATCACGTTGACAACAGTTCGGGTAAAAAAATGGCTCTAAGGCACAAGAAGGGTTAAGTGTTCATCAAAGTGCCACTTCCAGTTTTCAATCACCCCACGTTCCCGTTCTTATCCCTGTACATTTCGACTCTTGCGTTGATCTTCTGGTAGATGTTCCATGTTCTATAACTGAAGTATGGGAGCCAGGAGCAGGTCGCCTTTGAAAACCACTGCTTCATACACAGTATGATTTTTTTTTTCTACCGGATGACCTGGGTTCGTTGTCAACACTGCGCTGCTGCTGTGGCTGCTACTGTTGTACCGTCACTAATGGAAGACGAAAGCTAGGTAAGACGGCGCGCGCTCTTTATGTTTGCGCTCTGTTGTCATTTGGGAAAGTGCTGAACGGGCACCTTTTTGCCTTTCTCGTACACTAAGTGTACTGGAAAGGCTATATGTTCACTCCAAAAATGACTTTTTGATAGAAGGCCCGGAGGGTCGAGTCACATATACTAATCGACTCAGCTTGACGAATTGAGGTGATGTCTGTGTGTGTGTATGTGTGTATGTGTGTATGTGTGTGCGTGTGTGTGTATGTGTGTATGTGTGTGTACAAAAAACTCACATCACTTTTTGGCAGTAAACCTCAACCGATTTTAATGACCTACGGTTCATTCGACGCGGCATATAGTCCCATTGTTTCCTATTGAAAATGGTTCAGATCGGTTCAGCCGTTCCGGAGTTATGGCCATTTAGGTGTTCCAGACCGGTACCCCTGGGAGGGGCCAGACATGAAAATGCAACAAACCCATGCATGCGACATATCAAACCACGGCATTTTCGATCATCTGATGAACGGTAAGCAGGAAAATAGTCTCAGAACATATCAGAACCGTTAGTGTTCCGGAACCGGTTCCAGATGTCCCGCCGGAAGTGGCCAAATATAAAAGAGATCCAAACCCATGCATGCGACACATCAAACAGCGGCATTTTCGATAACCTGATGAACGGTTAGCAAGAATACAGTATCAGACCATATCTGAACCGGTAGTGTTCCGAAACCGGTTCTGAGTGTCCCGCCGGAAGTAGCCAAATATAAAATTGAACATATTTCATTCATGCGGCACATCAAACAGCGGCATTTTCGATAACCTGATGAACGGTTAGAAGGAAAATAGTATCAGACCATATATGAACCGGTAGTGTTCCGGAACCGGTTCTGGGTGTCCCGCCGGAAGTGGCCAAATATAAAATTGAACATAACTCATTCATGCGGCACATCAAACAGCGGCATTTTCGATAACCTGATGAACGGTTAGCAGGAACACAGTATCAGACCATATCTGAACCGGTAGTGTTCCGAAACCGGTTCTGGGTGTCCCGCCGGAAGTGGCCAAATATAAAATTGAACATATCTCATTCATTCGACACATCAAACAGCGGCATTTTTGGTAATCGGTTAGCAGGAAAATAGTATCAGACCATATATGAACCGGTAGTGTTCCGGAACCGGTTCTGGGTGTCCCGCCGGAAGTGGCCAAATATAAAATTGAACATAACTCATTCATGCGGCACATCAAACAGCGGCATTTTCGATAACCTGATGAACGGTTAGATGGAAAACAGTCTCAGACCATATCTGAACCGGTACTGTTCCTGAACCGGTTCTGGGTGTTCCGCAGGAAGTGGCGAAATATAAAATTGAACATAACTCATTCATGCGACACATAAAACAGCGGCATTTTCTGAAACCTGATGAACGGTAAGCAGAAAAACAGTCTCAGACCATATCAGAACCGGTAGTGTTCCGGAACCGGTATTGGAAGTCCCGCCGGAATTTGCCAAATATAAAAGAGAACATAGCTCATTCATGTGACACATCAAACAGCGGCATTTTCGGTAACCTGATGAACGGTAAGCAGGAAAACCGTCTCAGACCATATCTGAATCGGTAGTGCTCCGAAACCGGTTCCGGATGTCCCGCCGGAAATGGCCAAATACAAAAGAGAACCAAACCCATGCATGCGACACACAAACCTCGGCATTTTCGATAATCTGATGAACGGTAAGCAGAAAAATTGTCTTAGACCATATCAGAACCGGTAGTGTTCCGGAAGTCCCGCCGGAAGTTGCCAAATATAAAAGTGAACCAAACCCATGCATGCGACACATCAAACATCGGCATTTCCGATAACCTGATGAACGGTTAGCAGAAAAACAGTATCAGACCATATCTGAACCGGTAGTGTTCCGGAACCGGTTCCGAGGGGTCCCGATAGGTGAATGCAAATTTTTTAAGGAGTGATAGAGGATCATAAATGGTGAAAAAAACTGTGTACGCATATGGTTAAATCTTAATCGTTACGTAGTAACTGAACTTTACATGTTTTTAACTTTGCTTGACTCAAACTGGTTATTACTTGAAAACGGTCAAAATTATCACAGCTTTTTAACCCTCATTCGAAAGTTTATTTAATTTTCTAACAAAGAAGATCTTTCAATCTATTGGTTTATTTAAATAACTTAGTTTACTAAAGCAAATAAGCTCGAAAGAATTGTTTTGCCTTTCTCGTACACCGAAGTGTACTGAAAGGCTATATGTTCACTCCAAAAACCAATTTTCGATAGAAGGCTCGGAGGGTCAAGTCACATATGCCAATCAACTCAGTTCGACGAATTGGGATGACGTCTGTATGTGTCTATTAGAGTGGGTCAACGTTGTATGGAGAAAACTTAATTTTGATCGCATCAACCCGGAACAAAAGTTTTTCAATCTATATTAGCGTCCAAAACAATTGTGCAAAATTTGGAAGCGATTGGTTGCGTCCTTGTATTCCGCCTTGCGATTGAAATTGGTATGGAATGTAGTATGTGAAAACGTACTTTTCTGCATTTTATTCAAAATTTGAATTCTTTTGTCTAACACCATGTAACTATTGACGTTAAAGTATAGCCTAGGATAAGCCGAAAAACTTTGCCGAAGACCGCAAAGTGATCTCGACTCTCTCTTTCGCTAAAAACTTGATCAAAACAAATTATTATTCTTTTTGTTTCTAGAGCATTTCAACCAAAAAATCTTTGGAAAACTTAATACACTTCCCGTAATAACACAAAGAGAGGATCGATGAAGAGAAATCGAAAATGCCAGTTAGGCCTCAATGAAGAATCAGTGTCGAAATTTCAATCGCAATGCGAAATACGGGGACGCAACCAATTGCTCCCAAATTTTCACAGCCTGAGGGCATCCCGGGAAGGAGTTCCCAAAACCCCTACTCCCACCTGGCTCCGTCTCTGCGGGGCCAATAGCCAGCCCCATATCCCAACCCAATACAGTCCGCTGCGGCAAGTATCCAACAGCGTCTCAAAATTCAAGATGGCGACTGATTAATGGAATTTATGGACTTGAAACCATGCAGTATGGGTATATTTGATGTGGGGAAGGAATCTGGACTCCAAAAATTACAAACAGAGTATCCAAGATGGTGGTCTAAAATCCAAGATGGTAGCTCAAAACTCAAAATGACTTCTGTTTAGTGGAGTTTTAGGCTCTAAAACCATGCAATATGGGTATACATATCTGGTATTGTGACGAAGTCTGGAGTCCAAAAATGACGATTAAAATATCCAAGATGGCTACCAAAATATCCAAGATGGCGTCTCAAAATTCAAGATGACGGCATAAACTTCAAGATGGCAGGTGTTTAATGAAGGTTTAGGCTCTAAAACCGTTCAATATGGGCCTATTTGGTATGGGGAAGACAACCGGAGTTCAAAAATAGCTACCAGAATATCAAAGAAGGCGTCTCAACATTCAAAATGGTGGCTGTTTAATGAAGTTTTGGACTCTAAAACCATTCAATATGGGTGTATCTGGTATGAGGAAGATTTCTGGAGTCCAAAAATAGCGACCAGAATTTCCAAGCTGCCGGACTTCAATCCTAAAAGGCGACTCAAAAATTAAAAACCAGATAAACGATATGATCTCTGATGTCAAGAAATGAATTTCTGTTAAACGTATGAAAGTGCAATATTCATCAACATGTCACTTGAGTTGTGTTGAAATGTGTTTTCGAAGGCACGAGAAAGGCGCCATCACCGCTAGGTGGATTAATTAGGGTTTTTAGGTTTTCTGTTTGCCCTCTTAACTAGAATGGACGGAAAGGAAAGATTTTTTTTGTTTGTTTGTAGGGGCAATTTTGCTCCGGTAACGAACTTCCATAAATTCGGACTAGAAAACGTGAAATACGTGACTCACGTCCGAGTGAACTTTCATGCGAGCTTAGAGGTTCGGTAGACATTATTGAAAAGACTAATAAATTGCAAGTTTCGGAAGCTGCAGTCGATAGATCAATATGAGGAAAAGATGTGACAAAGAAAGGATGGCAGCAGAACAGATGCTATTTTATGTTTTTTTTTTTCATAAATTAACACTCCCACTGTCATGGTTTGGGTGTCTAAAGGTCGAAAGATTAAACCTCGAATGCCAAAGCATTGAAAGGACAAAATGACTAAAAGTGAAGGACGAAATTATATTTTTGAGAACTCAAAAACTCGGAACAATTCACTAATACTTTGGAACCTATAGTAGAACTTTTTCACTTGAATCACTAAATAAAAATTAAAAACATTCCACTATTACTACACGTTTGCAAAAGAAAAAAACCCTAATACCTCCACCTTGCGGTGATGGCGCCTTTCTCTGCCTTTGAAATCCCATTTAACCTTTCAGGACGCGCGCATTCAATCAGGTGAAACTACACCGCGCTCGCGCTGTACAATGGTCCATGAAACAGATTTACGAGGAGAGACTCTTTCAGCGCCTTCAAATGAGTTTTTAGACAAATATGGTTTTCTACAGAGTTGTCCCTAATAATAAGGCCCTCTATAAAATGTGCATGCAAATTAGAGTGTTCCATATTTCCAAAGAAATTGGAAACCAAACTTTTTATTGGAGCGAACCTGGTGTGATGGTTAGAGCTTGTCCTCTCAGGCCGAGGACCTGGGATCGAATCCCACTGCCGACAAACTTACAAAATGTGAGTTCTTCCTTCGGAAGGAAAGTAAAGCGCGTGTCCCGAGATGAACTAGCCTATGGCTAAAAATCTCGTTAATACAGATAAAAAAAAAAAACTTTTTTATTTGCGAGAATTACTATATACATTCTTCGGGAAAGTTGTAGATCTATCAATTTTGAGCAAGTTTGCTGAAGATAGTTTTTATGTAGCTTTGAAATTGACCGATCCAGAGATATTTTTCTGAATTAGCTTAGGGTGGTTCAAGAAAAATCGGTTTTCTGGCATTAACTTTTTCAGTTTCGATTTTTCATTAAAGTCGCCCAAGAAGTACTTGTAAATAGGTCAATTGAAGACACGTCGTTTCGTGCGCGGAGATGGTCGTTATCTTATTTGGTTCAATACCCAGGTAACCAATAAGCATTTGAATAAGCCGTATTTCTGTTTTATATCTGCATTCGGCTTGCTTACATCCGTATCATAGCAGTTTGACTGCTAAACTGTCCTATATTAACAATTCAAATGCTACTTAAAATCTAACAGCAGTTTCGTGACATTTCAAATGCACGGTATGTTTTGGTCAACAGGCATCATAACTGCTACTTTATTGCCATGAAACTGCTACGAGAGATGAGTGATGTAAAACCACAGTACATTTCCACTTTCTAATTTACGTGCCACGGCTATAGAAGCCATCATCATTCGCATGTCCAGTCAATCATAGATAACAACGAATAAAACCAATGGGAAAACATGATTTGGCAAAAAAAAATCTAGGGTTGGTTTTCTATGATCGATTTTATTATCAGCACCTGCCGAGCTCATAGCATAACAGAGCATAACGAAGCGACTGATCATCTATAGCTTACCCTGTAGAGCGGTTCAGCACCATCGTCAACCCGATAATCGAGGGATCAAATCCCAATTTGGCCGAAAGCAGCAAAAAAAAACAGCAACAGCAGTTCAGGGCGTGCCCCAAGCCTCAAAAGTTCCACAGGAGAGTGAGAAGAAATTATTATTATTTCTTTATTATAGAGATTTTCAGCCCTATGCTGGTTCATCTCTTTAAAAATATGACGGGGGTTGAGAAGGGAAAGAGGAGAACCCTGGCAGAGTCAGGGAGGGGAAAAGGGTTTAACAGAGTTTTTGTGCGTAGTATGAACGCGAAAATAACTGGCAACTGGTGGGGTTGTCTGGTCCGGGTCTAGCTGGGTCTGTCATAATCAAGCTTGGTAGGTCTTGTAATAATCCATCGGGGTCCGTTTTCGTTGCAGGTCAGTCTTCTTGGTTTGTAGTTCCGTTCATGTTCCAAATACAGTTCCTGTGGTGCGGTCTGCCTCAGAATCTCACTCCGTGCCAGTTCGGGTTTGGAATCCACATGAAACCGGGATGAGTGAGTCGCAGGTTAGTTCTGTTGTTGTCCGTGTCAGGCTGGGTCTTTGATTGGCTTGAGGGAGTGAATGTTTGGTTCCTTAGAAGTGTCCGTTGTTTGAGCTGGGTCGTTATCGGGGTTTGTGGTTACAAGTTCAATTTCAAAGAGAGTGCCCTTGATATGCTCAGGGCTCCACCCTGTGCGAGTCCTGGCTTGGAACCCACAGGGGGCAGAGATGACGAGCCACGGACAGTGGGATGTTTTAAATTTGGTCGTAGAGCCCTGCGTCTTTTAGAAATAGAAGCAACGTTGTTTGCCGGACCTCATCTGGAGATAGAGTGTTTTGTATGTCCGTGATATTGTACTGAGTACGTAGATCCTCCAGGGTTCTGCAGATTGCGATAATATGTTCCACTGAATTTGGTTCTGAGCAGGTATCGCAAGTGAGAAGAAAGAAGAGAAAGGGAAGCTGTAAAATGGGAAGAAGAAATAAGGTACGAGTGCCATCGTTAATCTCACGCTCCCATGTTCATCCTATTCGAAAACAAGCGATTACGGCACCGATTGATTCCGTTCTTTTTGGTTTCATGCGTGCTCACTTCTAACAAAAAAAAAACAAAAATAAGAAACAAAACAAACAACGCTTCATTCCTTTGCTTTCAGTAGGAAAAAAAGGGGAGCCATATGCTTAATAAGGGAACCAATACCCTATTTGTTTTTATTTTTGACAATCTGGTGGATAGGAGGGATCATCATTTAATCAGCCGTATAGCGGTTCAAAACCCGTATTGCATGGTTTTAAAGGGCCTTAACCAAATTACATGGTTGAAAGGGCTTAAAACTCTATTGAACTGACGCCATCTAGAATTTTGAGCTGCCATCTTGGATTTTGGACTGCGAGCTTTGATATTCTTGTCACCATTTTTGAACACCGGTCATCTTCCCAATACCATCTATATCCATATTGCATGGTTTTAGCACAGACAAACAGACAAAACGAGAGGCGCGTGCATCGTTATTCTATGCGTTTGTCGTTTCACACTAGCGCCTTCTGTTGACGATATTGCACAACACAGTGATTCGTGCAACTTTTCCACCATGTGATGGTAGTGTGAACTGGGCGATGGATTTCCATGAAAATCGTTCAAGGTGTTACGTCTGTTTGTCTGTGGGTTTAGGTCCTAAGACTCCATTAAACGATTGTGCGATATTTGCCAGAAAACCGTTCGCCAGAAAACCATTCGCCAGAATGACAAACGCCAGAAAACCATTTGCCAGAATGTACCATTTGCCAGAATACTATTTGCCCGAAAGTACCATTTGCCAGAATGTACCAATCCCCAGAATTAAGAATTAAATATTAAATTCTGGGGATTGGTACATTCTGGCAAATGATACTTCCGGGCATATAGAAATTTTCTCCATTTTCTAAAAATTAATTGAAACCAAAGATGTGATTGTGAGAAATTGGTGGATATATTCCAGTCCATTAACATTAAACATGTCGTCAGTTTCAATATTTTACAATAATTCAATATGTTCACTGCATGGATGATCTCTTCGTTTTTTTTCGATAAAGGATGACTAGGGCTAGAACAACGAAAACAACTGGAAATGATTAACCGGTAGTTATTGAGCAAAAAGAAAATCGATGAAGAGAAATCGATCTATGATACTAAGCGCGAGACTACGATGTAACTAGGCTATAAGTGCATAGGTCCACAAACATCTGGAATGGTGAAAATACTGCTGATCTAAGTCCATTAGGCCGAATAGTCAATGAGTAGAATGATGATCACGAATCGCAGTTCAGTGATTATGGAACAGGAATCGGAACGGTTTCTTAAATTTGTTCGGTTTTCCAGTAATTAGCTGATACTTCTACAATATTAATATTGCCGTATTGTTTTATCGCAATCAACAATTAATATCCAAATCTAGTCTTACTAACTAAGAAAAACAGCCTATGTTTAAAAGAAGGCGAAATTCACTAGTTGAACAACAACGGTTTCGGTGCAAAAAGCAATTTTTCTACAACGAAACTATTCTCTCTAGCTCGAATAATGAATTTTTCCTTCTTCTAAACACAGGCTGTTCTTTCTAGTTTCATTGTAATAATAGTTTTTGGCAAAAATGGTTGATTATGTTAGAACCATAAAGCAATATTGATATTGCGGAACTAATAGTTTAATTATTGAAAAAAAAAAACAGATTTTAACCCCGTTTATTGTTCCTATATTTAAAAGGGAAAAATATAGTAATTCCAACTTCTAGAATAATTTTATCAGCATAAAAGAAGAAAACGAAAAAAATATGGGCATTTGGCCAAATAACTTTTTGACCTAATGAACTTCGATCAAATGACATTCGACTCAACGGCCTTCAGCCGAATGCCCTAACACCATTGATATTATGATTCTATAACAGTAGCTGGAGCGCCCATAGCTATAATACCATAAGCCCAAATATGTTAGGCTCACGTACAATCACCGTGATAAGGGAATACATTGGTTAGGAAGTTCATCTAGAAAGAACAGCAGACGATTAAAAGAAGGAGAAAACTCTGCTGGAATTATTAGAAATATTTTCCTAAAGAACAAGCTTTTTATAGCATTTGATCAAGTGATATTCGGCCTAATGGAACATTCAAGCTTGATATTGGAGGTATACTGGCTTTCAGGCAGTGACAGTCAGGCTAATGGTATAGGTATAACCGTCACTTAGTTAATTATTTCTATGTATTTACTCATTTGCTTCCAACAGATTTTTGTTTATGGCATTCGACTGGCTTAAGTGTGTGATCAACAATTCCGGGTAATTTTGCTGTTTGGCACAAAAAATATTATTTAAAGTGATCATGTTATTGTTATTGTCAAAAATTAGGATAAAAAATTACTTCAAATTGAACGAAGGGAATCTTAGAAAAATATAAGTAAAGCCAAAAATTCCATATCAGTAAAAGCTGGAAAGAACATCCTATGTGTTGAAGAAAGGAAAATCTTTGATGAGTATTGATCAAATTCCTTCAAAATAATATTTGATCAATTAGATCCACATCATGTTCAACTTGTCCACAAGACAGATTTGTGGAAATGTTCTAATTGAAAAAATAAGTTGTTGTGCGCAATAAAATAATTACATAACATAAAAGATTTAATGTATTGTAAAGTTTGGAAGGTTTGAATTCACATCATTTTTTTTGTTTCAGAGTGATTTGCACTTCTTCAAACTATAGACTTTTCTTTAAAGTTACTCTAAAACCATCTCTTGTTTGCTCTTACATCAGTTCCAATAATTTATTTAACTTTCGCATATAAATCTAAACAAAAATTAAATTTTACATTTTTACAATCGTTATCGTGGGCTAATCGATCCCAAACAAATAAAAAAAACACGATTTATTTTTCAATGAGAATGTTTTAAATTATCATTAGATTGGGAACACTTCTGGATTGAGAGCTTTGGAAAATTTCTGGGGAATGGTACATTCTGGCAAATTGTTTTCTGGGAAATGGTTCTTTCTGGCGAACGGTTTTCTGGGAAATAGTATTTTCTGGCAAATGTCTTTCTGGCCAATGGCATTCTGGCGAATGGTTTTCTGGCAAAAATCGCACAATCACTAAATAAACTCATATTGCGTGTTTTAAGGACCTAAAACACCATTAAACAGCCCCCATCTTGAATTTTGAGCCACCATTTGAGATTTTACGCCGCCAGCTTGGTCATTCTAGTCGCCATTTTTGGACTCAGGACATCTTCTTCTTCTTCTTCTTCTTCTTTATGGCTCGACGTTCACATTAGAACTTGGCCTGCCTCTCTTCAACTTAGTGTTCTTAGAGCACTTCCACAGTTATTTAATTGAAGGGCTTTCTTTGCCTGCCATTGCATGAATTTGTACATTGTGTGACAAGTACAAAGGTACACTATGCTCAGGGAGTCGAAAAAATTTTCCCGACCGGAACGGAAATCGAACCATTGTTTTAGGGCCTAAAACTCCATTAAACAGCCGCCATATTGGATTTTAGGCCGTCCTCTTGGATATTCTGGTCGCCATTTTTTGACTCCAGACATCCTCCCCATACCAAATATACCTATATTGCATGGTTTTAGAGCCTAAAACACCATTGAAAAGTCGCCATCTTGAAATTTTAGCCGCCACCTTGGATTTAAGGCCGCCATATTGGATATTCTGGTCGCCATTTTAGGACTCGAGGCAATTTCCCCATACCAAATATACTTATATTGTATGGTTTTAGGGTCTAAAACCTAGGGGCGGGACAGTACCAAATATCGACGCTAATACCGCCTAATAAATATTAGTTTCCTAATCTTCAAGGTTTACCGAATCATTTTTTGTGTAGTATGTCATGACTTTTCATACAGCAACCAACTGTCACGAAAACAAGAGATGGAGATACGGTTTGTCGTAGGTTTTTCTTCGATTTATTCAATTGAAACCCTTATTTTTATTGATTATTCTAGCTGTGAAAATAACGTGAGCTACTCTTGGAGATGGTTTTCGAAAGCCCATGTCGTTGGACGTAAAGATTCTAACAGGTAGCTCCATCCATCAGATGTGGTTCGATGCACTTTTTTTAAGTCCTAAGCACGAGCTGATTATGGGAAACTGTTGTCTTCAAATACACATGTCCAATAAATATGGAAGAAAAACTAAATAGTCAGCTTACGTTTTTAAACAGTTCTTATTTCCCTTGATATTACCAGAATATGAAAATTTACGTTAACAGAAATCTTTCTACTAATGATATTTTGTACTTCAATGCCGTTTTAAGCTTGGATGATAGTTTAAGATTGTAGGGCCTAGTTAATTGAATTTTGACTTGAATTTTGGCCATATTGATCCGGAGATTGACTCTCGGTAATGTTCCACCTAGAATGATCTGTGTGCTTTTGATAATTGTAGATACAAATTGTTGGGTGGGATGTAGATGTTAATACGAGGCACCACAGTTTGATGGTCCACCAGCTTTTTATTCTGAATGATTGCTTTGGGAATGAGAAGTACGATAGAACAGCTTTATGCAGCCGATTCCATGTATCCCGAAACCAATGGAAGTACGAATTTCTTGTTACTGACATTTCAAATCCAACCAGTACACAATAAGCATGGCTTACTTCGTCCAAAATTCGATTTCGTCTGGGATTAATATTTCTAATACTGCTTAATACCGCTAATGGATATTAGAGGTGTCCCGCCCCTAGTCTAAAACTCTATTAAACAGTCGCCATCTTGAATTTTGAGCCGGTATCTTGGATTTTAGGCCACCATATTGGATATTCTGGTTACCATTTTTGGACTTTGGACATCTTTCCCATACCAAATATATCCATATTGCATGGTTTATGGGTCAAAAACTCCATTGAAAAGCCGCCATCTAGAATTTTGAGCCACCATATTGGATTTTAGACCATTATTTTGGATATTCTGATCACCATTTTTGAACTTCAGACATATTCCACGTACCAAATATTCCCATATTGCATGGTTTAAAGGCCTAAAACTCCATTAAAAAATCGCCATCTTGAATTCGGAGTCGCCATCTTGAATATTAGGCTGCCTTTTTGAATTTTGGGTCGACATCGTGGAATTTCTGGTCTCCAATGTTGATTTACGCACAAAATTCGTCAGCCATGCTGAAGGTTACGAAAATCGCCCAATCGACCAATCGACCTTTCCTTAAAAGATAGTTGATTGGTATATGTGAGGCAACCTTCCCAGCCTTCTATCGAAAATTTGTTTTTTGAGTGAACATATAGCCTTCAATACACTTTGGGGTACGAGAAAAGCAAAGAAGGTTTGCAATGACTTGAAACTGAACTTGTTTCATAATTTCATCTCTACTCAGTGAGACCTTCCGATGAATATCACCGAAGTGTAAATTAAATGATTTCAAGGAAACTTTTCCCACTTATCTTCTGGGCTCCTACTCCTTCGCACTCTCAGTTGTCGAATGAAAAAAGTAAAAAAAATGGAGCAGTTTCTTTCTTCATGCGAAAAAGACCAAAAGTCCAACGGAGAAAAGGCAAACCCCGCGTCTCTACTTAAAACAAGTCGGTCGCAATGAGTGGAGAAATTTTCCAACGGAAAGGGGAAGATGTGCGACTCAGCAGCTCTAAATAAACTTGTCCTTGAAAAAGTACAAACTGGTTAACTTTTCCTTTTTTTTCTTTGGTTTCATATTTAGCCTCCCCCCGTAGTAGATGTCGAAGACGATGCGATGCGATAGCGTCGTTCATCAACGGAATGAGAATTCGACTTGACTTTCGAGAAACAGGGAGGCAGGCAGCAGGCGCTTTCAAGGTTGATAGGGCAATGTTTGATTTGACGCGGGGAAGAAAGTTTTGCCTGAATCAGCAGATGATTTAAGGGAAAATGACTGCCGCCCTAATGACGGAGCGGTTTTATTGAATTTTAATTGATTCCGGTCATTAGATAAAGGCTGCGTACATATTTATGATGCGGCGATACTTTGGAAACTTTTATGACTCAAGCATTATATGGATAGGAAATTTTCCGGTTTTTGTTGGGGAATGTTGATAATGGTTTCGTTGTCGATGAGCATAATTTGGAATTTTGATGTGATTAATTGAGTAGCTGTCGTGAGCTACCCAGGTTACACTTAATTATTTTTTAACACAAGACGACCCGGTAGACGCAAATATGTGATTTTGAAGTGTAATTCAAAAAAAAAATGAATGTCGCATGATTAACTAAAACTGATATGATAGCAGTTTTTGTTCTTGTCGAAATATTTGAAAATTTCTACACGAAATGGAACACATATGTACACCAATATGGCCCAATGTTAGTTAAACGTCATGTGCTCCTTTCTGAGCTGTGGAAACGAAGAACCTCATGCTCTTATTCTCATTGTAGTCACAACAGGGATCCACAGTTGAGTGGTAAGCTTTACCGCTGGTGAATCATGAGATCATACGTTCGATGCTGGATGTTGCCATTTTTTTTTTTAATTTTTCAAGAAAACCGTCGACAAATCTTGTCCGATAATGTTTAGATCTTGTAATATCTTAATAAGCTATTATTATGCAATTCACTATATGAAATTTTGTTATTATTTCTGGTTTTTGCCTCTTATATAAATCAAGTCGACACTAGAGTCGATATCAGTTTTTGTTCTTCTTAGTAATATAAGGGAACGTCCATAAATTACGTAACGCAAAATTGCCCATTTTCAACCCCCCTCCTCCTCCTTATGTCACACTTTTTGTATGAGATCTCAGAATTTTTATGAGTCTTCACACATTGCTGAACCCTCCCTCCTCAAAGCGTGACTTAATTTATGGACGTTCCCTAATCAGAATTAAGAAAAAGTTATGTTTATCTGAATGTGCAATTATTTAGATTTTTCCACTGGAACGGAAGGAAGCATGCCACAAGACAACGGACTAGCATGCAACGCCCAGTTAGACCTGTGCGCCGACTATATTTTGTTCCCGGAGGAATTCCATGAATGATCCTCGAAGAAATTCCAGGAGGAATCTCCGGAGAAATTCTAGAAGGGCTTCCCGTAAATTTTACAAAAGGAATCCCTGACGGAAATCAGAAAGAATCCCTGAAGAAATTTCAGGAGAAATCCTAGAAGGAAGTCCAGATGCATTCCAAGTGGAACCCCGAAGGAATTCCAGGAGAAATCTCTGAAAGAACTTTAGGAAGCATCCTTGAAGGAATCCCAAAAGGAATCTCAGAAAGAATTTAAGTGAGAATCTCCGAAGCAATTCCAGGAGGAATCCTTGAAGGAATTGTAGGAGGAATCTGCTGGGGAAACATCGAAATAATTCCAGGAGAAATCCCCTAAGGAAGTCCAGTAGAAACCTTTGAAGAAAGTCCAGAAGGACTACCCGACGGAATTCCAGGAGTTTTTCTTAAAGGAATTCTAGGAGATGTCCCCGATGAAATTATAGGAGTAGTCCCTGCAGGAATCCCAGGAGAACCCGTGAAGAATTTCTAAGAGGAATCTCCAAAGGATTTCCAAGTGAATCGAAGGATTTTCAAGATGAAACCCCGAAGGAATTCGAAGAGGAATTCCTATTGGAAGTCAAGGAGAAATATCCGAAGAAATTCCAGGAGCAATCAGCGAAGGTTCTCTAGGAGGAATCTTCGAATTCATTCCACGAGGAATCCCCTGAGGAAGTACAGGAGGGATCTCTGAAGGAAGTCCAGAAGCAATATCTGACGGAATTCTCGGATGATTTTCTGAAGGAATTTCAGAAGAAATTCCAGAGGGAATTCCCGACATAATTCCAGGAGGAGTCCCCGAAGGAACTCCAGGTGAAATCCCTAAATGAAATCCAGGAGGACTCCCCGGAGGAATTCTAAGGGGAATCAATAAAGAAATTCCTGGAGGAAAACGCGAAGGAATTCCAGGAGGTATGCACGATGGAATATCAGGGGAAATGATTTCAAGAGGAATCTTTGAAGAAATCCCCGAAAGAATTCCTGGAGAAATTCCCGAAGGAATTCTAGGTGGATTCTCTGAACATATTCCAGGAGGAATTCCCGAAGGCATTCCGAGAGAAATCTTCGATGGAAGTCAAGGGGAGCCCCTGAAGGATGCCCAAGAGGAATCACCGAAGAAATTACAGGAGAAATCCCTGTTGGAATTCCAGGGTTAATTTGCGAAGGAATTTCAGCGGAATCACTCAAAGGGAATCTTTCCAGGTAGGGGATGGATTCGTAGGAGGTATCCCCTAAAGAATTCCTGGAGAAATTATTGAAGGAACTCCTACAGGGGGCTGTCCATTAACCACGTGGTCATTGTGGGGGGGTTCGGCCAATGACCATTTTGTATGGACAAATAAAAAAAATTGTATGGACTAATGACCACGCGGGGGAGGGGGGGGGGGGTGGTGAAAAGTCCCAAAAAATGACCACGTGGTTTATGGACAGCCCCCAGGATTCCCTAAGATAACTTCTGTAGGAATTCCTGGAAAAGGCTTCTGGAGAGATCTCTGATGTAACTCCTAAAGGCATCCGTGAGTCCTCCTGGAAAAATCTCAATCTTAATCTACATTCTGAAAGAACTCCAGAAACGATCCCTAAAGGAACTTCTCGAGGAATTCATTAAGGATATCTTGAAGGAATCTTAGAAGGAACTTTTTTGCAGGAATCCCTGAGATTTCCTGGAACTCCTGGAGAGATTTTTGAAGGAACTCCTGTGGGAATCCCTGAAGGATCTTCTGGATGAATATCTGATGTATCTTCAGGAGGCATCCCTGAATCCTCTTGAAAGAATTTTTTAAGGAACTCCAGTAGTTATTTTTCATGGTATCCCTATCAAGATCTTCCTAATAAAGAAATCTTCTAAAAAACAAAATCAATCCTGGAGGCATTTTTGACGAATTTTCGAGAAGAATCTCTGGTGGGTCTCCTGGAAGCATCACTGAATTTTTCTGAAATACTCTTTGAAGAAACTTATGGAGAGATGTAAATGATAAATAATAAATAAAATCTATTGAAAAAAAAAGTTCTAGTTGTTTTGTATTTGATCGGACACCCTAGAATTCTATTTGAATTTCTTCAGAAATTCTAAATAAGAGTCTTCTGCATTGTTTGTCTAAAACACTTGAAAGATAAAAATAGACAGACCAAAGTTCCAATGACCAGATTTCAAATTGTTAGATTTTACTGCTTTCAATTTTATTATCATAAGGACATAACTTTAGTGCTTCATTTTTTATGGATATTCTCTTAAAAGTATTCGTTTTCAAATAATTTTATAGTACTGTTAGGCAGTTTGAAATCAGAATTTTAGACACGCGAAAATCGATTTCAAAACCGTGCGTCGGACGCACGTCGGGCAAAGTGCGCTGGATAGAGGGCCAGATCCGCTGTCCAGCGCACTACGTCCTACGTTAGGTTTCACGTATGGATTTGGAGAAAAACCGATTGTCGCGTGTGAGGTAACGTCGGGTTTCAATCGCAACGACAATAATCTGCTAGAGAATGGTTTCTACCAGCGTCTATAACTGCAAAAGTAACCAAATATGGATAATAGATTTTCTCTTTGATGATGAGAAATCAATTATTTCAGTCAAACTCTTCTTCTTCTTCAATGTTTTATATCAACTTTGTGTAAACTGAATTTTGTTTGGGCACTTAGGGGCTGTCCATAAACCACGTGGTCATGAGGGGGGGGGGGGGGGGTTCAGCCAATGACCATTTTGTATGGACATATGAAAAATTTTGTATGGAAAAATGACCACGGGGGGGGGGGGGTGGTTGAAAAGTCCCAAAAAAATGACCACGTGGTTTATGGACAGCCCCTTATCACCGGTACGCAAAATGAAAATCGGCATGACAAACAACGGCGTATGGCGCTCCGCCGATACTGGTCGGCGGCGGCGGCGTACAGGTCTACGCTCAGTGTCACAGCCGAATGCTTTGATATCTATGCACGCAACACAAACATGTTTATGATAAACAAATTGAGGTTTGAATTTCGAATAAAAAATACACATGATCCGATGGGATTCGAACCCAATACTCCCAATTCGCTAGACGGGCGCTTCTTTCCACCAAGCTACGGAGCCATTTGACCACCTTCGTCCCCTGAAGGCACATAACTGAACTCGATTTCACTTATGCACATGGTTAATTTCCTTTTCAAGTGGCTCCGTAGCTTAGAGGAAAGAAGCACCCGTTTAGGTTCGATTCACAGCGGAGCACATGGTTTCTTAGCTGTGTTTCATCAGATTAAGCTGTTGTTATTTTTGTATGAAATTGGGGCATTTAATACGTTTATTTTCATCCTAAAATCAGCTGAACCAAAAAAGAAAACTGAGAAATGTATGTAAGCGTAATGTGGGTGGCACCGTGTAATAGGAGTCCCAGTTATGTTTGTATTTTTATGTGAGAAGGGATGATCCATGATAACAAAAAACGACGAAAAAATAGGCACTGAAATCGTTTGTATCTCACTATACTTGCTAAGTTATAAATGTCATTATCCAACACGTACACTTTTAAAGCATGTATTCCATAAACATTTCCGTTTAGTTTGCAACACCACTGAGTCGTACTACGTACGATTCACACATAATTCACGCAATTTAACGACACCCACCATTAAACGCGCGGAAAATGCATGCCTTTTACTTTTCAAGCCCCAACCCTCCAGGGGAGCTTTAACGAGGAAGGAAAGCAGCAAACAAGCACCGTTCGTTGAGTACCTTCCTCTTATTCATATTGTAAAAGGAGCGATTCGCAGAACAATATACCATTCTCGTACATTTACAGTGAATATCACCTCGATGCAAACAAACCTTCCATTTAAGTGCCGTTGTTGCTGGTTGTTGTTGTTGCGCTGTTTGCCGTTCGCCCCTTTTGTCGCACATCCGATGTACTTTTGAATCAGAAATACCACTTAGTAGAGAGACATTTCCCGTTAAAACTGAGGCCGTGACACCACCACCACCAGTGGCTTCATCGACTGAACAATGGTTGTTGGAGGTCGACATGTCACTTGCATGGTAACACGTCACATATATATATGTAGGTGGAGGTGCACTGGTTCAGTCCGAAACATGCAGAAACTTTCGGTACATCAAGCGAGCATTAAAAGTTTATAGCAACGATAAATTAAACCCAAGTGAGAATTTTTGTCTCTGCTGTGTAAGTGAGGTCAGTACTGTGGAATATCAGTGTTGCCAAACATACAGACTTGTAGTATAAAGAGTAGTTGCTACTCCGAGATGGATCGAATCAATCGAGATTGTACTTAGAATCAATGAATCGGGCTAGGGACTAGCTAACCATTCGCAATACTTTCGCTAGCTAGGTACGTTATAGCGATCATCAAAGGGAAGGAATGTTAGGAAGACAACCGTTGTTATGGAGACTGTAAGTACCTGTATCTTCACGATTATCCCACGAGGGACTTTTTGTTAGGGTAGCGTATGCTGATGATCTATGAATTACTGATGAATTAATCTGGCATCTGTCAATGGATCAACCGACACTAACCACCTAAACTGGTAACGCTTCTCGAAAATGCATCAGAAGGCGATGACGGCGATGGTGGAGGAGGAATATGAAATATATGACCAACCAAACCAGCGAGGAGGCGATGATTTGCTGCTGCTGCTGTTCATTCCGGTAATGGTAACTACTGTGTGCAACACCGTTTACAATTCTGCAAAACTAGGGAACTGGGCCACATTTTTCCGAGTAAACACTTTCGGTGCTGCTCGGTTGGGTTGGAAAAAGTTGCTCATTCGGGGTTTTCATTGATTCGAATGGACATGCGGTTTTGCTGGAAATTAAATTGTTGAGTGTTCGTTCACGCTAGACTAGCAGTGATTGCTAGTTGGTTAGTCCAAAATGTTTTCTGTTGCTGGGATTTTAGACAACTCCATGAAGTTTTTTTTTAAACTATGCATGAATAGTGCAAGCACATGTGGTATCTGAAATGAATCACGAGCAAAGCATGTACGCAGTACACATTTCAGGCATTGCTATCCATCTGCATAGAAACAGTGCTGTCATGGTAAAATCAGAGCTGGTTTCTCAAGATATTCCTCAAGATATAATTTCAGCGCCCCTATGCTGGTGAGTTCCATTGGAATGGCTTTAATATTACGCATAAATGAGAATTATTCCGGGAAAATCACATAATAGGAAAAACATGAAATTTTCTGTAGGTAATTATTGTGGAATTGGGCATTTTTGCAGGTATTCCTTCTATGAGTTCTGCGAGAATTCTTCGAAAGATTTCTCTAAAAATGCATTTAAAATTTTCAAGAATTTTGTCCATAATCACCACCAGAGACACCGCCAGGAATTTCTTTGGGGATTCTTTCAAGATTTATTCAAACGTTCCGGTATTTTTATGGAAAGAAGATTTTCGCAGGTTTTCGTAGAATGATTCCCTATAAAATGCATTCCTGCCCATGCCTTTTTTTCATAATTTTTCCAGAGATTCTTTCCGAAACTCCTCGATGAATTTCCTTGGGACTTTTTCAGAAGTTTCTCATGAAATTTCTCAAAAGAATCACCAAGAGTTTCTTATGAAAATTGTTCAAAAAGTCCTAATGTGATTCCTCTTGCGATTATTCAGGAAATACCTTGAAGGATTGCTACAGAAGCTCGTGTATGCATTTCATGTGTTTCTTTACACTTTTCTGAAGGAATTTCCCCTTTTGAATATTATTGGAATTTTTCTAGAAATTTCTCCAAGGGTTTGTCAAGGAGTTCCTCTAAAGTTTTCTTCAAAAGATGCATTTCCAGAAAAAGAATTGACAGATCATCAGAGATTATTTTGGAGATTCATTCAACAATTCCCTTATAAAACCAGATTTTGTTGTTCAGGAACTCTTTCAGGAATAATTGTTGGAATTCAGAGTTTTCTTCAGGTCTTATTCCCTCAAGATATTCCTTTGGGGATTGCTTAGAGTTTATTCAGACCTTACTTCAGGAATGCTTTTATATTTTTCCGGGGATGCTTCAGAAAGAGAGAAAGATTTCGATGATTCTCTCAGTACACACTTCCTGCATTTTTTTGAAGATTTCTCTTTCTTGCTGATGATGTCCGGCCATTTGGCCGAATGCCGTTCGGCCTAATTTCGTTTAGTCGAACGCCATTTGGCCGAAACCATCTGGCCAAATGGGTCGTTTGGCCGAGTGCCGTTTTGCCGAATTATTATCAAAAGGATGCAGAGGATTTTTTTGCCATTCTAGCTGCCAATATAATCACCAGAAACATTACCTCCTTTCGATCATAGGCTTTCCTCTCTAGTTTTACCATTCAGGGATGAGTTGGTACTGAAATTGCCAATATTTTATTAGAGATTTCTTCTTCTATTAACGATAGGCTGTTCTTACGGGTAACATTGACATGGCATGATAGCTTGAGTTCCCCTTTAATTTTTCGACCAAATTATCCTTTCGGCGTTCGGCTTCACGGCATTCGGTCGAACGACCCGGAACCTTTCCACGTATTCTTTCAAGAATTATTCTCAAAAACATTTATTTTTTAGAACTGTATTCAAAAGTTCTCTATTTTTTTTTCGTGATGTTTTCTGTTTCTGCAGGATTTTTTTTAGAGTTTTCTCATTCAAGAATTTTTCTTCAGAGGTTTTTATGTAATTATTTCTGAAGAAATTTAATAAGAAATTCTTCAATGATATCCTCTGGAATTTTTTTAAGGATTCCTTCAGAAATTCTTATTTACGGATAAATTCCACGGACTCCAGAAATATGTTTAGCAATTTTTCCTTGAAATTACTTTTATAGTTTCTCATGATTTTTTTTCTAGAAATTAAAGAGGAATTTTGAGGAGTTTCTTCAGGTACTCTCCCAGAATTTTTTGTCGAGAAATCAATACAGAAAACTCAAAGGTTTTTTTACTCTGAATTTCTAAACATATAATAAGGAGTTTTTTTTTAGAATCATCCTGCGGTTTCTTTAGAATTTCCATCAGAGATTCTTCCAAGAATTCTTTCATGAATTTTTGTACAATTTCTGGAAGAACTTCTGAAAAAAAATCCTCAAGGAATACATAGAAGTTTTTTTTACGCGGTTTTTTACCGCGTTGTTTCAAAACTTCAGTGTATCTGAAACAATTCCTACGTTGATATTTGAAGGAACTCCAGAAGATATTTCTGACGGAGCCATAAAAGAAAATTGTGTAGGAATCCCAGAAAGAATTCCTTGAAGAAATTTTTCAATGAATTTCTGAAAATCCCTTTGGAAGAACTGTTCAGGAAACCGCGCACCGCAACACCTGAAGAAATCTCTTAAACTCTGAAGAAATCTCTGAAGATATTTTAAAAGGAATCCCTGACGGAATATCAGAAGAAATCCGAGCGCAAATTTCTAAAAGAATCTCTGAGAGATTTTTTGTTTTTGAAGAAATATCTAGTAAAAATTTCTATACAAATCTCAGAAAGTAATCTAAAAAAGATCCTGGGAAATTCTTGGAGAAAGGCTTGAATAAGCTTCAGTAAAGATTCCATGTCAAAAATGTTAAGATATTTATAAAGTAATTTATGTAGAAAATTCCTAAGAAACATTTCGGAATAAATTCCCCAAAGATTCCGCAGAGCAATTCTTAGAGGTATCCCTAAAGCATAAAGAAAATATTGGGAGTTACTTTTGTGGAAATACATGGAGAAATATCTGAACGCACCTAATTTTGAGTACCGTATTCGATAAATGTTTGACGGAATTAGAACAGTTAAAAACAGCAATATTGGATTATTTACCTTTTGCTCCCATTTTTGACAGTTGGGTTACTGAGCCTCAGTAAAATCAATTACCGAAAATACCGGAATCGTACTGCTTTCTATTTTCTTAAAAATAGTACCGAACAGACAATTTAGGATTGAGTGTGGAAAGAACCTCTGCATGAACTCCTGGAGGAATTTCTACAGGATTTGCTGGATGAACACCTGTAGTCGTTCCTGGACACATTCTTGCGTGAATTTTCAATGGAATTCTTAGAGCAAATCAGTGAACAAATATCTAGTAGACTTTCAGAGAAAACACCTGTACTAATGTCTGAATGAATCTCTGGATGATCTCCGAAGAAACCCCTAAAAAGTTTGTGACAGAATATTAAAAAAAATTGAGTCCCTGTAAAAATTGGATAAATTTTCAAAGGGTTTCCCAAAAGAATCCTCAAAAAGAATTTCCGAAGTAATCTTTCGCAGAGTTTCAGGAGCAATCCATAGAAATTTACATTAAAAAAAAATCCCGGATATGTTTCTGGTGAAATTCTCAAGGAAATTTCAGAATGAAACCTTCTGGAAAAATCCATGCAGTAATTTTGAAAGCAATCCTTTTTTTAAGGAATCTCTGGTGGAATTTCTGAAGAAAACTGTTGAAGAATTCCTAAAAGAGTTTAAGGAAGATTTTCAAAAGGAATTCATGGAAAAATTTGTGAAAAAATTCTAAACTTTTGATTTTCCAAAGAAATTGCTGAAAACATTCCTGAAGAAATCCTAGGAGGATTTTCTGAAAGAATTGTTGTACGGAATTTTCAAAAAAATTATGGAGGAATTTCTGAGGAAATCCATGGTAGCTTTTCTAGATGAGTTCTTGGAGAAATTTTTGGAGGATCCTCTAAAGATAATCTAGAGCAACTTTTGACGAAATGCATGGCAGATTTTCTTAACAAACTTTTGAATTGAATCCGTAGAAGTCTTTCTGAATGGACTTTATTTGAATATTTCCTAAAGAAATCAACAGGGGATAGACAAAATGATCGGGACAGGCAGAATTTTCCCTTTTCAAAAAAAAATTTCAAATAGCTGTAACTTTTCGATAAATGCATCAAATATTCTCAAATTTTCACTGTAAGCTGATCAACTAGTTGCGTAACAGTGGATAAAATTTGGAAAAGATCGGACTATGCTGCACAAAGTAACAAAGATTCTAGAAAAAGGCATAATTATCCGATAGCCAACTTTGAGCTGTTATAGGGTATGTGTGCCATCAGTAATCTCATGCTCCCATTTTCATCCTATTCGAAAACAAGCGATTACGGCACCGATTGACTCCGTTCTTTTTGTTTTCGTGGGTGCTCACTTCTAACAAAAAATACAAAAATAAGAAACAAAACAAACAGCGCTTCAATCCTTTGTTTTTCGTGGGATGAAAATGCGAGCCACATGCTTAATAAGGGAACCAATACCCTATCTCCGGATTCTACGGGGGTGGAAGCTCAGGTAAAATATTATCTCCTGGGCGCCCATTTAAAACACCACCCCCGGCGAAGACTGGCGCTCGAGCCTAGCTATTTAGCACTGTAGTTGGAGGAAATGCCAATGCAGAACCCGTAGCTTCCGGGAAGGTAAGCCCAGCTCCCTGGGTTAGTGGGTTGGTGTCAGGCCCTGCGAGCCAGCCTTAAAAAAGACTAGCACCGGAAAATCAACAAGAGAAGAATGCGAACCGATACCAATGGCGACGACCACAGCGACGAAAAGGGACTTGCGATTGGAAGCTCGGTACGTGGAACTGCAGATCTCTCAACTCCATCGGGAGCACCCGCATACTCGCCGATATACTGAAGGACCGCGGGTTCGGAATCGTAGCGCTGCAGGAGGTGTGTTGGACAGGATCTATGGTGCGAACGTTTAGAGGTAATCATACCATCTACCAGAGTTGCGGCAACACACGTCAGCTGGGAACAGCTTTTATAGTGATGGGCGACATGCAGAGGCGCGTGATCGGTTGGTGGCCGATCGACGAAAGAATGTGCAGGTTGAGGATCAAGGGCCGATTCTTCAACATCAACATAATAAACGTGCACAGCCCTCACTCCGGAAGCACTGATGATGACAAAGACGCATTTTACGCGCAGCTCGAACGCGAGTACGACAGCTGCCCAAACCACGACGTCAAGATCATCATAGGGGATCTAAACGCTCAGGTAGGCCAGGAGGAGGAATTCAGACCGACAATTGGAAAGTTCAGCGCCCACCAGCTGACGAACGAAAATGGCCTACGCCTCATCGATTTCGCCGCCTCCAAGAACATGGCCATTCGTAGCACCTTCTTCCAGCACAGCCTCCCGTATCGTTACACCTGGAGATCACCACAACAAACGGAATCGCAAATCGACCACGTTCTGATTGATGGACGGCACTTCTCCGACATTATCGACGTCAGGACCTATCGTGGCGCTAATATCGACTCTGATCACTACCTGGTGATGGTTAAACTGCGCCCAAAACTCTCCGTTATTAACAATGTACAGTACCGGCGGCCGCCCCGGTACGATCTAGAGCGACTGAAGCAACCGGATGTCGCCACCGCATACGCGCAGAATCTCGAGGCAGCGTTGCCGGACGAGGGTGTGCTCGATGTGGCCCCTCTAGAGGACTGCTGGAGTACAGTCAAAGCAGCCATCAACAACGCAGCCGAGAGCACTATCGGGTACGTAGAACGGAGTCGACGAAACGATTGGTTCGACGAGGAGTGCAGAGCGGTTCTGGAGGGGAAGGATGCAGCGCGGGCGGTAATGCTGCAGCATGGAACCCGACAGAATGTGGAGCGATACAGACAGAAGCGGAAGCAGCAGACCCGTCTCTTCCGGGAGAAAAAGCGCTGCCTGGAAGAAGCGGAGTGCGAGGAAATGGAACTGCTGTGCCGTTCACAGGAAACACAGAAGTTCTATCAGAAGCTCAACGCATCCCGCAAAGGCTACGTGCCGCAAGCCGAAATCTGCAGGGATAAGGATGGGAGCCTCCTGACGGACTAACGTGAGGTGATCGAAAGGTGGAAGCAGCACTTCGACGAGCACCTGAATGGCGAAGAGAATGTAGGCACGGAGGACCAAGGCAGCGGAGGAAATGACTATGTTGGTGCAGCAGAGGACGGGAACGAACCAACTCCCACGCTGAGGGAAGTTAAGGATGCCATCCACCAGCTCAAAAACAACAAAGCGGCTGGTAAGGACGGTATCGCAGCAGAACTCATCAAGATGGGCCCGGAAAAGTTGGCCACCTGTCTGCACCAGTTAGTAGTCAAGATCTGGGAAACCGAACAGCTACCGGAGGAGTGGAAGGAAGGGATAATCAGTCCGATCCACAAGAAAGGCGACAAGTTAATGTGTGAGAACTTTCGAGCGATCACCATTTTGAACGCCGCCTACAAAGTGCTATCCCAGATCATCTTCCGTCGCCTCTCACCTAAAGTAAATGAGTTCGTGGGAAGTTACCAAGCCGGTTTCATCGACGGCCGGTCGACAACGGACCAGATCTTCACCGTACGGCAAATCCTCCAGAAATGCCGTGAATACCAGGTCCCAACGCATCACCTGTTCATCGACTTCAAAGCGGCATACGACAGTATCGACCGCACAGAGCTATGGAAAATTATGGACGAGAACAGATTTCCCGGGAAGCTGACTAGACTGATAAGAGCAACGATGGACGGTGTGCAGAACAGCGTAAGGATTTCGGGTGAACTATCCAGTTCATTTGAATCTCGACGGGGACTACGACAAGGTGATGGACTTTCCTGCCTACTATTCAACATTGCCCTGGAAGGTGTTATGCGACGAGCCGGGCTCAACAGCCGGGGTACGATCTTCACGAAATCCAGCCAATTTGTCTGTTTTGCGGATGACATGGATATTATTGCTAGAACATTTGGAACGGTGGCAGAACAGTACACCCGCCTGAAACGTGAAGCAGCAAAGGTCGGACTGGTGGTGAATGCGGCTAAGACAAAGTACATGCTGGTAGGTGGGACTGAGCGAGACAGGACAAGCCTTGGCAGCAATGTTACGATAGACGGGGATACTTTCGAGGTGGTAGAAGAATTCGTCTACCTCGGTTCCTTGCTAACGGCTGACAATAACGTGAGCCGTGAAATACGAAGGCGCATCATCAGTGGAAGTCGTGCCTACTATGGGCTCCAGAAGAAACTGCGGTCAAAAAAGATTCACCCCCGCACCAAATGTACCATGTACAAGACGTTAATAAGACCGGTGGTTCTCTACGGACACGAGACATGGACGATGCTCGAGGAGGACCAGCAAGCACTCGGAGTTTTCGAGCGACGGGTGCTAAGGACGATCTTCGGCGGCGTGCAGGAGAACGGTGTGTGGCGGAGAAGGATGAACCACGAGCTCGCTGCACTTTACGGCAAACCCAGCATCCGGCCAAAGCCGGAAGGATACAATGGGCAGGGCATGTTGCAAGAATGCCGGACAACAACCCTGCAAAGTTGGTGTTTGCTAACCATCCGGTTGGTACAAGAAGGCGTGGAGCGCAGAGAGCACGATGGGCGGACCAGGTGGAGCGTGATCTGGCGAGTGTTGGGCGTGACCGACGTTGGAGAGCTGCAGCTGCAAATCGAGTATTATGGCGGCAAATTGTTGATTCAGTATTATCATGAATTTGATGTTAACTAAGTAAATGAAATGAAATCTCCGGATTCAATGAACCGAATGCAATGAAATTTTGATCATTAATGACTTGTATAATGAGCTTTGAAAAAAAATAGACGTAAAATTCTTAACACGCAAGAAAATTATAATGATTAGATTATTTTTCTAAAAAAAAAAACAAATTTTCTTAAATTTCAACATCGTTTCAAAATTCAAGATGCTAATCATAGTTCATCTAATTTCCCTCTAATTGTCTTGAATACAGATACGTTTTGAAAGAAAATAACAACATAGCCGGAAATTCATAGTAAAAGTAATGAGATGCAAATTAAAAATAGACCAATTTACTAAAACATCATTAAAATAACGAAATCGCTTTAACTTTTTCTCTTGGTAATAATTTCAAATTGAGTAAAACTTTTTCAGAGCTCATTATAGAAGTCATTAATGGACAAAATTTCATTGCATTCGGTTCATTGAATCCGGAGATTTAACATCTCAAAGTTGGCTATCGGATAATTATGCCTTTTTCTAGAATCTTTATAACTTCGTGCAGAATAGTCCGATCTTTTCCAAATTTTGTCCACTGTTGCACAACTAGTTGATAAACTTACAAAAGTTACAGCTGATTGGACATTTTTAGAAAAGTGAAAATTTTGCCTGTCTCGATTATTTTGTCAATCCCCTGTATGGAGCAATTGCTGAAGGAATCCAATGAAGGTTCTTTAATTAATTTGTGGGGTAATTTCTAAAAAAAACTTTGGAGAAAATTCCAAAGTAAAGAGAAGTGTCTGAAGATATCCATGAATTGTTTTCTAAATGCATCCGTCGATATTTTTTTTCAAATATTACAAGTTGCGCTCATCTCCAAATGTCTCTCGGACGAATCGGTCATCTGCCTGCAGAAAGCTTGGTTTGGAACACCAGGTGAAATGTAGTCTGGTGTGCGTTGAACGTGACAGATATTAAAGTGTGGAGAAGTGAAGAATTGAAAATATTTCCATGCTCTACCGGCATTCCATATTTCTCCAATATTTAATAGCTCTTCCAGCAATAGTTATATGTTTACCTTCCATTTCGCAAGCAAACGGCACGCTAAATGCTGTACAAACAAAATATTCACAGATTTGATTAACGACCACAGGTTGCGTTTGTTCGGTCGTACATAAACTTGCATTCCAATGGTCATCACACCACGCTGCGGGCAAAGGTGACGACCCGACAGCCGTTTATTAACGCCGACAACAACAACAACGACAGCTGTTACCGGCCCATTTCATATGTATTTCTAATCTCTGCCGTCGTTCTCACCTTACCTGTTTTGGCGAACCGCAAAACGCGCCCATATGCCCATGAGGTGAGTCGGTCCTACCGGCGCACAGTGGGAAAAATTGAACCCGAAACACGACTAAATTCATTTTCTCAGCTGGGTAACGGGTTCTGCCAACGGCTGAGACCATTTTCGCTTGGAAAAAGTGTGCTGAATCGATTGGTGGGGGTCTCATTGGCCGGCGGCCTCACCCTGGCCAGCTAGAGGGCCGGAATCAACCCGAGTTCCTTACGGAAAGCAAAATTATTATCATCCAAGAATATTTTCGCACCCGATATTTATTCGGAAGCCGCAAATCAGAAGTCAACCGCACTCTGGATAATATCAGTTGCATATTATGGTCCAATTGTGGTTCCGGAACAATCCGGGACAACCCGGAACATTAGGGTGGGGCTAATTTTTAAAAATCTCTCTGGGATATGATTTCCCAAATGGAAATCGATCTACTAGTCGAAATAAGTATCTATATATATAAAAATGAGTTTGAAGTTCCTTTGAGGCAACAAAACTCAAGAACGGATGAACCGATCAACATGACTTTTTCACGGTTCGGTTCGTATTCGTGGTGGCTGTGTTTATATGTACAAAAAGTTACGAAAATCAACTAGAAAAGTAACTATAAATAAGTAAATTGATATTGTACTGATTTTCCATGAGCAGGAAAGAAAATCAATACGACCGAAATGAAATCAATCTAGAGTGCGGTGCTAAATATTTTGAGCTCAACAGTTGCCAAACCCCCACAAAACGGCAAGACAAAGTTTGCCGGGCCAGCTAGTACTGTATAAAAATTAGTAATTTTGGTTGATCTTTAAGGGTGGCGCAAAGGATTTAAGTGATTTTTTTTTCTAGAGAAAATCTTTAAAAACATTTCAAGCTAAATTTTCAAAACATAATTTTTCTAGACTAAATCGGTGAATTTAGAACCTATTTGGGCTAAATTTGTGCTCAAAATTGCGATATCTCTATTGGTTTCTGAGATATTTGAAAAAAAATGTCGTATTTTGGTATTTTTTGGGTTAGATATCAAAATATGACATTTTTGTTTTCAAACATCTCGAAACCAATATAACGCAATTTAGAACACAACTTTGGCCCTACTGGGTTCTAGAATCACCAATTTAGTCTAGAAAAATTATGATTGAAAATTAAATTTGAAACGTATTTTGAAGGTTTGCAAAAATTTTACTTTACCTTCTGGGATGCTTGCAGAATTCTTTTGGAAAGCTTCTTGATTTTTTTATAGGATGTTTCCAGATTCGTTCCAGGAAGCTTTCAGAATCCTTCGAATGTGCTTTCAAAATCCAACATGGATGCTTCTAGATTCCTTTATAAGCTGCTATACAGAAGACTTACTCTAATAGATATTTACATTACATTCATACCCATATTAAAAGTATGGATGAAAATAGAGAGGCATTCAGCTGACAATGAATGTGGCGAAGCACGAATGAAAAAATGAGAATGTCAATTTTCATTTTGAATCTTCGAATTTTTTACTCTCTTGATAATACTAGCTAGTTTGGAGGTAAGATGTGGCCACTGATAATTCCGAGTTCCTCTGAATACCTATGCTATGTATATCTAAATAATGCTGCAGCTTAATAAATAATACAGAATTCACAATTAATTCAGGTTGAACAAAACTATATTGGTGGCCACTGAACGGCAATCCGGAATGCTTCCGGAATCCCTCAGGGATGCTTCCAGAATTCTTCTAGGTTGGGTCAAGAATCCTTCTGGGTTACTTCCAAAATACTTCTAGATGCTTCCATATTCCTTATAGGATGCTTCCAGAATCCTTTTGGGTTGCTTCCAGAATGCTTCTGGGATGCTTTCAGTTTTCCTTCAGGATGCTTCCCAAGTTCTTATGGGATACTTCCAGATTCCATCTGGGGTGCTTACAGATTCCTTTTGGAACATTTCCTAGATTTTCGGGAATATTACAAGAATCCTTCTGAGATGCTTCTAGAATCCATCAGGGATGCTTCCAGAATTGTTCCATGACACTTTCAGATTCCATCTCGGATGCTTCCAGAATTCTTCTGAGTTGCTTTCAGAATTCTTCTAGGTTGCTCCCAGAATCTCTATTGGATGCTTCAAGATTTCTTTTGAGACACTTCCCGAGTTTTTCTTGGATGTTACCAGATTCGTTCTGAGATGCTTGCAGATTTCTTCAGATATGGTACTAGAATCTACCAGGGATACTTACCTAATCCTTCAGGGATATTTCCTGAAACAATCTGGGATGCTTCCAGATTCTTACTTGATTGCTTTCTAATTCTTCGAGGTTGCTCGCAGAATCTTTCAGGGATGCTTTAAGATTTCTTTCGAGATGGTTCTCGAATTCTTCTAAAATGTTTCCAGAGTCCTTCCAAAATTCTTCTAGGATACTGCCAGATTTCTTCTGGCATGCTTTAATAATCCATCAAGGATGCTTCTAACATCCTTCTGGGATACTTCCAAAAAACTTCTACGCTGCTTCCAGATTTTTTTTTAAAGATGCTTCCCAAGTTCTTCAGAGATACTCTCAGATTCTGTCTGGCTTGTTTCCAATTTTTTTCAAACTAAAATTTCAATCATAATTTTTCTAGACTAAATCGGTGATTTTAGAACCCAGTAGGCCCAAAGTTGTGTTCAAAGTTGCGTTATATTGGTTTCGAGATGTTTGAAAAAAACAAATGTCATATTTTGATATCTAACCCAAAAAATACCAAAATACGACATTTTTTTTCAAATATCTCAGAAACCAATAGAGATATCGCAATTTTGAGCACAAATTTGGCCCAATTGGGTTTTAAATTCACCGATTTAGTCTAGAAAAATTATGTTTGAAAATTTAGTTTGAAATGTTTTTAAAAGATTTTCTCTAGAAAAAAAATCACTTAAATCCTTTGCGCCACCTCTAAAGATCAACCAAAATCACTCATTTTTGTACAGCTTACTTATTTCGACTAGTAGATCGATTTCCATTTGGGAAATCATATCCCAGAGAGATTTTTAAAAAATTAGCCCCACCCTAATGTTCCGGGTTGTCCCGGATTATTCCGGAACCACAATTGGACCATAATATGCAACTGATATTATCCAGAGTGCGGTTGACTTCTGATTTGCGGCTTCCGAATAAATATCGGGTGCGAAAATATTCTTGGATGATAATGATTTTGCTTTCCGTAAGGAACTCGGGTTGATTCCGGCCCTCTATCTGGCCAGGGTGAGGCCGCCGGCCAATGAGACCCCCACCAATCGATTCAGCACACTTTTTCCAAGCGAAAATGGTCTCAGCCGTTGGCAGAACCCGTTACCCAGCTGAGAAAATGAATTTAGTCGTGTTTCGGGTTCAATTTTTCCCACTGTGCGGCGTATGCCGAGGCCAACGACTATGTGTGTATTTATGCCGTGCCGTAATCCTCGGCCCGATTTATGAAGTGTTTATTCTCACCAATCTCCCCGAACCCATCAAATTTACTTCCGACCGGGGGGCCACAACCGGTGTCCCTTCCCTCATGTGGCCGGGGTTCTGCTAAACCGAACTAAGCGCCAAAAAGATAATTCCGAGATAATTAAGCTTAAAGTTCAACCACTCACAAATAAACAATAGCGAAAATTATTTGAAACTTTTCCGCACACATGTAACTTACAAGCCTTCATTAACCATCAGAAATTAAGAATAGATGTAAATTATATGGAATCATTGATATAATTACATTTTATTTCTTGGTACTTTTTCCTCAGTTCACTCTGGCTGATCAAAAACATTAGAAAATGGTTTATAGTTCAGTTTGGCTGAATGTGTTTTTTTGTTTCAGGTAAAACCAGTTGGACAGTGTAAAAAATCTCGATTTTCCATCGTCTATCAAGTTGAAATCGATATCACTCACAATCCTTTACAAGAATCAAAAAGGACGCGTATAGTATGGTAGCACGAAGGTCTCAAAATAGTTTGAAATATGAACGGCGGAAGCCCTCTCAGCTCAGCTTTTCCCACCCATACTTTTTCTTCATAAGCGGTGCATGTGGAGGCACAGAGCAAGAGTGATTATGTCAAACGATGTCCTTGCATACCCTGAGGTCCTGAGATGTGAATGTGGAGCAGTTTGTGTACTTCAAATTTATGCTGGTCGAAGAAAACCATGAAAATGTGCTGCCAAAGTGAACTAAGTACAAAAAAGTTTTCTAAAATTTGAAAGAGATTCGAACTTGGATCGTCTGAGTGATAACCAAGCTCGTTACCTCTAGGTCATTTTACCTAGCAGAAGGTCAGTCGTTAAGTCTGAATCAACTTTTAAACATTCTTCTCAAGTATGGTTTTCGTGAAAACGTCATTTTTCGATCAGCCAAAGTGAACCAACTGGTTGATTTTTTTCAAGCTTTATTATTCTAATTAGCCTTGTAGTTAAATGACGGCTCCTGGGGTAAATTATCGGTATGAGGTGTATCGACATAACGCATGTATTCAAAACCAGTTTATTTTTGTATTGTTGAGAATAAATTGATTTTTATATGCAGTGCATTTGGTTCGGTCTGGCTGAATATGATTTGGAAAAATGGCTATCAGCGCCATCGAAACATAATTGGATCCTCCAACACCCGTATTTTTAATTACGTGTTAAATTCTCTCACATATTGTTACTATGAGTCGGTTAGAAGTTAGAAATCTGACGGCGATGAGGAGAACTTGAAATGTTCATCAGCTGGACTAAAACTAAAATATTTCGCTGATTCTATCGAATGGTTTACAGTTCACTCTGGTTGGATGCAAAATGATGTTTTGTATGATCCGCCAAACAGAAATTTTGAATTTACTCTACGAAGAGCTGTCAGAATTACTGGATTTTTACATGGAAGGAAGATCATCATTTTCTTCACTTAATGGTTAAGAAAACCCAATTTTTCAAAAAATGGTCTTTGGTTCGGTTTAGCAGAACCCCGACCATGTGTATGTGGTGGCGGTAAACTTTTGCCATTCGACGTCATTCCCTGGGGCTTATTTCCTGTGCCGTTCTTCACAGACACATACAGGATTATAACAAAAGTCAACGTTTACGTAGCTCTTGTGCTACTTCTATGTAGGGGGTGACGGGGCAAAAGTTTGAACCTTGAAGTACGCCACGTTTTGCAATGCTATAAAACTAATCCTTATTTTGAGATAATTAATTTTGCTTTGCTTTGTTTTTAAACCTTTTCTTATTTTTGATTATTTAATGTTAAAAGCTTCTAGTTTTGGAAGCGACTTTTGGACTTCTCCTTTCTATTCAAGCTCAAAAGCTCTCACCCCAAATTCCCCTTTTGCTTACGGTCCTTTGTTTCAGATGATTCGGATCGTCCCTTACAGCAACTAGGCTTAATGCGGAAAGCACCCATAGGAGGTTAATTGACTCTAGTAGCGAGTGCCATCATTCTCTTCTGTTCACGGCGGTATGCATCGTATCCTCCGGGGAAGACAGTTACTTCCACAACCGGGAAACTCCTACATATCATATATGTAGGAGGACCGGCAGAGAGCGACTTCTAGAAGGCGTAGA
This sequence comes from Aedes albopictus, assembly GCF_035046485.1. Lineage (NCBI taxonomy): Eukaryota > Metazoa > Arthropoda > Insecta > Diptera > Culicidae > Aedes > Aedes albopictus. The sequence goes on along the minus strand of NC_085137.1, from coordinate 95,048,928 downwards.
TGTCGTCGTCTCATTATACCGACTGGCTGGCCAGGAATCATTTTCCAGCGTAGGTACCCGGTCCGCTGCTCATTGCGTCACTATTGTCGTCGTCACACAAGGCGAGGACACATCATTCATTAGAAAACCTACTCTTGCTCGCTACAAGGATGACACGTTTGGGGTGTCAAAGAGGTTACATACATCTTCTTGAGCACCGAATGCTAGCTCTACATCCACCTTCTTCACGCAGACAATGTACATTTACTTTACACTTTTAAGCTACTTAAGGGCTCCCTTTTGGGCAAAGCAGATCGGTTTTGGGTGAACAGTTTGTGTCTTTTGGTTATTGGTTTTGGTTTTTGGAAATAGTAGTTCCGCACATTATATTTTATTTACTGTTCGCTGAAACCTAGCGGCCATCCACATTAAGTTCAGGTTTCCCAATTTGTCCTGCTTCTGTATAATAATATGATAAAAACCCAGATTAGTCCACCTAGTGGTAGTAGTACCTTTCTCGTCGAATATGTATTTACTCATGATCTTTTCATCGACTGAAGTCAAAGTGTTCCTGAAAGCAAAATTTGTTTTCTCAAAACCATCATCGATTTGGTAAACTTATTGAAGGCACATATTCTTGACAAGTTCCGAGTTCAAAAATATCAGACCTCTTAGTTGACTGCATGACCACTTTCACTATAACTAGAGGCAGATCACTTTTTTTATGTTGTTTATGCACAGCAAGTAAAATTCCCCATACTCAATTTCAACTACATTACAGAGCGCAAGGGTGCAACCAGTTGCTTCAAAATTTAACGCAGTTATTTACGACGCAAAAGAGGATTGAAAACACTTGGTTTGGAGTTGTTGCGATTGAATTTTAATTCGTCGAACCATCCTACTGTACAGTTAACCTCAGAAATCTGAAAAGATGTGATTTGATGATTAGTTTTGTCAAGATTTTGTTTCTTATATTGCACCGGTTTTGTTCACTTTCGTATTTCCGGCGAACCACCCAACGCTGGTCCTACAACACTAGCGGTAGTCACTATTGTGGTCTGAGCCTATTTTCTTGCAAACCGTTCATCAGGTTATCAAAAAAGCCTTGGTTTAATGTGTCGCATGGGTTTGGTTCACTTTTACATTTGGTTACTTCCGGTGGTACAACCGGAACTGGATTCGGAACACTGCCGGTTGTCTCAAACACGGTCTCAGACTATTTATTTTTTCATTTTGCTATCGAAAAAGCAGCTATTTGATATGCCACATGCACGGGTTTGGTCTATTTTTCAATTTGGCCACTTTCTGCAGGACACCTGGAACGAATTCTGGAACACTGCCGGTTGTTTTAAATTTTTACAATTGATTAATTACGGTGGGACACCCGGAGCAGTTCCCAAACACTGCCAGTTGACCAAAATGTGGTCTGAGACTATTTTCTTACTAACCGTTAATTAGTTTTTCCAAAAAGCCGTTATTTGATATGTCGCATGCATGGGTTTGGTCCTTTTTACATTTTACCAATTTCGGCGGAACACCCAGAACTGGTTCCGGAACACTGTCGATGCAAATATGATCTGAGACTGTTTTCCTTCATACCGTTCATCAGGTTATCGGAAAAGCCGTGGTTTGATGGGTCGCATGCATGGGTTTGGCATTTTCATATCTGACCCTATCCTGGGGTACCTGTCCGGAACACCTAAATGGCCATAACTCCGGAATGGCTGGACCGATCCGAACCATTTTCAATAGGAAACAATAGGACCAGATTCCCCGTCGAATGAACCATCGGCCATCAAAATCGGTTGAGATTTACTGCCAAAAAGTGACGTGAGTTTGTTTATACAAATACACACATACACACAATACTCTCTATACGAATATTTGTCTGGATAAATCGTGTAATTTCTTTCGGCACTCCTCGCGGAAATTTTACCCGATTCCTTCCGGTGTTCCTCTTGGGACTCCCCCAGAAGATCTTCACAGAATGTCTTTCAGAGTTGCTAAAGGAGTTATTCCTTGGGTTTCTACTATAGTTCCTCCAAGGGTTTCTGAAGGAGTTTTCACGAATTTACTGCAAGAGTTCCTCAAGAGATTTCTTCCATTTTCTTCCTGTGATATCTTCAAACCAAATTCGTTCTTCCTGCTCTCCTACAGGAATTTGTTAAACGTTTTCGCGAGGTTTATTTTGAAGTTTTACCTGAGATTTTTCTCGGAATATCTCCTGGATCTTCTCTTAGAAGATTTCTCCCGATGTTGGTCATGAGATGTCTATCAGAGTTTTTTCTTAATTTACCCTGGATTTTCTCCTAAGATTTTTTTTCCAGAGTGCCTTCTGGGATTTCCACAGGAGTTATTTCTGATATTTTTCATTGAATTCTTCTGTTGCATCCTTTCAGAGCCAGGCTGTTTCTTGTAGTTGTACCGGATTTCTTGCAGGGATCCACCTGAGAGTTTTTACAAATATTCTGTGCATTATTCCCAAAATTCTTCCCGGAATCTTTACCAGAAAATGTCCAGAGATTCTGGATATTTCTTTAGGGATTTCTCCCAAAGTAATAGCAGGGATTCTTCTTCGTGTTTTCCTCAGAATGTCTCCTGAGATAACTTATGAAATACCTTATAGGAAATTCATGGAGAAATATTTGAGGGAATTCAAATAAAATCTTGCGAGAAACTGCGCAAAGTGTTATTGAAGAAATCTCGACAGGAACTTCAGGAAAAACCTGATAAAAAAATGAGACATCTCGAAAAAAGTTTTAGGTAATAGTAATCCCGAGAAGAAATATTAAGGACATCCAAGGAGGAATTCTGAAAACCTCATGAAATCCTGAAAGCAGCTGCGGACGAATATCGGAAAACAATCGGTAAAAATCCAATAGTTTATGGATAGTTGTCCCGGAAAACCACTAAAAAAGACATGGACACTGGCTTCAGCCGGCGGCTGTACTGATTGAACGGAACTTAACACGGAGTGGCTACGGATAAGAAGCTATTCTCGTGAAAAATTTCATCGCTCGGAGCGGGAATCGAACCCTCATCCACCCGAACTCTAACCGCATGGCTACGAGGTTCAACCAATGACATTCTTGAAGAAACTTTGAATAGTTTCGGATGGATCTTCAGGAGGAATCCAGTGAGAATCTCTAGAAGTATATCGGAAAATCTTTGCAAGAAATATCGGGACGTACTCAAACAGATATTTCGTGTGAAAGAATCCTGCGGAAAGCCAGGAAGAAACTTTGGAAGTTATTCCAGGAATTATGCTCAGAAATCTTGAAAAAATTTTTGAAGAGTAGGGGAACTTTCATATTTTCGGCAGTTTTGTTCTCTTCGCCATGGTTTTTTTTAAACCTATTGAACTCAGAGTTGGCATCAAATCCTTCCAAACCAAGCTGAATATGATCAAGTTTCAGGCAATTTGGCCGGCATAAATCGCTCATGACGAAGAGAACAAACCTGCCGATGATACCCTAAGTCACCCTTTATAATTTTTAGAAAATTTGAGTTATTTTTTGAATTACAAACTTTCAAAATTTCATCTGGAAAAACCTGGAAAACTCAGGGAATTTTATTTTGTGTTTTCAGTAGACACCCTGATTGATTCCGGATATAAAACAGCTCAAAGTAAGATATCGGATAATTACCTAATTTTCTGGAATCTTTCAAATATCATAAGTCTCAATTTGGACCATTGATAAACAACTAGTATACCAAGTTACGGAAAAATCTTGAGATTTTTTTGGTGCACTTTTCGAAAAGGTACAGCTAGTTGACCATTTTTGGAAAAGTGAAAGTTTTTCTGTCTCGATCATTTTGTCTATCCCCTGTATCTTAAGGAGTTTTTTTCCATGAGATAACTTCAAATAATGCTTCAGAAATTCAGAAGGTATCATCACCAGAAGGACCACGCACAGAAGAGGCGACACGGGAGGGATTTTTCATTATTTCAACAGAACCACATAAGCAATTCCTGAAAAATGTCTGTAGGATTTTCTTAAGGAATTCTTTGAAGTTTCATTGGAAGAATTTTCTAAGAAATTATTAACGGAGTTTAAAAAAAAACATTGAAAAAACTTTAAAACAAATCCGTTGCTGAAATTCTTGAGAAAATCTTTAAAAATTTTGAAGGAGTCTCTGGAGATTGTTTCGAAGGAATCCTTGAAGAAATTCCAGAAGGAATCCGAGTAGGATCTGAAAAAACCTTTCAAGAAATTTCTGAAGAAATATTAACTTGAATTGCTGTTAAATAACAGCCCAGCCAGCAATTTGGCTGCTATATCGAAATTACAACTGAAACTGTCACACATATATAGCACCAAAGAAATCGTATTCAATGCACGAAACAGGCAAATACATACTAAAGTGGAGGCCATATCGAAACATATATACGATTACTGCGATTTCATCCAACATAATTTACGATTTCTCGAAAAATTTCTACGATTTCGCCGATTTCATCCGTCTAGATATACGATTATGCATGATCTTATTACGATTGAGAGTACCGATATACGACTCAAGATTTTCAAATTAAAAAAAAACAATTGGTGTTCAGTGGGAATCGAACTTAGGTCCTTTGATTGAGAGCTGCGCGTTATCTCTATTGGCCATATTGCCAAGTTGAAAATAGAGAGTTCAAAGTGTATGGCATGAAACGAATAAGGATTAGCATGATACGGTGCGTGACTTGTGGTGGGAGCGTTGTTGTTGTGCATTGAGTGGCACCAAAAGTGGTGCCGTGCAAGAGGCCCGGAATTCGCATCGTTGTTGGAATCTACACATCACTTATTGTAAGTCATTTGCTAGTACGAAAACCTATATAGGGGAAATTTCCTATTCTCGGCCGTTTTGTTCTCTTCGTCTTTGGGGGTTTTTTGAAACCTATTGAACTCAGAGTTGGTCTCACATCCTTCCCAACTAAGCTGAATTATATGGCCAAGTTTCAGGCAATTTGGCTGACAAAAACCCCCCATGACGAAGAGAACAAACCTGCCGATAATACCCATTGTCACCCTATTTGGTTGAAATTATTGCTACCATGGTTGGAATGTGTCAACAATAACAAAAATACAAATTTGTGATAAATACCATTTTTTTTCTTTTTCTCCACCATACAAATATGTAAACAAAACCATTTACGATTTCCGAGATTAAAATTCGACTATAAAAAGTGCAGTAACAATCATATGCGACTCCAAAAATGAATATACGATTTCTACGATTTCATTCACTTCGTATACGACGCAAGTGTGACGCAAACGATCAATATACAGCATTGCTATAGTTGTATACGATTTCACCGATTTTCATCATACCTTTAGGTAGCAAGCTCGATTTAGCAGATTCATATACGATGTGAAGCGACGAATTCCACGATTCAAAGAAATTATATATACGATGCTAGCGATCTTGCTGCTTGACACTAAGAATGTATGTTTTTTTCACGATTATATCCGATTCTGTGCGATCCTACCGATAGCATCTCGCACCTTTTATGATCGGAGACGACTATATGAAACAAAATCGCAACTGAAATTTAGTTTGACATGAAATGCGATTTTACGCAATCATTGTCAACAAATATACATATTATTATACAATTCTGATTCAATATATGAAAATATACGATTTTTTCCACACAATGATTTACGATATGTGGTTGGCTGGGAGAAAGCCTCATTATATGAATCTCTAGAAGAAGATCTGATGAAATTCCAGAGAAATTCTTGAAAGAATCCAAGGAGAATTTTTTGAAGGACTTCTTGGTCAAACAGCTGGAAAAGCTCCTCGAGTGACCCTCTGTAGAATTTCGTGTAAATATTCTGAAGAGTTTTTAGAAGTATTCCAGGAGAAATACTCTTGAGCTTTTTCAAAAGGAATTCCTGTAAAATTTCCTAGGAAACATTTATGAATAAATTCCTTAAAGCATCCGTGAAGAAATTCATGGAGTTATCCTTGCAGGCAATGTCGAATCAATTTCTATCAAAGTATACAGAGCAATAACTTAGAGGAAATCCTGAAGGAAGCACTGCATGAGCTCCAGTAGATATCTCTGCAAGAATCTCTGAAGGGTATCCAGGAGGATTTTCTGGACAAATCTCCAAAATAAATTCTTTGACACATACCTGTGGACATTTTCAATGGTATCCTCAATGGTATTCCTGACTTATCTCTGATGAACTTTTTGAAGAAATACATGTAAGAATTCCTGAAAGAATCTCTCGAAGATTTTTTGAAGAATCCACTGGAAGAATTTTATGAAAAAATCTTTGAAAAGATGTGAAGAAAATTAGTAGAAATTTTTGGAATCTGTGGAGAAATTTCCGAAAAAAATTCTAATCCGAAAAAAATCCTAAAGTAATACCTGAAGAAGTTTCAGAAAAAACATGGAAATTTACCAAAAAAAGGAATTTTGGAGAAATTTCTCCAGAAATTCTGGAGAAAGCCCCGGAGAAATTTTTCAAAGAATCACTGGAAGAATTTTTGATGAATGTGCCAGTGGTTTCTAAAACTTTCGTAGATTATCTGTCCAAATTACGAAAGGAATTTTTGAAAGAACACGTAGAGCAATTCTGGAAGTAATTCCAAGAAAACTCATTAAAGGCAATCTTGAAAAATTTTAGGAGGAATCTTGTTAAGAATTTTTGACGAAATTTCCTGGGAAATATCTCAAAACTGATTACGATTAATCACCGCGGAATCTTATTGATTTCGAAAAGAGCCAATCCACTGAAATCAAAAGAAAAAAAATATCTCAAAAGTTCCTGGAAGAATTTATGGGAATACTTTCGAGAATTTCTGAAGGAGTATGGAAGATTTTCGTGATAAATTATTTCAAAACTTTTTGGATGAAAAATAAACTTTTGAATTCTTGAATGAATTTTAGAAAGCATTTCTTAAGACATCCGTGAGAGTGTTGCTCGAATAATTTGTGAAGAATTTTCTGGTGAATCCTCTACTTTGTACTATTCAAATTCTAGAGGAATTTCTGAATCAATCAAGATGTTTTATAAGAACTTTGAAAAGAAATCTGTAGAAAAATTCCTGATAATCTCTAAAAACACTTAAAAAAAAAATCAAAAGAAAATCATGAATACCTATATCTGTGTTCTCTAGAAGAAATCCTGAAGAAATCTCACAGAAATCTTTAAACTCATTTCTGGTAGAATTTCTTAAAAATTCCCCTGGAAGAATTCCCAAAGGAATTTTTCAACAGTCCATAGAGGCAATTTTAAGTATATTCATGGGAATTCTCCGATGAATTTCTGGATTAATCTCCCAAGGATTTCTAAACCAATCCATGAAGGAATTTGTGAAGCAATCAATGTAAGATTTCCTAAAATATTTTTTGAGAATCTGGAATCAAGTATCTCTAGAAACCTCTTTTGGGATACGAGTCCTTCAGAAATTCCTGGTGGAACTGTTTAAATTTTCATCGGATTTTTCAAAAAATTCCTTCGGTGATTCTTGCTGGAATTCCTTCAGAGATTTTATCCAGGGATTCCTCGAGAAATTCCCAGTTGGACTCCTCCAGGAGCTTGGATTGGTCGCCCTCTGGGAATTATTGCTGGAATACCTCAAGCAACTCTTGCTGCGGTTCTTCCAGCAATTTCTCCTAGTACTCCTCAAGAAATTGTAACTGTGGTACTGTCAGGAATTTTAATAGAAATTCCTCTAGAGATTTTTTTTCTATCTGTATTAACGAGATTTTAAGCCCTAGTTCATCTCGGGACCCACGCTTTACTTCCCTTTCCGAAGGAAGAACTCACATTTTGTGAGTTTGTCGGGAATGGGATTCGATCCCAGGTCCTCGGCGTGATAGTCAAGTGTTCTAACCATCACACCAGGTCCGCTCCACTCCTCTAGAGATTTAATCTAGCATTCTTGCAGGAATTCTTCCGGGCAATCGTCCTGTAATTTTTTTCCACGGATTTCTTCAAGGATTCATCCAGAACTTCCTCCTGAGATTTCATCCAGGGGTTCTTCCAGAAATTCCTCACGGGATTTCTTCAGGAATTCCTATTGGCCATTCCTCATGAATTCCAGCTGGGATTCCTCAAGCATTTCCTAGACTCATCCAGAGTTTCAAAATGTGGTATTTCCAGAAATACATCTAGGGATTTCTCCTGGCATACTTATTGCAGCAATACTTTTGGGAAATCTTCCTGAGATTACTCCAGAAATGTATCCATGTGATTCAATTCCGTGCACAAGGGGGGGGGGGGGGGGGGGGGTGGTGTTGGTGGTTAAACCCTCCCCATTACCGGTGCTCCATACACTAGGCGCCCCTCCGCCTTTTGCCGAAATTGGGAAAAACCCCTCCCTTGGCGCCACTTCTGTGCACGGGCCTGCTGTGATTCCTCTAGCGATTCCTCCTAAGAGAACTGCAGGTATTTCTCCAGGTATACATTCAGACGGGACATTGTTAAACATATTGGGCTAGAATTAAGATGATTGTTGTTTCGTCACTTTTAGACTCCTAAACCATACAATATGGGTATGTTTGATACAGGAAAAGAGTCCAAATCCAGAAATAGTGATCAGAAAATCCAATATGGCGGATGAAAATTCTAGATCATTAACCAAATTCGAGACGGCGGCTGTTGTATAGAGGTTTTAGCTCTAGCCATAAAATATGAGCATATTTCGATTGTTTCATGAATGTAATGGATTTAGACATTGGCTATGAATTATGAAAAGGTTACAACAAATGAATTAAACATGAAAGATTAGTGTATGTAAGAGAAAATTATTTTCAAAAAACTTGAAAATGACAACGAAACCTTATTCTCTTATCATTGTTTCTTTACAGATCGGCATTAGGCGATGGAGTATAGTAGAAATGTTGTAAACATGCGAGTGATGCTGTTTTGTGCTATTTATTTCAACTCAGGTGAGTACCGATTGTTCAAATATGAACCAAAACGACTGCATATGGCTCGAGCAAAGTGGTTTTTGTAGGAAGATAAATGATTCAAACATGAAAACAATAGGATTTATTTCGTTATGCTTGAAATATGTAATAATCATTCTACCATCCTAGGATGTGTAAAGCAAGGCGTAGTAAATGCTCAGCGAGGATGTCCTATTAGGGCATCCTATTAGGGTTAAGCATTTAATAAAATAAAATATACAAGGTAAAGTAGTGGGACCATCTCGGAAGGGCTTCCATTTTGGGCACATTTCCGCTATACATACATACATACATACATTTATTTGTTCAACATCATTAAGACAAGACATAATCAACAATAGTACGCCACAATACTCGGTTTGTGGCTGCCGCTCTCCATCCTCGGTCGCGCCAAATGCTCGCCAGGTCACGCTCCACCTGGTCCGCCCATCGTGCTCTCTGCGCTCCACGCCTTCTTGTGCCAACCGGATCCGTTGCAAACACCAGCTTTGCAGGGTTGTTGTCCGGCATTCTTGCAACATGCCCTGCCCACCGTATTCTTCCGGCTTTGGCCACCTTCTGGATGCTGGATGCTTAGCACGCGTCGCTCGAAAACTCCGAGTGCTTGTAGGTCCTCCTCGAGCATGGTCCATGTCTCGTGCCCGTAGAGGATCACCGGTCTTATTAGCGTTTTGTACATTTCCGCTATAACTAATAAGTCAATTTCGCAATTCAAGTCAATTAGTTTGAAATTGAATGAGTTATAACGGAAAGGTGATCGAATTACCAGAAACTATTCAAATAGTTCTGCAGCCCATTGCGAGGTTTTAAACATTAATCTATCATTGTTGTCTAGAATTGCTGTACACTTTTTTTTTTTTATCTTTATTATCGAGATTTTCAGCCTATGGCTGGTTTATCTCCTACTGTACACTTTCATTACATTCTTTATCCAACCAACTTCTACTAAAAATAGTTTAATGTGTAAGGTATACATTTTTTTATGAATGTCTCAGTAACAACCACAGAATACGAATTTCGCCTATACGCTAACACATTGCTATTTCTTATGAAGCTTATGTTCTACATCTGCCGTACGATAATCCTATAAGTCGAAAAAGGCGTATTATCGTGCTAATGATTACTTGAGTATTTATTATTCTGCATTTTAGAGCATTTGGCGTAGTGGTTAAGGCTATGGATCGCCAATCCGGAGATGGCGGGTTCGATTCCCGTTCTGGTCGGGGAAAATTTCTCGAATCCCTGGGCATCATAGTACTTGCCTCACAATATACAAATTCATTCAATGGCAGACAAAGGAAGCCCTTCAATAAATAACTGTGGAAGTGCTCAAAGAACACTACATTGAAGTGAGGCAGGCCAAGTCCCAGTGTGGACGTAGGGCCATAAAGAAGAAGAAGAAGAAGAAGAAGAAGAAGAAGAAGAAGAAGAACTAACGTAAATACGTCTTTTACTTAACGTAGAATTATTCATAAATTCTCCATACATACACAAGCATGTACGTTTATCTGTGTTTGTAAACCAGTATTCTAATTATGTATAAAATATTAGTAAAAAATTGTTTTACTGGACAGAAGACTCCGACATGATTCGGTGTGAAAACGCAGTTTTATCCACAATTTCATACTTTTCTTATACAAACTGCGAAAGTGGTCCAATGGTGTGGAAAATGCGTAATATTCAATGTGTTATTATGTACCTTTCCACACGTTTTAATTAATATTGACCGATAGGAAAGTATAGAGTTTCAATTCAGTTTCAAGAAGCATTTAGAGCCTGACTGTAGCGACCTTACGAAAGAATGATAGTTCTATTTTGAAAATAGAACATCGCCAGGAATAAATTTGCAATATAGGTAGGTACATATGAGCAATCAATAATATCAAACTTCCGAAACAAACAACCTCCGCAGAGAGCATATTTTCCTGGCGCCCTTATTGGAATATCCAACCCGGAAGGTCCGAGCATATTTGCATACAGGCTGTTTACTCTTCCGAAAACAGAATTTTCATTGGCATATGGCAATCAAAGCCGGCTAGGCAGGCAGGCAGGCAGGCATCAGGCCTGGCGATCGATCCTGTTTGTCGTTATTTTTTCCCTCGTTTTCTCTACTTTTGTTTTTCCTCCCACTGGCTAACTGTGTTGGCTTCTCCGATGCCAACAGCCTGTCTGTCGACCATGCCAAATTGATGTCCTTCACAGCCGAGGGAGGGTGTGACAGGATGCGCTTTTTTTGCTTATTTTATGATCCTTGAGTTTTGTTAGTCTAAAAATCTTGCGATGGGTGAACAATTCGGCTATTATGCGATTTCCTCAAGACAAATTGACAGCAAAATAATTGAAACAGGTTCTTCAACATTTCTGCTTATATTTTTATGCGTTATCGGAAGTCCTGCAATCAGAAAGTTTCTGGGGATTTTCGACACACAAGAAGAATATTGTGCAACAATATGTAGTACTTCATATTATATTTTTTTGCCTAATAGAAAATGAAACACTGCCTTACCGCCTCGCAATGTGCGTCTTGGTCCAACATCTTCCATGAAGCATGGAACAAGCAGCACCTCCGGATGTGTGAGGATGAATATTAAAGCATGCCGGTGGTGAGTTTGCGAGAATTGGAATATGGAACAAATATCCGAATGTTAATAACATTCACCAGGGTCAGGATGTTTGGGCATAGCACTACTAACATAGTTAGAAGACTTTTTTGATCCAGGCTTGGAGAAAGGGGAGGAAAACGTGTTTGTTATTTAGGATCGCGACACAGGTAATACAAGGTTGGTAAGTAATTTTTTGTGTCCTTGAAATATTTGAACGTTAAACTCGATCTAACAACAAATGTCTTTCTCATTTTGTTTTTTGCCTTTCTCGTACACTAAGTGTACTGGAAAGGCTATATGTTCACTCCAAAAATGACTTTTTGATAGAAGGCCCGGAGGTTCGAGTCACATATACCAATCGACTCAGCTCGACGAATTGGGGTGATGTCTGTGTGTGTGTATGTGTGTATGTGAGTGTGTATGTGTGTGTACAAATAAACTCACATCACTTTTTGGCAGTAAACCTCAACCGATTTTAATGACCGACGGTTCATTCGACGCGGAATCTGGTCCCATTGTTTCCTATTGAAAATGGTTCGAATCGGTCCAGCCGTTCCGGAGTTATGGCCATTTAGGTGTTCCGGATCGGTACCCCTGAAAGGGGCCAGACATGAAAATGCCACAAACCTATACATGCGACTCATCAAATCACGGCATTTTCGATTATCCAATGAACGGTAAGCAGGAAAATATTCGCAGACCATATTTGAACCGGTAGTGTTCCGGAACCGGTTTAGGATGTCCCGCCGGAAGTGGCCAAATATAAAAGTGAACTAAACCCATGCATGCGACATATCACATCGCAGATTTTTCGATAACCTGATGAACGGTAAACAGGAAAATGGTCTCAGACCATATCTGATTCGGTAGTATTCCGGAACCGGTTCCGGATATCCCGCCGGAAGTGACAAAATATAAAAGTGAACCAAACCAATGCATGCGACACATCACCCCTTGCTGTTTGTTTTGTTTTCAACGATGTCGCTTCGAAATTAGGTGTGAACTGCCGGCTTATCTATGCTGATGATCTGAAAATCTATTTGGTGATTCGATCGATAGAAGACTGTCATCGTCTGCAAAATTTTATCGATCAGTTTGTTGAGTGGTGTCACCTGAACAAATTAATTATCAGTATTCCAAAGTGCTCCGTATTGACATTTCAACGTTTGAAACATCCGTTTCGGTTTGATTACCATATCAATGGAACCATTCTTCAACGGGTGGAAGAAATAACATATTTAGGAGTGACACTGGATCCGAAATTGACGTTTAACAATCACTATTCATCGATAATATCCAAGGCAAATCGTCAGTTGGGCTTCATTGCAAAAATCGCCAAGGACTTCACTGATCCTCACTGCTTGAAGTCATTGTACTGCGCGCTGGTACGACCGATTTTCGAAACCGCATCTGTTGTTTGGACGCCGAATGATGTTACTTGGACTCTAAGGATTGAACAAGTTCAGCGTAGATTCATCCGATTGGCTCTACGACATTTACCTTGGCGTGATCCACTAAACCTTCCAGCATATCCAGATAGATGCAGACTGCTTAGCATGGATACCCTTGCGAAAAGGCGGAAAATACAACAAGCGATGTTTGTAGCTAAACTGCTGGTGAATGACATTGATTCCCCTCGTTTGTTGTCAATGCTAGATATTTGTGCTCCACAACGATCTCTACGGAATTGGTCATTGCTACAGTGCAGGTTTCACCAAACTACGTACGGTTCTAATGAACCGATGACATCAATGGTTCGAACGTTTACATTGGTAGAGAGCATGTTTGACTTTGGAGAGACATTAGTGCGTTTTAAAAATAAGATAAGTCGTTCTTCCTTTTTATAGCTAATTTTTGTTGTGTAAATCTTAGGATTTTATTCATTAAGACTATGTAGTCAGATGGATTATAATAAATAAATGAATAAATAAATAAATAAATAAATAAATAAATAAATAAATAAATAAATAAATAAATAAATAAATAAATAAATAAATAAATAAATAAATAAATAAATAAATAAATAAATAAATAAATAAATAAATCGCTGCTTTTTCTATAACCTGATGAACGGCAAACACGAAAGTAGTCTCAGATCATATCTGAACCGGTAGCATACCGGAACCGGTTCCGGGTGTCCCGCCGGAAGTGGCCAAATATAAAAGGGAACCAAACCCATGCATGCGATACATCAAATCGCCGCGTTCTCTATAACCTGATGAATGGTAAACAGGAAAATAGTCTCAGACCATATCTGATCCGGTGGTATTCCGGAATCGGTTCCGGATATCCCGCCGGAAGTGACCAAATATAAAAGTGAACCAAACCCATGCATGCGACTTATCAAATCGCAGATTTTTCGATAACCTGATGAACGGTAAACAGGAAAATAGTCTCAGACCATATCTGATTCGGTAGTATTCCGGAACCGGTTCCGGAAAAATGGAAAAATAACATGTAGACGCAAAAGCAAAACCGCGTTCTTGAGATAAATAATTAATACTTTAGTCAAAAGCTACATAATGGCAATGTGTTTTCCTTTCATGGATTTGACTATGTAATTGTTCATTATTTGAAAAACAAGTTTTCACAGTATAATGACTCAAGGTGTTTAGAATAAAATATTTTTCATGTATTATTGTATAAAAAATATAGATATTTTGTTGATCGTTTGCTAGTAAGCTTAGTATTTTAGAATGCGTTTGATAGTTTTGCTATTACTTGAAAACCATTCAACATATTTTAATGAAATTTTTACACAGTCATCTACGCATACTTCTCCGATACGCCTGAAAATTTTATCTTCTATCCTCAAAGACAAAAAAATTGTGACTATTTGTAGGAGATGCAATAATTTACAATATGCGCTTTTAACAGTTTTTGCATGAAAAACCTTCAAAAAAAATTTTGTTATACACCCCCCGATGGATGTTTTCCACCGACCCAGCAAATTGAAGGGAATGGCCCAAAGTATCACTGGGCAAAATTTCAGACTTACTTATTTTTTTGTTTTAAAGTTGCTCTATAAACACACCGTGAATCAAATTTAGAAGGGAACTGAACCCCATAAGGTTTCTTCCGAAAACCTGATGAACGGTTTTCAAGAAAATCGCCTCAAATTACGCTGGAGACCGCCGGTAGTGTTCCACAACCGGTTTCGGATGTCCCTCCGGAATTGGTCAAATGTAAAAATGAGCCATGTAAATGTTCCGAAACCGGTGTAGAGTGCCCACTGGAAGTGGACATATATAAAAGTGAGCGGTACATAAAATCTCTTTTTTGTCAGTAACCTAATAAGAAAATAGGCACAGTCCACAGAAATTACTACCGGTAGTGTTTTAGTTCCGAGTAACCTGATTAACAGTTAGCATTCACATAACAGCCCACATTCAAATATGCCGGTAGTGTTCCAGAATCATTTCCGGGGGTCTCGTCAAAAGTGACCAAATATAGAGTATGCCAAACTCATGCATGGAACACATCAAATTGCGATATTTCGATAAGCTAATGAACGGTAAGCAAGAAAATAGGCTCAGACTACATAAGAGACAGAAGCAGCGTTGGGTGCTCCAGCGGAATTACGAAAGTGAACTAAATCAATGCAAGTGATAGATATGTGTGAGAGAACCAAAAACCTAAAACACTAAAGAGGAATTCCACGGAGTCATGTCAGTCGATCCTGAGCGACCATTTCATAAATATCTGAAACTTTGCACAGTTTTTCAATTTCATATAAATCGCCATTTTTCGATATTAAACCTTCATATTCACTCACGACTAACTTTTCAAAAGGGTGTATGCGAAAATGGTTCAAAAATATTCTAAAAGCTGTACAGCAAAAACGGATTGTTCGATTGTTATGAATTTTTCAGCAAAGTTAGATAACTAAATTATGATTCCTCAGAAAAAAAAACACTGTAAAAAAATTCTTTTTTTACTTTAAAAAATATGATCTTTGTCACAAAAACTCAAATATCTCAAAACCCTATCTTTTTACCAACGTCATTTTTTTAGGGGAAATGGCCCATTATATCAGCTATCTACCATAAAATTTTGGTGATGGTAAACTGATAAATAAAAAAGTTATGACATTTCAAACATTTCAAATTTTTTTACATTTAGTAACAAAAAAATTTTTTTTTTGTGTAAATTATTTCGAGAATTATATTTTGATGCTGATTTTATTGTAAAGGCTACCGCCTGAATTAAACAAGTTGTTTTCATGATATTTGAGTTGATTATTCATAATTACTTTAGTATCTATTTGAAACTTAGACGCGATCCAGTGTTGTGATCAAAAATATTGAGAGTGTCATACTTTTTATTGTACGTGACTGGTGAAAAAATCCCTTGATAGTGTTGAAAAACTGTTGATTATAAGAAAAATGGAATTAAACTTTTTTTAAGACAAAAGCTGTATAAAAAAAGTTTTATATACGCGTAAACGTCTAGTTTATCTGCAAAAAAAAATACCTCTTAGAGAACAGACTTTATGATCGGAAGAATGCGAGTAACATCAACAACAAATGCATGAGAGGTACATACCACAGACAAACAGACGAAACGCCTAGAACAATTTTAGTGAAAATCCATCGCCCAGTTCACACTACCACCACCTGGTGGAAATGTTTCACGAAACACTGCGTTGTGCAATATCGTCATCAGAAGGCGCTAGTGTGAAACGTCAAACGCAAAGAAAAACGATGGGCGCTCTTCTGGTTATGAAAGCTACAACCAAGATTCAAAATGATCGTTAAAGGCGTGGTCAATGAAAATTTCGTCAGTGTTACGTATGTTTGTCTGTATACATACCATGACAATGCTCCCGAATAAGCAAAAAAATACTACCGCTATGGATATTAAAAATTGTATAGTGAATTTTTTCTTCAGCCACCCACCAACACCAAACTAGTCAGTTAAAACTAATAAGTGATTTTGTTTATTATAATCTAACGAACAACATGAACAATCGCTTTCTCAAAGGTCTTCAACTCAACGCTCTCTTGTAGACCGTTTGATGAAAAAAAAATGTTCAAAAGAGTTACGAAATCTCACCGAAAGCACCATAGATAAACCCAAATGTCCATGCATTTGCACGTCCAGCCGTCTAGAATTTGACAAACGAGCCATCTGTATATCATCGGTAAAGCAGGGCGCAGGAAGTTCAAAAACGACAACAACTGAGAAATTGCCAGAAGTGCTACGTGCAGAGAGTCATGCCACCGTACCATCAGCGACATCTGTTTAAACAATTTAATTACGCCCCTTTTCAAAAATGCTTTGAAATATTCTTCAACATCTATACCCATTTCAATATTTTTAACGTTGCAAAACATGATTTCAACATTCATCTTGAAGAAGAGGGAAAACACTTGTCCTCAAATGTAACAGCAAATTAATGAATAAACGACCAATGCGCGGAGAGCGTGATAAAATCGGAACATTACTGTGCATAGTATATTATATGTATACTAGCTGTACCCGGCAAACTTTGTCTTGCCTACTGCGTTTTTTTGACGTTTCAAGTTTCTATCCAAGACCAAGTCCCCCCGGTCACAAAGTATGGATGTTCAATTTTCAAAAACTCTCATTTTTTCCATGCTTTTCACCTCATAAACCTTCCTTGGGTGAAAACTAACAGTACAAAACTAAGACGATCAAAATCGGACCTTCCGTTTGCAAGCTATGCGCGGTCCCACGTATGCCACTGCATTTTTATATATATATAGATATAGATAGATATAATATATAATAAAAACAACTTGTTTTACTCACGCAAGGCCATTAACAATAAAATCAGCATCAAACTGCGATTTCCGGTCGAAATAATTTACACTAAAAAAAATTATTACTAAATGTGAAAATTGTGAAATGTTTGAATTGTCATAACTTTTTTGTTAATAAGTTTATCATCACCAAATTTTTATGGTAGATTGCTAATACAATGGACCGTTTTCTCTAAAAATTTACGTTGGTAAAAAAGTAGGGTTTTGAGATATTTGAGTTTTTGTGACAAAAATGATATTTTTTAATGTTAAAAAAGATTTTTTTTCACAGTGTATATTTTCTTAGGAATCACCATATAGTTGTCTAACTTTGTTGAACAATAAAATCAGCATCAAATCGCGATTTCCGGCCGAAATAATTTACACAGAAAATTTATTTTTTTACTAAATGTAAAAATTGTGAAATTTTTGAAATGTTATAACTTTTTTGTTTTTTAGTTTACCATCACCAAATTTTTATGGTAGATTGCTAATACAATGGACCGTTTTCCCTAAAAAATTCAAGTTGGTAAAAAGATAGGGTTTTGAGATATTTGAGTTTTTGTGACAAAAATGATATTTTTCAATGATAAAAAAGATTTTTTTTCACAGTGTATATTTTCTTAGAAATCACCATTTAGTTATCTAACTTTGCTGAATAATTCATAACAATCGAACAATCCGTTTTTGCTGTGCATATTTTTGAATATTTTTGAACCATTTTCACATACACCCTTTTGAAAAGTTAGTCGTGGCTCTAAATAAAAATTTGATATCGAAAAATGGCGATTTAGATGGAACTGAAAAACTGTGCAAAGTTTCAGTTCAATAGAAAATCATGAATTAAAAAATTTCCTTAATTTGGATGCTGTTGCTTGGAATCGCTCTAAAGCGATTTCATCAAATCACACCATTTTAGATTCCTGAGATGTAAATATACAGTAGGATGGATCAACGTTGTATGGAAAAATTGAAACAGCCTCGAACATTTTTTTTAAATCACTATTTGCGTCTGATTACTGCGCAAAATTTAGATGCTACTGAAGGGCGAGCTCTGTAATGTGGTTAATATTTGAATGGGATATAGCATTGACAATTCAAATTACTACATTACAAATTTTACCTGAAACTTGTAACCAATGATAATAAAATATAGTCAAAATGTGCAGAAAAAACTTTGTCAAAGTGATCTGTGAAAAAGTTTAATCCTGGCTTGTAATTGTAATCTTGGTATGGATCAGCCTCCAGTGAGGGTTGTCAAGCAGTCAACTGAAAGGACTGATACTTTCAGCTCTGCCTATGCGTTGAACATAACGTCGGAATAAGTGCCCCAATTCGATGATGACCTTGATAAAATTCTTGATTTTCCAAATAAAGTATGTAAAGTAATAAAGTCCCAGATTGCTGTTATGCGAATTTCCTCCTTCTCGTCCATTACCAAAGCACAGATATTTGGGGCAGATCACTGACTCTAAGACAAGATTGATTGCGCCGACGGAAAGATCATGAGTACCCGAGTAGAAGTAAAAATCAGAACAATATCATCATAGACTTAATAGTAAGATATGAATGTCAGGAACAAATTCGATTCGATTTGTGACGCCAGTTTTCCCCCATGTTTCCCCCAGTAAAATCGCCCAATACTGGTTTTCTTAACGCGACGCTTCTAATGTCAGTTTGCCCCACCCATTTTCATCAAAATAAGACTGCCCGCCAATTTAGTGACCATGACAACGAGCGAATCGCGCTTGTTTATTGACGTGTCGGGGAAGGAAAAATTGCAGCACAACTTCCATAATTAACTTTGATTTGTTTTTAGGAAATGTTTAATGGATTTAGGAGATCCGTCCAGCTGTAACTTTACCGGTGTGGCTAAAGGAGTAATTTTGTGTTGTCCCGGTTGCGGAAATCCTTCCGAACAAAGTAGTTGGTCTTCTGACCAGTTAGTCCACTTGGGGCCGGACTGCCGGAGAATAGACATATCGTCCGGAGGAACCTCAGAAATGGTATCAGAGGGAAATTTTTGGGTTATCCTCGAGCCAGCGGTTCGAATTCTCACGCAGGTTTGCTATCACTTGAGTCGGAATTAGTTTTACACGGTGGTGGTTCAATGCGACCCCCACGATTAACCAGCTGCTTTACATACAATTGATCTCTTTTCCGAAATATAGTACCCTTCAAAAATCAACTGAGTTGGTTGAAAGTCAGCATTTCAAATTTTGTTCTCAACTTTACCAAGGCACCATGTTACTATTAAGTTTATGATGTTACTCTTAAAAAAGTTCATGCCGCCAACCGGTCTTGAACAAAGAACCCTATGGTTGACATGCTCACATGCTGATCACTCGGCCGTAAGAGTGACCGAGGACAAAACGCATTCAAGAGACTTTTGTGGTGTGATGGCCCTTGCCATGGTTTTTTAGTTTGGCTGACTTAGTTTACTTTGATAATGATGGGCGGAGCAAACTGACATTAGAAGCGCCGCGCCAATAAAAATAGGATTGGGCGAATTTACTGGGGGAATGACTGGCGTCACAACAAAACCGCTACCTGCATATTGATTGTTGATATCATCATTTGATATTCCTCAGTGAAGTACTCAAGATCATAATAAGCTATTGGTTTGTTTGACATAAGAGATAAAAGATCAAAAATTAGTAAGGGGAAGAACATAATAATATCTCATTTTGATGTTACAAGATCAGACTAATATCTGGGGAGATCTGGGCTGTAGCACATCCAACCAATATCATAAAATGATCTGACAGATGGATTAGAGTAAAAAAAAAGAAAAATGGCCGCGACCAGAATCGAACTTGTGACCTTGTGAATTATGAGCAGTGACATTACCACTGCACTACGATTCATATCTGAAAATAGGAGGTAACAAGAACATCAAGTTCTACGTTTTCCAAGGTGTTTGAGAGTCATGGTAGTTGTGTTGGTTTGGTCCCGCCATGTTGTAGATGAGTGTGTGAAAGAGCTAATTATGATCTTGAATAGTAGTTTTCAGATCTTACAATTTTCGGATGTTATAGATGAATGTGTCAAAGAACTGATTTTGATCTTGAGCAGTAATTTTCAGATCTTTCGAATTCTGGATGTTTCAGATGGAAATGTGAAGAGCTAATTTTGATCTTGAGCAGTATTTTTTAGATTTATCAATGATAAATGTTCTATTGCAGAATATTAATACAATTTTCACCCAAAATTTGTGAACTGACATAATGTTATGGAAAAGAAAATTGAATTATGGCTATTTTGCTTATTTTCCTAAACTAAGAGAGCACTTTTCTTCACATTTCATGCTCTTTCTCTGAATTGTTAACAAAGCTAGTGATCCAAACTTTAAAAACGACAGGCGTAGAAACACGTTTGGTTTATTTTGCGCCTAAAACAGGACGAATTTCCACTAATAGGACGCAATCAGTGAAGTACTAGATTGTAGTAATGAGCTGATTTTTTGTATGGTGAGAAGGTAAATCTAGTATGTACTTCACTGAACGTGCTCTATTGTGAACTGTCACCCAGAAAAGCTTTGGAAACATTTGGAAGATCGTAGTCGTCACGACTGTCGTCTGTTCGTATACCCCATGCAGAATCGCTACGCAATTCTTTATTATATCAACGAACCTAACCTCAAAATGACTGACAATTCTCAGGTCATTTTGACAGTTGTAACATGAGCATGAAAAGAACGGCAACAAGATCGATACAGTAGAATATATTATCCGTCTTTTTCGTGTATGTGTGTGGCCTGTCAAAATGACCTGAGAAGTGTCAAACAGTTTCATGGCTAGCTTTGTTGGTGTAATCAAGAATTCGTTGGTTGAAACTCAAAAAGCTTGTCGTCTGCAGCGGTATGATTTGTTGAATCTAGAATCAAACGGTCCGTTTTTCGAAATGAACGTATTTTGCTTAGCGGGCCGATAATGTTCCCAAAATGTCCGGTGATTCATTTATTGGATTCGTACCACAAATGCAAGCTCGACATCGAGGTCCAGCTCATGTTGTCAACGGACTCAATTGGGAAGCCTCTGCTGGTTTACTCACAGTGAAATAAAATAATTATAATCTGGGATTAAGAAATCTATCAGATAGATTCAGTATATATTTGTATGCTTTTTTTAAAGAAAAGCAAATATCAATTATATGCAGAGTAATCGGCACATAGGTACTCTGTTTTTTTTTTGTTCAATTGCCGCATCCATAAACCCGATTATTGAAAATGAAGGCCACTTCTACTTCCTTTTTGTCCCAGTGCTCGTTTGTAAAATTTGTGGTGTACATAAGGGAATATCTATTTATTATATAACGCTAAATTCGATATTTTTGAACTCGGTGGTTGGTTCATTAGGATCTGGCGGAATCCATAATGTGCTTTTGTATGATAACTCCAATTTTTTGTATGGGTCGTAACGCTAGGCTGTATTCCCTATTCCCCTGGAGCGTTACGGAATTTATTGAACCCCTATCTCCTGAAGCGGACGGCGCATAATGAAAGTTGAAAACTTAAAATAGTTTTTATGCGCAATGTTGGGAAATTTCGACATTTATACAGCGGGTTGCACTAGGCTTTCCAAAAATCAAATTAAGTACTAATTTTGAAATCATATCACGATGAGATATTGAGCAGATATTTGGCAACTTTTTGAATATCTCATCAATATCATATTAAGATATAACATCAAAATTTGATCGTTTTAAGATATGATTATGATATTCACGTCTACCCGGGTACATATTCGACGAGAAAGGCATTATCATCACTAGGTGGATTAATCTGGTTTTTTTTTCTAAAGTATTTCTCATTTTGTAAAAAAAAAAAAATAAAAGTGGTTTTCTGCTTACTACGCCATGACGCTTTTCAACGGCATGCAATACATGTTGGTGCTCATACACATGCCAGGTCAGAATGCAAATCCAAATGTATCCGGCCCACAGTCACTGCGCCTTGTGCAGCAGTAATGGTAAAATTCAATTCCTAATTGAGTTGAAGTAAGGGAATATTCTGGTTGAGATGCTTGATATCCTACCCAAAGTTTGCTACTCTTTCCTAGGCATTTTCCTAAATCGACACAATCTCGACTGCCGCTGGAGGGCACTTTGGGCACCAGGTTCAATTTATCCGATCGAACCGGAAGCTCGGAAGTTTATAAATATGAAATTATGTGGTTCAGCAAAGTCCCACACTTACTTTAAATGGAAATGCTTTCATGGCCGTTCGTCGTCGCATCCTTCTTTCTCCGATTTTCCCGATCCGTACAAAACATTTTCTATCGTACTACCTCAGTACGACCAACACCTAGCAAAAAGAGACAGTTCCATCCTCCATATATCCCTTGGGGTTGGGAGGTGCACACAGCAGCGTCTATGTGGCGCAAAGTATGGCCTCCAGCAAGCAGAGCAGAATTCCCATCACGTCGTAAATTTTAAAGCTATCGAGTGCAAATCAATGAATATAAATTCGACGGGATACACTTTGCTCATATCGGCAGTGGCATCTCGGGGGCCAAACCAATAATGATTCAGCGGCGAGGGACTGTGCTGCAAGGAAGGATGCAAGCAGCCAGCGAGGTGAAAATAGACGAAGAATTCCTGTGAGCACTACTCTTGGGTGTTACTTTCGAAAGGGGTCATGGCTCTCTCCTGGATGGGTATCGGTTGCCATGTTCGTTTTATAGACACAGCCACCGCTATCACGTTCCATGCCTTTCCGCAGAGTTGTTTCGCCGCGTCGTCTACCGTCTCACGATAGTGGATGGAGCTAATCTGATTTATATTGCAACGTAACATGAAGCGGAAGGGGCCTTGAAATTCGTTGAACAAAGATCCCGAATCATCAAGACAAGGGGTTTCTCCAGCAACGCCACATCATCAAGAGTACAGAGCACGCAATGAAGCAGAAATAGAGCCGGAGGTTTTAGTGGAATGCGAAGCTAGTGAACCGAACGATATAATATATCATACATTATATGTAGGGGAGAGTGTTCTGGTACGCACTTATAAAATTGTTTAACCAACGGGTTTTTCACTCTTTTTATAATTAACTTGTTTTCTAATATACCCAATACTACTAACACTGTAGCGTCTCCAGTTAGCCTAAGGGTTAAGGCTATGGTTCGCCAACCCGGAGACGGCGTATCATTGTGGTTGCCTCACAACCAGTGATGGCATTTTCCTCTGTGTACAAAAAAGCAAGTGTCATGTCACACATATTATATCAGGTATCAGAAGGCCGGCTCCAGAGGCACGTTATCCTCCATTTGGGACATTTGTGCCGTCGCCAAAATAATAGCTTATTTCATCATCTACCTGAGGGAAAAGGAAGGAAATAAGGATAAAGATGGGGATAAGGACAGGTAGGGAAATAGAAAAAATACCCTGGAAGAGGATACTAACGCATAAGCGTACCACAATGGGTTCAAACAGCGCCCTGAAAAGGGTATTGTAATAACGCATAAAGCGAAAGCGAGCCAATAGCTCTTTACCACAGCGGGTTAAGAACAACAGAATATCCTGATTATTCAGGTCTCTGAAGTCATTTTCACTTAATAAGTGTTTACCCAATACTCGGAAGCGCAGTTGTGCAAAAACTGGACAGTTACATATAAAATGATACGAAGTTCCATAATCGGATTCACAGCTATCACATGCAAATGAATCAGCTTGCTGAATATTCACCATGTATTGGCTGAGTCAGCAGTGGCCTGTCAATGCTTTGACCAGCATGCTGCAATTCTGCTTTGACAGATTTGTAAGATACTTCGCCACCCTTGGAGAAGGCTCAGTACAATACAATTTGGTTTGACGACATGACTCCAAACTATTCCAGTATTGTCTGTGTTGAGTGGCAGCCCAGGTGTGAATCTGAAGCTTTACCCTACACTTCGATATCAGAATAGCTGGCTCAGGGCCAGTGAAGTCATGTGATGCTCCAGTGTGAGCTAACTCATCAGCCAATTAATTTCCAGCGATGGAAGAATGGCCAGGTACCCATACAAGGCGAACAGCGTTTGCTGAATTCAGCTCCTCGATTTGAGTTCGACAAGCGATAACTATCTTCGACCTGGAGTTGGCCGAAGCAAGTGCTTTAATAGCAGCCTGGCTATCTGAACAGAAGTATATTACTTTGCCCATTACGTGCTGCTGAAGTGCTGATTGCACTGCGCACATAAGAGCAAGGATTTCGACCAAGTGAGTAAGACTGATACAGCCTTAGCTCACGAGAATAAACACCAGCATCTGCCGTCTGAAATACTTCTCTCCAGATAACCAGATGTCCACTCTTCCCGGGAAGTGAATTTCGTGGAACATATCCTATACGGAAAATTACAAGCAATTGTAAGATCACTTGGAGCAAGGACAATTTTGTCCCAATTCACCAAAAGTGGAAACAACGAGGTGTGTGTTGACGTGCGGTTCACAGAAGTTTCCTCTAGTAGACCGAGTACCCGTAGATGGTAAGTGCAAGAAAGTGCTTCTTGTTTGAGATGAATGTGTAGTGGAGCAACGTCAAAGAGAACTTCGAGCGCTGCCGTGGGAGTTGAAGAGAACGCTCCAGACATCGCCATTAAGCACATCCTTTGGAGATGGCCTAATGTTGATTGGACCGTTCTCATTTCGCCCTTTTGCCACCACACAAGACATCCATAGGCCAATATTGGCCGAACAACAGTTGTGTAGATCCATTTGATATACTTGGGTTTTAGACCCCAAGTTGTGCCAAAGGTTCGCCGGCATTGCCCGAAGGCCATACAAGCTTTCTTGATTCTGAACTCAATGTTGGGTGTCCAGGACAGCTTGGAATCAAGAATGATTCCAACGTACTTTACATGTTCAGCCACATTGATTTCAGAATCAAAGAGACGCAAAGGTCGAACGCCATTACGATTTCGCCTTTTCGTAAAAAAGCACAATAGATGTTTTACTCGGATTAACCGAAAGGCAATATTGGTGACACTAACCCTCAAGCACCTGAAGGACGCTTTACTTCAGGCCGAAAAGGGTGGTGATACACATACCAACAAACAATGCTAGGTAGTCGTCGGCAAAACCATAAGTAGGAAAACCGCTATTATTGAGTTACCTCAATAACGTATCTCCGAGATTCTACAAAAGCGGCGACAGGACTCCCCCTGGGGGCATCCACAAACACTCAATTTCCTAATCCCTGCTAGACGCAATGTCGAGAAGAGATATCGGTTTTTGAGCATTTGATGAATCCAATTGGAAATCATTGGAGATATACCATGACTCCGTGCGGCTTCCAATATGGCATCGAAAGGCACATTTTCAAAGGCACCCTCGATATCTAAGAAAACACCCAAACAAGATTGCTTTTGAGCGAATGCTTTCTCGATATCGTAAACAACCTTGTGTAACAGAGTCACAGTGGACTTATTGTCGGGCCGCCACCAAACCGGACTTCGCACAATCAAGTCGCGACGCGACCCAACTCGCGACGTTTTTGAATCATGTTAAAAGTAGTGCGCATCCTTCCCGTTGTTGTCAGCAACACAGCGCACTAGATGCAAAACAGATGCGACACTTGTGGTCCAAGGAAATGACAATTTTTGATTGAATGTCTGTCGTCCTGATTCCTACCGGATAGACAATACCAGATTGGTAGGCATGTTGGTGCACATGAAGAGGCACATTGGCCAGATGAACATCACGGATGCGATGATCCACAATGCGTTCTAGACATTTCAGAAGAAAAGAGGTCAAACTGATAGGTCTGAAACTCTTTGCTTCTTCATACGACGCACGACCCACTTTCGGAATAAACTTCACAGTAATATCCCGCCAAGATTTGGGAATACACCCTGTAGCAAAACTGCAAACAAGTATTTTTTTCGAAACATGTTTTAATAATCAAATCCCTTCTGAAGCAAAATAGGATAAATCCCATCTGCCCCAGGAGATTTGAAAGTAGCAAAGCTATTAAGTGCCCACTCAATCGATTCTATAGTTACAATACTCCGAGCCAAAGCCAGGGAATCGTAACTACAAGAAAAAACATCAGGTTCATCCAAAGATGTAATATCCACACCAGTGGCGTAGCCAGAAATTGTCTCTGGGAGGGGTTTTCAACGGTCAATGGTACCTTTTTTGATTAGACATTTACATTTTGTAAAATGTAATGAGCAATTGTATTCGTAGTTTGAAAATAGCGGCGCAGCCGAAAATTTTTTCGTCGCAAAGCGCTTTATACTGAAATTTTGTTCTACAAATTTTGGCTCTGGGGGGGGGGGGGGTTTAACCCCCCCCCGTGGCTACGCCAGTGATCCACACATCCAGGGCATTCCAGAACTTCCTCATCAGAGGAAGTCAGATCACCATTTGGCAAACGAAGTTCGTTCACTCGAAAATCCTTAGATTTCGCAAGGCTTTTGTTTAACCGACTGACTTCACCCAAGCTGGAAACATTTGTACAAAGGTTTTTCCAGCCGGATCGTTCAGCAGACCGGAGAGCTTTCCTGTAGGCCTTGCGAGCCGACCTGAAAGCCTCCGAACCAGCCGAACGACGTCTGTTCGCGTCGAGTTTCGCCAGATCAGAGTTCCACCAAGGGGTTCCTCCCCTGATAAAAAATATCATAAAAATACGATAAATTTTATTGTTACAACACCATTTTTTCGAAAAATATTCACCATTAAACGTATTGTAATTTACACGGCACACTCACCATCACCGCTATTGTTCTATACCATTCGGCGAATGGTAAATGGCACTTTTACAATAAAAAACGGTGGTCGTTATGTGTCTTAACCATAAAATTTTGAGAAAACTTTCATACACTTTTTCGCGAAAAACAATAGAATGTATTGTGTTTTTATGAGACATTTTTAAGGCAATTTTCAAAAGAAAACAATATATCCTAATGTTTTTTCATTGTTTTTACAATACAAATACAATTAATTGAATGGCGTCAAATGAATCGTTGTTACAATAAAAATACAATATTATTTGTTGTTATTTGTAAGCAGTTTTCGCTTTTGAAAATCCATAGAATTTAAATTTCTCGCTAACATTTATATCCAGCATTTACGAGCACTAACGGCCGCCAGAATGATATGCACATTTTATAATAAGAATCAAACACTCTGATGTCTGACTGATATGTATTGCTTGGCAGCTGTTGATAAGATCTATCTTCAATCTTTTCATATAACTGCCAAATATCACAAGTCAGAACTCAGGTCGTATGATCCATACAATAAATCGTTCACAATTCATGTGGCCATTAGTATCTGTAAATGCTGGAGAAAAATGTTACCGAAAAATATGAATTCTTTGGTATTTCAAAGGCGAAATCTGTTTACATAACAACAAATATTATTGCATGTTTATTATAACATCGTCAATTGAACCCCATTAAACTAATTGTATTTGTATTGTTATCAATGGTAGTTTACTATTTACTAGATTCCTTTAATTTATTGGAAAACATTAGAAAAATCATTGTTCATCTTTTTCTTGTCGTAACATCCTCACTTGGCTAAACCTGCTTTTCAGCTAGTTTTCTATAAGTACTTCCTCAGTTTCTCATTGAGAGCTTCCTCTGCCAACACGGCTTGACGTCTGTCAGTCGTTGAAGTTTTAGCGAATAACATTCGATAACCGAAACATCTACTGTACTCAAATTTAAAACGAAAACTATAAAAAATATGTCAAGGGATTTTGTATTTGATTATTGTTCCTACAGTTGAAAATCGGATTTATTGACACTCGAAAATCGATTTTTCTCCTAAATCGTGCGTCGGACGTACGTCGGACATAGTGCGCTGGATAGAAGACCAGGTCCGCTGTCCAGCGCACTATGTCCGACGTTAGATTTCCCGTATGGATTTGGAGAAAAGGCGATTGTCGCGTGTGGGGAAACTTCGGGTTTCAACCGCGACGACATTATACAAACATGATCTAAGCAACAATAATATTTATTGTTATTTATTTGTTACGAATTGTTTTCAAGTGTAATTGAGAAATAAACTCTTTTTTAATAAAAAAAAAAGTCCATGAGAACTTTTCAGGCACTTTTGCAACTATATAAAAACAACTTAAATTAATTTTTACTGATAGTAACTTTAAATTATTATAGAACTATTGAAAAACAATCGAATCAATTAGTCACTAATAAAGCTAATGTTCACCTATTGTACGAACTATATAAGCTTGATTTCTATTGTAAAAAGTAACAATATATCTACTATGTGTTTTATTGTGAACAATAAAACCAGTCATATGTTAATAATATTTACCATGTAATGAATGGTAATTTTTTATCCGGGTCTTGTGATCTTCACAGACCGTAGCGGGCATGCTTCTTTAAAAGCTTCCATGGTGAAGGTCGGTTTTTAAATTTTTTATGTTAACCCTAAAAGGGATACCTGGGGTCCATTGGACCCCAGGCGCCTTTCAGAGCTCGTCTTTGATGGAACACACTCAGCGAGATGACGAAACTGGGGCCATGAAGCTATCCCTTTTAGGGTTAAGTAATGCAAGATCTGTACTACTTAAGTACTCCATCAAACTGGAGCCTCTCAAGTTAATGTCTGAGATGCCCCAGATGATATGGTGAGCATTAGCATCACTGCCAACAATTAGCGGAAGGCCTTTTGAAGTGTATGTAACATGCGATGACTTGTTTGAAAGCATCCACATACATCTCTGGTGGTTAGTTCAGAGATTAGTGTAGCAACTATTGCGTTGTTGACAAGCACACAGGCTCGAGGCATGACACTCGAGTTTGCCATTTCATGTTTACTGAAAGTAGCAAACACAGGGTTCACAAGGTTTCCTAGATAGAAATTCCCCTTCCGTAAGCAAGGTTCTTGGACCAAGGCCACTTTGGCTGAGCCAATAAAAAAAAAACTAGGTAAGATTGAACTCTTTGCAATAACAGCGCAACAAAGAACAGCAGCAATAAAACCAGATCGGTATCGATTGGAAAACGCCAAATGCGAGGATACACAGAATACACTGTGTAAATCGCACAATGCGAAACCATATATGTAGGTGAAAATTTAAACTAATTAACAAAATATTCATAATCCCGTCCTTATTTAGCCTCAAGTGAGACTAAAGAAGGGCAGCCGATTGTCTCGGAGAAACACAAGGTCCACTGCACCATTGCTCCGGTTAACGCAGTAAGGGCAACATACTGTGGAGGGCGCCCTGGTACTCCACAGGCTCCATTTACGGTTAGGTTTTTATTAGACACCCACGCCGCAGCCATTCATTCCTAGGCACGGTAAGCATGAAGCCGCATCACACCATGAATTAGGGGTCACCTGTTGGTGAATTATTACCACCGGAACAGGCGGTCCGTAGTGTTATTCTTAGCCAATTGAGACAATCCCTACCGACACTACACAGCTATCTAGACTGAACAAGAAAAGAAGTTAATATTGATAATCAACTTCATACGGATACGGACTCCTACAGCCGCCAGCATCGCCTGCCAACGACGTAGCTCGGCCGCCGCCTTGCAGCTCGAGTATCCCGCTCGGTTGCGGATTGAAAGTGTGCTTCGGTGGTGGGTCGGTATGTCTACGTTGTGGCTGCTGATTGTGAGTTTGTTATGGTGGTGGATCTCCCTCTCTCGCTCACTCTGGGTTGCGCATGGATTGGTCCGTGCTGTGGTGGAGTACATACGACGGAAAGCTCCAAACAAAAGGCCCTACAGGACAAAGCGGGAATTAGAAATCAATCCTAATAGAATTTCTATTGGGTTTTACCTCCGAGGAGAGCCTCTTGATTTTCCTTCCTCTTCCTTCGTGTTGAGCTGGATCGGACTGCGCCTCACTGTCCCGGCGAGATTCTCGTTTCTGCTGGCTAATTTTGAATTCAGATTTTAGTGGAATGCCATGCATAGGCTGCAATTGCTGTTACGACGTTCGACTTCGACTGATGATAGTGGCGAACCCAAGTAACAATTCAAAACCGTTGATAAGCATGCCAGTTTAACAAATGTTCTATAAAAGCGCCAATAGTTGAACAAGCATATGTGTTGATCAAAGTAGTGAATAAGCATTTCAAACAGTGAAAATAGCAACTTTGTTCATCATATAATTGGTAATTGAACAACAAATTGAACAAAAGTTTAAGGAAAGTTGTTTAGAAATGTCCACCAATTGCCTAAGAGGTTTGTAATAATGTTAGAACACAGGCTGTTTCCAACGCATCGGATGCCGCTATTCCACATATGATTCACAGTGGAATAAAAAGCTTAAACGTAGTTTAACAAAACTTGCTTAATCAGTTTTTTCAGCTGCTGATTAGTAATGTAACAGTATCACTTAATTGTCATTGTTCGCCATGTTTACATTTGTCTACGCGGTTGCTGATTACAAGAATTGATCATCACACATGAGCCTTGCTGCAACAGCACATAATTATATTTCACTATTTCAAACATTACAACTCACCTATTCACCAAAAGCAGCGAAACTACGGAAAACACCGTTGAACGGCAACTAAAGAGTCTACTGTAGCCGACATCGATGAGTAGTTCTCCCACCATTTCGTTTCTACGCCATAACACGAATCGAACGTCAAATATCGAATCCTTTCAATCTTGGTCGGGCTCAGGATCCACTTAATGTCGGGAGATTTACACTTGGGTGCAAGGTTTTTTTCATTCCGGCATTATTAAGTGTCAAAAACTACACTCAGTTCACTTGTTTGGGTGTTGAAACTAAAATATGTTTGAACTGCAGCAAATTTAATAAACAACACCGTTGGCTACATAGCAGATTACACAGCTACTGTTAAGCTCCAGTAGCGCCGCTGATGAATAAGCGTTGTGGCAATGATTAAACAAACATTGATCAGATAGTTGAATAAAGATACTTAAGCGATGTTTATGCAACGCATAAACGGAAACGTATTCGACTCAATCTTTAAATACTGCTTTGATTCTTTCAATTCATGTGATCCAGATTGGAGAAAAACAAATGCAGACGGCAGCGAATCAGAAGGTCCCGAGTTCGAGTCTTGCCATGGTTGTGAGTTGTTTCATAAAAAATGTAATTGAAATGCATTTCAGTAGCTTATGTGAAGATTTATCAATGGAAATATGAAAAATGTGAATGATTAATTTATTTTTCCTATTTTTTTTTGTTACATTCATATTTAAGAAACGCTTACGAAGCATTTGTTCCATGGCATCTTTAAATATAAATAATTTTAATTACCATGTTTTGATTGTATTGCAGTGGAATGATCGTCGTAGAAAGTTTGTTATTATGACCCTAGCGGCTAGTTTGCTATAATGGTTTGAAAGACCTTTATTAGACGTTTATACAAAAAAGCATCAAACTACTTCATTTAATAAACGTTGAAGAAAAGTTTCTGATATTTTTTGAAAAGAGTGAATATTTTAGCGTTGAACAGCAGCTGTATAACCGAGGTACGACAATTGAATAAACATTAATTTCACAATGCTTATAAAGCGGTAGTAGTTGAACAGATTCTTCATTTCTGGGCTAACAAGAGTTGAAAAACAGTTTAATTTGAACTAAATCAAATATAATTCGACTTATTGTTTAACAACACTGCTTTGAGAAACCTTTCTTAAATTGAAAATTGTTTCTTGGGAATTTGATGATCGTTGTGACCCGTGCGTGGACGGGATCTAAAGGCAAAAGAACATTATAGTCTGGTTTCCACTGTGCCTTTACGCCATTTTACCTGTCAAGACAATGGCAAGCGACGCTCCACGATGTTTCTTGCGAATTTCAATATGATCGTCTTTTCCTTGATGGTGGTTTGACGGAGTCGTTCAATTGAACGTTGAACTGGAGTAAATGATGATTTTTAGCACTATGTATGATTTCCTGCACGTGAAACTCAAATTACCTGGTGACTTTAACTTGTAGACGGAATCGCTTTTGTCCACCCAACGATGATCAGGTCTTGCTGGTCGTTTGTCTCACGCACGTATACGTTCGGAGCCGGCACGAGTGATTCGCAACCTTCGGCAAACCGGTGCAACAGTCGAGTAGATTAAAATTCTCGCGTTTAGTATCATACAGGCGTATCTACAATGATCGATTTCTCTTCATCGATTTTCTCTTCGGAGTATTCTGGAAAATACGACCAATATTCGGATAATCTCTCGGTGTATTTCGGTGAAGGACGACTAGGACTAGCATCTAAAACAACAAAAATAACCGAAAATGATTTACCGGCAAAGTTATTAATGAAAGAGAAAATCGATGAGGAGAAATCGATCATTGTAGATACGCCTGTATGATTCTAAGCGCGAGAAATCTCTTTCAGAGCGCATGAGAGTGCGAGAGTTTTCGTGCAATTTTGTGAACATCGAATTGCTCCGAAAGCAACTTTATCTTTGTGGTAGTGTGCAGTGTTGCGTGATGCAATTATTGCAGTTCATGTTGCGAATAAATTGTAACATGCTCCACACGGCGGTGATATGACGAGAACACACAAACATGATAGGGGCTGTCCATTTATTACGTAAGGGAAATTTTTCGATTTTTCGACACCACCTCCCCCCCACCCCTTGGAAGATTTTTTGTATGAGAACCAAAATATTTTTGTATGGCTCGTAAGATTTCTAAAACCCACCCCCCCTCCCCCCATAAACCCTTACATAATTAATGGAGAGCCCCGTACAGTTTGCTCAGTCACTTTTTATTGGTGACTGATAGTACGGATTATGACACAAAACAGATATAAACTAATAGAATGAACGCACTGCGCTGCATGCCCAACGGTTAGGCTGACGAAACTATCGTACAATAAGGCAGCGCAGCTTGTTGGGGGTGATACACAAATTATGTCACGCAAAAATTGACCTTTTTCTACCCTCCCCCCCCCCCCTATGTCACACTTTTTATATGGGACCTCAATATTTTTTGTAAGGGTCGTCACGTTCTGCAAAACCCCCTCTTCCCCTAAAAGCGTGACGTAATATGAGTACGACCCCTTGTATCAATGCATCAATGCATTGCAATGGACCGTTTCTCACACGCTTCACAGCTTGGTCGGTTTGAAGCAGCCTGTGATGACGCCGGTCGACGACGTTGGAGCGAGATCGAACACCTCGTTATCCTGGAATTGGAATTGTGATCTACTTGGTTAACTGGGCACAATTTATGTTATGTGTTGCATGTTGATTGTTTGTGTTCTGTTTTGTGCATTTAAAATGTTTTATTTTGTTTTCGTATCTAAGTTCCTAAAAGTGGGCCCGATACGGAGAATGTAATGAACATTTATAAATTCCACTTATTGTATTTTGTAGCATTGGAACCCTACAAATGTTCATTTTATTGTTCGACACTTACTTGCTAAAAGTATGCCTCAGTGAATTCTGCGTAACCAAAATCCGCGCTGCCGTAACTCTTACGTGACAAATGTTACACTTGGGTAATATCTTTGGAAATATTTAGCAGTGCCTCCTCCAGAGAATCCTGTAGGATGTTTTCCTATAATACCTCTTATTTAACTCTGGATTCTTTTTGGGATATCCCCAAGTATTCTTCTGAAGATTCCTGCAGGAATGCCTCCAAAACTTTCAGGGATTCCACGCGGAATTCTTTCAACGGTTCCTCTCTTGATTTCTCCATAGATCCTGCCCGGGTTATTTTTCAGGGATTATTCCAGACTTTTTTCAAGGATTCCTCCAGGAATTTTATGGGCATCTCCTTCTGAAATTTGTCCTAGGATTTTATCATTGATCCGGCCCGGGTTACTTTATGGATTTCTACTGAGATTCCTTCATCTCAGAATTTGTCTTGGTATTCTTTCAGGAATTTTCTTCGGGATTCTTTAAGAGATCCCTCCCGAGATTCTTTCGGGGTTCCTCCAGAATGTTTAAAGGGACTCCTTATGAGATTCTTTCAGCGATTAGTCCAAGACTCTTCTGGGGATTCTGCCAGGATGCCTTCAGAAGTCTCCCAGGATTTTTTTATTCAGTCCTCCCAGAATTTCTTAATTGAATCTTCTCGATTTTCCAAAGGGCATTCCTGCTAAGATTTTTTTAAGGTATTGAGGAATTGTTTATCCAAAAGTGCACATGTTCACTCCATTTATGCGTAAAGTAGCACTTCCCCCTTCAGTAAGTCTTTTGCACACAATTCCGAGTATAGTTCCTGTATCGATTTTCATGCCGGAAGCCTTAGGGTGCTGGGTCGTTCTTCCCGATATAATGGAACATTTCATCAATACTTGCAAGCTTGAAAGCACCACAGGCACGGTGAAAAGTGAGATAGATTGTGTTTAATCTGCTTGCTGCCCTTGGCAACCGGTTCAATGTAATTGTGTTTCGATTATTGTCAATCTCGTTAAGCCTAAAGCATTGTGCTGGAAGGGAAACAGATACCTACCATGTTTGCACGCTAATGTTTTGCATATGGTCTGGAGGTACTCACATGTTCTGTGCAGCGATATCACTGAAATTGTCAGTATCGTTTTTTTTTACAATTTGTTGAATTAACAGGAAGCAGCGTCATGCGTATGAATAGTACTTAGCACAAGCAGATGTAGATCCTGAACAATGGAAAGCAGATATCGGCTTCAGGGCTTGATTTCACCCAAAAGCGGATTATTCTGTTTATGGCGGGCGTTAGCTCGCCTATAAGTTGTATTATTTGCTTGTGTTTGTTACGTTTCGAGGGCTTTGACTTTTTTTTATTGTGCATCAGGTGATTTTCCGCAGCAATGATTTTTGCCTTTCTCGTACACTAAGTGTACTGGAAAGGCTATATGTTCACTCCAAAAACGACTTTTTGATAGAAGGCTCGGAGGGTCAAGTCACATATACCAATCAACTCAGCTCGACGAATTGAGGTGATGTCTGTGTGTGTGTGTGTGTGTGTGTGTGTGTGTGTGTGTGTGTGTGTGTGTGTGTGTGTGTGTGTGTGTGTGTGTGTGTGTGTGTGTGTGTGTGTGTGTGTGTGTGTGTGTGTGTGTGTGTGTATGTGTGTGTACAAATAAACTCACATCACTTTTTGGCAGTAAACCTCAACCGATTTTAATGACCGACGGTTCATTCGACGCGGAATCTGGTCCCATTGTTTCCTATTGAAAATGGTTCGGATCGGTCCGGCCGTTCCGGAGTTATGGCCATTTACGTGTTCCGGACCAGTACCCTTGGAAGGGGCCATACATAAAAATGTAACAAACACATACATGCGACACATCAAACTGCGGCATTTTGGATAACCTGATTAACAATTAGCAAGAAAACAGTCTCAGACCACATCTGAACCGATAGTGTTCCGGAACCGGTTCCGGGAGCCCCGCCGGAAGTGGCCAAACATAAAAGTGAACTAAATCCATGCATGCGACACATCAAATTACGGCATTTTGGATTACTTGATGAACAATCAGCAAGAAAATAGTCTCAGACCATATCTGAACCGGTAGTGTGCCGGAACCAGTTCCGGGAGCCCCGCCGGAAGTGAAAAAATATAAAAGTGAACTAAATCCATGCATGCGACACATCAAATTACGGCATTTTGGATAACCTGATGAACAGTCAGCAAGAAAACAGTCTCAGACCATATCTGAACCGGTAGTGTTCCGGAACCGGTTCCAGGAGTCCCGTCGGAAGTGGCCAAATATAAAAGTGAACCAAATCCATGCATGCGACACATCAAATTGCGGCATTTTGGATAACCTGATGAACAGTCAGCAAGAAAACAGTCTCAGACCATATATGAACCGGTTGTGTTCCGGTACCGGTTCCGGGAGTCCCGCAGGAAGTGGCCAAATATAAAAGTGAACCAAATCCATGCATGCGATATATCAAAGCGCGACTTTTTTGATAACCCAATGAAAGGTTGGCATAAAAAAGACTCAGACCATATCTGAACCGGCAGTCTATCAGAACCGGTTCCGGATGTCCCGCTGGAAGTGGTCATATATAAAAGTGATCCAAACCCATGCATGCGGCACATCAAACTACGGCATTTTCAATAACCTGATGAGCAGTTAGCAAGAAAACAGTCTCAGACCTTATATGAACCGGTAGTGTTTCAGAACCGGTTCCGGGTGTTCCGCCGGAAGTGGCCGTATATAAAAGTTGACGAAACTCTTGCATGCGGCAAATCAAATCACGGCTTTTTCGACAACTTGATGACCGGTTATTGAGGAAGTAGTCTAAGACCACATTATGGACTGTCAGTAGTGCCGAAACTAGTTCCCTCCGAAAGCGGCTAAATATAAAATTGAACCAAACCCATGGCTTTTTTGATAACCTAATAAACTTTAGCAAGCAAATAGGCTCAGACTATTTAAGAGATTATCGGTAGTGTTTCGCAACCGGTTCCGGGCCGGAAGTGACACCAAACCCATGCATGCGATACCTCAAATCACGGCTTTTTAGGTAACATGATGAACAGTTGCAAGAAAATAGACGCAAGCCCTATCAGTGTGTTACGGAACTGATTACGGGTGTCCCGCCAGAAATGATCAAATGTAAAAGAGAACCAATACATGCGACATATCGATGACTTATTCAGTAACAAGATAAACGGTTAACCAACAAATAATCTCAGACCATATTTGGGAGAACCGGTAGTATTCCAGACGAGTTACGCGTCGGAAGTGGTAAAATATAGAAAGGAACTAAACCATAGCGGCGTTTTTGATAATCTGATGAACGGTCAACTAGAAAATAGTCTCAGGGCACAGTAGTTCGGAATCGGTTGCGGATGTGATTTTATAGAAGTGAACCAAAACCATGCATGCGATACATAAAATCGCGGCATTTTCAAAAATTTGCCGAACGGTTAGCAAGAAAATAGCCTAAAATCACATCAATTTCCGGCTTTTCAGGTCACGTGATGAATAGTTGACAAAAACATAGTCTAAGACCATATTTGAGACAACCGGAATCAGTTCCAGGTGTCTCGCCGGAAGTAGTCAAATGTAAAATTTAACCAAACCCATGCAAGCTGCACATCAAATAGCAGAATTACAAAGGTTAACAAAATAAATGTCAAAGCGATAAATCAAATTGTGGCTTTTTTGATAGCATGTAAACGTTGGGTAAGATTATAAATGAAGAAATGATCAAAGTCTTCATATATGCGAGAGAACGAAATCGTGACCAAAGCGATCTCTTCAAATCACACAATTTCAGATTCCTGCGGTGTAAATGTATAGTAGGATGGATCAACGTTTTATATAAAAATATAATTTAATCGCATCAACCTTATACAGTTTTTCAATCTCCAATCTCCTTATGCTTCTAAAATTACTGCTCACAATTTGGGTGCGGCTGGTTGAGCCCTCACTCTTCTCATTGTGATTGAAATTTGAATGGAATATCTACATTTTCTGCATTTCCCTCGTAGGAAGGTCAAATTTTACATGAATCGTGTTACCAATGATAATGAAATATAGCCTAAAGTGTGCTGAAATAGACATTGGCGAAGATCACAAAGTGATCTGTGATTGTGAATAAAGTTAACCTTCTTCAAGCATTAGCTGACGCTCACCCCGCTGCCGTAGTGGATGGAATGGGGTCACAATGACCCTAATACACGACTAGGGTCAAGGTGGTCAAGCAGTCAACTGAGAGGTCTGATCTTTTTCTGCTCTGTTTTGTTGTTGAACATAACATCGGAATATGTATCATCAATAAGTTTCGAATATCGATGATGGCTTTGTTAAAATTGTTGCTAGTGTAAAGTGTTTTCAGGATTCAGGAACATTTTGGCTAACGTCGAAGAAAAGCTTATGAGTATATATTCGACGAGAAAGGCACTATCACCACTAGGTGGATTAATCTGGTTTTTTTCTGCAGAGATGAAACACATCTGTGAGTATCCATTTTTAAATAACTCTAAGTTGTCACGCTCTTCAATTTATTATTATTTATTTTTATTATCGAGATTTTCAGCCCTCGGCCCTCTTCAATTTCGTTGAACTCAGTTATGTTTATCTTCTTCTTCTATCATTAACAAGTAAAATAATCCGCAAGTAGAATTTCATGCTTTCCTCAGAAAGTTTTAATGTCTTAGCACCACTGTTCGTTGCATGAGACAAATTTATGTTTAACATAATGACATGAAATAGAAAGGCATGACCAGTCGCATGAATAGTTCGCTGGGATCGTTTCTGATCAGCTCCGCTCAGTGAAAAAAATCCGCGTGGTATGCATTACTGCGGGCGAAAAAATAAAACGCTGCAATTAATTGAATTCCATTTCACTGGAATGTCTCAGTAATCGACCATTTGCTCCGGCAAACGTTTCCATTCATTCGGAATGTGTAGATAAATGAGGGAAGCAGTTTGAAAACTGCGGAGCACCATGCAAGTTAAAGTACATGGCGAACCACGACTGGCATTCAGAACTTCATAACCATCTGGGTACAGAAAAATACAGATTCTAGCTGCATGTTTCTGCTGAATCGACACATTATCGCCATCATCATCATCATCTGTGCACGCGTGCATCCAGTTTGAAAAACAGGGCTACGATTCGAGTGCATTGAAGCGCTTTTTTACTTTCGAGAGCAAGCTGTTCCTAAAATGAGTGGGTTGACGAGGAGGTCTCTTTCAAGTTTACTTAATGAAAGGGTAAAAGGATTCTACAAACGGTTTCTGCTGACGAATTCAGATAGCTGTGAAGGTTAAGAGAAGCATTCAAATTGAATTCAATTGACCTCAAAACTTTTGCTGGCTTTCCAGCTTTGTTGACGATTGTTGAAACACCTCGCTTTGTTTTCAACTAGTTAAAAATCTTTTTTTTTTCACTGGCATTACATTCCAACCGGTACCGGTAGTGTTCGATGAATATAAATAAACGCAAAAAAAAACAGATCCAAATATATCCCAAATTAATAGCTACAAGAAGGATTTTTTTCCAAGAGCTTCACGGAAATTTTCCCATGGGTTGCCAGCAGATGCCCCTGCTTTTAAAGAATTTTCGTTTGCAAAATGTTTCGATTCCATTCCATTGAAATTATTTACGTCATTACCATTTCTATTCATGGGCAAACTTTGAGCCACTAATTGTTTCCAACAGTGAAACTTGCCATTCGACAGAACAAATTCCTCCTCATGCTCGTCTACTCCCAAAGATAGACAGACAGACAAACGAGAGAACACAACATAATCACACTCAGTAAAAATGCTCCTGCTCGTTTCATGATTTCAATTTCAGCAGTAGGTAACCATGAAATGGTAGTGCTGGCTGTGCGGATGCAAGTATATTTACAGAACATTAAACTTTCCTGCCACTCATCCCCCATCCGATTTTAACTGCCTTCGCACATCGCACGGTAAATGGGCAGCATGGAGGATGCCTTGCAACTGGATCGATTTGAGATAGAGCACACACACTCTTGATTCCGGGCTGCGGTGAGTGAAAGCTGGACCTTGAAAAGCTCTTGGAAAATCGGATTTTCACACTACTTGTATGTTTACACATTCGAGTTTCTTTTCCTGAAGAGGAACTTGTCCTGGAACTGTTCTATTTTTAGTAAAGTAGACGCTTTTCTTGGAACCTGATTATTTTTCAATCGCATTGTTTCTGCAAATTTAGAGTAAGAGTAGTTTCTCAAGGGATTTCCTGAACAAACAAATTATAAAATATTAGATTATTTTTCTGCCAAGAGATTTCAGTAACATTTGACAAAGATTTCTACCGCAGGACACCGATATGATCGACCGTAGCCGACTCCGAACCCTTGGACCACCTCTTGTATAACGTCTAAACTAATCATTCTCCGAGTTTACGCGCCACCTTCTTTGTAGCTCCAAGACGATGTGGGTCCAAACTCATTCCTACACATCCTCTGGACAAGATTGTTCTCCCTGCATGTGGTCACTCATTGTGCGAAAACGTGGGCACACGAACAAAACGTGTTCCGCCGTTTCTCTAAACCAGAACCCGCTTGACTGAAATGATGTAGATTCTGTCGGAAGCAACCATGGCCGAACGAACCTGAGTCAGGTAGAATGTTACTTCCCCATTTCCCCATGCTTCCTGTTAATCCTACTACCCTGGGCATCAGCCTGTGAGTCCACCTTCCTTTGGTGGAACTGTTCCACGCACGCTGTCATTTGACCATGGGGGCCAACCTGGCAGTCCTACATATGCCTCTTGTGACGCTGATTTCGAAGCACTCCCGATTGGGATACTGATAGGCACCACCAGTGAAGATGCAGAGCGTTTCGTGTGACACGGTACGGTACGCGCTCGCAACCCT
Source organism: Aedes albopictus (assembly GCF_035046485.1). NCBI lineage: Eukaryota > Metazoa > Arthropoda > Insecta > Diptera > Culicidae > Aedes > Aedes albopictus. Next base: position 95,008,471 of record NC_085137.1, on the reverse strand, counting down.
CAGACACATCAGCCTATAACTGCTATCCCATTATATTACTTATCGCCATGTCTCAAACCAGATCGCCATGCCTTAATATGGACGAGGCGACACTAGCCAGAATTTTGGGCTTACTGGCATACACCACAGAGCTATTGGACATCTACAGGTGGAGAGTGTCACTTTAGCTAAGGAGGCACTTTTGAGGACGTAATCGACGTGGCTACCGAAGGTTTGGTCATCATCGGTCATCACATCAGCCAAGGGCTCACTCGCCAAGGTGGGCGCTATGGAAGGCGATATTTATGAGCGTCATATCGTCTTCAATGATTTTTTTTTTTCGATTGATCGTCAGCATGCCTTGGTCAGTTGGCAACAAAAATAGGATGCAGGAGAGTTGGGCAGGTGGTTCAGTAGGTCGGCTCCAGAGGCACGTTATCCTCCATTTGGGACATTTGTGCCATCAATTTGGGCAGGTGGTTACATTCAATTCTCCCACAGGTATCGAAGACGGCGTGGTTCAAGGGGTTGGATATGGGTCGAGATATTATCAAGATAATGTGTCGACTTATGTCCAATCACTACTCTCTGGGCTCGCATTTCTATCGAATAGGGCTCACAGATAGCAATCGTTGTAGCTGTGGTGTAGGCTATCAAGATATCAACCATGTTGTGTGGGAATGTCCAGAATATGGTATTGCCAGATCCGATTTATGTGCATCCCTCAGGGCCTGAGGGAAACCAGAAAAGGAAGACATTAGAGATGTGTTGAGTAAACTTGATCTTGAGTATATGAAGCTTGTGTACGACTTCTTGAAGCAAGCTGAAGTCTTCGTTTGATATCCCCGTCTTGTTGTTCCACTTGTCCACCTCGTGACTTTGATTGATATACCCAGTCTTGTTGCTCCACTTGTCCACCTCGTGTCCCTTCGAAAATCGTCTGTTTGTATCGTTACAGGTTGTTTGTCCACTCTACGTTTGACCAGCAGCAATACGCCACACCAAGCTGTCACGTGTCAACGAAAAGCCCCATCACCATATCCTTTCCTCAAATATTTTTGTTCCCCTTAACCTCGACCAAACCGCGAGTTTTTCGGTTCCCCAAAACTAACATAGTTTATAAGAGAAAAACATGAAATTGTAAATAGTTTAAACTGAATTCGGATCCGTTATGCCTGTTGGCGCATGAGCCTTAAATAAATGATTAAGTAAAAAATCACATCAGCCAAGGTTTGACGGAGCGCTTCTAAGTGATAGTGCAATCGCCTATACTGATCTCCGCTTGCTGCTCCGACTTTCGGTTTAACCTCAACACCTCGTCGTCTATATCACCGGACCAAGGATGGAACCTTGTGGGACTCCTGAGGTTATGTGAAAACACTTGCGACCTACCTCTGCGTCGTAAACTAGTACTCGATTCTGAAAGTAAGTTCCGAGAATCTTGTACAGGTATCCGGGAACGCATCGGTAATAGCCGCCCAACTGGCGCTATTGAACGCGTTCTTCACATTCAGAGTCACTACAGCATAGTAGCGAATCCTCATCCTTTTTTGCTGGATTGCTATCTGTGACCGACATGATTGCGTCTACGGTCGATCTCCTCTTCCGGAAGCCGAAATAGTTGCCTGAGAGACCATTCACGCCTTCAGTGTGCCTCAACATTCTGTTGAGGATGGTTTCTCGAGCACCTTCCTACCTATACCCAACCCTGCAAAGGTGGTGTTTGCAACTGATCCGGTTGGCACAAGAAGGCGTGGATCGCGGAGAGCACCAGGGCGGACCAGGTGGCGCGTTACCTGGCGAGCATTGGGCGCGACCGAGGATGGAGAGCGGCAGCCATAAACCGAGTATTGTGTCGTACTATTGTTGGTTCTGTCTTGTCTTAATGATGTTGAACAAATAAATGTATGTAATGTATGTCTGGTCAATCAAATCAAGCAAATCTTTAGGAAATTTGTTTGAGTATTTGGCCATAAATTCCCTCATGGATTCTTAAAAACATCTTCCACGGATTTATGCGAAAAATTACTTCAGTAATTTATATAGAAATTCCACGTATTCTACAAACTCCACAAATAATTTCTAAAGAGCATCTTGCATGATTGCACTTCTGAAATACCTATTTTTTCAAAAAGTCATCCATGAATAAGTGCAGAGATTCCTCCAAAGATTCCTTAAAAAAAGATTCTTCAGATATTTCTTTAGACATTTTTTCAAAAACTTATCCAGAAATTCCTGTAATAAATCATCCAGTGATGCCTTAAGAATGCTTTCCAGAGTTGTTCAGAAAATATTTCAAAAGTTCCTTAAAAAAATTTCCCAATCCCCATAGCAACTTCCAATTTCTCCAGAAATTCCCCTAGGGATTCCTCCAGGAGTTCCATTAGGGATTCCTCCAGAAGTTTTACAACAATTAGTATAAGAAAGTTGTGTATGAGTTTCAGCAGACATTCCTCAAAGGACTTTTTTAGAAAATCCATCAGAGAATAACCCTATTTTCTCGGAAATTACTAGATTTTTTTTTGAAAAATCTTTCAGAAAATCCATTCAGCATTCTCTTAAACGATCTTCCAAGGATTTATTGCAGAACTTTCTTCAGGGTTTGCTTTAGAAATTGCTCCAGGGATTTGTTTGGAAATCAGAATTTCTACCAGAAATCATTTCTGGGATTTCTTAGGAAATTCTTCCAGGGACTCTATAAAAATGTGAGAGCCATTTGGACATTTTCTGTATCGATTCCTATACAAAATGTCTTAGGGATTCCTTCACAAATTTTCTGAGGTATTCTTTCAGAAAATCTGCCATGACTTTTTTATAAATTCGACTAATAGTTTCTTTGAAAAATATCTCCAGATTGTCCTTCAGAGATTTCTTTACAAATTTCTCCAATAATTATTTTGTAAAAAACTTCCACAGATTTTTCGATAATTCTTTCATGGAGCCGTACTGAAATCTATCCTAGGATTCATTAAAAAAAAACTCTTTAACGAAATCCTGAAAAAATCTCCCAGGAATTCGTATAGAAATTCTTTCAGGGACTCCTTTGAAATCTCCTCGTAGATTTACTCCCCATATCATCCAGGAAATCCTAAAGGAATTCAGTGAGAAATTCTTTCACAAAATCTTCTAGCGATTCCTTTAGACTTGAGAATGTCCTCCAAAAATTTCTCTAAGAACTCCTTAAGAAAGTCTTGCACGGAGAGCTTCCAAAAATATTGCACGGATTGCTCTAGAAAATACTTTAATAGTTCCTTTCAAAAAATCTTGCATAGATTGTTCCAGAAATTCATCTATGAATTTCTTCAGATTTTTTTTCATAGAGATTCCTCCAGGTGTTGCTTAAAGTTTCATTCTTGGAAACCTCGCATGTACTTTCTCAAAAATACTTAATGCATTTTTAAGACAATGCTCCTCGGATACATCAAGAATCAGAAATTCAGAAGTTCTTAAACAAATTCTAAGAATCTTTCTAAAGAACTTTATCAAAAATTGCTTTAGAAAAGCGCTGCCCACATGTTTCAGACAATTTAAATCGGTACGTTTGCAAAACAAGTCAAACATGAAATATTTTGGCACCAAAGGGAAGCCTAAAATGACTTCTAACTCGTCCAAGTGAATAAGCTATAATTTGTTCACAATTTTTAGCTACTGGTGCGGTTGTACACAAAAAAAAACAGTCCGGTCCGCGGGCCGAATCAATTTTTTGACTGAATTGCTACGGTAGCAAAATAGGTAAGCTAATTTTGAATTTCAACAATTTATCCATTAGCCCTAACACCAGGCTTCCATTTCATGCTATAAGATCTAATATCTGACCATTTGTAAAATCACACGGACAACACATGTATGAAATAATCGAAAAAGGTTCGGCAGCCCTGCTTTAAAAATTCTACATGACATTTTTAGGGAAATTCCCAAGATTTCTTCATATTCTTTCACATTCACACTCCAATTTTTCTACAGATTCTTTCAGAGATTCTTATAAGGGTTCCTACGGATAGGCTGGAAGACATTCCTACAGAGATATCTGCTGAAATTCACTCAGAGATTTCGTCAGAAAATCCGCCGGGTATTTCTCTATGTTATTTCTTGGAAATTCATTCAGGAACTTCAAGTGTGCCTGTTGGAATTTCTCTATGAATTCCTCCAGGAGTTAACAAAAAAAAATGTTTTGAATTTTTGTAAGGGGATTTCTCCAGGATATTTTTTTCCAAAATTATCTCGAGAGATTTTGCTAGATCCCCTGTATTTTTTTCATTCAGGAATTCATTTAGAACTTTCTCCAGTTTTTTTTAATTCCTTCGAAATTTCTTCAGCGATACTTTCGGAAATATCTTAAAAGACTTCTTCAATATTACTTGAGAAATTGCAGCAGGGATTTCTTCAAAAGTGGTTCCATGGATTCTTTCAGAAGTTGCTCCAGCAGCTACTTCAGAAATTGCTCAAGTGGTTTCTTCACAGATTCCTCTAGGAATTCATCCATAGGAATGTACCAGTGAAGGGGCGCTGAAATCGGGAAATCATGACTAACTACCCAAATAACCATTAGCACTATATTTCGCCTTGTTGGCCTTATAGAGCTATAACAAGGGCAATATAGAGCAGGTCAGTTCTACACTAAAGGGTGCTCCGCATCAAGTTGCACAACGGAAAACAGCGTATAACTTTTGATTGCATGCATCAAAATGGCTGATTTTTAACCGGCAGTATATTTTGTGTAGATGATGCCCTACAAATTTCATTGGAATCGGTTTAGTGTTGGCAAAGATATCTCCGACGCGAAAATCTTTGATTTTTGGAATCTTGTACACTCATTCTGAAAATGGTTGAGGTTTTAACTTAACTGTTAGTGTGTCAAAACGTCTAAAAATTTGATTGTAGGTTTTTAACATACTAAATATTAAGTGATAAAACTTTCATTAGAATCGGTTAAGTACTTATTTTTGTAAAATACAAAACTCAAACCGCTTCAGAGTAAATTTTAGACACTTCTTAACAATTTTAAGGTCCGTTTAGACTATTTCGACTATAAAACTGTCGTCAATACTGCTGCGATTAATCGAATATAATACCATGTTTCCAATCAAATTTTAAGCCATTTTGGCTTAACACTTTCAAAGTTAGAAAACTTTGAATGTTACACTACAATAAAACATGTTTGTTTATTGCGACTTTAGGATTCATATACAACTATAACATTTTATCCGTTTGACCAAATCGTAAGAAATTTTAAAACAATATTTCCACATACATACGGCACCTACAGAAAAAAAAAACATTGTTATCGGTTCAGTATTTCTGACTCAAGCGTTACATAGGGTGACGAAGGGTATTATCGGCAGGTTTGTTCTCTTCGTCATGGGGGTGTTTTTGTGGATCAAATTGCCTGAAACTTGGTCATATAACTCAGCTTGCTTGGGAAGAACTTAAGGCCAACTCTGAGTTCAACAGGCTTAAAAAAAACCATGACGAAGAGAGCTAGACTGCCGAAAATTACAGTGTTTTTTCAATTGTGATAAGAAAGATTATGTTTTGAGGTATTTTGTTCAATTAGATTAAGTGGTTCGAATTTTTATTACGTGTATATATCAATTTTGTTTAATGGTGGAAATTTATTAAAGTAATATTCGATAGTGTAGATTTCATTGGATGGTTTGTGGAAAAAAAGATGAGAAAATAGGTACCGGAAACGTGGCTGGAAATCCGTGAAGAAGAGAAAAGCTGCGTGTTTGTGTGGGCAGAGAAAGAACTGAACCGGGCGATCGAGCTCGAGTTACAGTGAGAGGTACCGATGCCAGAACGCGACGCGACGTGGGATTCCAAAAACCGGTGAGAGAGTTCTATTTGGAAACCATCCATAAATGACGCAGCACTAGAGTGGGATGGGGGAATCTTTGATAGTGTGTCGGGGTCATGTGGGTCATGCATTGAAATGAGAAAATATGCTGAGATGGGGGAGGGGTGTCTAGAACTGCCCAAACAAAGCTACGTCATTTACGGATGCTCCCGTGGGTACATTCATGGTTGATATCATATCATCCGTGTCCGAGTCATATTTATCCTAACTATGAGTTACGAGCGCACAATTACGGTTATATTTTGAGGTAGATGTTTTACCTTGTAATGTAATTTGGACTCCCAAAATGCATTTCTACAGCGCTGATGCGAAGGCGGAACAGGTGCTTGATTTTTATCAGGGTAGACGTGTGAATTGCCCCCATTATGAATTACCTGGTTCTTCAAGATGATCTTGATGGTCAAGGAAACAGCAGTGTGGGAAAATGCCATTTCAACTATGGTGTTATATTTGGGTGATGCTTGAGGCAGTAAGAGGGGGCGATTGTGCAGTATTGAAGGTGATGAGAGACGCTTAATCTCTTACTGGTCACTGGTTGGACGTTTCCAAATACTGTAAAACTACGATTAAAACCAATTTAAAAAATAATTGCTTCTATGTTGTGAAGGCTTAATTTTTTCATAAAAGTTCGCTAAAAAGTGATGTGCTTTCTCCGGTTCTGCCGCTGCTGCAGTTTCCACAAGTTTCTCGTGGTCATATTTGGCCTCGTCCATCGACTTCGTGTTGTTGAAATTGTGGTTCGTTGTGATAATAGTCACATCCAACCCAGGATGAGGATGCAATTAATTTCTGTAAATCATCATACGACTTTCTAAAATTATCATTTTCAATTTATCTGCCATTTGTGTTTGTAGCAATTTACCTATTTTAATGTTTATTTTTCTGTACATCCGGGGAAGGGAACATTATATTTATTTTCTCGTTTCAGAGAGCGAGTAATGGCGCTTAAGCCTAGGCTATAAAGCCAGGACATATGGAGAAATGCCTGTGTCCCATCCCAGGAGAAGAGACGCCAACGGAGTGTGCATTAACCTTCTTAGCAGCACCACTCCCAACGATTTTATGTTCAAACACTATTCCCCTAAAACGAAACGGTTGGTACGGTTGTCCCCGTTTCTTCCTTCATTCAATTCAAAAAAGTTTGTCAATCATGTTATTCATAAGTGGATAACCTGATTGCCTTAAGTTTTTGAATTATCTTCCAACCCATTAGTCTGCAAAGTGGGCCTGGCCGTTTTAATATTTGTATCACATCATCTCTGATATGCTGCAAATATTAATGCTGACAAGAAAATATCGGAAGAAACTTTGGTATTTCCAGGATGCTTTTCAATACTGGCTGTGCAAGCATTAGAATAGAATAGAATAGAATTAGATTAAGTGGTTCGATTAATTCGATAATCAACGATTTCACCAAACTGGTGTCGAATTCAAATATATGCGTACATGGTCATTATTTACAAAATTGACCATAACTCAGGAAAGAAAAAAAAAAGTGCATTCCAAAAATTACCTTCTCAAAAAACTTTGCTTCTACGATGTTTATGATTTTTTAAAGAAAATGACACATTATAGAAAAGGACACATTTGGACATTTTTCAACAAAATTGGCCATAACTCAAAACGAAAACAAAAGCGCATTCCAAAAATTTCAGCGATTAAAGCTTATGAAATAACCTTCTCAAAACTATTTTTTTGAAAATTTTCCACGAGTTCAGGCATTGTTTTTCCGGCTTTCTTTACGATTTTTATCAACTGTGGAAAATTTAGTGGAAAACTTTTTCCAGTTTATTTTTTTTTTGATTTCTGAGAAAACTTGCTATCATTTTCTAAAAAAAAACTTTGTTTCTATGATGATTCGTTCTTGAATTATGATTTTTCAAAGCAAGTAGTGTCAGGGGAAAACAAAAAAAATATACACCTAAGTTTTACGGAAAAAAGGCGACCTTGAATTTTTCTCAATTTTTTTTTGTTCTTATATCAATGAGCCCTGCATGTGGAAAAAGTTACATGAAAATCTGAGACCCTTCTGCCAAATTTGTACGATAAAAAAATCCCCATATGTTCCATGAAAATGTGCAATATTAACCATAAATAACATCGTTCAACACTAAATTTTGTTATGGGATGAGAAAAAAAAGAACAGGGGTTTGAGACCCTAGAAGTGTCATAGTGAAAGAATTTTTGAAAAATATTGAACAAGGCCATCACAACCGAAGTTTGTATGGAGAACTTGGGGTGTTCATTTGATATGTGCATTAGAACGTGCTGTGCATATATTTAGGCGTTAGACAATAACGAAACTAAACCAAATACTGAAAACGCCTAAACATATGCACGGCACGTTCTAATGCACATACCAATTGAACACCCCAAGTTCTCCATACAAACTTCGGTTTTGAACTGTGAAGGCCCGGTCCAATATTTTTCAAAAATTATTTCACTATGACACTTCTAGGGTCCCAAACCCCTGTTATTTTTTTTCTCATTCCATAACACCAAATTTTGTAAAATTTTGTCGAGCAGTGTAATTGAAAACGTTTCATACTTTATAGAAAACGTACAGGTAAAACATAGAATGTTCTCATTAGAAGTGAAACTTTGCATCCATAAATAAATCAGAAATGCACCATAATAAAATACAAATGCTCCATAATGAATAAAAAGTGCTCCATAGAAAAATGAAAAATGTACCCATAGAAAATTGAACATTGGTCCATTTCATACTAAAATCAAATTACGCCATAAAAAAACCAAAATTTTACCATAGAAAACAGATAAATGCTCCATAAATATTATCAAGCGGGACCATATGATATATGAATGGCTTCATAAAAAAATGAAAATTTTCCATATTGTCATTATTTAAATTCGGTTATTCAATACTTCTTTAAATTGCACTACTTCAGTGGCGCAGAAGCCCAAATTTTTGGATAATTTTCAATTGTTTAAGGAGCAATTTTTTAATGGTGCAGTTTGACAATTTTGTGGTACATTCAACTATCTTCTATGGTGCAATTTTAATTTTTTATGATGTAATTTACTTTTTCCTAAAGAACAATATTCATTTTTTTATGGGTACAGTTTTATGGAGCTTTCTCGGCAAGCCTCGTGGGATAAATGTACGACTAGTGCTGTAAAATGGTCATTCTGCACCTTGTTGCGTAAGCAACTATTACGCAAAAAAAGTGCAGAATGAAGATTTTTACAGCATGAGTCGCACACGACTAGTGCTGTAAAAATCAAATTCTGCACCGAGTTGCGTGCAACTTTTTTGTCAGTTTCATAAATCACCACTTGAGAATAGTTTTTAACAAAACGTTTTCATCAAACTGCACGCTGATGTTCATTGCCATGTTTAAGAAAGTCTGATCATAACAGGTTATACTGTGCAGTTGTCACAATTTATCAAACCTGCGTCCAGAAAGCACCTAGAAGTTGATCATAGTCTAGTCTAGTCTAGTCTAGTCTACACTTACACAGCCATTCATTGAAAGAATCCTGGAAAATGATAGAATCGACTACTTCTATCATTTTTCTTGTCATTATCAATGCTTGCAGCACATCAGAGATGTAGTACAAGAATTGAAGCGGCCAGGCCTACTGTGCAGCGTCTTGATGTGGACATTGATGCCACAATAAAGCTATAGAACGGGGACATCTCGTACCAACCGCTCAGCATAGTATGTAGTATGAGGTATGAATGTTAAGTAAATTCGTTGGGAGTGACTTTGCTAAGAAGGTTAATGTCACTCCGTCGGTGCTCTTCTTCCTGGGATGGGACATAGGAATTTGAGCCTCATGTCCAAGCTCGAAAGCCTAGGCTTAAGCGCCATTGCTCGCTCTCTGAAATGAGAAAAAGTATGATGACCCACTCCCCAATTATGGTACAGAATGAAATATCCCACATTATAAGAAACAGAAAAGTAATACAGCAATCACTACAGAAAAGTTGAAAAAAAGGTTAAACCACTACAATGAATTAAAAAAAACAAGATCAGCAACCTACCGGCTGTTGCGTGGCCATCACCAAGGTCATTCCTTACCGATCGCTTTCAGCAGCCGGTTGTGTTTACCGTGTCTCATCGCAGGCAAACCATTTCGTAGCCGGTGGAGTTTTTTCTCCACAAAGTGGTTTTTATATCGTGCGCTATTCCCACCGAGGACGAAAGTGATTTGCCTAAGGCGATTAACGCGATCGTCGTGAAGGAAGTCGACACTATACGTGTACGATTCCACCGGTAATTAAAAACCCACGCCACCGTTTGTGGGCAACAGTTTTCATCGAGGGCGGCGCGGCGGCGAGTGCGACGAGAGGGACAAACATCAGCAACGCCAGCTTGTGTGCATCCGAGTCGTCATCACCGTGCTACCTACAGTACTGTATCAATAGATAAGTATTTTCGATATACGCTCTCGCCTCATTGTTCCCATTCCACAGTCTATCACGTGAACACGAGATAGCTGTCTGACTGCTATTCTATAGCAGTGGTTCCCAACCCACGTTCTGTGGAACAGTATAAAAACTTGTAAAAAGTTTTCAAAGTTATTTTTTTTTTCATTTTGTTCTCTCGTTTTTTAATTACTTTTGACACTGCATAGCGTGTGCGTCAAAGTAAACATAAATTGAATTTTATTTGAAGTATCACATGGACGATCCGAATGGAGGCGGATCGCCTCCTAAAGATATTATTGCTCGGACGCGGTTTTACCAGCCATCTTCGCCTGGGCCTTGGGTTGTCTATTTCCGGCGCAAATGCAAACCTTTGAATGTGCTCTCAATCTCTCGAGAGCTGACGCGTAAGTATCCCGGGACTGTTATTCACCAAGTGAAACAGTCCAAGCTGCGTGTAACCGCACCTAGTTACAAAGCAGCAAACGAAATTGTCCAGCACGAGTTGTTCTCATGTGAATATGCCCTATACATAAATGCACGAGAAGTGGAGGTGGAGGGGAAGATCCTCGACGAAACGCTGACCTGCGATGACATCAAGACCGGTGTAGGCCGGTTCAATAATAGGTCGATCGCTGATGTGAGTATTCTTGATTGCAAACCTCTGCAAAAGGCATCCATGGAAGGTGACAAGAAAGTTTACTCACCGTCAGGGTTATTTCGAGTGACATTCCCAGGCTCCGTCCTCCCGGAATTTGTGGTAATTGATAATGCTTTTTACACAGTACGTCTTTTTAGACCGAAGGTATTTAATTGTACCAAATGCAAGCAGTTTGGTCACAGTGCTAGCTTTTGCGACAACAAGCCCCGTTGTGGCAAATGCAACCAAGCTCATCTCGACGAGTCTTGCACACAGGAAGCTGAAAAATGTAGCTACTGTGGTAAAGAACTTCACGACTTGCAAAAATGCCCGGCCTATAAAAAGCGTATTCAAAATGAGAGTCGCTCCATAATTAAGCGCTCCAAGAAGACATACGCGGAAATGGTGAAATCATCGAATCCGCCCGCTATAATGTCTGAGTCAGCTGTCCCAGTTGAAAATCCCTATCAGGAGTTGTCTTCCGATGATCAGGACGATGGCGAAACTGATGAGGGTGGATCCATTTCGGAGGTACACGCATCCGGAAAAAGGAAGTCACCATCTTCCCCGGGATTGCGCCGAAAGGTTTTCTTAAAGTCTTCCCTCAAAAGTTTGACAACTACCAAAGAAGGCGGAGGGAATTTAAAAACTCCGAAGAAGCAGGTCTCTGATGGTGCAGTTCCTTGCTGCAGCAAGGACCTAGAACCTCCGCCTCCAACTGTTAAGTATACTTCAAAAAGAAATACTCGACAAGGTGGCAAGAAAAAAGCCACAAAAGCTCCTCGAATTTCAGCAAAATCTATCAAGCCCAAACGAGGACTGTTCACTTTTAGGGCCCTTGTGGATCGCTTATATGATGCCCTCGGAATTTCCGACTCCTTCAGAGGCATACTAGACATTTTTCTCCAAGCAGTAGAAGAGTATCTTCGGAATTTGACACAATCATGGCCCCTCCTTGCTGCGATCATATCTTTTGATGGATAATTCATCAACCGAGGTTCAAGATATGATCACTGTACTACAGTGGAACTGTCATAGTTTAAAACCTAAATTAGACCTGTTTAAATTTTTGGTTCACAACTCTGATTGTGATATATTTGCACTTTGTGAAACATGGCTTTCTTCTGAAGACGAACTCAACTTCCACGACTTCAACATTATTCGCCAGGACCGAGATGACCATTACGGAGGAGTACTTTTGGGGATCAAAAAAAGTAACTCATTTTATAAAATTCCAATCCCAACTCATCCTGGCGTAGAAATCGTCGCTTGCCAAATAAACGTAAAGGGTAAAGATCTTTGCGTAGCTTCTGTTTACATTCCTCCAAGAATTTCAATTAATCGCCGTCATCTTTGGAATGCGATTTCTGCACTATCACATCCAGTTTTAATTCTGGGTGATATGAACGCACATGGTACAGGGTGGGGCGAACCATATGACGATAATAGAGCGGCCATTTTCTATGATTTGTGCGACGATTTCAATTTGAACATTTTAAATACAGGTGAAGTGACACGTATTGCATCTGACGGCAAAGAAAGTCGTCTTGACCTAACACTGGGATCAAGTTCACTATCATTCGATTGCTTGTGGAAGGTAATCGAGGATCCTCATGGTAGTGATCACTTGCCCATAATAACCACCATAAAGCATAATAGTGAAAGGTCAGACCAACCAATTCAGGTTCCTTTTGACCTCACAAGGAATATCGATTGGCAAAAATATGCAGAAGCGGTATCTTTTGGCATCGAATCATTTAATCCCCTCCCACCTTTGGATGAATATCGATTCCTGTCAGAACTGATATACAAGAGTGCATTAGAATCACAAAAACGACGTGTTCCAAGTGCAACCTTCAAAAGAAGACCAGCCACACTAGGCTGGGATGATGATTGCACCCAGTTGTATTTTAAAAAATCTGATGCTTTCAAAGCTTTTCGTAGGCATGGTACTTCAGATCTTTATCAAGAGTATGCTAAGCTCGAAAAACAGCTGAAGAACCTGCTGAAAGCGAAAAAGCGTAGTTATTGGCGACACTTCATTGAGGGCCTCTCTAGAGAAACTTCAATGGCAACGCTTTGGAGAGTGGCTCGCAACATGCGAAACCGCTCTTCTTCTAATGAGAGTGACGAATACTCCAACCGTTGGATATTTAGCTTCGCGAAAAAGGTCTGCCCAGACTCAGTCCCAGCACAACCGATTTCTTGGGAAACATCCTCAAGAGACGGTTCTCTGGACAGACCCTTCACTATGCTGGAATTTTCTATGGCTCTTCTTTCATCAAACAATTCCGCTCCGGGACGCGATATGATCAAGTTCAATCTTCTTAAAAATCTCCCAGATATCGCGAAAAGACGATTACTGGACCTGTTCAACTCATTCATGGAGAACAACATCGTTCCGCCAGAATGGAGACAGGTCAAAGTAATAGCTATTCAAAAGCCTGGTAAACCAGCGTCTGATCATAATTCATACCGCCCAATTGCTATGTTATCATGTTTAAGGAAATTGTTAGAAAAAATGATCCTATCGCGACTCGACCATTTGGTTGAATCGAATAATTTGCTTTCAAATACACAGTTCGGGTTTCGCAAGGGCAAAGGCACAAACGATTGTTTAGCGTTGCTTTCAACAGATATTCAACTGGCCTTTGCGGAAAAGGAGCAACTGGCTTCAGTTTTCTTGGATATTAAGGGCGCCTTTGATTCAGTTTCCATAGGAATATTGTCAGAAAAACTGCACAATAGTGGACTTCCAGGAATTTTAAATAATTTCTTGTATAATTTGTTGTCAGAAAAACATATGAGCTTCAATCTCGGACAACTGACAACTTCCAGAATTAGCTACATGGGCCTACCCCAAGGCTCATGTTTAAGTCCCTTGCTTTATAATTTTTATGTGAAAGACATTGATAGCTGTCTGGAAGGACAATGCACGCTAAGACAACTTGCAGATGATGCTGTGGTTTCTCTAAAAGGCCCACATGCAGAAATGTTGCAAAGACCATTGCAAAGTTCCTTAAACAATCTGTCCATTTGGGCAAGAGATTTGGGGATCGAGTTTGCTCCGCAAAAAACTCAATTGGTTGTGTTTTCCAGAAAGCGGATCCCAGCCCAACTGAAACTCAATCTTTTGGGAATAGAAATCGACCAATCTTTGACTTCGAAATACCTTGGGGTCTGGTTTGATTCAAAAGGCACTTGGGGTACCCAAACTAAGTATTTGGTGCAAAAATGTCAACAAAGGATCAATTTTCTACGCACAATTACCGGAACATGGTGGGGTGCTCACCCGGAAGACCTCATAAAACTTTACAAAACGACGATTCTTTCTGTTATTGAGTATGGCTCTTTCTGCTTCCACTCAGCAGCAAACTGTCACCTAATAAAACTGGAACGAATTCAATACCGTTGTCTGCGTATTGCCCTCGGCTGTATGCACTCAACGCATAATGCGAGCCTAGAGGTCCTGGCAGGGGTGAAACCTCTCCAGAACCGCTTCTGGGAGCTCTCACTAAGGTTACTTATCAAGTGTGGAGTGAGCAACACACTTGTTATTGGAAACTTCGAAGAAATGCTCAGTCTGAACACTCAGTCAAAATTCATGAGAATCTATCTTTTCTACATGTCATCTGATATAAGCCTCCCAGGTTATAATCCTCCTCGTGTACACTTCACCAATGACAGTTCCTCTGTTAAATACGATCTGTCCATGAAACAAGCTGTTCAGGGAATACCAGATCAACTTCGATGTATATCTATTCCTCGCATTTTTAACGAAAAGTACCAAAATGTCAATTCCTGGAAGAGATTTTTCACTGATGGGTCTCGCATAAATGGATCCACTGGTTTCGGTGTCTTCAATGAAAACTCCACCGCCTTCCGCAAACTTCAGGAACCTTGTTCGGTTTATGTTGCTGAGCTGGCAGCAATCAATTTCGCTTTGGGGATGATTTCAAACATGCCCGTAGACCATTTCTTCATCTTCTCGGATAGTCTTAGTTCTATTGAGGCACTCCGGTCGATGAAACCTGTAAAGCATTCATCTTACTTTCTTACAAAAATAAGGGAGCAGATGGGTGCACTGGTCGAAAGATCATACAAGATTACCTTTGTATGGGTCCCCTCACATTGCTCAATTTATGGCAATGAGAAGGCGGATTCTCTCGCAAAGGTGGGCGCACAGGAAGGTGAGATCTATGAAAGAAGAATTTCACACGATGAATTTTTCCATTTAGTTCGTCAGAGTTCTCTTCAAAGTTGGCAACGTGATTGGCGAGATGGCCAACTGGGACGGTGGTTACATTCTATTATTCCTAATGTTTCTTTGCGAGCGTGGCATTACGGTTTGGACGTAGGTCGAGACTTCATACGCGTGATGTCAAGACTCATGTCCAACCATTACTCGCTAGGCGCGCATTTGCATAGAATAAACCTCGCGCTCGACAAGCTTTGTACTAAATGCGGTTCCGGTTATGATGACATCGACCACGTAGTTTGGCAATGCCCGGATAATGACGCCTCCAGAGCGCTACTATTGGATACCCTTGAGGCCCGAGGTAGACAACCCTTTGTTCCAGTAAGAGATGTGTTGGGAACCCGCGATCTAATCTATATGCGGTCCATTTATGAGTTTCTTCGCATGTGTTGTATAAAGGTATAATCTTCTGTTTTTTTTTCGCTTCAGTTTTTTTTTTTCTTTGTGTGTGTCTTTTTTGTGTTATATGTTCCTGGCCATCCGGCAGACGAAAACCCGTGAGAAGCCCATGCCAACACCAGAGGCGACGCCAAAAGCCAAGATACCTCCCGGATGTGCTACAGAGAGCCCTGAAACCTTATCCTCACCATGCCTTTCCTTGAAATTTTGTGACCCGCTAACCTCGAGCAGCCACGAGTACCCTGGCCTCCTCCCAGTACTAACCTTGAGTACCTAAGAAAGTCAGAAAATTGTATGTAACTGAATACAAAGAATGAATTTCGGCTCCGTAAAGCGTTACACGCGATTGAGCCATAAATAAATGAACTAGACAAAAAAAAAAAGACATCACCAAGGTCGAACAACACTCTGCATCTGGGTACAACCAGCGAGGCGTGTTCAACACGTGTTGTGACATATTTTGGTCCATTATCAATATGTTTCACAATTATGTTATTCAAAACAAATCAAAGCAATCAAATCAGAAAGATCTCACCGGTTGTATTGTGCGTTGCATGAAAAACACATTTATCGCGACTACTTTTCCAGGTCTTGAAAGATGGTCAAAGTTCAATCGTGGTGCAAATACCACGTGTAGTCGCAGCAGTCATCTCATCACCCGGCCACGTGTTGAACTTTTCTCATGAAATATCAAAGTACACTATGATGGACAATTTGAAAACCAGGTATGTTGCTTTAGGCGACTATCTCGCGCGTATCTTTGACTGCGACCAAAAGTAGTCGCCAAAGTAGATTTTATTTTGATTCTTATAATAATGATGAATGTCCAAAAGGTGTAGCAACGGCCACACGTCAATCCTGACTTCCAGCATTCCATCGGCAACACCATGGCGAGCCGAAATTCCGAATCCACTTGAACCTTTGGCCTTCCATTGTTTCTTTCGCGTTGCAGCAGTTCCTCCACTTGCTCCTTGCACAACAATTCAGAAAGCACCTAGAAGTTGATCATATCAGAAAACAGTGCTGTAATGATTCATTACGCAACGCAAATCAGTGCTGTAATGAACCATTACAGCATTGCTAATTTGGTGTGGAAAAGTAGGCATTTTCCTGTCAGATTTGCGTGAGGTAAAACAGCCTATTACGATGAGAAATTGCAAAAGTTTATTTTACGAAATTCTTCCAAGCCGATTTGGAATCAAACCCGTCATCCTTAGCATGGTCATGCGGGTTACTCACGGTTTCACCGCTATTACCCCTTAGGGTGGTCATTTTTTGCCCGAAACTACCTAACCTTCAGATACACTACTGCCTTGAACTTCATTGTTACAAATTTTAAAAACTACATTGAATGTCTCTGGCACCATTCCCGCAGGAAAAACTAATAATTGATTGCATACAAATACAACGAACGAACGGTGGTAATTCCCGCTTTGTGTTCCAATCAAACAGAATAGGAGAAACCATTTCCCGCACCCAACGGTGATCCTTCGACAGATGACTGTTTCTCTTTCGTGTAGCTATAATCCACCCCCTCCCTCCACTCCACTCCAGTATGGATCAAACATTTCCGGCAGTCGTGGGTAGTGAGACCAAACGACGAGAAAAATAAAAAGTACCATTGCTCGTTATGCCACTACTGACCCTCTAGCACTTCCTCTACTGATAGGGTAAAAGCACCCGTTTTTGACTTGTCGCAGATGCTGTACGAATCTTCATGGCAGTATGAAAAAACCCAATGCCTTTCCTCTAGTGGGGCTCCGTGCAGTCAGCCCAGCCAACAGCACCGAAGCCATTCTTAAATGGAACCAGAGGTGTGAAAATGTATAAAATCAATAGTGGGTTGCAGAGAGTGCAGCACTACTAGCAGGTCGGCCACCACACCAAGCCGTTTGGCAATACATATTTTCCACGCCTGTCAGGCTCACAGTCCCACCAAACGTACTGCTTCCACCTCCCTTTGTCCGTTTCAACGGAGTGCTTTTTCTGTGGGCTCTTGCATGGGATTCAATTTTCGCAAATGAAAATCGACAACATTGTCATGGAGGTGGACGTTCGTCAGGTGGTGATGGTGGTGGCGGCGGTTGGATTGGAGATATTTTAAGCCAGTTGTCTGATAATGCTGAGTTAAATCTTGTGATGAAATCAATTTGGTTATATTTTTTTGTCATGCGATTCCATTTTTCGGAACCCGCCGGAAACGGTGAAAGCAATTACACACCTCATTTACATATGGATCGGTGCTTTTCAAGCAGTCTGATAAATTGAATTGGCGCAAATAAAAACCTTGCACCGAAACAAACGCGGAAGGCGCCCTGACGAGGGCAATTCCGCATCGTAGCCAACAAACGACGCGAAACGAAACGATCTGCGTGGGTCGACTTTTGTTTCGAGCAAGCAGGAAAATTAGAATGTTAAATTTAATTTTCCGTCGGGTTATACTTCCTGCTTGGCGCATATTTTTCTTTTCCATCCTCATTTAATATGACGGAATTATGTTTTATTCATTGTTCTTATGCTCTGGCAAGGGGCGACGAGTGCTATAGTGAACCACTAACGCACTATGTTCCATGGGTAGTGGAAATCTTGAAAGTGAAAAATCATAGAAGACGCAACCATTTTCACAATTTATTTGGCATTGAGAAATCAGGGATGATGAAAGGACTACATTGAAGGTAACGTATTTTCCAAAAAAAAGCTCTTTGTTTCATAATGATCAACTACCTAATCAAACAAATTAAGAATGAGTTTTTTTTAGACAAGGACACGTTCAATACTTGCAGAGAACTATTCGCTCTTCAAAGAAAGCACAAAACTAGACATGCAACACCCAGTGGCGCAGCCGAAAAGTTTTTCTGCCAGCTGCGACGGGAATCGAACGAGCCTTTCTCAGCACGATGCAACTAAATACTTGGTGACACACGCCACGAAGCTACGTAAAATTGCCTTTGTTTGCTTTTTTTTACCATCTATCCGATGCCACTACTATTTATTTATGGAAACACGAGATTATCCATCCACTTCTAGTTTAGAAATGTAATTGAAGTAACATTAGACAAAATCCTTTTTTTTTTTGGGATTTTGTCCAAAATTTAACAACAAACCAACCACCGTGCAACAATCGCCAGACTCCAACCGAACCTACTGAATGCTGGCTTGGGTTCACAAGCCAGCTACGAAAGAGTTTCTCTGCTAGCGCATGTTTCATTGTAATGCTTAATCCATTGAAAAAGATGGGAAAACACGTCCTTCTTCAGAAAGTTGCTCACCGTGGGGGTGGAAACTGCGAACAATCATTTTGCTTGAGTCTGCAGTCGCGATCCACATAAAAGAGAAGTACATATGTATATTCACTCAATATGCTGTGCAATTGTCGTCTGTTTGAGAATTAATTTCAATTATTTTGTTTTTGCTTTCAATTTATTAACAAGTTACCAAAGTTTTAGACGGATAAAGCAGCTTCGATTAAACCATATCCGCCCAGCCCAGTGATGAAAAATAGTGAGGATTGCAGCTGAGCAGACACAAACGCAAAGCTAATCTACTCGTGAACAACAGAAGCCCAAATATATTCGCACTTCTTCACTCACGAGCTAACGAAGCTGGTACGCACTCAATTTTGATTCGCGATCCGATCTGAACATTTTTCAGTTTAATTAAAAACGCATTTACACGGGAGACAGTTTTGCTTTTCAGGAACAATGAATCACAAAACAATACTTTCTGATTTTGTTTTTTTGTTTTGTTTTTATTAACGTGTATTTTAACTTAAATGCTAATTCTACACTTTTTTTTGTTATTTAAACCGCATTTAAATGCACTTTCCGCTCCTTCACTAGTTCTTCGCGAATAAAAACTCATGAGCGTTTTTGTTATTGTTTTGCTTTATACTGAGAGTATTTCCATCACTGGCCCAGCCTTTTCATTAAACATACATCGAGTAATTTTGAAGTGAATATTTTGATAAAAACACAAAATTTCGGCATACTGTATTCGGAGAAGTTGTTCAGTAGATCCATGCTTCGTATACATTACATACTTCAGAGCTCGTTCACTACATTGTTGCAAAATTAGCATTTAGCCGCGGTGTAAGAGTCCAATTTCAAATGTGAAGTAAATTCGTTTTCCTAGTATCTTACCGACTAAAATATTAAGGCGAAATCAAATGGCAAAAACTAGTAATAATACTGGCTATTCAATAAACATCAATGGAACATCAATAATAACCAGCAAAGTATTTTCTTTCATAACAGAGAGATGTTCCTTCTTTTTATCACCTGCATAAGAAACCATATATTTTTGAACCAAAACCTGCCGGGCTCATGGCGCAAGTGGTCACACGTTTGCTTCATAAGCAGATGATCATGAGTTCAATCCCAGCCCCGGCACTTTCGTCAGTTATTCTTTCCCCTGAGAGCAGCTGACACTGACCCACTTCTGAGCCCAAGGCTCAAACGAACCTGATACTTAGACATCAGCGAACGACAACTCATTATGGACCTCCAATCGGACTAAAAAAAAAAAACAACCAACAGCCCCACATCAACATCCTCATACTCATCATTCTACCAGGATAGGGTAGAAAGTTAAAGCAGCGCGAAAAGCAATCAGTTAGAAAATGTAGAATAATAGAATACATTCAGGCGCTGTAGGTGCAGCTGCCAATTGGAATCGTTCACGCGGTGGTTAAGGTGAAACGTCAAAAGATCCCATTGAAATTTTCCATACAAACTTAAATGGCACAAATCCAACGAAGCATCACACCAAGCCGAGTCGCACTTGTTTAACCTGGCTTTGCTCATTTGCAAAAAGAGGCAGTTTTTTTTTTCAAATCGAGCGCATTTGTTAACGAAGTTTTAATATTGGTGCTTTCGAAAACGTGAGTGTCGTAGTTTAACATGACTCGACGTCGAAGGGTTCAAGCAGGAACCCGATGAGTGAGCACAAGCACAGCGAAACCTATCGCTCCAATCAGTGCTCTAACTTGATCACCACCGCCGTACAAGTCCAACGCTGTGTCCGACCGCTCAGTCTGCCCCGACTGCTGGCTAATGTAATTCGAGGCCACACACTCGTTTCGATGGTGCTCTGCTGCTGCTGCTGTCGATCCGCGCCTACCGAAAGCCGAGAACTGAATGAGCTCTCCCTTGGGTGGTGTGCCGTTTTTATGGTCACGATCGACCCGACACGAGCTGTACCGCTGCTGCTTGTTGGACCCCTCCCGATGTTCGCGTGCCGAATTTCGCCAATAGAATGACCCGTACCCGCCTTGCTATGCTTGTTTTATACCTCATCATGACGAAACGGACGGATATAATGTCCAACCTGTTTGCCCCGCCTCCCAGGCGTATGTTGGTGAATTTTCCCCTCCTGATTCGCGAATAATGATGCGCTTGGAGATATCGAGTAATTTCTTGCGTTTCACGGGAAAATAGTCAAAGGAAGATTGCGTGATATTGTTAAATGATACATCTAACACTATTTGGTATACGTTCAATTATGTTTTACAGAATGTTTTATTATTAGTTCTGATACACTACAGTGAGTAGGGGTCCAAGCAGGCCATTGTGGCAGCCATAGTTGTATCCTCTGATGTTTGTCCATAAGAATAAAAACCCAAATTTATCCACCTAGAGGTGATAGTGCCTTTCTCGTCGTATATGTTCTCACGATCTTTCCGTCGACGTAAGTCAAAGTGTTCCTGAATCCTGATATTTTTTTAGAAAAGTAAGCATTTTATCAAAGCCATCATTGAATTGACTTAAAACTTATTGATGGCACATAGGGTATCGCGCCACTTGGGCGGTGGCTTCTATATTCGTCTGTTCTCCACTATAACTCAGTCAATTTTGAACCAATTGACTTGAAATGTTGTACACGGGTAGAAACTATACCTACACAGCAAAAAGTAATGAAATTTATAGGGCATGTAAAACATACAGCGCAAAACAGACGAAAATAGAAGCCACCGCCCAAGTGGCGCGATTCCCTATTCCGACGTTGTGTTCAGCGTATAAGCAGAGCTGAATAATATCAGATTTCTAAGTTGACTGCTTGAGTACCTTCACTGACATTGGGAGCTGATCAATATCAAGACGATACTAACAAGCAAAGATATAACTTTTTGACACAATCACAGATCACTTTGCGGTCTTCGATAAAGTTTTTTTCTGCACATTCTAGGTTATATTTCATTGACCGTTGAAAACAAGAACGTACTGAGTATAGTGAGACGTCTGTTTGTATGTGGGTTTAATGTGTCAAGATTTTGTTATCTTACACATATTTATCGCTTGCATTGATTTTATTTGCTTTCGTAGTTCCGACGAAGCATCAAACACTGGTTGTGCAACACTACCAGTAGTCTCTAATGTGGTATGAGCCTATTTTCTAGTTAACCGTTCCTCAGATTATTAAAAAGCCGTGATGTGGTGTGTCGCATGGTACATTTGGTTACTTTCCGGAACAGGTTCCGGAGCACCACTGGGTCTTCCAAATATAGTCTGAGGCTATATCACTGCTAACGTACATTAGGTTACCTAAAAAAAACACGATTTGATTTATCTTATGCATGGGTACAGATCACTTTTACATTTGACCACTTCCAGTGGGACACCCAGAACTAGTTTCGGGACACTACCGGTTGTCTAAAATATGGTCTGAGGCTATGTTCTTACGAATCGATCATCGTGTTATCAAAAAAGGGTCTCCAGTTGGCCTAGGCTATGAATTGCCAATCTGGAAACGGCGGGTTTGATTTCCGTTCCGGTCGTGAACATTTTCTTGACTTCTTGGGCATAGTGTATCATTGTACTTGCCTCACAATATACAGATTCATGCAATGGCAGGCAAAGAAAACCCTTCAATTAATAACTGTGTAAGTGCACAAAGAACACTAAGTTGAAGAGAGACAGGACAAGTTCCAATGCAAACGTCGAGCCATAAAGAAGCAGCAGTTATCAAAAAAGCTGCTATATGATGTACTGTCAAACCCGCGTATTCATCACTCTTTAATACGAAATTTTTTAATTTGTATCCCGCTTATTCGAAATTTGTTGAATTAAAAAATGATCAAATGTCACAGTGTAAAACACTGTAAATACGAACGATACGATATTGTGATGCTACTCACACCCGAAGCTGCTACTTCCGAAAATTCTAATTTGGTGCTTTCCGACACCTGATCCGTTTGGTGATCAACCGCAGTGAACCTCGGAAGCCAACAATCGTAAAATGAACAAGCTATCAATTCGTACCACCACAATATCTGTAAGATTTGTGTTCAAAAACATATCATACAATCTAAACAAAACTAAAATAGAGTTAGTTCATCGAATTAAAAGTTTATCCAGGTAATTTGACAGCAATCATTGTCGAATTAGCGTGGTTTTATGGTACGACACGCATGGGTATGGTCCAATTTCACATCTACCACTTTCGGTTCACATTTTACCACATACCGATTGTCCCTGATGTGGTCTTAGACTATAGTTTCATGCAAATTATCAATCAGTTTTTCTAAAAAGTCGCAAATTGATGTAATGCATGTATGGGGTTGGTTGTGCATTTCGCCAGTTCCGGCAAAGCACTCGAATCTGGTTCAAGAACACTACTAATCAGAGACTATTTTCTTGCTGACCGTTCTTCGCGTTGTCGAAGAAGCCGTTATTTAATGTGCTGCGTGTATGCGTTTGGTTCTTTTCTACATTTGACCACTTCCGTCGGGGCACCTGGAACCGGTTTCGGCATACTATTGATTACCTAAAAAGTTATTTAATGTGTCGAATTTATGGGTTTGGTTTTCCTTTACATTTGACCACTTCCGATGGGGCAACCACCCAACTAACAATTGCAAGTCACAAACAAGCAAGCTTGCTGAATTGTTGCTTAATAATGGTAATGATAGCTGAACTAAAATAATGCTCTACACATTACTGTTTAAATGATTTTTCAATTGAAAAAGTAGTCAATGTTCGACTTTCCTCATCGGTATCAACAATGATAAATCAAAACACTTTTCAAAAGTTTAACAAGAAATTTATTCGACAAGCATTGATTTCTTAACATCTTGTGGGGCCCATATAGCTGAGGCGGTAAACGCACGGGTATTCAGCATGACCATGCTGAGGGTGACGGGTTCGATTCCCGGTCGGTCCAGGATCTTTTCGTAAAGGAAATTTCCTTGACTTCCATGGGCATAGAGTATCTTCGTGCCTGCCACACGATATACGCATGCAAAATGTTCATTGGCAGAGGAAGCTCTCAGTTAATAACTGTGGAAGTGAATTTACACATAGTGGGGCAAAAGTTCGAATTGTGGGGCAAAAGTTCGAGTCATGTGGTAAGTTTAGGTATAAACCTAAAATTCTGCAAAATGTACATATTATCTCTAAGAGTTATGGAATTAGCGAGAAAATTCGATTGAAGTTGAAAAAAAAAAGTTGTTTTATCTGAATTTGGCGGAAAACTACTAATTTTTGATGTAGTAAATTTAACCTTGATTTGGGTAAAATCCAAAGTGTATTCCAGTTCTAACATCAAATATTAAGTTGTTTCAGGTATTCCTATTACCAAAGTGTCAAAATAGTGTGCTACGGTTAGCGAAATTCCACAAACACTAGATTCGAACTTTTGCCCCATTGGTGGGGCAAGAGTTCGAATAAAACACACATATACAAAAAGTGTTGTAACTCAAAATTGAATAGACATTTGGCGTAACTTTGTTCAGCAAAATTTTAGCTCATGGATGGTAGAATCACCACACGGTATTTATTTATTTTTATCCGCTTCGATTTTTTGAAATAGGGTGAATTTTGTACTAGGGTCGAACTTTTGCCCCACCTTACTCTATAACTTGTACAGATTCCTTGTGGCAGTGTAGAATTAGCATTTAAGTTAAAATACACGTTAATAAAAACTAAAAAAAAAGATTCCCTCTGGAATTCCTCTCTGAATTCTCTCAGAGGTTCCTCGTGATATTATTTCAAAGATTTCTCTAGAATTCGTTCAGGGATTACTTCTGGGATCCATATATCCGGATTACACGATCTAGGAAACGAAAAAAATGGACAAGTTTTGATTTTTTTTCTAGTTAGGTAGTGAAATTATAGAATAACTAATTAGATATACTTGAATTGTAAATTTGATCAAACTTATATTCGACACGAATGCACTTTGCGAGTGTAAATTGTCGTTAATAAAAGAAATATCAATCGGGCTTCTCCCTGGTTTCCTTCGTTGATTTCTCACGGGATTTTTTAGGGATTTTTCTTAGGATTTCTTACAAAGTTTTTCCTGGGAATCATCAATTCTTCGTGGTTTGCATTAACAGATTTCTCCCGGGATTAATAGAAAAAAAAAACGGAATTCCATCAACGATTTTCGTCCGGATTCCTTCAGGAATTTTTACAGGATTCTGTCAAGGGTTCTTCCAAGATTTTTAAAGGATAATTTTCGCCAATGCTTTAGGAATTAATCCCAGGATTCCTTCATTAATGCCTACCGAAATTTCTTCATGAGTTTTCCCCGAGTTCCCTTTATATATTCTTCCCAAGATAACCTCAGGAATTCTTACAAGTATTCTTTTCGAAATTCTTTTTTTTTTATTTCTTCCGGTACCATTCTGTCAGGAAACATTCCTTCAAGGATTCCTTTGTAGTTTTTCTCAGATTTTTTTTTCTCAGGGATTCCTCTCAGAATTCCTTTAGGAATTCCACCGTGATTTCTTATTTGTCTTTTTTTCAAGATTCTTTTATTCATTTCTTTCGGCGATTCTTCAGCGATTTCCTCCGGAATTTTCTCGAGATCCTTTCCTGAATTCATCCATTGATGCTTCTCGAGTTTTATTAAGATATTTCCACTGGGATTCTCCAGTATTCCTTCCAGAATTCTGTCAAGGAACCCTCCAAGAATTCTTTCTGAAATTTCGTTTGGAATTTGAATTCTCTTGGGATTTATTCATGAAATTCTTGCGGGATTCCTTGATAGATTTCTTCCGGGATTCCTTCCAGCCATTCCTTAAGAGACTTCTCCTGGGACTTTAGAATTTTTATTAGGATTGCTTCTGTGATTCAACCGAAATGCTTCCCGATTTTTTTTAGATATTTCACATGGATACTGTAGGAATTCTTTCTGAAATCCCTTAAAAAATGAATTCTCTTGGGATTTCATCATTGATTCCCAATTGGGATTCCTACCCGAACCTTCATTTAGGTGACGAGTCGGGACTGCGTAAATAGAATTTTTACCTAAATGGATTTAGTTTATTAACTAAATGGATTTCAAGTTTGCAAAGAAGTTTGAGAAGGGCAAGTGGCTTGCAGATGCAAAGGGGAAAGGGTCAAGGCTATCAAATGTAAAGGGGGATGGTCAGAGGAATTTTTAGGGGTGGTTCAAAGGTGTTTCCAGGCGTTTCAGGAGGTTTCAGAGGTATTTTAGGGGGTTTCAGAGGCTTTCAGGTGCGTTTCACATGGATTAAATGTGTGTTTCAGAGGTGTTTCAAGGCGTTTCTGGAGGTTTCAGAGAGGTTTTGTGGGGCTTCAGAAACTCTCATGTGAGTTTCACGGAAGTTTCATGGGCGTTTCATGGCCTTTCAGGAGGTTTAAGAGTGCAGTTGATTCGCGGTATAAAAACACTATGATTGTTGACGTCACTAGGGTAGGCGTAATATGAAACTGTTGGAAACATAGTGAAAGTTGACCTGAACATTCCCGAAAGCTCACGAATCTCGCCGAACACGCTGAGAAATTATGAACCGACCGTTTTCTCTCACCGATGTAACAATATAAAAGACCCCATCTTAAGACCCATCTTCTTGTTAGTTGAATAGTAGTTCGTCGCCATGCCGGTCTCCAAGTAGATAATACAAGTAGTTTTAGTTAGAATAAAAGTATGTAAAGTAAATGTGCAATAAAGTATCCGTTTTTGTGTAATAAGTGTTAGAAGTGAATAAAGTGACTGTTAAGTGTACAAAGACTGTGTGGTTGTTGCTATAGCTGTGCGAAAGAAGCTCACTATCAAGAAGCTTTCCCACCGAAGAACACAACCTATTCACCTCACTGTTCGACATAAAGGAAGTGCTGGATTTTCTCACCTCGAAAAGTCGATAGGCGTTGGAGTTTTAAGCAAAACGCTATTTCCGGAGTCACAACAAGTGCCTTCAGAGCGTCGCATGTGAATATTACGGAGGTTTATTGGGGTTTTAGAGACGTTGCAAAGCGTTTCAAGGCGTTTCAGGGCGTTTTAAGAGGTTTAAGGAGGGCTGTAGGTTTCACAGGGTTTTTAGGGGGCTTCAGAGGAGCTCAGGTAAATTTCAAGGAGGTTTTATAGGGACTTTAGAGAGGTTTCAAAGCGTTTAAAGGCGTTTCAATGCGTTTCAGGGCATTTGAGGGTGTTTCAGGAGGTTTTACAGGGGTTTTAGGGGGCTCAAGAGGCTCACAGATGAGGTATAATAGGGGTTTGAGAAGCGTTTCAACGCGTTTCAGGGCGTTTTAATGCCTTTCAGGGAGTTTCAAAGGTTTGGGAAGCCTTAAAGAGGCTTCAGAGATTTGCAGGTCAATTTCACAGAGGTTTCATGGCGGTTTCAAATGTGTTTAAAAGCGTGTCAAGGCATTTCAATGCATTTGAGGGCGTTTTAGGGCGTTTCAGGGCGTTTCAGGGTATTTCAGGAGGTTTCACAGGGCTTTTAGGGGGCTTCAGAGGCTCTCAGGTGTATTTCACGGAGGCATTATAGGGTTTTAAGAGGCGTTTCAAAGCGACTCAAGGCGTTTCATGGCGTTTTAATGCTTTTCAGGGCGTCTCAGAAAATTTCAGGAAGGTTTTATGGGGCTTCAGAGACTCGCAGGTAAATTCCTCGTACGTTTCATAGGGGTTTTAGAGGCGTTTCAAAGCGTTTCAAGGCATTTCAAAGCCTTACAATGCGTTTCAGAAGGTTTACAGGGATTTTAGGGGGCTTCAGAGGCGCTCTGGTGACTTTCACGCAGGTTTTGGAGAGGTTTAGAGGCGTTTCAAAGTGTTTCAAAGCGTTTCAGGGCATTTTAATGCGTTTCACGAGGTTTAGGGGGCCTTGAGGGAGAAGCATATACAATCATAGAACCCACCACTTGATAGAACATAGATTCCTGGGGATGTGTGAGTGTAAACTTCATTCTTAATGCTCTTAGATGCAACTTGTAGCCCTCGTAAATTCGATGGCCTATACTCAAGGGAGTTCTTGGAGAGCCATAAATAATCATTGGTAGATCCGATGACCTATGTGCAAGGAAGTTCTTGGAGATCCTCAAACTGACAACGAACTCACTACTTAACGACACATAGCAACATGAGGTTGTGTAAGCATAAATTTCATTCATAATGCTTCAATAGATCACTGATTACACTTGTAGATCAGATGGCCTAAACTCCAGGGAGCTTTTGGATACTATTAAACTTTCAACCCTTAAAAACTCCGTTATTTCTGTCGAGATTCTTTAAGGGATTTATCCCGGGTTTTTTTATGGATTATTCCCAAGAATCCTTCAATATTATTCCTGGGTATTCCCGGAATTCCTTCAGGGGTTTCTTCCGGTATTGATTTCCTCTTGAGATTTCTCCAGTTATTCGCTCAATGTTTCCTTCAAGGATTTCCCCTGGAATACCATCAGAGATTCCAGAATTCTTTCTAAGATGTCTCCCCGGATTTCTCCAGGAGGATCCAAAGGGATTTTTTCTTTAGGATTACTAAACATTTTTTTTTCTTTAGGCTTTAAGATTACTAAACAAAATTTACGACTCCTTCAGGGACTTCCCCCGAGCTTCCTTTTAGAACTACCTTCCTGTCGTATTTTTTTTAAATTTATTTTTCCTGTATTTCTTTCAATGAATTCTCCCGAGATTTTTTGTTATTCTCTTAGGGATTTCGCCTGGGATTACTTCATTGATTTCTCTCAGTATTCACAGTATTTCCTATTTCCTACGATTCCTTCATTGGTTATTCTGTTTGATTTCAATATTTCCTTGGCTTCCATGCAGCAACGCTTCACGATGCACTTCCGAAACCAAAACCGAGTGAACCTTCAGCTTTAAGGTGGAACTGGAAGCGTTTCCTCATTTTTTTGGTTTTCGATTTTTTATTAAATAACGAAGCAATATTTTCAAAATCGGTTTTCGTACACATATAGAGTATGGATCAAGGTATCTTCTGAATTTTTTTGAGGTGGAAAATGTTTTCCATTTTTTGCAGAAACCTTTTTTTGTGATATTTTATTCAAAAATGGTTTCTGCAAAAACGAAAAACATTTTCCACCACGAAAAAAAATCAGGAGATACCCTGATCCATACTCTACATGTGCACGAAAATCGATTTTGAAAATATTGCTTCGTTATTTTATAAAAAATCAAAAACCAAAAAATGAGGAAATGGATCCAGTTTCGCCTTAAGTTACAAGTCTAGTTTCAATTTTGACGATTGTTGTTTTTCCTCTTTTTTGTAATTTGCTTTTTTTTTATCTATGTAGGTATATATTTTTTTACTTCATTAAGACATAGTCAGATGAAGATTGGTATTAAATAAATAAATAAATAAATAAATAAATAAATAAATAAATAAATTTAGGCTTTTATTTAGGGATTTCTCCCGATTTTTTCTTGGAATCCTTCCAAAATTTCGTTAATGTTTACTCCAAGAATCCTTTCAGGAATCTTCAGGAATTTTTCTGTAGATCCCTTTCTAGATTTCTCGAGTATTTACACAAATACTCCTACTGAGTTACTACAGAGATTAAACCTGAATTCTTCCATAGATCCCTTCTGGGATTCCTTTAGGGGTTTATGCCGGGACTCCTCCTGGATTTTTTAAAAAGAATTCTAAAAGTCGAGTCAAGTACAAGACACTGAAGACGACCTTACAGTTGAGGTCGAAATACGTATCTGTCAAAGGATGCAAATTCTTAGTGGAATTCAAAGGAACCGTACTTAACCCGATTTTCTTTTATTTACAGATATTCCCCCAACAAGCCCAGGTTAATCATCATAAAAAGAATTCTTCCAAGTTTGGTCTTGAGACAGCCCAAATGTTAATTTTTGTTACGCTGTGTAATCAAGCCCGACCTGTATAACGATAAAATGTAAAAATATTTAATCTTGCAAAAAAAAACCTATCGGACTACTCACCACATTCAAGATTTTTTTGCCTATTTTATGTTTGATTCCAAGCTTTCCAGAATGCTTCGAAAACATTGTGCTGTTTAATGAATTTGATAAAAATATTTTCAAGTTACAATAATTATGGAATACATTTACTTTTCATTTATTTCTGTTAGGTTTTTTTTAGCTCTCTTGCGAGCCTGAATAAGATTTCGTCACACCATATAACTTACGAAACATCCAAAACTTACCTCTTGCAATCTCTGCCCAGTGATCATAAATCAAGATCATTGTGTGTCAGTATAGTTTATTTAGTTCCTTTCACCGAAAAAAAAACTAACAATTTCACCCTTTCCCACCTTTCCCCAGGAATATCAAGTTCCATGCGGTCGGCCGGTGAAACCAGTCAGTACCATCACCACTCTTCATCAGCCTCCGCCACCTCTTCTTCGGAGGAAGACCAACTACTGCACCCGGCAGCACAGCCTCTCCTCACGGACCCCCAGGCCGTTGCAGGATCATTGCAGGACACCGCAGAGAACGAAATTTACGACTCGGATGAGAGCAATCTGCTGCGGACACCGCTGGACCGGGGGCCGTACTTTGATTTATCGGCCTCGAAAAACATCACGGCCCTGGTCGGCAAAACGGCCTATCTGAACTGTCGGGTGAAAAACCTGGGCAACAAAACGGTGAGTTCGAGTTTTTTTTTTCGAGGGGATTGACATTGTAATCGTTGGCATTGTGGACTATTTGGTTTCATTGTGCGTGATTGTTTGTGACTAATCCTGGGAATTTCGAAACATACCACTTGGTGGTATGTAGTGCTTCTGAAGTATTGCCCATGTTTGTTACGGTCAATGGAACGGTATCAATCTTCCCGGATGGGATGCATGTTTTGGTTGACTTTTTGCTGTTTCTGTGATTTACTAGTTTGTTTAGAAAATTGAATGAACTCAATCACGCTTTGTGGCCCTATATGACTTAAATTATTCTTTATGATTCCGGATTTTCGTTCGAACAGGTTTCCTGGGTACGACATCGAGACATTCATCTTCTTACTGTAGGTAGATTTACATATACCTCGGATCAGAGGTTCCAGAGCGTGCACAACCCACAGACGGACGACTGGTCGCTACAGGTAAGATGCATATATTTACGAAAGAGTTCGCTCGAATAAATCATCTGTACGTTTGCTTTTGAATTATTGTCGCACATGGTGGCATTGCATTTTGCTTTAGAAGTTCCATTCGATTTGCAATGAAAATATACATGTAAGATCACAGCACGACTGCAAAGCGGGGTTTTGCTTATTTATACTGGAGTATAACGAGAGACGCAAACCTTTTATGGTGGAACATTTGCTATCTACGTCATGCAATTCTATTATTAACGTGCAGTCAGTCGCATTATTGAACTATGTTTCAAGAGACTTATGGTTGGTGTTTTACAGTTACAGTTACAGTTTCCAGTGAGTGAACAAAAAATGAAGATTGATTAAGATTTGAAGTGTTATCCTTTATTCGAGCTAATCTTTCAGATGTACACGTTTTCATTTAGGTACAATTGTTGGAATGCAACTGCTCCGTAGAGCAATTTCTAAAGCAAATTCCGGAGAAAGTTTTGGAATAAATCCTTGGAAGGTCGTTTGAGAAAATGTTTAAAGGAATACCCGAACGATTTTTCCGAGAAAAAATATAAAATCTTTGAGGGATTTTCTAAAGAAAGCTCTGAAGTAATTTCTGCAGAATTTCATACACAACTCTTTGTAACTTCTGGAGGAATCTCTAGTGGAAGTTCTGGAGAAATTGGAAGTTACTGTGGGAATTTCTGGTGAAATCCTTGGAAGAATTCCCAAAGTAACCCCGGTACACGTTTTTGAAGGAACTTTTGAAACTTTTTCTGGAAAACTCTGGAATGGTTTCTGAAGGCATCGCATTTCCTAAAGTTTTTCTTAATGATTTTTAAGAAGAATTTCTGAAGAAATTTTTGGTAGATTTTCTGAAGGAATCTCCAGTAGGTTCTCTAAACGAATTCCTGAAATTTCTGAATATATATCCTGAGGAATTTCTAAGGTAATTCCCGGGTGAAGCAATCCCTGAAGTGATTTATGAAAAATCATGGAGGAATTGGTGAGCAATTCATGCCAGATTTCATACATAAATTCTTTGTGGCTCATCTTAAATCTCAATTAAATTATCCCATAGTGGACACCTCGGAGTCCACTCTTGGCTAGATCGTACTCTTTAACTACGATAAATCGGTGACAATAGCGGACTCCCTTAATAAAACCAATAGTGGTAACCAAAATTGTTTACATTTACAAACATAGTTAAATAATCGAAGTATAGATTTAGTTTCACCGCATAAAAATGTTGTCTAGGAAACATGAGCCATGGTCTCTCAGTGGAAGATTACCGGTAGAATCAGATTTGAGCACGAAAGTTGGGAATAACTTCAGAGGGTCCACAATTAGTTAAAATACCTAAGAAATCAGTACCTGTTTTTAGAACCTATCACGCCAAGCTCCTAGCCGGGGATGCGTCAAATCATTTTCGTCTCATCAATATTATATACATGTACGTCACATAGCGTGTGGTGTGTTAATCCAGTTCAGTTGTCTTTCCTTTTCACGTCACTTGTCCTAAAGCCAACCTACTAAAACCATGGGAAAATAGGATAAAAACACTTAACTTCCAAAAATGGAATTTGTATGGAGGGGGCAAGGACTAGAGCAGTGGTGAAGTCTAGTGCCTACTACGAATTTTGTCAAAACAGTCAGTGTGCTTTGATTGCCAATAAAACTTTCACGACGTTAATGTTGAGCGTGAACTTTGGTAGGGTAGCGAACCACTTGGGCAGCGGCCGGTATTTTGGGCACTCTTCGCTATAACTCAGTCAATTCCAAACCAATTGACTTGAAATTTTGTTCACGGCTAGAACATCGGGAACATCACTAGACGACAGAATGGAAGGAGTTATATCGAGCTAAGGGAAAAATCTGAATAATGGGTAATTCTCGCTGAGACCGGCCCACTATTTACACCTTGTCTTCAAAAATGTTTAAAGTTCCGATTTTCTGAAAGCCCTTGCTAAAAAAGTAAGAAAAATGCATTTGGTTACTCAAATTGATGGGGGGTCCGGCACGCGCCTTTGCGGCACGCGCCTTTGTGTATAACATGCAGGCGTATACACGGATGCTGGTGCATGTCGTTGCCGGTGCGCATGGAAATGTATGGAGAAAACGTGGCTTAATTTACCAAACTGCAGATAACTTTTGATAGGAAAAAAAGACATCTCTAATTTTTTGATATGTTATGTATAAATGTCTCAGCTTTCAATTGATGCAAAAATTTTGAAAATCGGTGGTTGCCCTCATGGCGAAAAAAATGTTTCGGTATAAAAATCCAAGATGGCGGCCAAAATCAATATAGCCGACCCAACTTTTTATTATTGCAAATAGTAGCTCTATCTTTTCTCTTTTCAACAACAATTCGTTTTGAGGTGGTTTTTGGAGAAACTTTCGAGTTATAACGGTTTAAATGAGCCACCATTTGACCAAAATCGAGGGGTCTGCAAAAATGGTTGTGGCTCAAACTAACGGGGGGTCCATCAAATTGAATAACAAAATGCATTTTTCTTACTTTTTTAGTTAGGGCTTTCAGAAAATCCGCACCTTATACATTTTTGAAGACAAGTGTAAAAAGTGGGCCGGTCTCAGCGAGAATTATCCTAATACCATTAATATGGAGATCTAAAAGTGATGTTGGTTTCGTTTCATTCAGGGTTGTGCAGTTTCAGGATGCTTACCTTACCGATCAGGCTAAGGCCGGGGTGCCCTGTGCTGTACATAGTAGCCGCCTCCATTCCACTCGGTCCATGGCTGTTTGTCTTCAGTTCCGCACTCTGCGTAGGGTCCGCAGATCGTCCTCCACTTGGTCGACCCACCTAGCTCGCTGCGCTCCACGTCTTCTTGTACCGGTCGGATGACTCTCGAGAACCATTTTAGTCGGGTTGCTATCCAACATCCTGATGATGTGACCCACCCACCGTAGCCTCCCGATTTTCGCGGTATGGATGATGGTTGGTTCTCTCAGCAGCTGATGCAACCAGTGATGGAAAACAGTGAGGAATGCAGCAGAGTAGACACTAACGCAAAGCTATCCCACTCGCACTCCCTTTACTCGCGGCTTACTCTCGGCACCGTGAGTAAACCGTTTGTTGCTTTTACACTCGCGAGTTGATTCACGATGAGAGATGAGAGTGTTTCCATCTCTGGATGCAACTCGTGGTTCATTCGCCTTCTCCAAGTCCCGTCTTCATCTGCACTCCGCCGTAGATGGTACGCAACACCTTCCATTCGAAAACTCCAAGAGCGCGTTGGTCCTCTGCACGTAGGGTCCATGTTTCGTGCCCATAGAGGACGACCGGTCTAATCAGCGTTTTGTAGATGGTTAACTTCGTGTTACGGCGAACTTTATTCGATCGTAGAGTTCTGCGGAGTCCAAAGTAAGAACGATTTCCTGCCACAATGCGCCTCTGAATTTCTCTGCTGGTGTCGTTGTCGGCGGTCACCAGTGAGCCCAAGTACTCGAATTCTTCAACCGCCTTGATTTCATCACCGTCGATATGAATTCGGGGTGGCGGGCGCGGTGATAACTCCCTGGAGCCCTTTGCCATCATATACTTTGTCTTCGACACATTAATGACTAATCCGATTCACCTGGCTTCACTCTTTAGTCGGATGTACGTTTCCGCCATCGTCTCAAATTTACGAGCAATACTATCAATATCATCGGCGAAACCAATCAGCTGAACGGACTTCGTGAAAATCGTCCCACTCGTGTTTATCCCCGCTCTCCTTATTACACCCTCTAAAGCAATGTTGAACAGCAAGCACGAAAGATCATCACCTTGCCGTAACCCTCTGCGAGATTCGAAGGAACTCGAGAGTGTCCCTGATACTCGAACTACGCACATCACTCGATCCATCGTCGCCTTGATCAACCGTATCAGTTTATCCGGGAATCCGTATTCGTGCATAATCTGCCATAGCTGTTCTCGATCGATTGTATGATACGCCGATTTGAAATCGATGAACAAGTGATGTGTGGGCACGTTGTATTCGCGGCATTTCTGCAACATGGCGAACATCTGGTCCGTTGTAGCGCATTCACCCATAAATCCAGCTTGATATTGCCCCACGAACTCCCTTGCAATCGGTGATAGACGGCGGCATAAAATTTGAGAGAGTATCTTGTAGGCAGCGCTCAGTAGTGTGATCGCGCGGTAGTTCCCGCAATCCAACTTGTCGCCCTTTTTGTAGATAGGACACACGATACCTTCCATCCATTCCTCCGGTAATACTTCCTCCTCCCAAATCTTGGTAATGACCCAGTGTAGTGCACTCACCAGTGTTTCTCCACCGTATTTTAGAACGTCGCCATTGCAACGTCGCCATTGAGGTGCTCATCGTAATGCTGCCGCCACCTGTCGACTACCTCATGCTCGCTCGTGAGAATATTCCCGGCACGTGTCGGCTTGTGGCACAAAGCCTCTGCTGCGCGAGCGGTTTAGTTTCTCGTAGAACTTTCGTGTGGGGTAAAATGACTCAACTCATAAAATCATTCCTGAATGCGACTTGATCATTACACGTGATTTATGGTCTGTTTCGGCCTGGGCAGTCTTGGAAAACAGCAAAAACGGATTTGCCTTTTTATCCTACGGTTTCGGAGCCGAGCCTATAATCCTTGAAAAAGGTTTAATAAAAACCGAAACCGTCGGATAAAAAGGCAAATCCGTTTTTGCTGTTTTCCAAGACTGCCCAGGCCGAAACAGACCATAAATCACGTGATATTAGGTCCACAGTCGCAAAACAATTCTTGCTTGATCATTACTATAGGTGAATGGTGTCAAGATATGTTTGCATCGAACATTCTTTTAGAAGCTGGACCACCAAACCCACGAAAAATCTTTCGATTTCCCAATGAAAATTGGCAACTTCCGGTTTTTCGTGCTTGCAATTAAGGTTTTCTGTTGATTTTATTACCAGCCAAGTGTTTCCAACGAGATTGAGGCACACATGGAGACGCATGGTTGTTGATGTCTACGCTTTCCATGTTAGGGGTCATTCAAATATTACGATGATCGTTTTGCGGTGAGGGGGGTAACACTCCATTTATTGAGTATACGAAAAAAAGAGGGACAGAGGGGTGAAAGAGAGTCGAAAATGCCCGAAAACTGATGGACCTAATTTTTAAATATTTTCATGAAGTGGCATCTTACCCTGTGGCAGATGGTCTTTTTGCACCACTTTCGTTTTATGAACCACTTTTTTAAAATCGATGAAAATGCAATATTTTTGCTGAAGTATCGAGCAAATATTGTCTAGTTGCTGTTACCACTTTGAAAGCCTAACAAATGAGGCTAATTATCATTGAAAACTATGAAAGTTTGAAAAATGGCATCTTACCCCACTTGACCCTACTGAAAATTATATCTAATATCTACTACTGGAGCATCATCATCATATCATATCTTGAACTTACGCATAGCAATTCTAGGTGAAATTATTGAAGAAATCCTGAGAGAAACCCCAGGATGCATAGCTATGGAACTTCATGTAGACGTTTTTGGAAATTAAAAAGTCCTGCAGGCAGGGCCGCATCTAAGGGGGGGGGGGCATTTTAGGGGCTTCCACAAAACCCTTTTTTTGATTGCTAAATTAACTTTATATTTCATATTGCTCAAGTACTGTTCGAAAATAAAGAAAAACATTTGCTCATCTCTCCAAGGGGCCCGCAGATCCTCTAGGGCTCCGGGTCCCCACAATCCTTAATCCGGGCCTGCCTGCAAGAATACCAGCAAGAATTAATGGAGGAATTCCAGCAGAAGAAATGCCTGAAAAAATCTTAAAGGGAAACATTTGAATGGATCGTCATAGAATCCCCGAAAGAATTCCTGGAATAATTCCCGGTGGAATTATTGGAGGAACACCAAAAAAATACCTTGAGGAAGTCGCGGCAAGAATTTCTAGATGAATCCCAACACAAATTCCTTAAGGGTTTCTAATGGAGAAATCCCTGGAAGAATCCCGACAGCTCTTTCTGAAGCAATCCAAGCAGGAAATCTAAAAAATGAATATCATCATACATTTCTGGAGCAACCCCAACAAATAAACCCGGAGAAATCCTAGAGATGACGGTAATAAAAATCAAATCATCAACAAACTTGTGATTCTACTAAGAAGTTGTAGATTACCTAACAGGTTTATTGAGGGGTTACATATGTTGAGGTCGAGCACAAAATGGGAAAAGATGCGATCATTCTGCACGAAGTTATAAAGATTTTAGAAAAATGTATAACTATTCGATAGCTAACTTTGAGCTGTTGTATCTCCAGATGCAATGAACTGAATGCAATGAAATTTAGACCATTTATGACTTTTATAATGAGCTTTGTAAAACGGTTGACTGAGAATATTTGATGCACTTTTTCAAAAGTTACTGCTAGTAGAACATTTTTTGAAAAGCGATTTTACCAGTCTCGATCATTTTGTCTATCTTCTGTACACAGTACACGCATTAAGAAAAGTTCATCTTTGTGAAGTATTTATTATTCACATGCTCGATGTTTGTTTTATTTTTATTAATAAACTCTGTGTACTTTACAAATATGTATACCACACTATTTTGATTCTTACGAAACAAAGGGCCGGAAAGATGGGAAAGAGGTTAGGGGCGTTAAAAAAGGGGAAATATGGCGCAAAAAAAAAACAAAACTTTGAAACTGTTGCCCAAACCTATAGTAACCAAATTCTTCGAAATATTTTCCAAATGCTTCTGTGTCTATTGATGCTCCTACAATATTCTTCTTTTTTCATTCTTGACGTACCGTCTCCACTGTTTAACAGCTTAATGTTCGATGAGCACTTCCACAGTTATGAAGTAAGAGCTTCCTCTGCCAATGACTATTTTGCATGTTTACATCGTGTGGCAGGCACAAAGATACTGTATGTCCAAGAAAGTCAAAGAAATTTCCTTCAAGAAGAATTCATGGACTGACGTTTGCTTACAGCATGGTTTGGTCATGCTAAATATCAACGCCTTTACAGCTGTGGCTATCGGGGCCCCAAAACCTGCCTTCGATATTGAATTTCATTCGTTGAAGATAAAACATAAAAACTTACATATACATATATGCTACCCAAAAAAAAACTTCTGCGTTTCCGCAAGCAAAACTTTTCGATAACTAACACTTAGCAAAGTTAGGAACTGCTAGAATTTTTGCTTTTTACCATGATTCAGAAAAAAAATATCCAATTGCTTTATGTGAATGTTCCACTTTATCATCACAAATTAATTCTGGAGGTTTCATGGGGACCCAACATTATGGTCCCAGAAATACAATATCTCATTGTCTTCCATTTAAGACATTGTTACTCCCTTGTGAAATGTAAATTGATCATAATGGATATAATTAATCTGTTTTATTCGGATTTCCTCCGAACAATTACTGCTTTCGAGCGTATTTTTATTTTTAATAAGTAGGAGCAGTACTCACCATTCACCTCAAACAATCCAATCTCCTCTCGTCCCATTCCAGATCAGATATCCCCAGAAAAGGGACACCGGGGTGTACGAATGTCAAATATCCACTACACCCCCCGTAGGTCACTCGATGCACCTCTCCGTGGTAGGTAAGTACTACAACGCACAGCATCACAAAATTGCGAACATGTCCCAGATCCCCCCATTTTATCGGCAGCACATGTTCCGGTAATCCCACAATTTGTATATTTACTCGTCCCAAAACCCGCTTCATTCGCCGGGACGTGGAACCTCTGGGCAAATCTCGCTCATTACGAATTCCATTTTCATTTTTTTTTATCCTTTTTCTTTTCATCGCCAACGCCAGAGCCGGTCACCGTCGTAGTGGGTGGCCCAGACATTTACATCAACACCGGATCGACGGTGAACCTGACGTGTGTGGTGCGAAACTCGCCGGAACCGCCATCCACCATCATCTGGACGCACAACAATCAGGTTGGTATCCGTTTCACGTAGGTGGGTGAATGTCTGTCCAAGTGTGTTTGTGCGAATGTATGTGGGAAATAACAAAGGCAATTTGTAAATATGGTTTTACTGGGGTACTCACCGTCCCGTCCATGGTGGAGGTAATTTACAGCCGGTTGCACTTTGTGGGCAACTGATTTCGACGGAGATGGGTGTAAGCCAATATGAGTTTTTTTTTATGAACAGCAAGAAGAAGCATTATCCACTGATTATGCGGAGAAGTATGCCTGAATAATTCCAGGAAAATTAACTGGCATTTTACCTCTCATCAACTGATGCAAAACGAGTGTTTACTGCTTCGTAAAGTTCATATTGGAAGTGATTAAAATGCGAAGGGATTTCGTGTGGAGTGAATATTCGTGTAATATTTTTCAGGAGGACACAATTTGACTGTTGAGTAAATATGCATAATTCTTTAACGACTGTATTACCATTTTACGCCAATGCTGAACGTATTTAAATACAAATCTTATAGCTAAGTTGGGACCTAGTATACAGGATTTTCCGCAAAGTATGAATATGGTCCGTTGACGAAACATACTTAGGGGTAGGCGGGGCATTATGGACACCCGGGGCAGAATGGACACCCTCAATATTTTGAAATATGCGAACTTTTTTGAATTTTAAATGAATGGAGAATATAGTCCATTTGTCTAAAACGTAGTTTCAGGAAAGAAACATTCGAAATTATAATTATACTTGATTTTACACGAAAAAGTTGCGTCCTCCGTTTTTTGTGCATTATAATTTTCACACCATCTAAAATAAGGTTTAGTGATTAATTTATTGCAGGTCGATTAGAACCTGATATTTCTAGAACACATGCAAGTAGTTTTGTTGTATCTACATGCTTAACATGTTTATATTTTCTTCTTTATTATATCAAAAATCAAGTTTGGAAATATCTTCTGCTGCCGGGGCAAAATGGACACTCACCTTTTTAAAAGAAGCGGCAAGGGAAAAATATATCCTAAATCACAATCCAACCAAATTCTTCGATTTCAGTATATTTTCGGTTAAATGTTCACTATAGTAGACATAGGGTGAAACAAATTGGTCAAAAACGACAGCAGTTGTTCTAGGCACAGCTGTACATGACGACAAAAACGAAGCTTTATCCAAAACAGCCTGAAATTAAATTAACTGAACAAAAATGAACTACTTCGGCGTATTATTCATCCATAATAGTTGTTTCGTAATGAAATTACTTTAGATGTGTAAATAATGTACGAAATTCGTAAAAGTCTCATGGTGTCCATAATGCCCCATGGGGGTGTCCATTCTGCCCCGTATGCTTGAAGACGGTCATGAAAAACTAACATTTTTCATAACATTTTTTGAAGTGGATAAATCATTTTTCTTCGTGAGCATTCTTATGCAATAGATGCTAAATAGACTTTAAAAGGATACATGTATCAAACAACTAAACTTTTTGACATCTTGCCAGGTAAAATTGGCAAAAACCTTAGGGTGTCCATATTGCCCCGCCTACCCCTACTTTCAATCCTGAGCACCCACAAGTGGTGCAGAGGGCCGAATTGAAAGATTTCCATCCTGGGCGATTTCCAGCCATCGCCTTGACCTGTGGCCAGGTCAGATTTCTGTCGACTTGCTTGATTTCGTTATTGAGGCTGCGCCGCCATGAGCCTCTGGGTCTGCCTCTGCTGCGATGTCCTGCTGGGTTCCAGTCTAACGCTTGCTTGCAGTTCCGCCCTGCGTAGAGTGTGGTCGACCCACCTCCACTTTCGCTTCTGTCGCTATCGGCTTTTGATGACATCGACGATGGAGATCCAATTGTGAGGCAACCATGCACGAATTATATACCGCAAGCATCTATTGGTAAAGACCTGCAGCCATAGCGTGTTCTCTGCTGATACACATAGGCGTATAGCAGCACAGATTTCACGTTCAAGTTTAAAATTTGGATGTTGGTGCGTCGATTGATCTGATTGTTTTTCCATACCTACATTTCTTGAACTCGCAAAAGCAGCCCTCGCCTTCTTGATCCGTGCACCTATGTCGATCTTGGTGCCGCCATCAGCCACCATTTGGCTACCAAGATATTGGAAGCTTTCAACATTCTCCACTGATTGCCCAGTTACCGTAAAGCTGGAAGGGTTGACCGTGTTTACATCCAACGATTTGATCTTGTTGACGTTGATGGAAAGACCTCCCGCTGGAGAGCGATTGGCAAGAACATCGAGCATGCTCTGCATATCACAGCGCCGTTGAGCTAGGAGAGCATGGTCATCAGCCAGTTCGAAGTCATTTAGGTTCATGGTAATGGGTTGCCACAGCAATTTACGATTTGGTTCACGGTCAATAGCACCAACCAGGATCTCGTCGATTACGATGAGGAGCAGTAGCGGTGATGGTATACATCCTTGCCTCACTCCAGCAACGACCCGGATGGGATCGGACAAAACATCGTTGTGCAGTACTCTGCACGAAAATGCTCTGTACTGTGCTTCAATGAGGCCGATAATTTTCTCAGGGACACCCTTGCACCTTCCTACATGTTTCCGTGATTGAGACGGTCGAAAGCATTTTCGTTATCAATGAACACCAGGTAGAGAGACTCTTTGAATTCATTGATTTGCTCCAGGATGATACGGAGCGTGACAGTATGCTACACATAGGATTGTCCGGCACGGAATCCTGCTTGCTGCCGCCGTCAGAGAGTTGCGTCAATCTTCTCCTGTATCCTATTAAGAATCACTTTGCAGAGGACTTTGAGAACGATACACAGTATCATGATACGCCGCTAATTATCGCATACAGTTAGGTCACCCTTTTTGGGTACCTTTACTAAGACGCCTTGCATTCAGTCTGCCGGAAATGTCGTGGTTTCCCATAGGTCGCAGAATAATTGATGCAGTAGTTGTGCGGATACTACGGGGTTAGCTTTGAGCATCTCAGCTGATATGTGATCGACCCCTGGGGCCCTGTTCGATTTCATGCTACGGATGATGGCTGTTTCTATCTCCTGCACTGATGGAGCTTTGGTGTTGACACGGGTAATGCGTCGAACCCTTAGCGGATCATGCTGAGGTGGCCGACACTTGAAAAAGGCTTCGAGCATTTCAGCTGGTCAGTCTGGTCGGTCAGTAACTGTGCAGACGTGTCTTTCACGGGTATCGTAGCATTCATCTTGGTCCCACTAAAGCGACGTGACACATCGTAGAGGAGACGGATGTCACCTGCGTTTGCGGCTGTGCCCACGCTCTTTTGTCCTGTCTACATGAGCGTATCACTTCCTTCTCGAGAGCCGAATAGCGCTGATGGCCTACGGCTTTGGCTCCTCGTGTTTTCGCTCGCTCTATCGCGGCTTTGGCGTTCCTTCGCTCCTCTATCTTCCTCCAGGTATTGCGGCGCTTATAATAAATCCACATTGAGCGGCGGCGATATGGCCGCTAGGAGATTCCCGCGATACAGACGCAATGTCAAAATTGAACAAAAACTGTCACCCACCCAGCAGCATCGCAGCAGCCTTCAGGCCGTTCATATCAAAACAAAAGTTAGCACAATGGCATCTCAAGTGGCCAGAAACCGTAATAATATTTATCGCGCCATTGTTTCACTATAGTCATACGCATCACCTCGTCGACTTTGTATTTAATAATCGGGATGTTATTTAATGATGCTGCAGGATGATACGGCTTCATCTTTTCCATTTCCATATTGCGACTGTATCGCGTGCATCTCTTCGCGGCCATATCGCCGCAGCCTCATGTGGATTTGATATGAGCGCCGCATGCGGAATTTCTGACCATCAGGTCGCTCATATTTTGGCAACTTGATGGAAAAGAAGAAGACAAACGCGTTTCGAGGATTTATCTTGCTAGGCACAATATCATATGTGATCCACTGCTTTCTTCGGGTGCGTAACTCACCCAAATTATTCTCGCCAGTAGCGATGAAGGCGTTCTTGATGGCGCTCCATGCTTCCACCTTCTGAAATATTCGCTGCACGATTCTCTAGCTCTTCGACGAAGGGCCTTTTTACCGCAGCGTCTCCCAGTCGGCGTGTGCTGAACCGGCGCTCGATTTTCTCCTCCTGTCGCTGGGTCCTGGTAATGCGCAGTCGAATCTCGCCGATTAGGAGATGATGGTCGGACGCAATGTCGGCGCTACGATTGTTCCGCACATCAAGAAGGCTCCGTCTCCATTTTCGGCACTTTGTGCACTGGTCGATGAGGAAAGAGCGATCCCCCAATCACCATGTCATTGTTGCCACAAAACTCTGCAAGCAGCTCTCCGTTTTCGCTCATTTCTCCGAGACCATGGTGTCCCATGACGTGCTCATAGTCCGAGTTGTCGGAACCAACCCTCGCGTTGAAGTCGCCCATGACGATCTTAATGTCACCTTTCGGAATCTTGTCCACGACAGCATTCAGTTGACTGTAAAAGTTCTCTTTATCTTGCAATTCGGCAGCATCGGTTGGCGCGTAACATTGGATCATGGTAAGGTTTCGAACCCGTGTTCTGAATCTGGCTACAATTATCCTCTCATTAAAAGGTTCCCACTTCATAAGTGTACCGTGGGCGTGAGCGCTGAGCAGGAAACCAACTCCACGGTGGTGAGGAGCGTATTCACCTCGTAGGCCAGAGTATAGCAGAATTTGACCCGACGCCAATCTGTGTTCTCCAAAGTTCGGCCAACGGATCTCGCTCAGTCCTAGGATCTCAAGCTTCATACGGCATGCCTCATTGGCTAGTTGTGCCAGTTTACCCTGCTGGGCTAGGGTTAATACGTTCCAAGTTCCAATTCTTGTCCGTTGTTGCGCTAAAAGTCGTTGCCGTTGAATCAGTTCGTAATCTTTCATTTTCGGTTTTAGTTACGTTTTTTTTTTTTGGGGTTTCGGAGACAGTAGGTTGTTGCCCACCCAACTAACAATCGCCAGCCGCAAACAAGCATGCATGCTGAATTGTTGCTTTATAATAGTAATTATAGCTGAACTAAAATTATGCTGTACACACTACTGTACAAATGCTACTTCAATTGAAAAAGTAGCCAATGTTCAACTTTTCGTATTGGTATTAACAATGACAATTTAAAACACTTTTCAAACGTTTAATAAGATTTTTTTTCGACTCACAGTAATACCTTTACAACATAGTTTAACAAGACCTTTTTTTTGCTTCTTGTTAAGTTCATGTAAAAATTAGCACATGCATCTGTATGTGTAATCAAGGATGGGAACACTCTCTTGCAGAGAGTTACACTGACTTGCTGTTTTCTCAGTTCAAAAGCGTGCAATCAAGAAACGATGTATGGACGACTTTTACCTAGTGGTTTTGTCTAAAAGTTTGTCGAATAAAGTAGGGGTCGCACACGCATACCGAAGTCGTGAGGGAGCTAAGAAGGCAACTCTACACGAGGTGAATGTAAATTACACTCACCTTGTGGAGAGTCGCTTTCACAGCTCTGTCACGACTTTGGTATGCGTGTGCGATTCCTACTCTCTTCGGCAAACTTTTAGACAAAACCGCAAGGTAAAAGTCGTCCATACATTGTTTTTAGATTGCCCGCTTCTGAGCTGAGAAAATAGCAAGTGAGTGTGAATCTTTAAAAGTGAGTGTTCCCATTCCCTGTGTGTAATGTGTTTTCCACAAGTCAAATAAGCGCTTTCTTTTCACCATACTTTTACTCAGAGTATATGATGAAAACACGTGGTTTTTATTGAACAACAGCTGAATTAA
This sequence comes from Aedes albopictus, assembly GCF_035046485.1. NCBI lineage: Eukaryota > Metazoa > Arthropoda > Insecta > Diptera > Culicidae > Aedes > Aedes albopictus. The sequence continues at coordinate 94,964,047 of NC_085137.1, read as the reverse complement.
TCTGTTGTTCAGTCGTTAACCATAATATTGTGCTAATTCACCACTGCTGAACAGGAGTCGAAATTTGATCATTATTAAACCACGGGAAGTTTATGTTTTGATTTGAGCGCTTCAATTCATCATCTGACGCAGATGACGCAGATAGGAAGGCATGCGGCTGGCAATCGATGGGTCACGAGTTTGAATCTGGATTTAGGTAAATTTATGTGTAGTTATTATTTCAGATTATTTGTTCCCAGCAAGTTCCAATCATCAACTCTCGTTGAAATTGAAAAATTTTGCATTTTTTCATTTTTATTCATTTCTTTATTCAGTTTCTCCAAATTTGTGTGAACAAAACCCGAAAAAAGGCCATGCCTGGAAATTATCCAAATGTTATTCAGCATCATGCTGAATCAATTCGTCGTAAAGGTACTTGTAAAATGAGTGATTGTTAGTTGGGCAGTCAACCAGTCATCGTATAAGATGTTGTATAAGATGTTACAGTGGAGGCGATATGCGTACATTTTGCATGCGCCTAAATGGAGGCATGCACGCATAAGGCCTCCACATTATCATCTTATGCATCATCCTATACGATGACTGGGTGACTGGGTGGCCTAAGGTCCCCTATCCACCGTGGTGGGGCTGCCACCTTAGCTGTAGCTTCCGGTGAAGGAGCATTTCATACTCAGCCGCTGGATGTCAGGACAGACGCTGCTTGAGCCGCACCTCCTTGATGAACAGACGCTCGAGACGTACCTCCTCAATCTAGCTAAAGTTAGAAGGACAACGGTTTCCAGTCTGCACTACCAGCTAAACACACAACTCTTAGCAAGCGCTCTTTGTCATCCCTTGGAAGCATGAGGTAGGAACTTGTGAGGATCAAAACTATGTTGGACGCTCTCCTTATCGACTCACCGTTTTGCAGTCCAAAATGTTAAGTTAAATAAGTGAACTTGTAATAAGTGCTTCGCGATTCCCAATTTTCAAATTCTAAAATTCCCCTTTTTTAACTTGTGTAACTGTAGGAAAGTCAATAATTCAATACCTGCACACTACCAGAAAAAATATATTTTTAATGGCAGAATAACCGACCGATACTTTGTCTTGGTATGTTGCAGTTATGTGCTAGTCTATTAGTTTTGTTTAGGATGTTTAGTGAAATTGACTGTTTTGTTCTACCTTTGTGATGATGTCTCGGAAAAAATAATGAATCTACATTACTGATGTTTTTTTGATACACATAACAAGCAAATTCCTTTCCATCGATGACACTTGATTGCTACAAACAAAGAACCTGTTTATAAATCAAATATATTCCGAATGTCATCCCATCCAAGGTAAATTCGTTTTATTGAACACCAATCACTTGCTTTTCTTCAATTTCTTAAATTTGATATGCGCATCCTACCTTTTTCAGAAGACAGGCAGTAAGGTGACACTGCTGGCATCCGAGCAGAGTGCTCAATTGGATTTGAAACGAGCATGCAATGCATTGATGCATACTAGACTGTTCCAAAATAAATATGCAATCTACATTTTAGTTTGAATTTGGATAGCCTGATAAAAGTGCGTATGGAATTGACACATGCGTCTAAGTATATTGCTCTTTGCTTGTTTGTTTCAGGTTTATTCATGTCTTGAAACAGAACGAAATGTGTAACTAGAGCATAAGGAGTGCTGTTAAATTTACAAGTTCAAAAATATTCTGGTTCTGAGTTTATGGAGAGTGCCAAATTAAGCTTTCAGTTGAAATTTAAGAATGTACGTCAAACACTTTGCTGAGAAGAAGTCTTAATCACATTGGGTACGTTACGCCATCAAGAGAAAGTTTAAAATTGTACAAGTAAAAATATCGTGCCGCACCAGTCTAATGGTAACTTGCATATTGTTGGCTCCGACATGCTCGGGTTGCCCCGTAAATCGAGAGGGATAAGTGGGAAGGCTGAATTGAGCTTTTATTTATAACTTCCTTTCTAACTAGTTTTTTTTTTGCAATCGTATTGCGGAACGCAGCAAGGGGTGAATAAAAAAGACAGAGCAGAAACTATTTTTCAGGAAATTCGATCCAGACAGATGCAATTGGCATGAATTAAATTTTTCTCTTTACTGTCCCCCTTTTTTATTTTATTGCACCTACAATTTAACCCGGCATCTAGCCTTGGATCGATTTATTATATTTTTACTCTGTGAGATCATGCCAAAAATCGTGTGGATTCAATTATCAGTAAGATTTGAGGAATTTCTTTAACTTTCCTGGTCAAAAGACATGTTTCGGGGTGGTGATTAGTCATAAGAAACTCAATGAATAATTATGGATTTACTCATACTTAGTATTCAAACCTTCAATAAACAACCTAATAAACAAATAAACTAGGAATCAAAATGATTACAATTCGATGAAACATTACTGTCTTCAGCTTTTGGTTGTCACCATTTTCTTCGAAATTTATAAATAACACTAGTTTACAAAATAAAACGAAAGTCGTGAACTTCTGTCAACGACCACAATTTTTGAAGCAAATTTAGCGCTGATTTCGAAACCGTGCTTTGAAAAATTTTAAGTAAAATAGTTTTTGAGTTGTAGCTCAATATTGAGTTTAACAACTTTTCAAAATATGGAATTTACTCAAATTCAAATATCTTGCTTGTTCAACCAATTTTAAAACTTTTTCATAAATTTAAAGCTGAATATAATACCATTCGATCATCTAAATTCAGGTTTTGCGTCAGATTGACGAAATTCAAAATATTGGCGAGTTTTAAGGACTACCTCCTTAAATTTTAGCATAATTTAAAAAATATATATGAAGAAATGAATTTTTTTTTCAATAAGAACAACAATTGAAAAATTCTTTCTTTATTTAACATATCATATGTAGGTGAGTAACAGTAAAAAATTCAGCTTTATCGGATTATGGAGAATAAGATGTGTGAAGTGAGCGACTTTGCTTAAAAATATAACGAAAATCGATTTCAAATTATCAACCTTGTATGGGAAGTCGAAAAAAATCCGCCCTACTGTATTTTTTATCCTTCGCGTTTTCGAACTCAGGACATGATTCTACACCAAAAATGATCATCAGCTTACCGAGTTCAAAAATGTTGTAAACTAGTGTAAGTGAAAGTATTACTCGAAAAGTCACTTGCTTCACATTGATAACATCCATGGTCATCCCACCATAATCCTTCTGGAATGGACACAAAACTCTCGCTACTGCCCTATCACTGTTAAAAATCATTTTCAGGTTTTGCGGTTGGTCAGCAAAGGTGGAATGTGTGAACTGTGGTTAAACATGACATGTAACCTTTTGACTTACCGCATTTGTCGTTTGGCTTCTGGACATCGGTGTTGTCCCCAATGGAAATTCGGCATACTTATTGAGGGCAAAAATTTTTCCAATGTATTTTTTTGATGTGGTGTTTATGGAATTGTTAGCAGCTCGTTTTGTAGTCACGTCGATTCCCAAGTAACATTTTTTAGTCAAATAGACTAGAAGAAATTGCGTTCTGTTGGAATATTGTCATCTTCATTCAATTATTGATATAACTTAATTTTTTTTAAACGGGCGAATTCCTATGGCGATAACTGGCAATGGTTTTGATGTCTAACGTTCTGTCAAGGGAAACAGTCGGAAAGGCGCTGTCCATAAACTACGTAGACTCAATTATTGCAATCTCAGACCCCATCCCCCCTCGTAGACTTTCGTCCATACAAAATTTTCGAAATTTGTATGGACCATAGACTTAAACCTGAACCCCCCATCCCCCTTCAGAGTCTACGTAGTTTATGGACAGGCCCTGATATGTGTTAAAATATTATGGAAGAAAAACTGTGTAAGGGAAGCCTTTGGAATCAACTAAGCATTGGAACAGTTTCGTATATCTATTAAAGAAACTGAATCGTAGCATTTTCTGCCTATACCAGACGCTTTGAAGGAAGAAAACTTCATTCGAAACCATCTCGTGGAAATGGAATTCAATCAAAGGCTCCGGAAAAATGTTCCGTAACACAACAATGGAACGCCATATGGATTCAGTTCACTGAAAAATTGTGCTTCTTTCCCTTTCGATGACTTCAAATATTTTCCACCATACCTGTAACCTTATCAATCACTTATATCCCACTCATATCAGCTTTCATGTCCCTCTTCTCTTCTCTCTTGATCTCCTCTGACAGGAAATTAATTATGACTCACCTCGTGGCGGTGTGTCGGTGATAACGGAGAAGGGCGAAACGACCACCTCGTACCTGCTAATCCAGCGTGCCAAGGGAACCGACTCGGGCAAGTACGTCTGCTCGCCGTCGAACGCCAACTCGTACTTCATCAACGTGCACATATTGAACGGTGAGTATGACTGTACGGCCCGACTGGCTGCTGGTACTGATACCTGTTAGGTCAGGCGTTTGACTCTTTGATCCTCTCATTCTGGTAGTCAACGCGCACGAAAGGACGGCGGCGTAACCGTAGTGGATATTGGATTCCAGTAATAATCAACTCCCAACGAGCCAACGTTGAGCTTCTCGTTGCCGGCGAGTGGTTCGTTACATTTTGTTAGAGAGAGGGGGTTTTCATTGGGGTCAAAAGAATGGATCAAATCGGTACCGGAAATAACCGTTTCATTTGGGGTGGATACAGAAGTTATTGGTGGCAGTGTTTCATAAGTTTTCCGGGACAATTACCGATTGACAGCGGTATCTACACATAATGATATAAGTTTTGTATGAGCTTAGAGAAAAAACGTCGAATGCCAAAACATCGAAAGGGACAAAACGTCAAAAACGTGTAATCTAAGCTAATAGTGTGTTCTTTGTTCTTTTGACCTTCCGGAACTCGTTTCCCCGGAAATTAAGGATCAAGGGGTAACATTAACCTTTTAAGCATGGTCAGCCCCACTGATTTCCATGTTTTTTTGCTTTCCAAAAAGGCTGAGCGGTTGGTACGCGATGTCCCCATTTAAAAACTTTCTTGTAAAACCAATAACGCTGCAAAGTAGGCCTGGACACATTAATGCTTGTAATGCATTTCCGTTGCACTGCAAGCATCTATAATAACATGAAAAATGGTAGAATTCGTCGATTTATTTATTTTTCAGGATTCTTTCAATGAATGACGTGTACATATTTGTAGATAAGACTAGGCTAGACTAGACTAGAAAGAACTAGAATAAAGAACTTACTCTTTGCTTATATTACTCGTTATCGACAGGTATTCTTCTAAGGATTCCTCCCGGAATTCCTCTAGGGATTCTATCGTGGGTTCCTCCAAATTTAAGGCATACCTCCCAGCATTTTGTCAGGTATTTTGCCCGGGATTTTTTCAGGATCCTTCCAGCGATTCCACCAGAGATTTCATCATTGATTTCTCACGGAATGCTTTAAAGATGTCTCCTGGATTTCCATCAGACATTGATTCCTCCAGGGATTCTTTAATGAGACTGCATCAGAAATTCCTTCGGGATTCTTCCTGGATTATCTTCTTCCTGAGATTCCTTCATTGATTTCTCTCCGGACGCTTTCACGATTTTTTTCCGGCATCCCATCAGGGATTTCTCCCGGGATTACTTCATTGACTTATCTCGGGATTCATTTACTGATTTCTTCCGGGTTTTTGAACGGATTATTCACGAAATTTCATCAGGAATTCTACCAGGATTTTTCCCGGTTTATCTCCCGGGATCCCTTCAGGGATTTCTTGCGGGTTTCCTTGAAGAATTTCTTCCCGAATTCCTCCATTGATACCATCCTAAATTTCGTGGTTACTTTTGGATATTTCTCTCAATATTCATTTAGGGATTCCATTAGACCTTTTCCCCGGGATTCCTCCAGTCATTTTTCATTGATTTATTGATTTCTAACGGGAGTCTTCTAGGGATTTTCCCTGGACTCCTTTCGTTTTTTTTCTCAGGAATTTTTCCTGGAGGTTTCAGAGATCCCTTCAGATATTTCTTGCGGGATTCCTTCATAGATTTCTCATATAAGAGAACTTTTTCTTTAATGTTCGTCAAAGATTCATCCATGAATTTCATCCAGGATTCCTACCTGGCGTTTGTTCAGAGATGGATATCATCCGGGATTTATTCAGCGATGTCACCCGGGATGCTTTCCGGGATCCTTGTAAGTTTTTGTTAATCCCCAGGATTGCTTTTGTGATTTTTTTGAAATTCCTAAAGCGACAATTGAGTGATTTTCTCGGGACTTCTTATTTTTTTCTTCAAGGTTTCCGTTATTGTTTTTTTTTCAGGGACTTCTCTGGCACTCTTTCTTTCAGGCATTCTTTTAAACATTGATACTATTAGACTTCCTCCTGGATCATTTCAGGAATTCCTTCAGAAATTTATTTTGTGATTCCTTCATGGATTTTCCCTGGCTTTCCTTAATAAATTCATCCTAGTATTCTTCTTAGGATTCCTTCCCAGATTCATTGAGTTATTCCAGCAGGGATCCTTTCAGGAATTCCTCTTGGGATTTCCTTAAAGATTTCTCCTGGGATTTCTTCAACAACTCCTTCAAGAATTCCTTCTGGGATTCTCCTGGGGTTTCTTGAAATTCCTCCCAAAACCCTTTTTAGCTGTTAATACCGGAATTCCTACATTCTTTATTCTTGGGACTTCAGCCCATTCTTCAAGGATTCCTTCTGGGATTTCTTCTGGGATTGTTTCAGGGGTTATACTCGGTTTGGATCCCTTCAGGGATCCCTCTAGGATATTCAAAAGGACTCCTTTAGAGATATTTTCGGAGAACATTTCCAGATTTTCAGAGTTACGCAGGCGGTTTTAGTGGTTTCGAAGAGTGTCAGGTGCATTACGTGGTGGATTTAGGAAGATTTCTGAGGCATTTCAGGAAGTTTCAAAATATTTTCAGAGGGTTTCAGAAGCGTTACATAGGGCTTCAGGGGCTTTTTTTAGGGCTCCGGAATGTCTCAGGTGCGTCACTCTTTGAATCCTCCAGTACCGCCCCGTAACACCCACGAAAACCCCTTTGTGGAAATCCCTATAACAAAGGGTATCAACTATCTTCACAAACAGGAGGCTACCGTCTAAATAGCATAGGATATCGGATTCCCACATCATCATAGTGAATCAAGTCCGAAAATATCCATATACAGTAGACGTTTGGTCGATGCAAACGGTTTAACTGCAATTCTTTTAAACTGCAAGTTCGGTAAGTGCAACAAATTTGCAGTTATCGCACCGCCAAACGTCAAAATGGTGCGCCATGTTAGTCCAAATGAACAGTTGGGCCACGTTCACGGTTATTTTATGTCGATTGACAACCTGTTGACATCTGTCAGTCGTTACAGTTATCGAATTTCATTCGCTAAGTGAAACGTAAACATGTTGCAGTTATCGAACGTCTACTGTACCAGAATGAGAGTACTCTAATAATCTAATACTATAATGGCAAATTTGCCAATCACAGTCACAGTCACCCATGAATGTTTCTTCTGACCATGTGTGAATGTTTTTGTTGCATGATAGTCAAGATCATACACCCATCACTGTCACAAAAAGTACAGTTTGACAGTAAAATTGCAATAACTGGATTCAGGCTCTCATTGGTGTTTCAGAGCATCCTAGAGGTCTCAGGGGCCGTTGAGGGGTCTCAGGCGCATTTTAGGGGATCTCAGGCGGCTCCTGGAGGTCTCAGGAATGCTTCAGTATGTCTCAAGGAATATCTGGAGGCCTCAGGGGAGTCCAGGCGATTTATAGGATGTTTCATACTGTTGAAATGCCGCGAAATCGACGTAGTTCCTTTGAAAAACTTCAAAACGCCTTTCAACCCCTGAGACCCCTTCACGAAAACCATTGAAACGCCCCTGGGTACCTTGAAATGCCTTTGAAAGCATATATGGTCATATAACATCATTTAAATGTTCTTGAAACCCCTGTAATTCATTAGAAACGCTCCTTACGCCTCCTGATGGTCTCAAGGGTGTTCCTTAAACCTCCCCTAGAACGACTCTGAGTAGGAATTTCTTGGACCGCCCCTGAAATTTCCATAATCCCAATGAAATCCACTTGAAATCAGAAAGCCTTTAAAAGGCTTCAGAAATCATCTGAAATGTACCTAAAAACCCCTATTAAACGACCTTGAAATGCTATCAAACACTCCTGAAACCTCTTACAGCGCCCTTAAAACGTTCCTGAAACTCCTTTAAATTCTATGAAATACCTTTAAACGCCTCTGAAAGTCCTTGTAACGCCATTTGAAGACCTGAGACCCCTCTTGACTCCCTGAATCACCCTGAAACCCCTTGTAAATTCCCTGAAACCCCCAATGCAATTGAAACGCCCCTGAAATCTCCGTTCTCCTATTTAAACGCCAATGAAACCTGATGGAATTAAGGTTCCTGGAATTCCCTGGAAGAACTCCCTGGAACGCTTCTGAAAGCCCTGGGTACCTGAAGATGAAATAGCACAAAAATGGTTATAACTTTTTTTGTTTTTCGATGGATTCTGATGAAATTTTCACAACTTCCCGAAAAACTCTTCTAGTTTATGATGCCGGGGACATGGGTGCCTGGTCCACATGGTTATTCCGGATTGTCTTGGGGTACCAAAATTGACCACATACTTTGCGCAACGTATATCTCAAGATCCCGATGAGGTAGAAGTATAGTGTCTTCGGCGAATTTGTTCAGCAGGTTAAGAACTAACTGGAAACGACAACTTTGGTTCGCGATTCGGCTGCTAGGCGGCGCCAGTATCAAAAATTTTCAAACCCTTATATCGCAGAAATCTGATAATGATGCTGTCTTCGGCAAAATTCTTCAGCAAGCTCAGAACTATCTGCTAGTAAAGTCTTTGGTTTGGGATTTGTCCGCTAGGTGGCGCATTGTGTCTGAAAATTTCAAACAGTTTATCTCGATACCCTAATGAGGTACAAGCATGCCGATTTCAGCAAAGTTGTTCAGCAAGGTAAGAACTATCTGACAATGACGTCTTTGGTTCGAGAATCGTCCGCTAGGTGGCGCCCCAAGTAACAGAACTAACTGAATAACAGTTTCTTAAGCTAAAGTTTGCTTAAGAGTGGTTTGTTCCATTCTTATACAGCAAAATTGTTTGTTGGGGCCAGGGTCAAAAATCTTCGAACTTCTATATCTTAGAATTCTCATAAGATAGAATGATGCCGTCTTCAATAAAGTTCTTCAGCAAACTAAAAACTGTCTGATAGTTGAGTCTTTGATTCGTGATTTATTCGGTAAGTGGCACCATGTTTATAATATTTAAACACGTGTATCTCGTTACTGTAATAAGCTAAAAGCATGGCGTTAACTGTAAAATTGTTCGGCAGGTTGAGATCTATCCGGCAATGGCGACGCTAGGTGACACCAGCAATCAAAACATTCAAACAATTTTATCTCAAAAATCGGAAAACGTCCAGCAAACTGTTCCGAAAGTTAAGAAGAAGTAAGACGTATCTGGTGTCCTCGGTTCTGATATTTTTCGATAGGTTCCGTATAGTATTAATAAAATATTTGTATGAGCACCCTAATAAACAAGAAGTATTCCATTTTCAGCATATTTGTCATCTAGGACTCCCATCAGGAACTCCTTCAGGAATTCCTTCGGTAATTTCTGCAGGAATTTTTCCAGGAATTTCTCCGGACTTTTTTTTCCAAGATTTTTTCCGGAAATTTCACTGAGAGTTTTCCCAGGAATTCGTCCATGAGTGCTTCCAGGAATATCTTCATGAACTCCTCCGGGAATTTGTTCGGGAATTCCTCCTGAATGTTCTATAGGAATTCCTCCAAGAATATCTCTAGGAATTTCTCCAGGAATTTTTCCAGGAGTTTCTCCAGGAATATATCCGGGAATTTTCTGAGGAAAACTATCGTTTTTTTTCAAGAAAATCTTCTCACAAAACCCTCGAGAATTTCTTCCGGAATTCCTCTAGGACTTCCTTTAAAAATACCTCCGGGAATTTATCCAATACTCCGGGAATTTCTCCAAGAATTCCTCCAAGAATTGTTTTTGGAATTTCTTCTGGAAATCTTCCAGAAAATCCTCCAAGAATTCTTTTCGGAATTCCTCCGGGCACTCTTCTGAAAATTCCTCCGGGAATTTGTAAAGGAAATCATCGGGATTTTCTCAGGAAATCCTCTGGGAATTTCACCAAGTTTACCTCTGAGAATCCCTCTGAGAAGGCAATTTCTCTAGGAATTTCTCCAGCAATTCCTCTGGAAAATTCTTCAGGAAATCCTCCTTATTGGGGGATTCCCCGAAGGAAATTGCTAAATCCATTAAGAGATTTCCTGGAGTAATCCACGGGAGAATTCCTGGAGAAAAACCCGAAAGAATTCCTGGAAATAATCCCGGAAAAAGGCTTGGAGAAATTACTAATGGGAGTATTAGAAGAATTCCCGGAGAAATTCCTGAAGGGAATCGTAAAGAAATGCCAAGTGGAATTTCAGTAAAAATTTTGGAAGGATTTCCTGAAGAAATTCCTAGTGGGGAAGTTTGGTGGAGAAAACCTAGGGGGGTGCCTAGATGGGGAAAACAAAGGAGGAATTCCTGGAGAAATTCTCAGAGGGTTTTCTGAAAAAAAGTCACGGAAGACTTCCTGAAGAAATTCCCATTGGATTTTTTTCTGAAAAAAAAACCGGAAGTTTTCCTGAAAAAAAATCCCGAAGAATTTTCTGGGGGACTTTCCGGAGGATTCTTGGAAGAATTTCTAGAGGATTTCCCGGATAATTTCTTGCAGAAATTTCCGAAGCAATTCCTGGGGGATTTCCTGAACAAATTCCCGAAGGAATTCCCGAAGATATTCCTGGAGGAACTCGTAGAAAAATTCTCGGAGAAATCCAGTCTGAAGAAATTCTTGAAAGTATTCCTGAGGAAAATCCCGGAACAATTCGTGGAGTAATTCCCGGAGGAACTCATGGAGGTATTCCTGGGCAAATTCTCTGGAGAACTCCTGGAGAAATTTCCAGAGGAATTCCTGGGAAATTACCAATTCCTCCGCGAGAGTTCCTGATGTGGGTCCTAGAGGAAATCCTGGAAAAATTTCCGGAAGAATTCCCGGAGACATTTCCAGAGGAATTCCTAGAGAAATTCCCGAAGAAATTCCTGGAAAAAATCTCAGTAGAGTTCCTGTAGAAACACCCGGAGACATTCCCGGAAGATAAAAACGGAGCAAAATTGTGGGGTGACAAAATTTTTCTGCAGGGGGTCAAAGACGATGAAGCGAACAACCAAGCGAATAAATCACGAATCAAAGACTCAACTATCAGGCAGTTTTTAGCTTGCTGAAGAACTTTGTTGAAGACGGCATCATTCTATCATCAGAATTCTGAGATATAGAAGTTTGAAGATTTTTGATCCTGGTGCCACCTAGCGGACGATTGTCGCACCAAATACGCCATTGCCAGATAGTTCTTAGCCTGCTGAACAACTTTGCTGAAAACGGCATGCTTGTACCTCATTAGGGTATCGAGATAAACGTGTTTGAGTTTTTAGACACAATGCGCCACCTAGCGGATAAATCCCAAACCAAAGACTTTACTATCAGATAGTTATGAGCTTGCTGAAGAATTTTGCCGAAGACAGCATAATTCGATCTTATCAGGTTTCTGAGATAAGAGGGTTTGTATATTTTTGACACTGGCGCCGTCTAGCGGCCGAATCGTCATTGCCAGTTAGTTCTTAACCTGCTGAACAAATTCGCCGAAGACACTACTTCTACCTCATCGGGATCTTGAGATATACGTTGCGCAAAGTATGTGACCAATTTTGGTACCCCAAGACAATCCGGAATAACTCCGGAACCATGTGGACCAGGCTTCCATATCCCCGGCATCATAAACTAGAAGAGTTTTTCGGGAAGTTGTGAAAATTTCATCAAAATACATCGAAAAACAAAAAAGTTATGACCATTTTTGTGCTTTTCCGAAGGTGGAAAATGTAAGTTGGCTGGATGAAGGTTAAAGATTTTTCTTAGAACTAGGGTCTTGTACCATTTGGGCAGGTGTACCTATTTTGGGCACTTGCCGCTATAACTAAGTCAATTTCAAACCGATTGATTTGAAATTTTGTCCAGAGTTAGGCACGTACAATATCTAATTCTGTACAAAAAATCAAATCAATCGGTTTGAAATTGACTTAGTTATAGCGACAAGTGCCCAAAATAGGTGCACCTGCCCAAATGGTACAATACCCTATATCAAAGACCTTCATTTTTTCCGAGAAAGCATGTTCATTATATTGGAATTTGACTGTTGATGAATATTTTTCATATAGATTCAAATGGTGACCATCCTTAACTCCAAAAAGTCTGAATAAACAGTATTTGATACACCAGAAGCGTTGATGCTTTTGTCATGGTTGTCATTCAAACGTACTTGAAAAGTCTTCTTTATTAAAATGGAACAGTTTTTCATATGTTGGGATTTTTCTAGCCGTTCCAAACTGTCCTGAAATTCAGTCCTTCAAATCTACAGGAGTAGTTTTGTTTGCTTTAACGCAATGGTGCAATAACATCGCACAATCTGCTGGAATCCGTGCATAACTTGTAAACTCGAGTGTTATTCAGAGATATTCTTGTTAGAATATTCCAGATCATCCAAACTAACTTGAAGTTCAGAGCTTTAGGTCTATACTCGTAACAGTAGATAGTCATATCCGATAACAGAGAAGCCTTACATTATCAACTTAGGCTACTGTACTTACTTAAATATGTCTTTAATTGAACTCTAATTGATATGTGTTATTCAAAATATACCCATTCACATAGCGCTCTAGATAATAGAGCTGTATAATAAGAATAGGATAACGAAAAAAAACGGTATCATTATTGATTCCTAATGTCTAAAGTTACAACTCAGACTTCAGCTATGCCATGGGCTATCTGGTCTTTGATTCCGTAATGGTCTTGAGCAGAAATATTGAGAAAAAAAAATAGGAAAAACTCTTCCTGGCTTCAAACTGCCCCAGCAATAAAACCTTCCTCCGTCATCAATCACAACAGCTAAGCCAACTTCATCACTACGTGGAAACTCTTCCCACGGTACACAATAATCCTGTTTATGGTGAATATAGAACGAAGCCACGCCTCGAATTTTCGAAAGCACAAATCTGAGGAACCAAACATCGCACCGAGCTGAAAAATTGATCGATTGGTCACCCGCTGGTAGTGACCAATCGATCAACTTTTCAGCTCAGTGCGATACCTGGTTCTTCAGATTTGTGCTTTTGAAAATTCGAGGTGTGGCTTCGTTCTATATTCACCTTATATGCCTACGTCTGCAATCTGCAGTTGCAACACAGCTCAGAGCACTCAATATAATCCACTCTATTCACAGCAGACCAGACCAGTGTAGTGTCGTCATCCAAGAGTACATCCTCACGAGCTTTCTAACCTTTTTCTTTCTTTCTTTCTTTGTTGTTCTCTTCCATCCCCACCGGCCTGCAGGCGAACATCCGGAAGCAATGCAGCACGGCGGCCAGCTCAGGATAGGTGACCCATTGCACGTGTTTGTCTTCGTAATCATCACCCTGGTGGCAAGTGTGCGATGAAGTCCAGCCATTCAGCCGCACGGAACGACGCGTGTGAGTGTCTCGTTGACGACCGGAGGGTGTGAGTGTGTGTAGTGTAGCATGTGTGTGGAGAAAGGGGGGGAGGGGAGAGTGGAATTCCATTGGTGACCTCCAGCTGGGTTGTAGGGTGAAACTGCTGCGACAATGGCACAAATGGTTCCTGGTGTTTCTTAGAATTTACTTCGGTTCGTGTGGGGCGTTCGTGTGTGTTTTGATTTGCGGGAAGTGGCAGGTAGAGGGGAATCATCATAAAATGCTCTATTTTTTGTTTTCAATGACGGTGTTCAGCAGTACTCGTTGTCAGTTTTAGATAATCCGTAGTAATTCTAGGCTCTTTATGTCAGCTTAAGTTAACTTCGTGAGGACGTCTCTGATGTTTCATGGAAACTTTAGATACTCGATGGTAATGCGAGGAACTTGACGACAGCCTGTGATACCTCTCAAGCTCTCCCAAGCAGAGATGCCAGATATACAGATTTTTGACCTTCCATACAGACAAGATACAGAGTACAGAAAAATACAGATTTTTAAAATGTGATACAGATTTCTCCAGAAAACATAAAATTTGAAGTTATTTTCAATAAATTAAATGAAAACTTCATAAATTGCAGCTTAAACTTCAAAATACATTATGAGAATTTGTACTATTTCACACATGTTTTAGAAAAAATCATACTAGTTAAAATTAAAAACCATCAAAAAGTAGTGCATTTTTGTTAGTTTCTATTGAAATCTATGACTCTTGGTGTCTGCTATACCCTCAAATATGGCGATACAGAAAAATCTGTATTGTTACAGATTTTTTGTTAAAATAATCTGGCATCTCTGCTCCCAAGTAACACACTTGTCACAGAAAAGTCACGACGGCGTAGGTTTTTGTTGCGCAGGAATCCCTGTGAAAAATTTTTAAAAACCAAATACTTGCTAGAAGTAAGCCCCCCAGTGACTTCTGCACAACCAAAACCCGCGCTGCCGTGGCTTTTCAGTGACAAGGGCTCGTCAGTCTAAAATACGTAATATTCAATGTAATATTCTGTGTCAGTCCATAATATTCCAGGGTAGTCTGCAGCACTTCATGGGGATTTAAGGCACTTCTTGTTAACTCGAAAAGTACAGATTCTATTGTATTTCAGTAAAGATAATGAAGCCTTTATGATAGAAACACCATAATTATTGCATTCTATCATACCTGCATACCTTTCTATACCTAACATTTGTATGACATTTTGTGACGACAATATTTTTCTTTTTAATCCTTATAAACCTACTCCTATGGATCTCTTACCTTGTACTCCCTCAAAAACACTTCATCCAATCAAGTGAACTCCAACCATGTGTGGCTCAGTCTAGTAGAGTGAATGGTATTCTACAATGATGTCGTTGCCGGGCTTGAGTGTGCGACATACCGATGGTATGAATATGATGTGCCCATTATATGGCGGCACTAAGTTTGCTTTGGATAATTAGATTGTCATAAATTCCTCGAATGGGATGTCGATGAATCTGCCATTTGTAAGTGAATAATGGATTGAGTTGCATAACCCACCGTAGAATAGGGACCACTGATTTTCCTAGATTTTTGGCACAGTTTGTATAATTCAACTTTTTCATGAATAAATTATTACATTTGGCTCAAGACATCAAAGATGTAATGTAAAAGTTGATTGTCAGTGTTCATCTTTTGAATCAATGTGTGGATCCAGTCATAAAGTACTGCATACTTTTCAGGGGAAGGGGATTTTCGGAAGTGTAACAAGCAATGTTTTAAGTATAAGACCCGATCAGAAACGAAGAACAAAATTAAAACTGTTGGAGCGATCATGATCTGGAAGCGATCGACAGCAAGGCATACAGGGGATGGCCAAAATGTTTGGGATAGGCAACTTTTTTTTCTCTCACAAAAAAGTTCAACATGCTATAACTTTTCATAGAGCGCATCAAAAAATCTCAAATTTTGACTGTTTGTCAACCTATTATGTGTGCATCATTGGTACAAATTTGGGCTCGATTGATAACTATTTCGCAAAGTTAGAACCGTTCGGGTAAAACGCTATTTTTCAAACAACTCATTTTTTAGGTGTCATATCTCGGAAACCAGTGAACCGAATTGAATGAAATTTTGAACGTACACTAACAATATGTAAATGCTTCACAAACTATTAAAACATAGGAGCTTTTTAAGGTGAATATATGACGAAGCCACACCTGGAATTTTCAAGAGTACAAATCTGAAGAACCGTATGTCGGTTTGCGCTGAAAAGTTGATCGATTGGTCACCACCAGCGGGTAACCAATCGATCAACTTTTCAGCACCAACCGATGTTCGGTTCTTCAGATTTATGCTCTTGAAAATTCCAGGTCTGGCTTCGTCATATCTTCACCTTAAACATTGAAAAAAGTTATCATGGATTGACATTTTTTGGATTTTTCTCGAAAAATTGTAATTTTTTTACATCAATGTCAATAAATTTTAGTGTTGATGTCCAAAGATTTTCTACTTCTGTTCTCAGGTTATCTCTAATCAGATATATTAGAGCCTATTTAGATTGAAGGAAGAACACATTTAGTAATTTTTGTGTGGTATTGTAAATTTGATTTATTTTCCTCTATATGGGTAAAAATTTCAATCCGGTATAACTTAATTCGCCGGGAGAAAATATTACATTTTGTAACGTCGTATTAAGTATCAATATATTGTTGATAAACGTTATAAAATTCATTCTATTCGGTTCACTGGTTTCCGAGATATGACAGTTCATAAATTAGTTGTCTAAATATTAGTGTTTTACCCAAACGGTTCCAACTTTGCGAAAAATAATTAATCGAGCCCAAATTTGTACCAATGATGCACATATAGTAGGTTGACAAACCGTCAAAATTTGAGGTTTTTTTATGCACTCTATGAAAAGTTACAGCATGTTGAATTTTTTTGTGGGAGAAAAAAAGTTGCCTATCCCAAACATGCTGGCCATCCCCTGTACATGAGTAATCGTATGCACAGATAAAGCAGTAGTTGATTGTAGTGGAATTCACAACGGAGAGTAAGTGACCACATTGTACGGTGGCCCTCATTTTTTTTTTTTTTTAACACGGACACGTTTAGTACTTTCAGTGAGCTGTTCGCTCTTTGAAGGAAGCACGACACTAGACAACGGACTAGCATGCAACGCCCAGTGGCACAGCCGAAAACTTTTCATGACAGCTGTGGCGGGAATCGAACCCGCGCTCCTTAGCACGATGCGACTAAATGCTTGGTGACACTAGCCGCACGACCACGAAGCCACACTAGCCACGAAGCCACATTTACTTATGACTAAAACAAAATCCGCGAAGGAATTCTTGAGAGAAGCCTTTCAGAAGGTAAACTTGAAGGAATTTTTAAGGAAATACTTGGAGAATTTCCAAGGATTTCCTTGGAGTATTTTTCAAAAATAATCTATTAGGTTATTCTATAAGGAAACCTTGGAGAAATTCTTGAACATGACATAGTGCAATAGTGCAATGCCTGAAGGATTTTTTTTTGACAATTTACTTGGGCGAATTCTTTGGAGGAATTGCCTAAATAATCCTTGAGGAAGTTGCCAATGCCAAAATTGACAATGGAGAGTAAACTTTGGAGGAATTCTTAGAAGAATGCATAAGATAATATAAGAAAGAATTTTTGTAAGACTTTCCGAAATTTCCTGAGATGAGCAGTTGATGGAATCAAATGAAAGAATATCTACAGAATTGCCAAAATGCAAACTACTTCTCAGCATAGTGTTAATTACCACTTCCGCAGTTATTAACCAAGAGCTTTGAATATCGTCAGGCAAGAAGACGCCCAAGAAAGTCGAGCAGATTTTTTTGCAGAAACCTTTGAGAAACTTCTGAGAGCAATAGTGAGCAATTTTTGAAGGAATTCTTGGATAACTTACTTGATTGAATACTTGAAAAAAATAACAG
Organism: Aedes albopictus; assembly: GCF_035046485.1. Taxonomy (NCBI): domain Eukaryota; kingdom Metazoa; phylum Arthropoda; class Insecta; order Diptera; family Culicidae; genus Aedes; species Aedes albopictus. Next base: position 94,946,581 of record NC_085137.1, on the reverse strand, counting down.
TATCCATATTATATTTAAAGGTATATTTAAAGTATTATTGAATACATCAATACGAGAGATTTCCGGAAAAAATTGTCATTGAAAAATTACGAGAAAAATAGTTGGAGACGTTGTTGAGAAAATCCTTAGAGGAATTCCTGATGATTAGTTGGAAGAATTTGTTATGTACAAACGACATGAAATCCCGCTTCAACAATGCGTCAGAACTACAGACGCACAAATCTTAAGAAACAAGCTTCAAACAACAGTGCATTATATTCATGCCCACTTGTAATTAGCTTAAAATAAGAAGATCAGTTGCGCTAGTTTTGTTTACGAAGAGACATGTGAGCTCGAAATCGTGAGTAGGTGCCGAAGTCGGCCATTATGGCGGCCATTTTGGGAAGCTAATAAGAATGTCCTTGAGAATTCTTCAAAGAAACCCATAATGGAATCTCTGGAAGAATTTTGAAAAAGAAAACTAATATTGAATTCCTCAACACATCTGGGGTTATACTTAACCAGTGATATTTTTTAACAATCCTTGGGGCTTTCTTGAAGCAATCATTGGAGAAATTGTTCAAATAAATATAGAAGAACCCCTGACAAAATAAAGGATGAATTGCTGAAGGATTCCTTAGAAGATTACCCGGAAGATTACGTGCAGTAATTCCTGCAGTAATCCTTGAAAAAAAAATACAATTTTCAAGAATAACATTTTCTAAATGGGTCGTTAGGAATTACTTAAGGAGTCTTTGGATGAATTGTCATATTTTAAAAAATCTTTAAAGCATTTCCTAAAGAAAACATCGGATGCCTTCCAAATGAAATCCTTGGAGAAATTGCTGAAGAAAACCCCAACCGTTGGTGTGCTCGACTGCAGTTGGTAACTGAGGTTTGTGGCTTCTCAACCTTGACAAAATTAAAACGCTGTAATCTTATTTTGTCCGACGTTTCGATCCGTTTGGAACCTTCTTCAGGGACTCCGGAAATGTTTATTTGTTGGTTTTTATTTTTCATAATTTCCTTTAAAGCATTAAAGGGTAAAACCAATAGTTACAGTGTTTTCGTCCAGTGTCGTTCGGCAGAACCTGTAACTGTCGCATGGATCGAGTTTCTGTTGAATATTTGTACTTAATATTATATTTCAATAAGGGGCCATCCATTAAGAACGTCACGGTTCTAGGGGGAGGGGGCCCAGCCAACCACATATCGTAAATAATTGTGTGGAAAAAATCGTATATTTCCATATATTGAATCAGAATTGTATAATAATATGTATATTTGTTGACAATGATTGCGTAAAATCGCATTTCATGCTAAATTGAATTTCAATTGCGATTTTATTTCACATAGTCGTCTCCGATCATAAAAGGTGCGAGATACTATCGGTAGGATCGCACAGAATCGGATAGAATCGTGAAAAAAACATACATTCTTAGTGTCAAGTTGCAAGTTCGCTAGCATCGTATATATGATTTCTCTGAATCGTGGAAATCGTCGCTTCACATCGTATATGAATCTGCAAAATCGAGCTTGCTATCTGAAGGTATGATGAAAATCGGTGAAATCGTATACAACTATAACAATGTTGAATATTGATCGTTTGCGTCACACTTGCGTCGTATACGAAGTGAATGAGATCGTAGAAATCGTATATTCATTTTTACAGTCGCATATGATTGTTACTGCACTTTTAATAGTCGAATCTTAATCTCGGAAATCGTAAATGGTTTTGTTTACATAATTGTATGATGGAAAAAAATAAAAAAAATGTATTCATCACAAATTTGTATTTTTGTTGTTGTTGACACATTCCAACCATGGTAGCAATAATTTCAACCAAATATATAGATTTTCATACTAGCAGATGACTTACAATAAGTAAAGTGTAGTTTCCAACAACGATGTGAATTCTGGGCCTCTTGCACGGCACCACTTTTGATGCCACTCAATGCACAACAACAATGCTCCCACTACAAGTCTCGCACCGTATATTTGTTATTCGTTTCATGCCAGTCACTTTGAACTCTTTATTTTCAACTTGGTAATATAGCCAATAGAGATAACGCGCAGTTGCCAATCAAAGGACCTAAGTTCGATTCCCACTGAACACCAATTACTTTTTTTTTATTTCAAAATCTGGAGTCGTATATTGGTACTCTCAATCGTTATAAGATCATGCATAATCGTATATTTAGACGGATAAAATCGGCGAAATCGTAGAAATTTTTCGAGAAATCGTAAATTATGTTGGATGGAATCGCAGTAATCGTATATATGTTTCGATATGGCCTCCACTTTGGTATGTATATGCCTGTTTCGTGCATTGAATACGATTTCTTTGGTGTTATATATGTGTGACTATTTCAGTTGCAATTTCGATATAGCAACCAAATTGCTGGCTGGGGGGGGGGGGGGGTGGGGGGTTATGAAAGTGTGACGAGCAATGTATTAAGTATAGGAAAAACCCGTACGATGGGGGGAGGGGGGGTTTGAAAATTCCCAATTTCAGCGTGACGTACTTAATGGATGCTCCCTAACCTCCCACGCGATTTGTTCTAGTGTACTTACTCCCGCACAATCGCAGCCAAATCGGATGCAATATAAAAAAACTCGTTTTACAAAAATTTCTTGTAGGACTCTTGGAGAAATGTCTGAATATTTGCCTAGAAGATCATTTGTGCGAATTCAAGTAGGAATCGTCGATAAAACTTACGAAGGGATCTTTGGAATCTCCAGAACTAATCCCTGAAAGTACTTGATGATCATACACATAATAAATGAACAGCCTCTAAGACATGTATAAAATGGATGCTACTGCCACCTGGATGCTACTTCCACCTGGCTGGCATCATTTGTTTGTCTGTCTGCGAAGTAGGTACTGATAATTACTATCCCTATAGTAGTAGCGACTTTCTATTCATGCTTTATGCTTTCTTGCGCCTTATTGAAATGTTGAGGTATATTATGCATGGTATTTACATTATGGTATTCGATTTATGTATCGTGTTCTTTCCCCTGTAAGTCGTGCTGGACTTGAATTTATTATCAACGATTTCGATAATTTTTACCTTTTTCCGAGCTCGTTACGGAACCCACAAAACTTTTTCCATTTTTTAGATACTTTAATCCTTTTTTATATCTTCATATGTATTCAAGAACCTATAACCCACAATTTCAAGCGAATTTTATTTTACACCAGCAAAAAAGTTGAATTTCCTATATCCCATTATTGGATTATCAATATGACTTCTTTTCTCATCTAATGATTTTCATGGTACATAGCTTGTACAATGATTGTACATATCAAATGAATCACTATAGGACAGGTAAAGTCGAGTCTCCTATGAATCGCTTTACCCCCTTTACGCCCACCTCAATTTCCCATCTGTTTTACACCCAATCTTGCTGATTTTAGGATGTGGTTAACAATAATAGTCTCTTAAGGCGAAACTGGATTCATTTCCTCACTTTTTGGTTTTTGATTTTTTATTAAATAGCGAAGCAATATTTTCAAAATCGGTTTTCGTGCACATGTAGAGTATAGATCTAGGTATCTTCTGATTTTTTTTTTTGTAGTGGAAAATGTTCTTCGTTTTTGCAGAAACCATTTTTGAACAAAATTTCACGAAAAAATGGTTTCTGCAAAAATGGAAAACATTTTCCACCTCAAAAAAAATCAGAAGATATCTTGATCCATACACTACATGTGCACGAAAACCGATTTGGAAAATATTGCTTCGTTATTTAATAAAAAATCAAAAACCGAAAAAATGAGAAAATGCTTCCAGTTTCGCCCTGAGAGCTTGCCACCAAAAATGAACTGACTTAGTAGGAAGACAACTGAAAATTGCGATGGGTATAAATCAGGTAGTAACGTCTTATGTGAAACCCAACTGTACAACTATCGATCATCTCTCACTTACCGCATCTCATAACGTACGGCCATCGTTATAGCCCAACACGGCGACAAACCAATGCGAATGGCGAGTGATTGATTGCTGATTATCGATGCATCGGTTGTGAATAATTCAATTTAAATATGATCATCAGGTGTCATTTATGCCATCGTCGTAGTCTGTGTGTATGTGTGTCGATGAGAAAATTCCCCCCCAAACAATGAATGGTTGTATTTTCCGCGGAAAACAGTACGGTGCGGTGATGAGCGCTAATAAGCCAGGAAAAATCTGATCGTTTTTTTGTATAAATCATATTGACTGTACCAAATTGTAAATACAGTGTAGCTCGGAATCCAATTAATAGGGAATAATTATTTTAAGAGATTTTAATAAAAACTGTGAAAAGTTGTGACGAAAACCACTACGGATGGACGACCGTCCGTTGCCAAACTGTAGCATTTAATCATCCGAAACAAAAGCCCAATCAATCACATTGGCTCGAGTCAAGAAGGGGAAGAGCACGAGAGCTGAGTCACGTAATCAATTTCTCCCGCTCGCAGTCAGTGATTGAATCTAATGACTCTTCAAATTTGTTCATCCCCTCAATATCCCCGATCTGTGTCATGATTCATTGCATCAACCAACAACCAAGAAAAAGCATGATCTGTTGCTACGTGAAAGCGAGGATGGAACCAACCACTACTGCTAGCTGCAGTGGACAATTGCGAAAATTGGGAAATTTGCATTTTATAGTGTTTTTTTGTTTGGTGAGGGGAAGAGGGGAGGTGTGTTTCGCGGCGTTGGATGTCCAACAGCGGAACGAATCTAATTATAATGAGTAATGACGGTAATAAAGAATCAGCGGTTTACGTGTTTGAATTGTTTGCCTAGCCGGTTGTTCGGTGGAATTGGTTTAATGAATACATATGAACATTACTAGGAACGGGAGAGAATTGGGTCATTTGCAGATTGGATCGCAACATGATTCGGATTGGATAGAGATTTTCATGTTGAATGCAATTAAATTGTCTTATTTGCATCTGGGAATCCCTCCAGCAATTCAAACTGCCATCAGTAATGTGTGTCGTTGGACAAAAACGTTTGATTAATCTTCTTCATTTCATGACGCTTGCTTTTCTGCAGTAAACCATATTTTTACATTTGAATAGATGTCAATGTTTGATTGCGTTGTAAGTCTGTAAGTAAGTCGTTGTAAGACTGGCGATGTTTGAATACTATAAGCTGTTTTCTTATTAACTAGTACGACCTGTAATCGTTTCTTCTTTATTCTATCTAACCTTTGGAATTTTGAGGCAATACATATGGATAATTTTTCATATAAGATCTAAATCATGGTAATCCAGAACTTAAATACTGTTAGGCTTTGCGGTTGTTGTCAAAACTTTTGTTTAGAAAAAAATCCCTTAAAAGGAGGCTTTACTCCACTGAGATTTTGTGTTAAAACTAGTATATATAGTAACTCGCTCATTCATAATATTTCATTAACTTGTTTTATCTCAGCCTTTAAATGTAGATTTATTATTCGTGTTGCAAACTGGCTGAGAATAGATGTGTCCACTACCAGTAAAACCTTGTGTAAAGAGTCTTTTGGTGTGGGGGTGAGTGAAGGGCCGCATTAAAAAAAAGCGTAATAATGTAATAACTTTTAATCTTAATAATTTCAAATAAAAACTATCTTCTTCGATGCCAATCCTAAAAGTAAACAAAAATATCACCTGGATTTTATACGGGAGCCAAAAAAAATGCATTATAACCCTTTTGGAACGGAGCCGGAAAAATTTAAATCTCCATACAAATTTCTTAATTTGAGCTATCCTGAACTCTCAGATTTCCCAACAAAACAACAATTGTTATCCCTCATTTGGAAGAACCACTCTTAATATTTCGATGTCTAGCTTGACTGCTTAGATAAATCGAAAAAAAAAAAATGCGACAGTTAAGGACAAACGTCTTGAAATCCCGCTTCAACAGTGCATCAGAACTTCTGACGCACAAATCTCAAGACTTACCTTACCGGTCAGGCTAAGGCCGGGGTGGCCTCTGTTGTTCATAGTAGCCGCCTCCATTCCACTCGGTCCATGGATGTTTGTCTCCAGTTCCGCACTCTGCGTAGGGTCCGCAGATCGTCCTCCACTTGGTCGACCCATCTAGCTCGCTGCGCTCCACGTCTTCTTGTACCGGTCGGATGACTCTCGAGAACCATTTTAGTCGGGTTTCTATCCGACATCCTGATGACGTGACCCGCCCACCGTAGCCTCCCGATTTTCGCGGTATGGACGATGGTTGATTCTCCCAGCAGCTGATGCAGCTCGTGGTTCATTCGCCTTCTCCAAGTCCCGTCTTCCATCTGCACTCCGCCGTAGATGGTACGCAACACCTTCCGTTCGAAAACTCCAAGGGCGCGTTGGTCCTCTGCAGCTGCACGTAGGGTCCATGTTTCGTGCCCATAGAGGACGACCGGTCTAATCAATGTTTTGTATTGTATGGGCTTCCAGATGTTAGAAGCTCGTGCACACACCGCAGCGTTTGCACGATATGCGCCGGAATTATTCCCGTTCTTCGGCATTTCAGGAGAAACTCCTTGCGGTTCTGCATGTTTCCCAACTTCGTGTTGTCGTTTGCATAGGCTTTCATCAATTGCACGGACGTCTCTCCGTATCTTTCGTGAACGTGTGTGTATAATGAGGCTGGTCGATTCATCGCCATTGCAGATTTGTTGATAGGATGACTGATTTTGGTGGAACTTCTAATGGTTTCGGCTTGCAGTCAAAGAAATAAGCGTTGATTATTTTAATTCATCGCCGACGTTTCGATCCTCGAGTTTGGATCTTCTTCAGGGCTCGAAGTTAAACAACTTGTGAAATGCCGTTTTTACACGGATGTATGTTGGGATTTTGGTGAAATGGCCTCATTAACAATTTTTGTACCCCTGCTAGGTTAACGGGAAAGTTAATTAATGGGGATTTTACACACTGTTCGACGTCCGGAATTTTGTTACGCTTTGAACCTTTTTCGGATGTTTCACCGTCGAAGAAAGGGAGATTACACGATACCTTCCATCCATTCCTCCGGTAATACTTCCTCCTCCCAAATCTTGGTAATGACCCAGTGTAGTGCTCTCACCAGTACTTCTCCACCGTATTTTAGAAGCTCGCTTGGTAGTTGATCTGCTCCAGCGGCTTTGTTGTTTTTCAACCGGCCAACCTCCTCCTCAATCTCTTGAAGATCAGAGGCCGGAAGTCTTTCGTCCTGTGCACATACTTCTAGATCTGTTACCACGCCACCTTCGGTACTTGCAACGTCGCCATTGAGGGCTCATCGTAATGCTGCCGCCACCTCTCGACCACCTCACGCTCGCTCGTGAGAATATTCCCGTGATTATCTCGACACATGTCGGCTTGTGGTACAAAGCCTCTGCGCGAGCGGTTCAGCTTCTCGTAGAACTTTCGTGTGTCCTTAGCGCGGTACAGCTCTTCCATCGCTTCGCGATCTCGTTCTTCCTGCTGGCGCTTCTTCATCCGGAAGACTGAGTTCTGCCTGTTCCGCGCCTGTCTGTAACGTGCCTCATTCGCTCTCGTACGGTGTTGCAGCATTCTCGCCCATGCTGCATTCTTCTCGTTTTTCAACTGTTCACATTCGCCGTCGTACCAGTCGTTTCTGTGATTCGGGGTCACGAAGCCTAGTGATGTAGCCGAGGTACTACCTATGGCGGATCGGATGTCCCTCCAGCCATCTTCAAGTGTAGCTGCGCCAAGCTGCTCTTCCGTTGGTAGGGCCACTGCTAACTGCTGCGCGTAGTTTTGAGCAGAGATGCCAGATGATTTTCTGTATCACTCATTCAAAAATCTGTATCCCATACAAAATTTGTGTGAGAAATCTGTATTACATACAAATGGAAAATCTGTATTTCATATAAACGCTATCTGTACCGATGCTTAAAAATCTGTATAATACAGATTATTCTGTATATATGGCATCCCTGGTCTTGGGCCACTTCTACGTTACGAAGTTGCTCGATGTTGAGCCGCGGCTTTCGACTTCGACGCGTGGTGATAACTGTCGAAAGTTTTGAGCGCATGCATACAGCGACTAAGTAGTGATCCGATTCTATATTCGCACTGCGGTATGTGCGGACGTTTGTTATATCTGAGAAGAATTTACCGTCGATTAGAAAGTGGTCGATTTGGTTTTCTGTTTGATGGTCGGGTGATCTCCAGGTGGCTTTGTGGATATCTTTGCGGGGGAAGAAGGTGCTTCGGACTACCATACCACGGGAGGCTGCAAAGTTTACGCATCGCTGGCCGTTATCATTCGATACGGCGTGCAGGCTGTTTGGCCCGATTACCGGTCTGTACATTTCCTCCCTTCCTTCCTGCGCGTTCATGTCGCCGACAACGATTTTCACGTCACGCGGCGAGCAACCATCGTATGTTTGCTCTAACTGCGCGTAGATCGCTTCTTTCTCGTCATCGGGTCTCCCTTCGTGTGGGCAGTGGACGTTGATGATGCTGTAGTTGAAGAAACGACCCTTAGCTCTCAACATGCACATCCTTGCGTTGATCGGCTGCCACCCGATCACACGTTGTCGCATCTTGCCCAACACTATAAATCAGGTCTGCCCAAGCTTTTTCGGCCGCGGGCCACTGGTGAAACTGCATACCAGTCGACGGGCCAGAAATAAAAATTCGTTAGTAATACATTATTTTTTTTATCTCTTCTGAGCATGGCTAGATAATAGAAAAGAACTTTTTTGTAGTTTAATGTTTCTAATGAAATTGGAAAGGTTTTTTGATTTCTTGCAGAATATTGGAGCTTGACTAAGTATTTAGGAAGTTTCAATAACATGTTTCAATGTAGTACCAGACAGAGCTATTGAATGGCACAAAAAAATCTCTGAAAGCTTCAAAAATTGTACAAAATGTACTCTAAAAAATTTTACAAAATGTACTCTAAAAAGTTATTTTATTTTTTAAAATTATTAAAATACATTTCCAGGGATGGGACCATTCATTTGCAAAGAGTTACTTTCACTTGCTAATATCTCAGTTCAGAAGCATGCTATCGAAAAACAATGAATGAATGAATTTAACCTTGTAGTTTTATCTGAATGTTTGCCGAATAACATTGGGGTCGCACACGCATACCAAAGTCATGAGCGAGCTGTGAAGGCAACTCTCCACGCGGTGAATGTAAATTACATTCACGCCGTGGAGAGTTGCGCTTTCTGCCTTCTGTTGACTTAACTATTCATTCTACGCTGATACATTCTTCTACAAAGTTTCAAGTAAAACAAAAATGAAAAAGTGTTTCATACATTGATTTTTGCTGCGATGTTTCTGAAACGAGTTAACAAGAAATGAATGTAAATGATTACAAATGAATGATCCCATCCTTGTACATTTCCATTGAAAAAGGAAAATATTCAGAATAATAATATCTCGGGCTAAATTCTATCATTTTTGTCCAATCGTGCCGCGGGCCGCACAAAATGTCCTCGCGGGCCGGATCCGGCCCGCGGGCCGTACGTTGGGCAGCCCTGCTATAAATCCTGTTCCCAGTTCATTGGTGGGTGCCACAGCTTTGGTAGAAGGTAGCCGCTCGATGCCCGCTTTTCCACACTTTCTGTCCAGTCCAACAAAGTTCCTGCAACGCCACGATGTCGAAGTTGCGGAGATGTAGCTCGTCATAAATTATCCTGTCACATCCTGCGAAACCTAGTGACTTGCAATTCCATGTTCCAAGTTTCCAATCGTAGTCCTTATTTCGTCGCGTGGGTCTTTGCCGATTGTATCGAGTCGTATTTTCTCCTATGTTATTCGCAATGGGGATTTTTACGGGTGGCTTATTGGGCCTACGCCAACACTCCTGTCTCGCCGGAGGGCCATCGTGCCAGTTCTGTTTAACGTCCCAACCAACACTGGGACGACCACGCTGATGGGGCTACCACCTTGGATCTAGCTGGGCGTGGTGCAGCGTTTATTACTCAGCCGCTGGATGCCAGAACAGACGCTGTTTGAGCCACACCTCCTTGGTGAACAGACGCTCGGGTCGTACCTTCTCAATCTAGCTGAAGTCAGAAGGACAACAGTGCCCAGGCTGCCATACCAGCTTAGTACACAACTCTTAGCTGGCGGTCTTTGTCATCGCTTGACCCTTGAAGCATGAGGTAGGAACTTGTGAGGACCGGAGCTATATTGGACGCTCTCCTTATCGACTCACCGTTTTGCAGCCCACAAATCTCAAGAATCAAGCTTTAAACACCAGTACATATTGTTATTCTGTTTTTGCTCACTTGTAATAAGTTTAAAATAAGAAGCTCAGGTGCGCTAGTTTTGTTTATGAAAACATTTGTACTTTCGAAATCGTGTCATTGTGGCGGCCATTTTGGAATTCTAACAAGTCAGTCTTTAAAACTTTTTCATGTTTTACTGTTTTTGTTCACTTTTTGTTCAACTTGTTGTGATAACGTAACGTGAACATATGTTTGTTTGCACAAATATAAGTGATAGATCAATCACTAAAACATTAAAATAACAGGATAAACAACAAATTTCTCGTGCTGACTATTCGAACCCTCTAAGCCTAATACCCTCTTCAAATGAGTGTAATAAGTTTCGTACCTTTTAGTTCCGCCCTACTTTGCTTATCCTTTGACAGATATGCGTATTTCGACTACCACTTCATTCATTCATTCTTCCATTCATTCATTCATTCAATTATTCAAATAAGTAACTCAAGACCTAACGTCTTTTTTATGTTACATTGATGTGTTGTAGAATAAGTGCAACTATTCACATTCGACCTTAACATAATCATAGCTTAGTTAAGTTACGCAACACCTCTTACAAAAATGGAATTTCCATACTTAGACGATAGGTGCCGAGGCAAGATAAATTTGATACATCTCCCACTTCTACTTAAAGTCAATTTACTGTGTAAATAATCAGGTTCTTTATGTGCTATAATGCTGTGAATCATAAGACATGCTCGAAGTTTGGCAAAGATTTTGAAAGAACATCCTATTAATTTACATAGCAAGTGTGGAACATGATCGAAACGGCTAAGATTGAAAACATATCTCACACAGGCATTCAAGGCTACACGGAGTTTATTTGTGACATTTGCCTAAGCTTGAGGTAACAAAAAGTCACATGCAATAAAAAATGGAAAAATCAAGGCTTTAAATAATTTCAATTTAATGTCAGAAGTAAGATAATGTGCAGTAAGTTGCAAAGTTTTCAACTTGCCATAAATTTTTCCACACTGTTGAAGAATGTGATCATCCCAACTAAAATCATTTGTCAACGTTTAACCAAGGCTAGAGGCTTTCTCCACGTATATTAAAGAATACCCATTTAAACACAGCATTGGAAAACTCTCAGCACGGGTTGTGGTCAAGTACATTGCGTACGTCTTTTCTACGTTTATCGATAGTTGGTTTCTTGTGGGCCAATCAAGTATCCTGTCCAAGTCTTCATTGACGTATCTAGAAGTGGTATTTAATTCATGATCTGAACAATCGAAATAGGATTGAACATCATCAGCACATATGGTCGGCGTTCAGTAAGAATAGAACATGCAATTTTTTGGGCAGGTGAAGATAAATGAAGGAATTCAATAACTCTGAATTTTTCAATGTTTTTTTGAAGCAGATGCTTAATTTCACAAAAGAGTAACAGTTTTTCAAAAAAAAAAAATCGCTTGATTGAATATCCTAAGCCTTTGCAGGACATTTTAAAAAGACACTACACTGTCTTCAACTAGAGGTTGTACAGACTGAACAAGCACTAACATTAGACAATGGACAACACACATAACACCCAGTGGCCCAGTGGAGAATTTTCCGTTTGACGAAAAGTTTTCACCTACTGGAGCGGGAATCGAACCCACACTTCGAGGCTTACGAAACGCCTAGATGGCTGACGCCTCCAGCCGCACGACCACGAAGCCCACTAAAATCATTGAAAAACAAATGGTCCAGTCCGACTTACCGCCGACCGTATGTGAACTCAGTGTCAGTTATCCACTAGTGGTAGTCGAAATACGCGTATCTGTCGAAGGATAAGCAAAATAGGGCGGAATTATAAGGTACGAAACTGATTACACTCATTCGAAAAAAAAAAAAAACAATTTTCTCTCAATTTCAAAATCAAAAGTTGATTTTTGGGCAATATTTAGGGGGATTAGGGGCATAATGGACACCCGGGGCGAAATGGACACCCCTGTTTTTGCCGAAACCGTTGATTTTTATGTAAAACTTTCAATGCATAAGTGTAAAGGAACAAGTCATTGTTCTATTTTTCACAAGTACCCTTTATATTCCATTAAAATAACCAAAATATCATTGAAATTGAAGTATGTTTTTCATATGGTGGATTTCTTATAATTTCGAAGCAGCAGCAAATAAGGTATTACGAGTGATTGAGTGTGTCCACCATACAAACAAGTGAATTGTTAGCTTATCTACATGTATACGTAGATTTAGCAATGGATGAAGTATAATATTTTTGATTAGAACACACTGAAAATAGCAATTTTAATGTTGTATTTGATTAGGGGCGAAATGAACACTGGCAATTACGAATGGATGTACGCGCGTTGCATACTGTTAGGCGTTTTAGAGAGTTTGAAAATATTTAATCCGTTTATTTTAGCCTAAAATTTATTCAATTAACTTTGAAGTTATGTAAACTCGTCTAAGATGGAGTATTATTGATTGTGGTATTGATCTCCGTTGGCAAATTACTTAACTGGTCGATATTCTCAAAGATACAGCATAAAATATGCAGGGGTGTCCATCATGCCCCGATGGGTGTCCATTTCGCCCCGTACCTTTGCTGCCAGCCCCAAAAAACACACGGTTTTCAATTCATTGTTTCTTCACAATAATGACATTCTACCAGCTGTAAATGATTGAAATACGTAGGAAACCAGTTAAAGTTGTTAGCCAACTGATAATATATTAAGTTTTTGTCTGTTATACAGGCCTAACATACTCATTTGCTTAGGGTGTCCATTATGCCCCTAATCCCCCTACTTGAAACTTGGTGGGCTACACCTCGTAGCGGTGAGTCTAAGTTGAACATAATATTCGCTTCCACTGGTCTCGGTCCTGGGCAGTCGCACTGAACGTTTAGAGCCCTTAGGTCCTCCCCAAATGCGCAAAGTCAACGTGCGCGCGGCCTTCCACGAAGCTGATGGCCGCTTCCTGAATCTCTACTCAATATGGTTCTAGCTTGTCGTTTTTCCGGTATATGAGCTACGTGCCCAGGCCTCCGCAGCCTGCTGTGTTTTATACGCTTCATTACATCCATCTCTTCATATAGATTCTTGACACATTTCGTATTTCGTGCGACGTCACCAAATGTCATCCTTCAATTTACCGCCGAGAATTGTTCGTAGCACTTTACGTTCGATGACTCAAAAGGCGGTCAACTTCTCTCAACGTCCATGCTTCATGGCCGTATAAGTCTACCGGAAGAATCAGAGTCTTGTGCAACGCGAGTTCTGTCTTCGTTCCTAGGCCCCATTTACAGTTGCAATCCATTCAATTACCTTGCTGGTAACATCATTATTGCACGTTACTAAATAGAGTACCAAGATAAACAAATTTGTCCACAACATCAAACATTTTACCGCTTACCACCGCTTCCTCACCACTACCGCGGTCCACGGCCTGACCAACGTTGACACTAAATTTGAAATTCATCAACTTATTAATGCCGAGATTAGCACAGTCGAGTAGTGAGCTAAATGTTTTCATGTGATCTTAGCTTATAAATGCCGAGAGGCAGCGTTTTTTGAAGGACTGCATTGATGCATACTTGTTTATGATATCTTACTATTCATTATTGCTGTTAGTTCAAATTCTAGATTCCAGAAACTACTGCAATTACTAGTCCTCTAGAACCAAAACAACTGGAGAAAAAGAAAACGAGCAGGGTCAGCACAGCTTAGTAACCGGATATTTATTCGATGAGACATCTTATTGTCTTTCTTGGAAATATCCTCCATAAGCTTGCTCAAAATGGGATGCGATGTGACATGCTAGGAAACAACGCACTAGAAAGTGGAAAAATACAGACATCTGCTTACACAAAATAAAAAAAGCAGTATGCAAATTCAGTTCTATCTCCGAATAGAAACATTATTCACATTCAACCTTTGATTTGCAACACCATTCTATTGCAGAGCTGTTTAAATCAGGTGAGAAAATTCAAGCACATCGAAGCATGATATGGATTAAACATATGTAAATAGTCAACCCATCACTTATAAGAAAACGATCGATGTATCGCTTTCGATACATGCTCCCAAAGTATACACATTAGCACTGAATCATTCCGAATCCAATTTCATGGTAAATGAACTCAAACACGAGAATTAGGTCGTCACACGGACACGAAGGACCAAAACGGATTGGACTTGGACCTGGGTGCCAGGGCCTGGGTTAGTGGCGGCAATGTCCATGTAATAGATGGTAATGGTTCTCGCACTATAAATATCGTTTGCATGAGCAGAGCTTCGAACAAGTTCCTCGAAGGAGAAGACACTGTTGCCAGTTGCTTCCCCTTTTCACTTCCGCATCCTCCGTACACAACTGGTGAGGAACAAGTGATGTGACAAGGAAACCATTTGTTTCCAATGGTTAATGTGTTGTGGTTGGCATGTCTAGCGAGGAAAGTTATTTCTCACTTACTGGTTGGTGTTTTGTTACCATGACTGTGTGTATTATGGTGGGAATGCTCATGGTCTTTGAAACGTGTTTCCAATAAACACAATTTAAGGATGTACAAACTTCAAAGTAAATAGAGCAATGAAGTGCAATAATTATCGAACGATTCTTAATCGACAGCATCGGTCGTGGATCTCCATTATGTCCTTACACTGGCACATTGCCTCTGAGCATATTGAATCGGTGAAATATCTGCTGAAATATTTCTCTACTTCCATATTCATACGTCAATTTCTGGAAAGTGATGGATGTCACATCTTCTTCTTCTTCTTCTTTATGGCTCGACGTCCCTACTGGGACTTGGCCTGCTTCGCTTCAACTTAGTATTCTTTGAGCACTTCCACAGTTCTTAATTGAAGGGCTTCCTTCGCCTGCTATTGCATGAATTTGTACATTGTGAGGCAAGTACAATGATACACTATGCCCAGGGAGTCGAGAATTTTTTCCCGACCGGAACGGGAATCGAACCCGTCGTCTCCGGATTTATTTATTTATTTATTTATTTATTTGACAACACCAACAGACAATAATGGTCCCAATGGTTGAATAAAACTTAAACTAGACAAATACATTTGTACAAAAAAAAACATGAAAAGTTTGTTACTAATCGTTATCCGAACTAGAGAAAAAAGAGAAAAAGCTACGACGGATTGGCGATCCATAGCCCTAACCACTAGGCTAATTGGAGACCCCCATGGATGTCACATATCCCATCTAATGTCGAGAAAGTTCTTCATAACGAGTTTGTTTAGAAAAAGAAACTGATGTAATAATGAATGGGGATGCTCATTTGCTGTGCTTATTTGGAAAATAAAGGGTGGTACGGTCAAAATTTGGTCACACCATTTTTTTTTCATAACTTTAGACTGCGTACACCAAAACAGCTTATTCTTGGACCAGTAATGGTACATTATATGTAGCTCATACCATAAAATTTACATCAACATCCATTACGTATTGGTTGATATATAGATAAAACCGACGACCTGCCTTTTTAAAATTCTGTACAAAGCGCTCCATAGTAAATTTTAGGCAATTTAAGGACAGTAGAGCGAGCACCATGTTGATTATAGACCTACTGTTACGGTGAGAAAGGGGTCCGAAGGGGGTTACGTTAGGCTCACAGCCGAATTCTTCGAAGCAGATCGCAAACTCTGATATGCAGGCGCGAAACAGTTAAAAGCTGAAATATATTTGCATGTATAGTTCAATGATGTCTTATAGGTTTTACAATATACTCACATTATTCGGTCTTACGCTTATTTTAGGATAATATTTAACCATTTAAGCCGTAACATCTTTATGCATTCATCTGTGATTATAGGATTTAAGGTTAGAATAACAAATTATAAAACTTCTAGTAACTTACTGTGGTTTCATCTGTGATATACTAGATTAATATAGCATAAATCAATTATTATGCATTTTAACTTTTAGTAAGTTAAATTGATTAAGATTAAGTAGATTAAGATTTTAGACTAATAATTTCATTAATTCAAGAATAATTCTTCAAATTACACTTCATGTGCCCTGTCTTCACTCAATGAGAGTCTAATAAAGGTGGGGAAGAAGATACCTCGTGTGCGTGAGATCCGTGTCTGGTGCAAAACATGTCACTACTACAAGTAAAGCGAGCTCCCATAAGAACGCGTGACGTCACTATTTGTGTTAACATTTTGCTTTGCTTACTAATACATAGCCATCTTCACTACACTTTTGCTTTGACAGTTCTATCTCATATACATTTAGTTTTGATCATTATCATGATCGACTATCATGATTATTCCGTTGCGATGACACCGTATGGCAGTGCTGATAGCAACAACTACCAATACTGCTCCGATTCTTATGAAAATTTTACAGTATAATACTATTATAAAAATATATTCTTAGTTGAATTTTGAGTCATTTTGTATGAATACTTTCAAAGTTGTAGCAGTTTGAGTATGAAAAAAACTGGCCGAGTGTTATTTAAGAAAATATAACTTTGTAACAGCAAGATAAAATTGAATGAAATTTTTACACAACATTTTGACATGCATACTACACAAACAGAAACATTTTCATTGAAATCGATTAACTTTTTCTGGCAAAAAAATAAAACAGTACAAATGTGTTCTTATTTTTGAGTCTTCTTTGTACAAAACTTTAAAATTGCAGATCTCAGGGTTCAACAATATCTCCGCAAATAGTAAACCGATCTTGATGAAAATTTTATGGTGTAAGCTACATACAATTTACAAATACAAATACAAATACAAATGGTCCAAAAATCAGCTATTTTGGTGTACGCAGTCTAAAGTAATGAAAAAAAAAATGTATGACCAAAATTTGACCGTACCACCCTTTAAGTTACAGTTTTGATATGCCATCAAACTTGATCAACGCTTGCTGTGTGCATCTTTTTTAAATCAAGATTTAATCTGAGCTTTCTCAAAACTCATAGTCATACCTCGATGTGAATTTGATGTTGATGTTGAATGATTGTTATTCAAAAATTTAATGAATATCGCACGAATAACTCAAAGTGATATGATATCAGTTTTTATCATTGTCGAAATATTCGAAAATTTATACATAAGAACAATTTTAGCTCTTCTACACGAAATGGAACACATACACCCATAGAGATGGCTCAATCCCATATAAATGTAAAAATAAAAAATCCTTTATGGCGGCCAAAATCAATATGGCCGACCCAATTTTTTTATAATGGTAAATAATTGCTCTATCTTTCCTCTTTTCAACAACAATTCGTTTTGAGGGGATTTTTTGAGAAACTTTCGAGTTATAACGGTTTAAATGAGCCACCATTTGACCAAAATCGAGGGGTCTGCAGAAATTGTTGTGGCTCTAACTAAGAGGGGGGGGAGGGGGGTGGGTTCCATCAATTTGAGTAACCAAATGCATTTTTCTTACTTTTTGAGCAAGGGCTTTCAGAAAATCGCCACTTAAAACATTTTTGAAGACAAGGTGTAAATAGTGGGCCGGTCTCAGCGAGAATTACCCATATGTGCCCCTTTCTGAGCTGTGGCAACGAAGAACTTCATGCTCTTATTCTCTGATGTGAGCCACAGTTGAGTGGTAAGCATCGCTTCCTGTAAATCCTAAGGTCGTAGGTTGGATGCTGGATGTTGGCTATTTTTTGTTTAATCTTTCAAGAAAAAGGTCGACAAATCTTGTCTGTTATTGTTTTTATCTTGAAATATCTTAACGCGCTATTATTGAGCAATTCACCATACTAGATTTAGATATTTTTTCTGATCTTTTACTTCTTATATCAATCAAACCAATATCAGTTTTTGTTCTTCAGTAATTCAATCAGTAATAATGAATATGCTATTCATTTGATTTTTCCACTTACTCGAGTTATGGTTTATGCCTACATTAATGATGTTTGAGCAATATTTTGGGTAAGTGTGTTGTTGTATTTTTTATTTCTTGGCACTTCAACGACACACTCACCAATAGTTTTTTTTTTCAAACAGCATTAAATCAGGTAAGGAATCAAAATGTTCATGCATTTTGCATCGTTTCATAGGAAGCAATCTATGAAAACTACACACTTAGTTGAGCTCGACTAATTTTCATTATTTTACCGAGATCCGCACAGCCGAGAGCTCGGCAACCTTAGTTTAACTGATATATCGGCAAAAAAAAACCAATTTTATTCATAGCAGTACCTACCTATGGGTGCCACTGGCATCAAACTTCAAACGTCAAGTTTTTAACCGAGATTCAGCATATGAACTTTAACCGAGATTTGCACAGCCGATCTCGGCATTCTGTTTTAATCTATAGATTGAAAGTTATGAGCTGGATTTTAGTATGGAGAGATGATCAATTCTCCGTTTTTGGTGCAAACAGCGTGGGTATTATGATTTCATGCCTAATTTGATGCTGTTTATATAACTGGGTTGTTGTATTATTTAGTTCTTGCAATTTGAATTCATTGTCAATTAAAGTGACAACATGTAAGTTCCCACATAACCAATTTGCACGTGTCATCAATTTTATGTCCATGTTATACATACTTTTATGCGGTAAACTTACATCAACTTACATCTACAAACTTACATAAGATGCAGTAAAAGTGCCTTATGCGTACAAAAGCGGAGGCGCTATACGCGCATTGACGGAAAAATAACAGCGCTCTATGACTTAAATCGATATCTTATGCGATGCACGGTGTTCACTATTGCGATGTGATAAAGCGACTCAATAAAAAAAACAATTATTGTCACCTCAGTATCGAACTAATAACCTTTCGATTGTCGAGACACACTTCACATCAAACCCAAAACCTGCTTATGAAACACACTGACTAATTGTCATGACATTCTAACTCACCTCAGTGTTTGTTTGAATGTACTTGGTTTCCTTGCCCAGTGCGTGTTTGACAGGCTATCTGGAGCTCATGAAGAAGCGTGATTTCCACACACACAGTTATCGCTACCCCTCATATGCGATGAAAATTGTCCCTCAGTCGTACATATAAAGCCTTTATCCGCAATAATCGGGACACAGAAGTATGGCTGTAGCTCTGTAATGAATCGGTAAAATTGGTCAAATAATTGATTGAGAACTCTTTATTGTATGTTTATAATTTGTGCCAAATTTCATAAAAATCGATGCATTACTTTTAACTGTGGATGAAAAACAAACAGATGTGGTTTTAAGCATTTTGTACAATCATGACCAATTTTCATTCGCATAGTAGATGGTTCTTTTACGCTACAGTTCAAAGTTCTGTGATGATAATTATGAAATTTCGTTAGCAGTTATGATACTTATAGAGACACTTTCTTGCAAAATTTCATCAACTTTTATCGATTGGTTCGAAAGCTACTGATGTTGATAAGGGTGAGTGTTAGTGAAAATTTTTCGTGTTTTTCATGTGCGATGTTTGCCTATTCATAACTTTTGAATTTCTCTACCAAATTTCATGAAATTTTCACAGAAGGTAGTTGATTATGTGTATATTATGTCGGCAAAATTTGATGATTATTGGTAAAGTACTTTCAATAGTACAATCGAAACAATAGAGGGTGCTGACTAACTGCTGTCTGAGGGGCTAAAATCACGTTCAGTCCCAATACATGTTTCGATTATAAAATAGTTGATAGTGCATCGATTTTTTTGAAATTTTGCGTATGTAACAAATGTTTATTGAGAGGTTTGTGTTGAAAATTTCAGGCATTTCCTTTGACGAATTCAAAAGTTGCAGCGCTGACAAGCAAAAATAGGGGCTGTACAAAATTCAATGGCGAACATTCTACTCTTTCATTGTTACAACAAAAAGTACTGCACCGATTCACATGAAATTTTGTAGGTGAGATGAACACATCTTAAGATTTTATTAGGTTAAAATAGAGCAATTTTAATGTATCTATTACAGAGTTACAGCTGTATTTCTGTGTCCCGATTATTGCGGATACAGGCTTTATGCGATAATGACTTAAAGTAGTACTTCATACGATGTACAGCGTGCATCCTTATGCGATTCCTGGTTGTCTGGGCTCTAGGAACTTGCAACTGAAGATCGTTCTTCACTCTCAGGCATAATATTCATTGCTTTTGCTCAGACGCATGTTATCCAATAAAGGCAGCTACTGCTCTGGGTTGAAAAATATCTGTCAAAAAAGAACACATTTTGCTTCGGTCGTTAAAAAATGCGTCACTTTTCAAGCACTGATATGCTGTCAAGTGGAGAGATCAATCCCTGTTTGAAAAGATTCAATAACTCCCTTGAGTACAGGTTATCGGATCTTTAAGCGTATTCAGTCTGGAACGTTTTGAGGCTTTTTTGAAATCACCAGGAATGCCCATTAAAGGCATTGAAACACATTTAAAATCTTCCAGAAGGTTATCTGATAAAAACCCCCCTGAACCCCTTTGAAATGTCCTGAAATGCGCAGAAATGCCTTGAAACGCCTCTGAAACCCCCCGATACCCCGGGTGCCTCCGCCTCTTTGAAACCTGCTGGGTGCCCTGAAACGCTTTGAAACGCCTTCAACCCCCTGTGAAATTGACTTGATAGCCTATTAAGCCCCCTGGAACCCACTGAAATGCTCTCATTCGTCCTAAAACACCTTTAAATGCCTAGAAACGCCTAGAAAACCCCCGAAACCCCCATGAAACTAACCTGAGGGCCTTGAAGCCCCTGAACCCCTTTCAAATGCTCTGAATCGTCTTGAAATGCCTTAAAACGCCTCTAAAGCCCCTCTGAAACACCCATGAAGCTCACCTGAGAGCCTATGAAGTCACCCAAATCTCTGAAATGCCTTTGAAATCACCCTGAATGCTCCGTTAAGCTCATAGTGAGGCCTATGCAATGCCTTAAAACGCCTTTGACATCCCTCTACAACCCCGTGAATCTCACCTGCGAGCCTTCTTCTTCTCTTATATGGCTCGACGTCCCCACTGGGACTATGCTTGCCTCGCTTCAAATTAGTGTTCTTTGAGCACTTCCACAGTTATTAATTGAAGGGCTTTCTTTGCCTGCCATTGCATGAATTAGTATATTTAAAGGCAAGACAATGATACACTATGCCCAGGAAGTCGAGATTTTTTTCCCGACTGGAACGGGAATCGAACCCGCTGTATCCGGATTGGCGATCCATAACCTTAACCACTAGGCTAACTGGAGAGCCTATGAAGCCCCTTTAAGCCTTTCTGAAACCTCTTGAAGCGCCTCAAAAATCTTGAAACGCCTCAGACCCTCCTCAGATCCTCGTTAAACTCACTTGAGAGTCTGTGTATCCTCTTAACGCTCTTAAATGCCTTGAATCACCTTCAAACGCCTCTAAAACCTCCTGAAACCACCTAAGAGTATATGAAGCGCCCTCTACCCCTTTGAAACCCAAGTAACCAAAAGTTCCGCTTCTCGTGACAAAATGCACTTTCAAGTTCCGCGAAGTTCAGATAAAGTTCCAAATGGAACTTTCTGGCTGCTTAAGAGGCTAACGATGAGCCTTGCTG
Organism: Aedes albopictus; assembly: GCF_035046485.1. Lineage (NCBI taxonomy): Eukaryota > Metazoa > Arthropoda > Insecta > Diptera > Culicidae > Aedes > Aedes albopictus. Next base: position 94,924,963 of record NC_085137.1, on the reverse strand, counting down.
GAACTTCGATCACAAGTTCCGGCAAGGCTCATTGTTGGCCTCTTAAGCAGCCAGAAAGTTCCATTCGGAACTTTATCTGAACTTCGCGGAACTTTGAAGCTGCTTAAGATGCTACACGGAACTTTGTCGGAACTTTCAAGTTCATAGAAGTTCAGTTCAGTAGCATTGTGTTTCAATGAGGATTAAATTTATTTCTTTTACGGAAAACAACTTTTTAAGCATACACGAATAAAAGACAAATATGAATGTATCAAATCAATTAATACTAGGCTTAACTAAAAAAAAAAAATGCAGCCCATCGGATTCGAACCGATAGTCGCTGCGTGAGAACCCTATGCTCTACCACAGTACTACAGCTGTTGTCACGTTAGATAAAATATTAGCCTATTTTGAGCTTTTTTTGTTTCGTGTGCAAACCCCAAATTCAAATCCCAAACGTCGAATACAAGCTCACTGGGAGCACTCGCTTGATATCAACGGACGGGTATCAAATTTCCCTGCATCGTCCACTGAACGGAACGCAGCTGTTTCCGCCTCCATCACAACCTCAGATCGGATTGCGGAGTGAAAAAGTGAACAGCAGCCCGCGAGACTGTTTTTTTGTGTCGTCCGCCGAGAAGTGTGTTGGTGGCCTCGCTCCGAAAAATCCAGAGTGATACGGTCGGAAGACGAGACGCCCAAGAAGATCTACGCAACACCGTCACCGCCGTAGAAAATCCGTCACTTCTAGAAATTCACGACCGTTAGAGGAGTAAGGCTATTGCATCGGGTCCATCGGGTTTATTCCGCTGGGCAATAAACCGACGAAACGACAGGTGAGTCTGTTAGCCAGACAGAAAAATAACCGAGCTGACGATTCACTTTGCTACAGGTAAATAAAGCCCGATTTCCGAGCAGCGGCGGCGGCATCCAGCTGACACGTCACGACCCAGGCACGTGGGGAAACATCCAAGCAGAAACCGAAGCAGCTCTTGGTTGACTGACAAATTGAACGGCCATTTCGAGCGTCAGTATTCCTTGTTTGAGGTGAGTGTGATTTGCCACCGATTGTGGAAAACTGGTTCACAAAAACATGCTCTTTCAGTGGACAGACACAGTTCCGAGTTTGCACAGAATCATCCCCAATTGTGCGGAAATTGGCACGATACAGTACCATCTCCAATTGTGCGGTGCCCGTCTCAACCGTTCAGCGACCAGAGCAGCGTTTCCATCAGTCGATTCTCCACAGTACAACTCCCATAGCGTGGCGATTGATAGGACGAGTGAGCACAGGAGTAAACTTGACGGTGAGTCTTTTGATTCGTATATGTGATGCGTGAACTAACGTAAAGACTCCTCACAGATCAGGGAAACATCCCTCAGACCTTAGACGAATCAAGAACGGATTGTCGGTTACCCGCGAAAGTGCAGCTCAACAGAAAAGCCTTCCAAGAGAAGTGAGTACCGAAACTGCGCTCAGTCGTGGCCTCATTGCTAATATTGGATGTTCGGCCAGGACTTTTCATTCCAGACTAGCAGTTCGAGACGGCCATTCAGGCCGGTCCAAGTACCGACTGGTGCGGCATCGGACGAGGCAAAAGGACACACGATCTCGGTTACGGACAGGAGGAGAGCACCTCTGGACACGCTCCAGGTGGCCAAATCCAGCGGCAAAGGAGGTCCGTGGATAATCGCGGCGACCGATTCCAGATTCCACACGCTGTCCCCGGCTCGGCGGCACGGATTTGCACGCAGTGGCCCGACGAACGGCGGTCGTGCTAAAGCATGCCAGGAAAGCGGTCCCGGTAAAATAATGGGTGCACCCGAGAAGATCGTGAGTACTAAAGTACGAAAAAAAATTGGAAATGGAAGGATAGAGAAAGGTTAAGCAGGAGTTAGGGATTCGAGGCAGGAAAGATCAGCTATCACCAATGTGAATAAAGGATTGCACACTATGATTTTGGTAATTTGTGGCGTTAATTTGTTACTAGCCGGTCCGATCAATGCCCCTTTTCATTAGCAAAGATCGTTTCACAACACTGTGATTGAGTGGACAGCAGGTAAAGTCTGACTTGAATCGATTTTCTGTCGGCAGCTAGTTTTGCCCATTTGTACAGTAGTGAAGTTAGCTTGACTTTGTCAAGTGTCTTCAGCAGCGCAGCGGTAAGTCGGCAGGTTATCACGCAGGAGGATCCAGTTCAAATCTTCTACATAGCAGCGACATGTGTGAAAATATAATTATCAGAAGCAATTTCCAGACGTGAATCACAAACCACCAAAAGGGTTGTGATTCTGAAAAACACATTTTTGTTTCTGCATGAATTTTGTCAAAGTTCTGTCAGAAGCTGCTTAGAAGGCTATCCAGCGTGCTTATGTAAACTTTCAAGTTCCAAAATTACTTAAAATGAAGCTGCTTAGAAGGCTAATGAGCAACCTCGAACAAGCTGCTTAGCTTATAAAGTACCCTTTTATCTGAACTTTTGGTTACTTGGGAATGCCCAGAAACGTCCTGAAACAACGTGAAACGTCCCCGAAACCCTTGTGAAATCTCCGTTAAGCTTACCTGGGAGTCTTTAGTCTTCCAAAACTTCTTTAAAACCACATGGAATACCCTAAAACGCCTTGAAGCGCAATGGAATACCTCTAAACATCCTGAAACCACTTTTCAACCCCTGTGATGCTCACTTGATAGCTTATGAAGCCTTCTAAACCCATTATTAACGCTCTGAAACGCCTTAAACGAACTGAAACTTCACTGAACACTTTGGATGTTCACCTGAGAGTTTGCGAAGCCTAAACGCCCTTTGTATACCATGAAGCACATCGGAAAGCCTCTGAAGCGCATCTGAGAGTTTGTGAAGCCCCCTAAACATCATCTGAAGCCTTACAAAACGCCCTGAAACGCCATTAAAAGCCCTCTAAACCCCCACATGACCCTTCCCCCTCTAAATTTTCTAGCCTCTCGTCCTCCTTGAACTCCTTTTCAACATTCAATCTTTTTCTAATTTTACTGAATTCATTCATGTTGAAATTCTTTTCATCCTGTCCCGACTTATTACCTGATTAGAGATACCAGGAATACACGAAAACATGAAGTAGTTCGATTCTTCAAAAGGAACAGAAAGGCAAAAGAGTTGTGGTCTTACTGACCCAAATACATGTCCCTCGTCGCAAAACTTCAACTGAGTCACAACATTAGAATATTCATCATGTAACCTACCCTGTCGATGGCCTACATATGTGACGTATCACCCTCGAATGCGGTGTAAAGTGCGATGTCTGTTACGAAAATAATGCCCACCATATATCTTCTCGGCCGACAACCGTTTGCTACCTTCAACGACCGTCTTTGAGGGTACTGCCAGCTGACTGACTATGGGCTAGTGGGTGACCGAGACAGACAGCGACACGACCTAATATTTGGGCACGGTGCGGTGTTCGCTAGTCGGTCCTCAGCGACTTCCCGCCAAGAAGTCAAAGTACGTGAAGGTGGAACCTCGCCGTCCAGAATGACTCCGCTTTTGTGGCACACTGCAGTAGGTATACCGTTCTGTGACACGAGGTACATGAACACACGCAAGTCAAGCATTTCCTCCATCAATCTTCCAAATGTTTCATGAAATTACTTTAAAAAGCCATGATAGATGGTGCCCCAGGTTTACAATAGAGCGATGTTCATCATGTGTGTAGGGAATAATGGGGCAAAACATTGAGTGGATATGATTAGACCGTTCGCAGTGCTGAGTAAAGAATGTTTTTTCAAAGTGCTCGGTGTTTTGATATTTAGAACTCTCGAAAGTAAAACTGAAACTCGTTACCGACAATTTTCTACCATTTGCTTCATCTTTGGAATATCTTCAGAATAGAAAAACACCCTTACGACTTTGTTGAACCCAAATTTGGCCAAAAGCTCCCCGCTTTCCCCTGCGGTTGCCAGTTGGCGGTAGTTCACGCGGTTGATTTATGAAGAGTTTTTAAAGATGTGGCGTTCTACACCTCGACGGCATGGCCTCAACTCAACTGACGACGGCAACCGTCAGAGTTAGACCGCACAGTCAGTGGCATCATCCCCATCATCAGCGCAGTACCACCACCGCACCGCACTCTGTTCGTGAATGTTTAATGATGGTCCATAAATTGCGCTCTGTTAGCAGTCAGTGTTACCTGGCGGGAAAGATTGATAGGCTCCCGCAGTTTCCACCGGCAACCCACTCCGTTGAGGTTGTTCAGTGAAGAGATGAATCGAAAATTTACATCATATTAGGTATTATTAAATGTTGCGGGAAGTGGGCGCTCGAGAGAACGTTCTGTTGCTGCTGCTGCTGCTGCTGCCACTGACGTGAAGTGATAATGGAGCGAAAATTGTCATTGGCTTTGCGGTGGTTATGTGTGGTTAAGGCGATGCGGGATGAAATTCGCTACGGAAACCATCAGCTTGCCGTTTTGTTGTTCCATATGTGTACTTATATCCAATTATCTCAAACCATATAGCTCCAATGCTCCAAAGCTTCGAAACATAGTTAAATACCTCGAAAAATAAGTGATGAATTAATGCATAATTCTATAACATTTCTGCATAGTTTCCAATTAATCAAAATCACCTTAAACATTCCGCTAAAGCTGATGGTGAGCCAGAGATATTTCATTTGTCATTTCATGCTTGATATGTGTCCTTCATTATGTGGAAATATGTCAACTGTGGGTTAACCTATGGTGAACCGGCAACGGCCGTACGCAAGTAGATGAATCATGCATGCAAGCATACGACCACCGAGAGAACTCAAAGTTACGATTATCCAATAAGCCTTAATCATAACTTAATGGCGTAGAAATGCAGCAGCTAAGACCGGCCTTCATCTTCGCAAATCATGAGTTGAGTCAAGTCAATTGATGAATGACTTGTCTATTGAAGCCGAACGTTTTCGATGTCACAGACAGATTGAATCTTTCCCACGAGAAGTTAAATTGAACAAATACATTTGATGCTTATTAAATAAACATATGTCATTCCAACAATTAAATCATATATTTAGATCTCTGTGCTTTATTTCCGGCATTGGAGGTTCAAATTGCTGGCAATCAATAGGATAGCGAGCCACTTGGGTCGTGGCCGGTATCTTGGGCACTTTTCGCTATAGCCCAGTCAAATCCAAACCAATTCACTTGAAATTTTGTACACGGCTAGATACTATACATATCTCACTACTTTCCAAAAATCGTGTCAATTGGTTCAAAATTGGCTGAGTTATAGTAGAAAAGTGCCTAAAATAGGAGCCTTGCCGAGATGATTCCACTTTCCTACTTAAAGATTACATACATGGATGAATACACCCGTGATGTAGGATAGTATCCTAGATGACTCCTCCATGCCTGGAAAATTCTTTTTGATGCTTTATGCAACAAATAAGAACTTTTTCTCGCTTCGAATGACAACATTTGTAGCAAATTTTATAGACCATTTATTATTTTCTCAAGAACCTTGCTTAAAACTCTTACAAGGATTCCATTAAGCATTCCTTCAAGAATTCCTTCATTTTTTGACTGAATTCTCCAGAAATACTACCAAGGGTTCCTCAGGAAATATTCCAAAAAAAAAACCTTGGTTTTTTTCAAAGATTTTTTAGAACTCTTTCAAAAATACTTTAAGGAATTCCTGAAAAAAAAAACAAAAACAAAATGAAACCTACCGTAAGTAGGGAACATTTAACAACACTCATAAGAAAAATATAATCATTTTAGTTTCCCCTGAAGAAGACACCATCCAAAGTGTCGAAACGTCGGATTAGATAACAACTCGTTTTGATTTAACAAGACTACGTAGCCGTCGAATCCAATACAGTCGATTCTCCCCCATCAATTTCATCAGCTATTTCTTTAATTATTCCTATAAGAATCGTTCCAAGGATTCTTATAGAAAATCAATGAGAACTTCTCCAGAGAAAGAAAAAAGAAACTTTGGAATACCTTAGAAATTAAGCGATTTTCACAAGGATTCCATCATAGCCCTCCAAAAAACATTAAAGGCATTCATTCATCGATTTCACCAAGTTTTTTTTCTAAGTTTTTCTTCACAAACTCCCACAAGGATTCATTCGGGAATTTCTCAGGGATCCTGTACGCGCCCAACGCGTGCAAGCAACTGTGATACGGGTGCCGTGCTGCTACCCGTATAAATACCATCTGGACGACGACAGAGAGACGCTTTCCAGCAGCTGTGCCCTCCAAATGGGCGGAGCTAACAGCGTTGCGCAGCAGGCGTCGACTGCCAAATGTTAAGATATTTAAGCGGACCCATTGACGACATTTCATTCAGTCGTCGAGTTTTTCTCTGACTGTCGTGCGCATCGGACGCAAGTTAGCACTCGGGAAAAGTTTAGTGTAGAGTAGTGTGTAGTAGTGAAGCGTTGTCGGCATGGCTCGCCGGCGCAAGAAGGCTGCTGACCAGTCGGGAAACCTCTCGGCTAACACCACAACCAGCACCCCGGAGGCGAAGGGGGAAAAAGTGAAGAAGAAGCGAAACAACGACGAAGCGTCCATCGTTGAATCGCTGTTGTCCCAAAATCGGTACAGTACCGGTGGAACGGCGGTTAATGATAGTGATCTGGGCGACTTCGGCGAAGAGCCGGAAATCCCAACCCAACATCAAGCAACTCCACCACGAACCAAGCTGCGAATCCACCCGCGGAAAAGATGAAGCTGCCCCCGCTGGTGGTCAAGAAAGTTCCGCTGGATAGGCTCACCAGCAAAATCGCCGCGCTTGGTGTCGCAGCGGAATACAAACTCTCACGCATCGGGACGAAGGTGATGGTTTACACCAAGCCGGAGTACGATCGCGTCTGCCAGCTGCTGAAGAATTCCAAGGTGGAATTCTTTACCCACGACATCCCCGGCGAGAAGCCATTCAAAGCGGTCATCAGAGGATTGGCCAACATCAGCACCAACGAAATCGAGGAGGAGCTTCGAAGCCGGTACAAGCTGGCCCCGACGGCCGTCCACCGGATCACGCGGAGGGACGAATCAACGAAAGCATACAAGGACTGTCTCTTCCTTGTCCATTTTCGGAAGGGAACGGTGACGCTGAACGCCCTCCAGGCAGTTCGCACCATCCGCTCCATAATCATCTCGTGGGAGCGTTATCGGGGCGGACGACGAGATGTCACGCAGTGCCAAAGATGTATGAACTTTGGCCACGGCACTCGAAATTGCCACCTCCATCCACGGTGCAGTAACTGCGCCGACAAACACATCACGTCCGACTGCCCCCTGAGCGGAGCTGCTGCCGACGACGCGGTGGAATATAAGTGCGCCAACTGCGGTGAAGGTCATCAAGGCTGCGACAGGCGGTGCCCCAAGCGCGAGGAATTCAAACGGATTCGCAAGCAAGCTTCCTCATCAAACCAGCCAGGACGGAAGAAGGAGAAGGCCCCGGTCTTCTGCGCAGAGGATTTCCCGCCACTGAATACCGGTACGGCTCAAGCAACCCGTCCGCAAGCGACACCAACCTGGCCACGCAGACATCCCCCCACCCCCACGGCCAACCAACACAATCAACCCCCAAGCGAGGTCAATGACGAATCCTTGTTCTCGGACGAGGAGCTTGTCATCCTGGTCACGGAAGTGCTCATGATCAAGCGCTCCTGCCGGACCCGATCCGAACAGCTTCGTGCTGTCATCTCCCTAGTCGGCAAGTATGGGAACTAAACCGCTAACCATCGCCACCTGGAATGCTTGCTCTGTAAGAGCAAAAAGGATTGAGCTTGCTGACTTCGTCAGCAGGCGCAGCATCGATGTGGGGCTTATTTCGGAAACCCATCTCAAGTCAGGTGATAGTTTCTGGTTGCCTGACCACAACATCGTCCGGTTGGATCGCAGCAGCTCAAGGGGAGGGGGTGTTGCGATCATCGTCAGGAAAGGCATCAAATTCTCTGTACTACCCCACGCCCGCACTTCTGTCATCGAGGCCGTCAGTGTGGACGTGGAAACAACAAATGGTTGCATCCGATTTACAGCGGTCTACTGCCCTCGCCAGTGTGCCGCCAGCAACGGATTGCACGCTAAATTCAAGAAAGACCTGACAACGATCACCCGCACCACAGTGCTCGCTTCATCGTTGGAGGAGATCTGAACGCCCGCCATGAAGCTTGGAGGAACTTTCGACGAAACCAGAACGGCCAACTACTCTTCGATCATGCCCAGCTCGGTCAGTACACGGTACAGTTCCCGGACGAACCGACGTTCACATCTCCGGCGGGAAACCCCTCCACACTGGACATCTTCCTGACCAACATCAGCCTTTGCAAACCGGTGGCCCATAATGAACTCAGCTCCGACCACCAACCGGTGGTGACCGAACTCGACGTCAACATGGGCCCCACGCCGCAATGCCTTCGTAAGGACTACCACCACGTGAACTGGGCCCAGTACTCACGAATGGTGGACCGAAACATCGAGGTGAACCCGCTGCTGAACACCGTAGAAGATATCGACCGAGCGCTGGAGGGACTCCAACATGCCATAGCAGTGGCAGACGAGGCGTGCGTGCGACGAGTTCCAGTGCGGGGTAAGTTTGTTGCCATTGATTCCCACACACAATTATTGATTCGACTGCGTAATATTCGCCGACGTCAGTTCCAGAGAACTGGGGATTTAGCTCGGAAAAGCGAAGTAGCCAATCTGAATAAACAGATTGCTTCCAGAATGGACCTAATCCGAAACGAAAGTTTTGGGCGCTCCATTCAGAAACTGGATGACCGCTCTAGGCCATTCTGGAAGGTGGCCAAAGTCTTAAAAACTCATCCTAAGCCTGTTCCACCTCTGAAGGTCGACGACTCCCTTCTGATTACCCCTCACGAGAAGGCAAATGCGATCGGCGATCACATCGCGTCATCGCATATGCTTGGCTCGAATATCCACAGTCCGCTCGAAAATCAGGTTAGTGAATGTGTCGAAACTCTTGCAAATTCTCCTTGTGCCGTTCCCCCGGAGGACAAAATCACTCCCGAACAGATTTGCTCGGCGCTGAAGCAAGGCAAAAACATGAAGGCCCCCGGGTTTGACGGGATCTTCAACTTGATCCTCAAACGATTGTCTAACAACGTCTACACACTACTTAGCGCTATCTTCAACAGATGCTTGGAATTGCACTATTTCCCAAGCATCTGGAAGGTAGCCAAAGTAATTCCAATCCGCAAACCCGGGAAGGACCCAACTTTGCCTTCCAGCTATAGACCAATTAGCCTTCTTTCAGCGCTGAGCAAGTTGTTCGAGAAGCTCATACTCAATCGGCTGCTCAACTTTGTGGAGGAACATAACCTGCTGCTTCCGGAACAATTCGGGTTCAGGAAAGGTCATTCCACAACACATCAACTAGTTCGCGTGATGAACACTATCCGAAGCAACAGAGCTGTATCCAAGTCCACAGCCATGGCATTGTTGGATGTTGAAAAGGCATTCGACAATGTATGGCACGACGGGCTTGTGTACAAGCTCTGTTGCTTCAATATACCACTATATTTGACCCACATCATCCGCAACTACCTTCAACAAAGGTCGTTCAAGGTGTCGCTGAATGGCTGTTTGTCGAACGATTTCACCATCCCAGCTGGAGTGCCGCAGGGTAGCCTGCTCGGACCCATACTTTACAGTATCTACACATCCGACATCCCTGCACTGGGAGATGGCTGCGTGTTTTTCCAGTTTGCGGATGACACTGCATTAGCCGTCAAAGGAAGAACACCTCGTGAAATAACCAACCAGCTTCAGCGATGCCTTGACGCCTTTGTTGATTACGCTACCATCTGGAAGATCAAAATCAATGCCGCGAAAACGCAGGCAATCATGTTCCTCCACAGGCAGTCTCCGAAGCTGAAACCTCCACCAAACTGCACTGTGATCATGGACGGCACAAGGGTTGAATGGTCCGCTGAGGTAATATACTTGGGATTGTTGTTCGACGAAAAACTCCTTTTCCGCTCGCACGTTGAGAAGACCCTGGTCAAATGCTCTGCATTGATCAGAAGCCTTTATCCGCTGATCTGCCGTAGATCCCGTCTCTCGAGAACCAATAAACTGGCGGTGTTCAAACAAATCATTGCCCCTGTAATTTATTACGCAGCTCCGGTGTGGGATCAATGCGCACAAACGCATAGAAATAAGCTCCAGGTAGCTCAGAACAGGGCGATCAGAATGATCCTTGACCGTCCTTATGACACCAGGATCACTGATCTTCATGACGAAGCAAATGTGCCAAAAATAGATATTAAAATACAAGATATCAGAAACAAGTTCGCACAAAAATGTGGCACATCTGAATATGCTTTGATTAGCAGTTTGTATATAGTAGGTTAGGTGTAAATAGTAAATTAGGTTAAGGTTGTATATAGTAGATTTAAGATTACAAACAAACCAAATCCACCATGTGGAGAAAAACATAAACACATAGACCAAGGTCTAAACATGTAAATATTAAACGCAAAAGGAACCAAAGATGAAAAGAAAACGTTCTGTATCACTTAAACTTAAGCATATGTAAAACCAATACAAAAGAGAAAATAAAGATACATTTCAATCAAAGACATTTCATTCAGTTTCTAAAACCACCGTCGTATATACATCGAAAAAAGTTGTTTTTCTTTGCGAGAGCCGAAAAGTGTAGTGGTGGCTAGCCAGATCAACGTGTGATCGGTTGGTTTTTTCTCCCCTTTGTTTCCACTGGTGGTGAGCTGCGGCGGAGGCAGCAGTGAGTCGTACGTTTGTACGAGGTTGGCGTGCAAGCGAGTGACGTGTTGAAACCTGTTTGGCGTCGTCTATGCGGTCGGCACTTTCGCGATCGGAACGACTGGTGGACATCGATTTTACTGCGACGAGGTGGAGCTGCGGTGGCGGTGCTGTTGGTAGTCGTGTTCACTGCATATTACGATACCCAGGAGTGTGCCAGGGAGTTATTCAGGAATTATTTTCCATTGTTAAATCGGCTGCACTCCTGGGGTATCAACGTCGGCGAATGAGCGGTGACGATACGACTGACCGACAGCGAATGAGTTCGGCCTTTCCGGCCGTGGTCCTTCGACGAAGAATATATCGCTTGTGGCTGTGAGGTGCACGGCTAGAGGCGGTTCGAGCGTGATTCCTGGCAGTGGTGGTCGATAACCGTGGTGTGCACGGTCGTCGGCATCGAGTGTCCGGTGGCTGCAACGAGTGCAGCTGTCGGCATCCCCCATCGTCGGTCGGTGACCGTGACGAGCACGGTCGTCGGCATCGATTGGTAGGCGGCTGCAAGGAGCGTAGCTGTCATCATCGAGCGGTCGGTGGCTTGGAGAGTCGCTGGTAGCTAGACGTGCGTGACTGGCGGTGGCTCGAGCTTAAGGTAAGTGCAACGAACCTCCCCTTGAGTGATTGTGTACCCAACAGATCCCTTCAGGAACTTTTCGTGTATTCATTGAACGACATCTACAAAGGCCTTTCCAAATTACCTCCAAGGATTCTTCCAGATTTTCCTCAATTGATTCCTTTAGGATTTCCACCAAACATTCAATAAGGAATTCTTCTAATGCATGTTCCAAGAACTATCTGAAGGATTTTGTTTTGCAAGTTTTCAGTGAAGGATTTTTGTGGGAAGTTTAACAGGGATTTTTCAAGAAATTCTTCCAAGAGTTTGTACAAAAATATTTCTAAGACGTCCAGCATAGGGATGTAGTACCGGTAGTACCGGTACCGAAAATCCCGGTATTACCGATCGATTTTTGGTACCGAAATACCGGTACTGACTGTGCTTTGGTACCGGTACTTGCGGTACTGGGAAATTTCTCTCAAAGTATTGAAACCGGTGCAATAGAAATAAACGAAAACATGTAAATCCAAGTACTATGACAAACAAACGTTTCATATATTAAACTTTCTGGAAATCAATTATTATCAAAGCTATAGTTGGTTTATTGAATGTCGATTGTTGGAAATGAATTTACTAGCTTTGAATTGAACTTGTTACATTTTAATTTCTTGTTTTTTCTTCAGTTTTTAAGTAGCAATTTGGGAAAAATCAGGCTGATCTTCTTCTATTTATACATAGTAGCTATCTATCTGATTTTGCTATATGTAAGGTTGTTCCTGTTTTTTTAAGACTGGATAAGGTACTGCCTGTAAGACTGGTCAGAATCTAAACAATAGCTATAAAAACAGTTTTATACAAGTTCTTATATATTTTTATTTATTTATATTTTTGTTCTATTTATAATTTCATGGTTTGATTTTATGTCATCCCTGAAAACCTAAATTCACAAATGTCTGGTAAATGGCACATTTTATTGTTCAAAATAGATAACTCTTCATTTCAGTGAAAATTTTTCCAGTACCGGTATTTTACCGGTACTACCGGTACTGTGAGCCTCAGTACCGAAACACCGGTACTCACCAAGAGTGGTCGGTACTGCGAACCCTCAGGAATTTCTTCAAGATTTCTCTCTCACAGAAATTCCTCTGAAGATTACTTTTGCCATTGTGTATGTGGGAGTTCTTATAAAAATATCTTTAAAAAATCTTGAGAAATTCCTCGAAAAAAATCCTTATCCTTACAAATTTATTTAAAAAATATTACTTGAACTTCCTCCAAGATTTGATAGATTGATTTAGCTACCGTCGTGTGGGGCTACTTTTGAAATGCGGGGCTACTTTGGACACTTTTGAATATGGATTTTTAGATTTCAAAATATGGCTCAAATCTGTTCGATGTGTTTGGGACTATTATGAAACAATAGTTTTCCCTTCATTTGGTTGAAATTATGTTTCAAACAAACCGTTTATTGCTTGTCAGGATGCGGAAAAACATCGAATAAATCAATAAAATATACATAACGTATCAGAACATTTGGTCAGTAAGCATTGTTTCTACAGTTCATAAATTTCAAAGGGTTGCTCAATCCATTCAAAATGTATCAACGTAGCATATACAATCGAATATTTGTATCGTTATACATTATTAATGACCATTTCATCTAAATAAAGGAGTGATGGCTATTTTTTTTTTTCAGGCTATCTATATAGCAATATCACGCTGCTCATAATACCAAAGGTAGCACAGAACCATCTTAAAACACATATATTTATTGAAATCATGACTAATATAGTATACTACAGTGTTGGTACAAAGTAGTTTTCTAAATAACCCTGGAATTTGAAATGCAAATGTGTTGTAGATAAAAATGTTCAAAGTAGCACCCATCCAATTCTATATGAGATGTGTCCGACTGATGTATGAACAACTTTTTTGTTAGTTGATGGATTTACTTTAAATTTTGCATACATCCTACATGCATACTTACGATTGTTATGTGTAAAAATTGTGGAAATCCATTAACTACTCTGGGAGGTATAATGTCATAAAGTTGAAAAACCATGAAAAAGTGCAAAAAGAAGCCCCGCACGACGGTTCATTATAGAGACTTTCAGCCCCCTCCAAGAATGATCAAAAGATTTCATAAGGTATTCCTCCATTTTTATTTTATTTTAGTCTTGCTATGTAGTCTTTTTGAAAAAAATCTCTCTGAAATCTTTCTCTGATTTCAGAACTACCTCAAGAATCCCTTTTTTTTTTTAATTTAAACATTATTTCATTCTGTAAATGCGGCCGCGTAAATGAAAACTCCATACCAATTTTTTTCATCGTCTTATTTTTGCATGATTCGTCGAGAAATGGTGAGACTTTTTTACGCGGTTTTTTTAAATTATGAACTGAGTTCTTTTTTCTTATGTACCAGGGAATAGACAAAATGATCGGGACAGGCAAAATTTTCACTTTTTCAAAAATGATCAAATGGTTGTAACTTTTTGAAAAGTGAATCAAAAAATCTAAAATTTTTACTGTGTAATGATCAACTAGTTGTGTGTCCACATTTGGGAAAGATCGGAGTATTCTACATGAAGTTAGAAAGATCCCAGAAAAAGTCATAATTATTCGATAACCAACTTTGAACTGTTATATCTTCTGATTCAATGAACCGAATCCAATGTAATTTTCAGCGTTTATGGCTTCGAAAAAGATAAATTAAACTTGAAATTATTTACAAGAAAGAATGTTACAGCAGTTTCATTTATTTTATGATTTTTTTTTAATTAATCTAATTTCAATATGCTTCCAATCACTTTTTCAATTTATTGCCGGTTATTTTGGTACTTCCTTTCAATACATATCCATATTGAAGTCAATTAGAGGGAATTCAAATATACTATAATAATTATTACCATCTCAAATTTTGAAGCGATGTTGAAATTTTCGATAATTTGTGTTATATCCGAAAAATAATTTATACGCTATAAATTTTCTTCCGTGTTAACAATTTTAGGTTATGTCAAAAGTTCTTCAAAGCTAATCATATATGTCATGAATGCTCAAAATTTCATTGCATTTGGTTCATCAAATTCGGATATAACAGTTCAAAGTTGGCTATCGGATAATTATGACTTTTTCTAGAATCTTTCTATCTTCGTGTAAAATAGCTCGATCTTTCCCAAATTCAGACTATCGATACACAACTAGTTGATCAACTTACAGTAAATATTTAAGATTTTTTGATGCACTTTTCAAAAAATTACAACTATATGACCATTTTTTGAAAAGTGAAAATTTTGCATATCCCGATCATTTTGTCTGTCCTCTGTATCTCCCGCGTAAAACAAAACCTGACTGTATTGTAAAAATTCCTGATGGAATCCCTGAGTAAATTCCTTAAGAAATTCCTTGAACATTTTTAGGTAACTTTTTGGAGAAATTCCAAGAGAAATTTCTGGAGAAATCCCTACGCAAAACTCGGAAAGAGATCCCTGGTGAAATTCCTGAAGGAATCCTAGGATAAGTCCCAAAACAATCTTTAGAGAAAACCTTTGAGACATTCCCGGAGGAATTTCTGAAACACAGTGTCTTGACAAGTTTTTGGAATAATATCTGGAGGACTTTCTGAAAGAACACCCTCAAAGCATCCCTGAAAAAACTCTTATAGGAATTTATAGGAGAATTCTTGGAAAAATCAATGGAAATTTTCTTGAAGGTTTTCTTGGACATAAAAAGGACCCATAATCGCAGCATGAGTTTCTGGAGGAATTACTTTGCAAGAGCTTCAGGGGCTACTCTTAAAAAAATCATAGATGGATTTCTGAACAAATCCATGAGTGAACTTCTAAGAGCTTCCTTGGAGATACTTGTGAAAGAATTCCTGGATGACTACTTGAAGAATTTCTTGGCTCCTGTATCCATCACTCTAAAATAATCCTTTAAATAATAGAAAAAAGTCATGTAATCCTGGAGAAATTATTGGGTGCTGCTCCTCTTTAAAAGATGATGGAAGTATTTTGCAATTTCTAAAGAAACCCCTGAATACATTTTTAAAGAGAAATACTTGGAAGAACCCATTAAGTAATTTTTAAAAGTTTACCTGGAGGAATCCCTTGAAATGTTGAAGCTACTTCATAATGCATCTCTTGAGGAATTCCTGGAGGAATTTCTTGAGAAATTTCTGAAAGAATCCCTGAAGTAATTATTGGAGGAATCGCTGAAGCAATTCATGGAGAAATCTCTGGAGGAATTCCTGGAGAAATCCTTTGAGAAACTCTGTGAGAAATTCCCAGAGGCATTTATGGAGGAATCTCTGGATGAATTTCCGGAGGAGTCCCTGGAGAAATTTCTAGATTAATTCTAGGAGGAAGCTCTGAAAGAATTTCTGGTGAAATTCCTGGAGGAGTTTTTGGAAAGTAATTCCTAGAGGAATTTTTGGAGGAATTCTAGTACACACTTAAAAAATCTCAATTTTAATAGTGACACAATTGATCGAACTGCCTGAAAAAGCTTTGACATAAACATAAATGTGCCACATTTTTACACTTTTTGTGACGTTCGTATTAAGTTTGTATTGTTTGAGTTCTTCCAGCCATAATTTTAAATCACAGAACTGATAATTTAGTTCTCTATGCTGTAAATTTACGCGATATGTTACAGAAACATAATGATTACTGATGTTGAACTGTCAAATCTTACAAAATCAGATGAAGACTGCAGTCGATTGAAAATTTGTTTATTACGAAGGTGAAACAGCATGTAAGCCGCTCATAAATTTAACACCGAGTTGAGCCACAAACTTGGAAATGACAATCCGTTGCCATCAGCCGATGCAGTGGTAAACGAAAACAGCCACGCTCAGTCAATCAGAAGGCGGCTTTGTCTGCTTGGCTGCGATGAAGGCTGTCTCAGTAGAGTAATGCGGGGCAAAAGTTCGCACGGGGCAAAAGTTCGCAGTGGGTCTTTTCTGAGAACGAGCTAAGAACCCAAACAAATCTGTATGGGTTCGACACATAATCAGGTCTGCAACTCGTCAATAAAAATTGGAATGATTTCGTTATGGTTTGGCAGAGTAATGCGAAAAAATGTGTTTCTTGGTGTTTTGATAGAATTTTTGGACCTTTTGGAATAAGAATTTGTAGTAACAGGAAGAAGAAGAATTTCAAAACCTCTTGATGTCGGAGAACTGTTATTCCATAGTAGTTCGCGAGGTGCACTCGAATAAACAATAAACTACTAGTGCTTCTTGCAGAAAGGAACATTGTTAAAACCTCGACAGTGGGGCAAAAGATCGCAGTAGCTCTGGGGCAAAAGTTCGCACTAGATTTCTGAGTCTAGTACATCAATATAATTACAGAATCTTTGAAGCAATTATAATTTCGTATAGAAACTACTATATATGCATAATATGTGTAGTATGCACCCTGAAATCGTTGCGGCAAAGGGTTTGAACTTACTTTTGTAAGAAGATTGATTGTAAGGCATACATTATGTTTACCCATTTAAATCAATAAATGAAAAATGGCTAAAAAACATTTTAAAACATTTTCTCCGTTATCCTCGTCGTGTCTTTTCGTATGTTTTCGATGGTTTTATGTTCATCTACTTTACCGGGGTCTTTCATAGCTTAGTTTGTAAACTCACAGTTATAATTCATCACCGTACTGACGCGGATAAGATTCGATTACGGTCCCGTTCAACAGTTTGCTGCATATTTCATTTTTTTTCATGTATTTTGTGCAACACATATTTCTATGATTACCCCACAATGTATTTTGACAACTTCAGTAACGCTGTAAAGGACAGCTCTTAGTTAATAGTTGTGGAAATCTTCATAAAACACACTCTATACAAAAGCTGAACACCAGGTCGTATTCAACTTGAGCCGTAAAGCTAAGAACAGAAAGAAACAGATTTCATGGCTAGAGTGAATAGACTAACATGAATTAACATGAAATATATGAACATCACACAATAAACTACCCTGTACAAGGTGCGAACTTTTGCCCCGCATAATGCGAACTTTTGCCCCGACTATGGGGCACAAGTTCGCATTGGAGTACTTGTTTTAAAAATTGTATTACTAAAACTACAAAAGCAACGCGAAAAAAATCTAGTACTACGTTTTGAAGGTAACATGATAGGGACCCGTTTAACGAAGAAAAACGATATTGTTTTCTTTTCGTTCAATAGTTATTTTGTAAAGTCTGTTAGGTGCGAACTTTTGCCCCGCATTACTCTACATACATACACGCCAGCAGTGACGACGCGACAGCCGAACCGGCAAGTTCGTTTATGGTAGAAGTTATTCATCTTCGACTACCATCTCTTCAATGTGGTGAGTCAGCCGAGAGAGCAAGATCGAAAACTGACACTCTGAGGATCGAAGTTCGATTCCCGAATGGAACTTTTTGTATTTTTTTTGTTTCAATATTCGGTGCTATAAATAGCACAGTTCTCAATCATGTATACAAGCAGCCGACGCGCTGAGCTGTTGCGGTAAAATTACATGAGTCCAACATTTTCCGTTTCCTGTAAAAATAAGATCGCACACAATTTTGCGTCAAATGTGTTGCTCTTATATGTCGGACTTATATGACACAAAATTACAAGATTTTTTCGAAGTGTGTAGGAATCCCTGGTTATATTTCTGAAGAAATTGCTTAGGAAATCCTGGGGGATTTTTTAGATAAATTTGGGAAGGAATCCCTGCAAGATTTCTTGGAGAAGTTGCTTGAGGATATCCTATACGAATCCCTGAAGCAATTCTTGGAGCAAAGTCTGGAAAAATCCATGGGGGAGTCGCTGAAGGAATCCTTTGGGGAATAACAGACGGAATTGCTGGAGGAATCCCTGAAACAATTTCTGGAGGAATTACTGAAATAATTGAGCAATTCCTGGAGAAATGCTTGGAAGAATCCCTTGAGGAATGTATAGAGGAGTTCCTGGAGGAATCGTAGGGAATCCCTGGGAAAAATTCCTGGAGGAATTCCTGGAGGAATCCTTGGAGAAATTCCTAGAGGAATCACTTGAAAAAATGCTGAATCCTTTAGGAATGCGTGGAGAAATTCCTGGGGTAATTCCTGGAGGAATCCCTAGAGAAAAACCTTGAGGAATTCCTGGAGCAATTCCTGGAAAAATCTCTAGAGGAACTCTTAGAGTAATCTCTGGAGGAATTCCTAAAGGAATCCCTGCAGGAACTCCGGAAGGAATCCCTATGGAGGTATTCTCAAAGGAATCTCTGCAGGAATTCCCAGAGAAAGCCCTGGAAGAACTCCAGAAGCAATTTCTAGAGGAATCGCTGCAGGAATCCCACGAAGAACTTCGGAAGCAATCCCAAGAAGAATCCTAGGAAGAGTTTCTAAAGAAATCCCAAAAAGAACCCAAAAATCCCTAAAATTCGCAGAAGTATTGCTCAAGAAACCTCTGGAGGAATTCCGGAAGCAATCCCAAGAGAAATTCCTAAGGGATTCCCTAAACATTTCTTGAAGGAAGTCCTAGATCAGTTCTGGGAGGAATTCCTTAAGGAATCCCAAAAAGAGTTTCTGGAGGAATCTTTGGGGGAATTTTCAAAATTATACCTGGAGTTACTTCTGAAACAATCACAGAAGTAAATCCCGAGTAGATTTTTTGGTGGAATTCCTGAAAAAAAACATCTTGAGGAATCCCAGAAGCAATCTCATGAGGAATTCCTTAGGAAATCCCAGGAGAACTTTTCTAACGAATTGCTGGACGAATGCCTAAAAAATCCTAATTCATTTCTGCAGTTATTTCTGGACAATCCTTTGATAGGCTCTTAAAGCATTTTTTTGTACAAAATGTTTAGGGAATTCCTTGATTCATTTTGAATAAAATCTGATTAAATTTTTTGTAAGAATTTCTGGAAGAAATTTTTGCAGTGGAGCGGACCTGGTGTGATGGTTAGAACACTTGACTATCACGCCGAGGACCTGGGATCGAATCCCACTCCCGACAAACTCGCAAAAATGTGAGTTCTTCCTTCGGAAGGGAAGTAAAGCGTGGGTCCCGAGATGAACTAGCCTAGGGCTAAAAATCTCGTTGATACAGATAAAAAAAAATTGCAGAAGTACTTCGAACAATTTCAGATGGAAGTATTTTGTCAAGCTCTAACAGAATTTTTAAAGGAATATTCGGAGAAAGCCCTGAAGAAATTTTAGGAAGAATGATGGCAGAAATATTTGAAGGAATCCACGAAATAAAGCATTGGAACAACCACTGGAGGAAGCTCTAAAACATCCCAGGAAAATTCCCGGAGTAGTGTCCGATAAAATCCCTAGAAAGGTGGAATTTGTTGAAGTATCTCTGAAAAATTGTGAAGAATTCGTGGGAGGAATTCCTGAACCATTTCTTGGAATAATCCCTGAAACATTCACTAGCGGAGCCCCGCAAAAAGCCACGGAGGATTTCACGAAGGAAAAAATCCTAGAAAAGCCCCTTGAAGAGTTCCAGAAGGAATCCTTGGAGAAGTTCCTGACGGTGACTCTGGAGGAACTCATAAAAAATCCAAGTTTTTTTTGCTCTTAGCATAACGTTTGTTTGAATTGTATACTAGAGAAAATTTCTTAAGTTAGCTCAAGGACATACTTGTTAGAATTCCAAAACGGCCGCCACAATGGCCGACCTTAGCACCTGATTTCGAAAGCACAAATCTCTTCGTAAACAAAACCAGCGCACCTGAGCTTCTTATTTTAAGTTTATTACAAGTGAGCAAGAATAATAATAATAATATGAAGTGTTGTTTGAAGCTCGTTTCTTGAGATTTATGCGTTTAAAATTCTGATGCACTGTTGATGCGAGATGTCAAGACGTTTCTGCTGAATTGAAACAAAAATTATTGAATAAAGGGGGTTGGGGGGGGGGGGGGGGGGGTTGTTGTGGTTGGTGCACGGAATTCTTCAAGATTTTTTGAAAGAATTATATAAGAATCCTTGTAAAAATCACTAACGTAATATTTTTGGTGAACGCCTCGAAATAATTATCACAGGTGTTTTTGAAGAAATCCATGAAAGAGAGACATATTTCTCCCCACCATTGCGTCACGACGACAAGATGATAGCTTCACCGCTAGAAAAAGCTCAACTTCTGGCAAGAAGCTTCGCTCGCGCACACACGAATCAGATGCCAGATGATCCGGACACTGTTACAGCGGTGAATGAGTCAATCGTTCACATCGACCAGGCACACTTGCCAGGAGACCACCCGTGGCTGATTCGTCCAAAGGAGGTTACCCAGTGCATTCGAAGGCTCAAATCCAAAAAGTCTCCTGGGGAAGATAAAATACGAAACTGCGTGCTCAAGAAACTGCCTCGAAAAGCTCACATCTTTCTCGCCAAAATCCTCACTGCCTGCATCCGGCTCGGATACTTTCCGACCAGGTGGAAACACGCTGTGGTCATCGCCATTCCAAAGCCGAACAAAGACTCCTCGATTCCGTCTAACTACAGGCCAATCAGCTTGCTATCTTCGTTTAGCAAAATACTGGAGCGTGTGATCCTGAATCGTATTGAACAATACTTGGAAAATATAAGGATGATTCCCGATGAGCAGTTCGGATTCAAAAGAGGGCACTCAACCAACCACCAGCTCGCCCGATTAGTCCGAGATATAAAAACCAACTTCTCGCGGGGTAAGTCCTCTGGAATGATACTATTAGATGTCGAGAAGGCATACGATTCAGTTTGGCAGGAAGCAATCCTGCACAAGATGCTAGTTGTAAACTTCCCTATGTACGTTTTGAAGATTATCCGCTCCTTTTTGTCAAACCGCTCTTATCAAGTGTCTGTCAATGGGTATGTATCAGATCGTCACAAAGTACCCTATGGTGTCCCACAAGGTGCTGTGTTAAGCCCCACGCTCTACAACATCTTCACCGCTGACCTGGTGATGCTAGATGGCATACAGTATTACCTATTCGCTGACGATACTGGATTCGTTACATCAGATCCTGATCCGGTCATTGTGGTGACCAAACTACAAGCGGCCCAAAACGCCATCGAGAGGTACCAGAGGAAATGGAAGATCAAGACCAACGCTGAAAAGTCGCAGGCAATTTTCTTCACTCGGAAACGAAGTCCTCGGAAACTACCGCAAAATGAGATTTCTGTGTGGGGACGCCAATTGCCATGGTCGGATGACGTAGGATACCTGGGCTTAACCTTGGATCGGAAGCTAACATTTGCCGTGCACGTCAAGAACACCTTGAGTAAATGCGATAAGCTCACGAGAATGCTGTACCCGCTGATCAATCGCCGATCGTACTTAGACGCAAATTCGAAGCTGTTACTGTACAAGACGGTATTCAAACCAGTAATGACATACGGTTTTCCCGCGTGGTACCACTGCGCAGCAACCCACAGGAAGAAGCTTCAGGTGAAGCAGAATCGAATTTTGAAGATGATGATGAATTTAGATCCATTCCACCCTACCGAAGAGGTCCATTCTATTACGAGGATGGAACAAATCAACGACTGGTTCCAGCGAGTGCTTCCAAAGTTTTGGATGGGATGCACCACATCAGCAAACCCGTTGCTGCAACATTTACCTCGTAGTCTGTGATATTAGGTTTAAGTGAACCGTTTCCTCCAACTATCCCAATACCTTTAACGCTATTTCAAAGGTTTTTTTTTTGAACTTTTTCCTTTCACTTTATTAAATTCCTGAAGTTGTTCCTTAATTCGCACAGGCTGCAATATTAGAATTATATAGCTGTTGAAAGGTAGTCCATATCTCAGCTTATGAAAACAATTTGTACACTGTTAATCTAGAACTAATATTGAGTAAATAAAAATGAAATGAAATGAGACATATTTCTCTCTCTGTAGGAATTTCTGTAAGAATCCTTGAAATAAATTTTGCAGGAATAATTAAAGAAACACTTGATGACATTTTTGCAGGATTTATATATTTTTTTTTTTGGCACGAGTTCTGAAGGAATCTTTGAAAAAATCTCTTGGGGATTTTTCCTGGAAGAACCTCGGAACTGTATAAAGGACCCTTGATAGTGTTTCTGGAGAAATCATTAGTAAGGAATCTGAAGAATTTCCTGAAGAAATGTTTGGATGTTCTCCAAGAAAATCCTTCAAGAGGTGTTGAAGGGATACTTGACGAAATTCTTGAAGGAATTATTTTAGAAATTTTCATAGTGAACCCTTGTAAACCATAACAGAATGGCTGATGAAGGCTTTGTAGAAATTCCAAGAGGAGAAGTTTCTGAAGGAAAAATTGAAGAAATACTTGATGGTTTTCTTGAAGTTTTATTGAAGAATTTGGAAAAAAAACTATGAAGGATTTCTTAATCAAATCCTTGTCAAAAATCCTTAGGGAATCTTCGTAAAATACTTCTGACGAAATTCTTGGATTGTTTTATATCATTTTGTAGGAACTATTTGATTGATCCTTTCAGAAGTTAATTAAGTAACTCTCCAGGAACCATTAACAGACGCACTACGATAGCGTAGTGTACATTGCGAACCTGTTTGGGTCATTTTGACCCCAACATTCCACTAGGGTTAAAATGCCTAAAGAAATACTTGGCCAAATTCTTTATGAACACCTAGAAAGATTTTGGAAAGGTTTCTCTAAAGAATTCTGATAATGCTGTAGCACAAGAAACGGCCTCTCTCAACTTGAACATCCTTGCGTTGATCTGCTGGCTGTCACTCTGTCACACATAGTCGCGTCTTACATCCCGAGCAGAAGAGAATATCAACAGCACAATACAATATGTTATTTTGGCATAATAACTGTATAATGAAATCAGTAATTTTTATGTTATTAACATATCTTATTATGTTATAAACTTGTCTGTCATAAGCGGCAAAATAACAAAAATCATAACAAAAAAATGTTCCTGGAAGACCAATTCAATAACATGTTTTGTTAGGTTTAATAACTACCTAATAACAACGAAATTTGCAATAAATTGGAAAACTTGTTATTGTTGTGTTATAGTTCATCACATATTTGTAGATTTTCTATAGTAGAAAAGTATCAAAACTTGGTCTACAACAAAGTGTATTATTGAAATGTTATTTAGTGGATGAATCTCAATAACTTGATCATAACAAAATAAGATTTTCCAACAGAACATGTTATAAAAAAGTAATACTTTGATAAGTTAATAATAACAAATTATGATACAAAAACAGGCTATGTGATTCTGATGTTATGAATTTGATATTCTCCTCTGCTCGGGATACCTTACCGATCAGACTTTCAGAGGATTCGTCTCCATTATACTCGGTCTATGGCTGTATGTCTCCAGTTCCACACTTTGCGAAGGGTCCGCAAATCGTCCTCCATTGATCGACCCACGTAGCTCGCTGTGCACCACGTCTTCTTGCACCGGTCGGATAACTCTCGAGAAGCATAATGGTCGGGTTGCTATCCGACATCCTGATGCCGTGACCTACCTATCGTAGCCTCCCGATTTTGGCGGTGTGGAAGATGGTTGGTTCTATCAGCAGCTGATGCAGCCCGTGGTTCATTCGCCTTCTCCAAGTCCCGTCTTCTATTTGCACTGCACCGTGGTCGTATCTTTCCCAACACTATGAATCCAGTTCCCAGTTCATTGGTGATGCCACAGCTTCGGTAGTAGGTAGCCGCTCGATGCACGCTTTTTCACACTTCAAAGTTGCTGCAGCGCCACGATTTCGAAGTTACGGGGATGTAATTCGTCGTAGATTATCCTGTCACATCCTGTGAAACCTAGTGACTTTCAGCTCCATGTTCCAAGTTTCCAACCGTAGTTCATTTTTCGTCGCGTGAGTCTTCGTTGATTGTATTATGTCGTATTTTCTCCTATCTTGTTCGTAATGGGGATTTTTACTGGTGGCCTATTGGGTCTACGCCATCACTCCTGTCTCGCCGGAGGGCCATCGTGCCAGTTCTGTTTAACGTCCCAACCAACACTGGGACGACCACGCTGATGGGGCTACCACCTTGGATCTAGCTGGGCGTGGTGCAGCATTTCTTACTCAGCCGCTGGATGCCAGAACAGACGCTGTTTGAGCCGCATCTCCTTGGTGAACAGACGCTCGGGACGTACCTCCTCAATCTAGCTGAAGTCAGAAGGACAACAGTGCCCAGGCTGCACTACCAGCTAAGCACACAACTCTTAGCTGGCGGTCTTTGTCATCGATTGACCTTGGAAGCATGAGGTAGGAACATGTAAGGACCAAAGCTATGTTGAGCGATTCATTTTGACTCACCATTTTGCATTCCTTCGCACAATTCTCGCAGTTTAACTTCGCATAATTCTCGAACACTCTCAAACATCAAGCAATTATTGTTGTCTCAGTCTCATCGGACATCATCATTTTAAACTTTCAACTAAGACATCCCATTCCTACAAGCATTCCATTTGACGGAACGAGTTCATTTCAACATTAAACAATCCCATCTTCTAGTACTCCATTAGGAAATTCAACCACGCTCCAGGCAGTCAACCAGCTAGAGCTAGGGAATCGCGCTACTTGGGCGGTGGCTTCTATATTCGTCTGTTTTCCACTATAACTCAGTCAAATTTGAACCAATTGACACAACTTTTGGAATGTGGTGAGATAGGTATAGTATCTACCCGTGTACAACATTTCAAGTCAATTTGTTCAAAATTGACTGAGTTATAGTGGAAAACAGACGAATATAGAAGCCACCGCCCAAGTGGCGCGATACCCTACCACTTACACGCAGAAAAATAAATTGTAAACACAATTGAATTCCAGTTCAAATCAACTGATTTTTCAGTTTACTATAGCGACAAGCTGATTTCTAGTTTAAACTGAACTTGTTCTATTGTTTGACAATACAAATATTTTCATTTGTCGAAATTTTTGACAGTTTGTTAAAATAAACAGAGATATGGTTTTTTCAACATGAAATAATGGATTGATTCAAACGACTGCACTTTTGCCACTAACAAACCCGGAATGTTATTGTGTAGGTGACGGCAGCAACTCGGAAATCTATTTTTAGACCGTCGGTAAGCGGATGGGGAGGAGAACGACTAAAAAAAGACAAAAAAGGCGAAACCGATCAACTTTTTGTGGATGCTGTCGTGAGTACTTGCGCGTTATTCATCACGGCCAAAGCTGCACTTGGAAGTTGGCGTGATGGATTTGCTGCACCTTCTTTGTTGTGCCGATGTTGGGGTAAGCATTTTATAGATGTGTGAGTGCTTTTGGACCATGTTTATGATTTTTATTTTGTTGAAACAAATGAAATTTTTGACATTATATGAAATGATGGTAATCGGTTGTTTTTATTGATGAACTCAAAATGAAAACAATTAAATATAACTTTGGAATAAGTAAATTCTCAGTTTGAAAATCAACCATGCGTTTTATTGTTTTGAACAAGCGCCATTTTTCTGCGTGTAGCAGACACCCAACCGTTCAACACGTCCAGCAACCGTTTAGCACAATTTCAACCAACAAATATAACACCCCTTGGAATGCTGCTGCTTCCGCTGCTGCCGGATTCCATGCCGGAGATGCTGGCTGTCGAGGCGAAGCACTCCGAAAAGTATGGACCCTAACCGTGCGGCGGCGCGTGGCGGTCAAATTGAAACGCCCCGCAAGGAATTTAATATGCAACGCAAACCCTCTCGGGCCAGGCCGAGGCGAGGGAGTCTGTTTGGGTTGCGTGGCCCGTTGTTATGTATTCGCAAAATTAATTTACCGTTTCATTTGTGTTTGAAGTTGAATGTTTGCTCGCGCGTCAACCGAGTCAGCTCAAGAAGGAGCATCTGATGGCCGGGCGTCACACAGCACCGCTTCTCAGCTCTGGGAAATGATGCTATGGTTGGGTGGGTTTCGATGCGACTTTGAGAATCCTTTCCCGTTTGGACCTTATGCAGGGAATGCGGGGGCGCTTGAAGCTGCGTGCTTTAGTCAAGAATGTTTGTAGGTTCGCAAAGTTTAGAATCGTTCAAAGTTCTGCCGGGTTCCATGCTGCATGCTGCAGCATTACCGCCAGATGCGTTCATCTCTGCACTTACCTTTGCACTAACCATTCCATCTCCTCGTACCCGACTGTGCTTTTGACTATGTCTTGACTCTAGAACTGTTCAGGTGTAGTTGACATTTTGTTTTTGACAGATAGCGGTGCGATAACTGCAAAATTGTTGCATTGCAGTTAAAGCGTTTGCACAGAGCGAATGTCTACTGTAATTGATTTTTCATTTTTCATTAGATTGTATTAATTATTACTCATTCACATCTCTTCAGAAGTTTCTTCAAGAAGATTTAGTGATGCCTCCAGGAGATCCACCTGGGATCCCTCCAGAAATTGCTTCAGGGACGCTTCCAGGAGTTTTTTCATTCATTTTTTTTTTCAGTAGATCTCTCAGGGAGATCTTGACAGGGAAAACTCCAGGAGTTCCTTCAGAAATTCTTTCGGGAGGATCCAGGGATGCCTCTTAGAGATACATCAGAGATTCATTCAGAAAATCCTTCAGCGATTCTCAAGGGAGGTCCACCTGAGGTTAGTCTGAGAGTTTCTTCATGGGTTCCTTCTGAAGTTTCTTCAGGAATTCATACAGGAGTTTCTTCAGGAACTAGTCCTGGAGTTTACTCTGAGATTCCTCCAGGATATCTTTCAGAAATTCCTCTAGAATTCCAACAAAGGATTTCTCTTGACGTTCTTTGAGGATTGCTCCTCAATCCTTGAGATTTTTTCAGGAGTTCTTTCAAGGATTGCTCCAGAAGTTCCTTTGGTGATCTCTTCAGGAGTTCGCTAAGGGATCTACCCAAAAGCTCCAGGAGGATTCAGGGATGCCTCCGGGTGTTCATTAGGAATTCCTTTAGAAGTTCCCTAAGCTATTTTAACTGAAGTTCGTTCAGGAATCCTTCCAGAAGTCTCTTTAAAGAATCTTCAGGAGAACTCATAAATTCTTCTTCTTCTTCTTGGCGTAACGTCCTCACTGGGACAAAGCCTGCTTCTCAGCTAAGTGTTCTATGAGCACTACCCACAGTTTTTAACTGAGAGCTTCCTCTGCCAATGACCATTTTGCATGTGTATATCGTGTGGCAGGCACGAAGATACTCTATGCCCAAGGAAGTCAAGGAAATTTCCTTTACGAAAAGATCATGGACCGACCGGGCATTGAACCCGTCACCCTCAGCATGGTCATGCTGAATACCCGTGCGTTTACCGCCTCGGCTATATGGGCCCTAAGACTCATAAATGCCGCCTGGAGATCCATCAAGAATCCCGTGAGCAGTTTTTTTTTCCGGAATTCTTGCAGGAAGTTTTTAGAAATTAATCCAGGCGTTCTTGCAGGCATTCCTTCTGAAATTGCTTTAGAAATTCCTACAGGAGTTCTTACAGTCCATTCCATCAGAGATTCCTCCAGCAGTTGCAGGGATTCTTGCAGATGATTCTTTAGAGATTCCTCCTGAATTTCTTCAGGGATTCCTACAGAAGTTCCTCCAGAAATCTCTACGGAAGTTCCTTCAGAGAATCTTATAGGAAGATCCAAGGATCCCTCCAAGAGAATTCAGAGATTCCCCTAGAAGTTTATTCAAGGATTTTATTGGGTAAAAGCTCTAGACTTTACCTACCCCCAAAAATTCTGCTCTAATCTTTGGCACTTTATACATAAAAAAATGGAGTTTGTATGGAGAGGGCGAAGACTAGAGCAGTGGCGAAGTCTAGTGCTTTCACCCTATAAGAGTTCCTTCCAAGATTCCTTCAGGATATGCTTAGGGGATTTCTCTAGAAGTTCCTTTAGGGATTCTTCCAGAAGTTAATCCAGGGATAGTTCCTGGGGTATCAGTAGGTCGGCTTCAGAGGCACGTTCTCCTCCATTTGGAAAATGTGTGCCATCTAGTTCCTGGGGTTCTTTCGGACTGTAGATCGAGTGCGAGATTTTTCCAGGAAGACTCATGGATGCCTTCAGGAGTTACATCAGAGATTTCTCCAGAAGCTCATTTCCTTCAGGAAATCTTGAACGAGCTTCTTCAATATTTTTTAGGATTATAATCAGCCATATTTCCAGGATATTCTTGAGGGATCTTTCATGGAGTTTCTACAAGAATTCCTCAAGGATTTCCTTCTGGAATTCTTCCAGGTTTTTAGGGAATACCTCCATCAAATCCTTCCCTCTACCCGGAAATATTCGCTGAAAATTCTTCAAGGATTTCGTCTGGAAATCCTTTGGATATTCCTACCGGAATACCTTCATGCATTCCCCTGGAATCCCTACAGGGATATTGCTTGTAATTTCTTCGGGGAATCATCTTAGACTTCCTTCAGGGGTTCCCTTGGACTTTCTTCGAGGATTCCTCCTGAAATTTCTTCGGGAATTCCTCCTGGAATTTCTTGGTAGATTCCTCTTAAAATTCCTTCGTGAATTTTTCCTGGGATTTCTTTCTTAGAATTCCTTCGGAGATTACTCCAGGAATTACTTCGCAGATTTCTCATATAATTCCTCCAGGGATTTCCCTTGGAGTTCATTTAGGGATTCCTCCTGGACTTCCTTCAGAAATTCCTCCTGGAATTCTTTCGGGGATTTCTTCTGGATTTTTTTCGGAGACCTAGAGAGACCTAGAGTTCATTCTGGAATTTCTCCTGGAATTCCTTCGGGTATTCCTTCTGCACATCCTTCATGGATTCCTCCTAAAATTCTCTTGGGGATTTCTTCTAATATTCTAATGTGGATTTCTCCTGAAATCCCTTCGGGGTTTCCTCCTGGAATTTCTTTGATTATTTCTCTTAGCATTCCTTAGAAGATTTCTCATGAATTTGCTTCGGGGATTCCTCATGGAATTCCTTCAGGATCCTCCTGGAATTCCTTCGGGGTTTCCTTCTGGACTTCCCACGAGGATTCCTCTTGAAAATCCTCCGTGTATACCGCTTGGAAATCCTTCGGAGATTCCTCCCAGATATCCTGCAGGAATTCCACCTGGGATTCCTGCAGGGATTTCTCCTGTATTTTCTTTGGGGATTTCATCAGAAATTCCTTCAGGAACTCTTCCATAATTTCCGTCGGGTATTCCTTCTGGACTTTCGCAGGGATTCCTCCTGGATTTCTTTCGGGTATTCCCCTTGAAATTTCTTTGGTGATTCCTCCTGCTAATCCTTCGGAGATTCCTCCTGAAATTTCTACGGAAATTCCTCTTCGAATTTCTTCGGATATTCCTCGCGGAATTCATTCGGGTATCCCTCATGGAATTCCTCCGGGGAATCCTCCAAGAATTCCTTAACTCTTTGGAGACAGATGGATCAGCCGTGAAAACTTACCTTTTCAAACGTGTTCTAGACAAGCAAGGTTGCATCCAGAAAAGCAAAAACGCCGTCTCCAAAGGGTTAAGGAATTTCTTCTGGAATTCTTTCGGGGATTCCTCTTGGAGTTCTTTCGGGGATTCCTCTTGGAATTCCTTCGGTAATTCCTCCTAGAATTTCCTCAGGAATTTCTCCTGGAACTCCGTCAGAGATTTCTTCTGGACATTTTTCGTTGATTACTCCCAGAAATCCTTCGGGGATTTTTTCTCGAATTCGCTTGGAAATTCCCCCTGGGTGTTTTAGGGGATTCCTGTTGAAATTTCTGTGGGGTTCGTGCTGAACTTCTTTCGGGGTGTCTACTTGGAATTCCTGCGGGAACTCCTCTTGGAACTATTTCAGGGGTTCCTCATATGGAACTCGTACGACGATTCCTCCTGGATTTTTCGATGGTTCTTCCTAGAAATAGTTTGAGGTTCTCTTCTTGCATACCGTTAAAAATTCTTTCTGGAATTCCGTTGGGGATTCCGCCTGGACTTCCTTCATGAATTCCTCCTGGGATTTTTTCGGGGGTTCCTCCTGGAATTCTTCCGTTTTCTCCTGAAATTCCTTCAGTAATACTTCATGAAATTTCTCCTGGAATTCCTTTGTGGATTTCTCCTGATATTTTTTCCTAGAGTTCCTTTGCGGATTTCTCCTTGGATTACTTTGGAAATTCCTCCTCGACTTCTTGGAAAATCTGTGATTTTCTGCTTCGAATTTCTTCGGAGGTTCCTCCCAGAATCCCTTCGGTGATGCCCCCTGGGATTCCTGCAGGCATTTCTGATGTAATTTCTTCAGGGATTCTTTCTAGACTTTCTTCGAGGATTCATGTAAAAATTCCCACGGGGATTTCTCCTGGTGTTTCGTTGAGGATTTCTTCTGGATTTTCTTTTCTCTTGGAATTTCTTTGACGATCTATGTATAAATTTCTTTGAAGATTCCTCCTGGAATTCCTTTGGGAGTCCTCCTAGAATTCCTGCGGGGCGATTCTTCCTGGAGTTCTATAGGGGATTCAACTTGGAAATCCTTCGAAGTTTTCTCCTAGAGTTCCTTCGGGGATTCCTTCTAGAATTCCGTGAGTATGCTCTAATGGAATCTTTCGATGCACAACATCTGATGGTTTGAGCAATTCATCAGAAGATCCCTAACGAAGAATACCCATTAAACCCCAGGCTTCCTTTGAAGAAGGAAATGAGACACGTGAGAAAGTCATACGATGAGGCACCAGCCAACCAGCACTATATACTGTATTGATTTTGCTCACGATTCGGAACCAAAGCTAGAACGAACGTAGGTCGGGTATATGCTTGACTGAGTTCTCTAGAAACGATCCGGCTCGATGGAAAATCACTCCTATCGTCAGCGAACGTCTGCCACCGACGACAACGACGACGACGACGATGCGCTGGAGGATAGCAATGTGATTTCATTTCACAAATATAAGATCGGGAGCGATGTGAAAATGATTTTATCGCTGAAAAAAGCCGGCTTACGTTTTCGGCGGGCGAACAGTGATTGTAAGAAAATTGAAAACTCATTTCTAAGACGATTTTTTAGTCGAATTTAGGACGGTTCCATTCTGCAATCTACCATCAGTGCCGAAATGCTTTTCCGACAGAAAACGAGAAGAATCTCCGACAGTCAGCTCAGCTCAGCTCCAGCAGCCATCGCAGCGGACGCAGATAGCGTGCAGTCCGCGATTTGGAAAATGGAATTATTTGTGAATTATCGCGATGTTTCCGCAGAGACGCGAGCAGCAGCTCCCGAATGAAAGACTGCCGCTGCAGAAAAGTTGCTTTTAGATTAACACCGAAATTTAGCTAACGAGCCAAAGTCATTACTGGTGCTTTTATCTCTGGCCCACAATCTGAACGGCGAGGAGGCGGCGGCCAATGCCTGCCGAACGCGCGTGTCGATTTTTGCCTACCAAACCGAAACCCCCAGGAAGTGGAATTCCTTTCGCACCAGGCAAAAGGATTTCCTTCCAAGATAAGCTTCTTAACGAGTAAATAATTCCGGCAATTTAGTGCAAGTTCGTTGTTGGAGGCTTCGTTGGTAAAGGGTAGGGTGCGATTGGGGAAATGAAAAGCGATTTTCTAAGATTGTTAGTAGCTTATCTCGATTGTGACTCTGATTCATTATAATTCAAACAACGTGAATGTACAGTAAACTTTAATGTTAGAATTTCAGTAAATTCTTCTTAAACTCACTCAATTTGTGAATTACAGTACTTTGTAGAGCAGAGAAACAGATAGGGTTAAATCGAACACACTTTAATGATGTTAATTCCTTGTAGGTCTTAACGCCCAAAATGTCTCACAATTCAATTCTTCATATAAATTTGTCATAAACAGTCAAGTTTCAATAAAATGAACATAATTTCACGAAAAATTGGAAGTCTGTGGTGTAGCCCCAAGAAAATGTTTCTATGTGGGGTGGTCCTCAACATCTGATAGTTTTAGCTCTTTTTTAGCTAAATCCGTCTTGATACACTGCATATACTTCTTCTTTTTCTTCTTTTTATTCTTCTTCCTCTTCTTTTTTCTAGCTCGACGTTCCAACTGGAACTTGGCCTGCCTTTCTTCAACTTAGTATTCTTTGAGCACTTCCACAGATATTAGTTGAAGGGCTTTCTTTGCCTGCCATTGCATGAATTTGTACATTGTGAGGCAAATACAATGATACACTATGCCCAGGGATGTCGAGAAAATTTCCCCGACCCGAACGGGAATCGAACCTGCTGTCTCCGGATTGGCGATCCAAACTAGGCTAACTGGAGACCCCTGCATATACTATCATAAGTGAAAAAGAGTGAATGAATGGATATACTACTCAAGAAGAATAAGAAATTGACTGTCAAATGACATAATGCTTCATTAGAGATATCTAGTTGTATCAAAAAGCCAATTTCTCTGCATCTTTATTTTTCTTTTACTATCCCACTCTCATTATCTCTTCCTCACTATCTATTCTAATACACTTTCTACTTTGTCGAAATCATTCAGATATGCTTCATAAACTACGTAACGTTATTGAAAGAGAAAATGAGTATACTACAGTGTTACGCTTCACATGAAATTCCAAAATTGTTCACACAGAAAATTTTCCAAATCAATCCTAGCAGAAATTTCTAAAGAAATTCCAGGATTTTCTGAGAAGTACATGGAAGAAGGAGTCTCCTGGTAGCAGTGCTGAAAATGTCATTTCGACATATCTAAATTCAACCACATCCAGCTCATTTTAGAAGCTCAACCTGAGAATATGGTATATATGAAAAACTTGTGCGGCTGGATGTGGTTGAATTTAGATATGTCGAAATGACATTTTCAGCACTGCCCGTTAGCCTACTGGTTAAGGCTATATGGATCGCCAATCCGGAGACAGCGAGTTCGATTCCTGTTCCGGTCGGAAAAACTTTCTCGACTCCCTGGGCATAGTGTATCATAGTTGCAACGTAGGTCATACTAACATTCCTTCCTTTGCAATGTAGGCGAGGACCCAAATTTACGAGAAAAGACGCATTCAGCGCATTCAAATAATTTTTTTAGACAAATATGGTCTTCTACAAAGTTGTTCCTTAAAATAAGGCCCTCTTTCCAATGTACATGAAAATTGGGGTGGTACATATTTTCAAAGAAATTAGAAACCAAACTTTTTTATTTGCAAGAATATCTATATATATTCTTCGGAAAAGTTGTAGATCTGTCAATTTTGAATAAGTTTGCTTTAGACAGCTTTTATGTAGCTTTAAAATTAACCTATCTAGAGATTTTTTTTCTGAATGAGCTTAGGGTGGTTCAAGAAAGATCGGTTTTCTGGCGTTTACTTTTTCAGTTTCGATTTTTCATCAAAGTCGCCCAAGAAAATCTTGAAGAGCAATTGAAGACGCGTCGTTTCGTGCGCTGAGATGGTCGTTATCTCTTTTGGTTCATTAGTTACAGGTGTTTTTTTTAAACATCGTAGTATTTTGAAAAGGTGTTATGACGGGTTGGGGCAAACATAAAAAATATCTTTTGTCCGCATTCAAAAGAAAAAATGTTGTTAGAAAACATAAAAAAAAATGGAGGGGTGTTGTTTTTGTAACTCAAGTAAAAAAACTAAAAAGTGCCTATTTTTTCAAGAAAATCTTTTGAATATCTTTTGAACGGAATGACGTAGCAACATTCTTAGCGCACGAAAATGTGCGTTTTTTTAGCTTTAAAATTGTTCTTAGACAACTATGATGAGAAATTTGAAGTAGCATCCGCCTGTTTCAATCCATCCTAGGTCACAAACGATGTAGTCACTTCATCCGCGATCCGAATACTTGATTTTGCTCCATCTAGCGTTGCGCGTATCAGCCTAATTAGTTTCTGACATTATCTGGCAAAGCTCATTTCTTTTCACTGAATCGTACACAGCTTTAAAATCAATTAACAGATGGTAAGTCTGAAAGATATATTCCTGCAATTTATCTAGGATCATCCGCAGGATAAACTTTTGATACGTCGTTGATCGGCCCTCACGAAAACCAGCCTGGTATTCGCCAACGAAGGACTCCTCAAGAGGTCGCAGTCTGTTGAACAGAACACACGACAGTATCTTATACGCCAAATTTAAAAGGGTAATCCCTCTGTAATTGACACACTCCAGTCTGTCCCCTTTCTTGTAGATTGGGCTTGGGCATATGAGGCCATCCAACCAGCTGGTGGGCAATTCTTCATCCTTATCCCTCATCTTTATAATAATCTGGTGGATTGATTGATGTAGCTGCTCGTTTTCGTGCTTAAGAAGTTCGATCGGGATCTCGTCCTTCCCAGCAGCCTTGCTGTTTTTAAGCTCCTTAAGGGCCTTTTTAACCTCATCCAGTGTTGGTGGTTCCACTGCTTGACCGTCATCCATTATGTTAATTCTGTTCCTGGGTGCTCCTTCGCTACTACCATTCAACAAATCTTCGAAGTGCTCCTTCCACCTGGCTGCCACCATTGTTTTGTCTGTCAGCAAATTTCCTTCCCGGTCATTGCAGATGGCGGGCACTGGCGCAGTCTTGTGCCGCGCGCCATTGACAGTTGCATAAAACCTCCGCATATCGTTCCTGTCCTTACTTTCCAGCGCTTCAGCAATAACACTCTCTTCGTGTTGCCGTTTTTTTTTCTGCGGTGGATTCGTTTCTCTTCTGCTCTTGCCACCCTGAACCGCTCCCTGTTCTGCCGGGTACCGGCCACTAGCCTTTGACTTCTGGCGACATTCTTTTCGTTCGTTACTCGTTGGCAGTCCTCGTCAAACCAACCATTACGTTGGCGTCGCTGAGCGGTACCTATCACCTCTTGCGCTGTTGTTGCCACTGCTTCGTGGATAACTCCCCATAAGCTGTTGACATCTCCAGATCCGTTGGTCTCTCCTATCCTCTCGTCTAGCTTCCGGTGGTACTGTGCAGCAACCCCTTCGGCTGACAAGCGCTGAATATTGAAACGCATCGTCCTGTTATATCTTGAACTCGTGACGCTGGATAATCGCGCCCGAATTTTTGCGGCTACAAGATAATGATCCGAGGCAATGTTCGGGCCTCTGTAGGACCTCACATATATGACGTCCAAAAAATGTCGCCCGTCGACCAGCACGTGGTCTATCTGGGAGCAAGTGTCACCACTCGGGTGTCGCCAGGTGTGTTTTCGGATATTCTTACGTGCGAAGTAGGCACTGCTGATTGCCATCCCTCTAGCAGCAGCGAATGTCACAAGGCGCAGACCATTATCGTTGGTAACAGAATGAAGGCTTTCCGTTCCAATGACAGGCCGAAAGGAACTTTCTCTGCTGATCTGCGCATTTGCATCTCCGATGACTATTTTGACATCTTGTATTGGGCACTCTCCGTAGGCCTTATCTAGGCTTTCGTAGAACTCATCCTTCATGTCATCGGGTTCGTCGTTCGTTGGCGCATAGATGCTGATCAGGCTGTTGTTGAAGAATTTGCTCTTCATCCTCAACACACAGATTTGGTCACTTATCGGCTTCCATCGAATAACTCGCTTCACCTGCTTCCCGATCACTATAAAGCCAACTCCGCGTTCTGCCGCCGCCGCTGTAGTTGATGTGGTACTTGAATGAAGTGTTGGCGATGGGATCCTCCGCTCGGAATTCGCGTTGTCTAGTTTTGGGCTCTCCTGGATAGCAGCCACATTAACACCGACATTCTGCAGTTCACGAGCCAGGAGCTCAACACGTGCGGGTTGATTCAAAGTTCTCACGTTCCAAGATCCGACTTTCCCATCGTTGTCCGTTGTCCATTATTCGTTGCCGGGTCTGTTGCCGTTGCATCAATCCATTTACTTTACTATTGCTTTTCTGGGTGTTTGAAGGATTGCAGCAGGCTATCTTACCGGGGCTGCGCTGCCTACATTGCGTTGAAGGGGCTGCCTTCTTAGGTATAGCTGACGAGATACAGCATTTTATACTCAGCCGCTGGATGCCAGAACAGACGCTGTTTGAGCCGCACCTCTTTGGTGAACAGACGCTCAGGACGTACCTCTTCAATCTAGCTGAAGTCAGAAGGACAACAGTGCCCAGGCTGCACTACTAGCCAAGCACACAACTTTTAGCTGGCAGTCTTTGTCGTCGTTTGATGCGTGGAAACATGAGGTAGGAACTTGTGAGGAATAGAGCTATGTTGGACGCTCTTCTTATCGACTCACTGTTTTGCAGCCCTAAAAAAAGTAACTGGCTAAAATTTAAGCCGAATCCATTGAAATTGAAAGGTGCATCAAATCAATTTTGTGTATCGACTATTTTCGAATTTCAAAACATCATAACTTCACTAAAGCTTGTCAAAAATTGCACAAATTGTAAGATATACAGGGGATAGACAAAATGATCGGGACAGGCAAAATTTTCACTTTTCCAAAAATGTTCAACTAGATGTAACTTTCCGAAAAGTGCATCAAACATTCTCAAATTTTCACTGTAAGTTCATCAACTAGTTGTGCATCAGTGGACAAAATTTGGAAAAGATCGGGCTATTCTACACAAAATTATAAAGATTCTAGTAATAGGTATAATTATCCGATAGCCAACTTTGAGCTGTTATATCTCCGGATTCAATGAACCGAATTCAATGAAATTTTGACCATTTAAGAATTATGAAATGAGCTCTGAAAAACGTTTGGCACAACTTCAAATTATTAACAAAAGAAAAAGTTATAGCGATTTTATTTATTATATGATTTTTTAGTAAATTGGTCTATTTTTAATATTTATCCCAATACTTTTTCTATTAATTGTAAGCTATGTTGTTACTTTCCTTCAAAACATATTTATATTAAAGACAATTAGAGGGAATTTAAACAAACTATAATTAGCATCTTGAATTTTGAAACGATGTTGAAGTTTTAGAAAATTTGGTGTTTTATTAGGAAAATAAACTAATCGTAATAATTTTCTTCCGTGTTGAGAATTTTAAGTTGTGTCAAAAGTTTTTCAAAGTTCATTATATAAGTCTTTAATAGTCAAAATTTCATTGCATTCGGTTCATTGAATCCGGAGATATAACAGCTCAAAGTTGGCTATCGGATAATTACACCTTTTTCAAGAATCTTTATAACTTCGTGCAGAATAGCCCGATCTTTTCCAAATTTTGTTCACTGATACACAACTAGTTGATCAACTTACAGTGAAAATTTGAAAATATTTTATGCCCTTTTCGAAAAGTAACAGCTAGTTGAACATTTTTTGAAAAGTAAAATTTTTGCCTATCCCGATCATTTTGTCTATCCCCTGTATTTGTTTGCTGAAAGTTCTCCATGCCAATAAAATTAAATGGAACACTTGTAATTATAATATTTGTAATCAGAAAAACCGCAAAAAGTTGACTTTTTGATGGATTGTATTCTCAAACACCCTAGTACACGTAATAAATTGGATATATTATAACGGCATCACATTCTTCGATGAATGGTTGTTGTTTGCTTCTTTGCTATCAATGCTGTAGAAGTTCGCGTTAGCGTTAGCGTTAGCGTTAGCGTAGTTACGGTATACTTCGTAGATTGGATACTAACAACATTCATGTACCTTTTGCTAGTCTTGCTCGGATTGCCCGGCTAAGGCCGGGGTGGCCTCTGCTGTACATAGTAGCCGCCTCCACTTCACTCGGTCCATGGCTGTTTGTCTCCAGTTCCGCACTCTGCGTAGGATCCGCAGATCGTCCTCCACTTGGTCGACCCACCTAGCTCGCTGCGCTCCACGTCTTCTTGTACCGGTCGGATGACTCTCGAGAACCATTTTAGTCGGGTTGCTATCCGACATCCTGATGACGTGACCCGCCCACCGTAGCCTCCCGATTTTCGCGGTATGGACGATGGTTGGTTCTCTCAGCAGCTGATGCAGCTCGTGGTTCATTCGCCTTCTCTAAGTCCCGTCTTCCATCTGCACTCCGCCGTAGATGGTACGCAACACCTTCCGTTCGAAAACTCCAAGGGCGCGTTGGTCCTCTGCACGTAGGGTCCATGTTTCGTGCCCATAGAGGACGACCGGTCTAATCAGCGTTTTGTAGATGGTTAACTTCGTGTTACGGCGAACTTTATTCGATCGTAGAGTTCTGCGGAGTCCAAAGTAAGAACGATTTGCTGCCACAATGCGCCTCTGAATTTCTCTGCTGGTGTCGTTGTCGGCGGTCACCAGTGAGCCCAAGTACACGAATTCTTCAACCGCCTCTATTTCATCACCGTCGATATGAATTCGGGGTGGCGGGCGCGGTGATTCCTCCCTGGAGCCCTTTGCCATCATGTACTTTGTCTTCGACACATTAATGACTAATCCGATTCGCCTGGCTTCACTCTTTAGTCGGATGTACGTTTCCGCCATCGTCTCAAATTTACGAGCAATAATATCAATATCATCGGCGAAACCAAGTAGCTGAACGGACTTCGTGAAAATCGTCCCACTCGTGTTTATCCCCGCTCTTTTTATTACACCCTCCAAAGCAGGTGTTTTCTGGCTTTTTGCCTCGCGGTGCACTTTTTGAGAATTAAATGCTGCGTGGTGCACCCAGCCAAAAATTGATTTGTTTTTGCGAAAAGTTTGTCAAAAACACTAACTAGATTGATTTTTCGTTTCATTACTTAGCTAAGCTCATTTTCTACGGCCTAATTGTTCAACCAGCACAAATGTCTTTACGATATTTGCTTTGATTTTTTTGACCAAATCTTTGTGGGATCGTAAGCAGATTTCAGGAGAAGTTTTGTCAAAATAATTGCAATTTTCAAGAGGAAACTTACAAAGACCCTCGTGGCAGCAAAATCCTGCTGATATCTGTAGCTGATTTCTGGTATTAATGTCGGTTTTTGTATTCCCAAGATCATTACTGGCAATAACTTTCGCCAATTCCATGGCCAAATGATACTTGCCCGAGATTATCAGAGATTCATGTGAAGCAATTTCAGTGAATTTCATAAGATTTTTAATGTGGTTATAAGTTTTGAAATGCAAACACTTATTTAAAGTATCGCGGTGCACTTGGCAAGGCCTCGCGGTGCACCAAGTGCACCGCGGTGCACGATCTGAAAACCCCTGCTCCAAAGCAATGTTGAACAGCAAGCACGAAAGACCATCACCTTGCCGTAACCCTCTGCGAGATTCAAAGGGACTCGAGAGTGTCCCTGATACGCACATCACTCGATCCATCGTCGCCTTGATCAACCGTATCAGTTTATCCGGGAATCCGTATTCGTGCATAATCTGCCATAGCTGTTCTCGATCGATTGTATCATACGCCGATTTGAAATCGATGAACAAGTGATGTGTGGGCACGTTGTATTCGCGGCATTTCTGCAACACCTGGCGGATGGCGAACATCGGGTCCGTTGTAGCGCGTTCACCCATAAATCCAGCCTGATATTGCCCCACGAACTCTCTTGCAATTGGTGATAGACGGCGGCATAAAATTTGAGAGAGTATATTGTAGGCAGCGCTCAGTAGTGTGATCGCGCGGTAGTTCCCGCAATCCAACTTGTCGCCCTTTTTGTAGATGGGACACACGATACCTTCCATCCATTCCTCCGGTAATACTTCCTCCTCCCAAATCTTGGTAATGACCCAGTGTAGTGCTCTCACCAGTGCTTCTCCACCGTATTTTAGAAGCTCGCTTGGTAGTTGATCTGCTCCAGCGGCTTTGTTGTTTTTCAACCGGCCAACCTCCTCCTCAATCTCTTGAAGGTCAGGGGCCGGAAGTCTTTCGTCCTGTGCACATACTCCTAGATCGGTTACCACGCCACCTTCGGTACTTGCAACGTCGCCATTGAGGTGCTCATCGTAATGCTGCCGCCACCTCTCGACCACCTCACGCTCGCTCGTGAGAATATTCCCGTGATTATCTCGGCACATGTCGGCTTGTGGCACAAAGCCTCTGCGCGAGCGGTTCAGCTTCTCGTAGAGCTTTCGTGTGTCTTTAGCGCGGTACAGCTCTTCCATCGCTTCGCGATCTCGTTCTTCCTGCTGGCGCTTCTTCATCCGGAAGACTGAGTTCTGCCTGTTCCGCGCCTGTTTGTAACGTGCCTCATTCGCTCTCGTACGGTGTTGCAGCATTCTCGCCCATGCTGCATTCTTCTCGTTTTTCAACTGTTCACATTCGCCGTCGTACCAGTCGTTTCTGTGATTCGGAGTCGCGAAGCCTAGTGCTGTAGCCGAGGTACTACCTATGGCGGATCGGATGTCTCTCCAGCCATCTTCAAGTGTAGCTGCGCCAAGCTGCTCTTCCGTTGGTAGGGCCACTGCTAACTGCTGCGCGTAGTCTTGAGCCACTTCTACGTTACGCAGCTGCTCGATGTTGAGCCGCGGCGTTCGACTTCGACGCGTGGTGATAACTGTCGAAAGTTTTGAGCGCATGCATACAGCGACTAAGTAGTGATCCGAATCTATATTCGCACTGCGGTATGTGCGGACGTTGGTTATATCTGAGAAGAATTTACCGTCGATTAGAACGTGGTCGATTTGGGAAAAAAAGCTGGGGAGTTAACTTCGTTCCAATCTTATGCAAGAATACCAAAAGCACAAATGTCACTATTCCCGGCCACGCCCATCTTTACCGTAACTTGGGATAGGGGAAGGAAATGTTGATGTAGCACTTATTTAAGAGGCCTTCGATTCAGTGACACTCCCATAAGTACTACGGAGTGGGTGGTTGGGAGGTGTATTATGTAGGATTTGCCTGAAAAGCTGGCAATGGACCCACGGCATTGGATGTTTATTTGGTTAAAATTTAATCTTTTGAAAGCCGGCAATCAAAAGAGATATTTATTCTATTTATTGTTTAAATAATTATGTTTATGTAATGTAATTATGTTATTATGTTAATTTCTGTTTCTGCTCAGTGAGAGGCCCAAGCAGAACCGATCCATCCAGGGTCCTCGGAACATTACATAATAAATGTTTGAAACGCGTGAAAAAAAAGTTGGTGATCCAAGAAAAAAAAAACCGCAATTTACATAAAAAAAAAACGCGAAAACAACGAGAAAAAAAAACATCTCAATTTATTTAAAAAAAATACGGAAAACGAGCTGAAGAAAATAAAATCAAGAGATATTTTTTTCTATTTATTGTATAAATAAGTATGTTTCGGCTCAGTGCGAGGCACAAGCAGAACCGATCCCTCCAGGGTCTTCGGAACTTTGCAATGAATGTTTAACACGCAAGGAAAAAAAAAATGGTGACTCGAAAAATAACAAAATAAAAAAAAAAATAAAAAAATAAAATAAAATAAACAAAAAAAAAACGCGTTACACAACAACAAAAAATATCTCAGTTTATCTAAAAAAAAAATAAAACAAGATCGCTTGAAACGAGTAAAAAAAAACCATGGTTGGCGATCCGAAAAAAAAAAAATTTCTAGAAAAAAAAACGCATCCACACCCGCGACATTACGACACTCGGCTCGAATGAAAACGACGCGGACAACGTGGTCTACCCGCCACCGAATGATAAGGTTGCTTCAAAAAATAAGAAGCGGGTGTTTCGTCTTCCCGACTGCAGGGTTGCCCGCTTGTACATCTGAAATAGAAAATAGTATTAAATGGTGATAGGCTCACAACAGTTACATAATTTACGGAAAAAATCTCTCTACTCTATACATAGACAAAAATTACCTGAGTCCTCCTGAAACAAATGGTTTATTAACAATGAAAAACATAATACAAAAAACAAAGAAAAAAAAGGTCGAACAAATTATGATCTTGGAATTTTCCTGCATTTAAATTAACAAAGCTAAAAAATTACAAGATCAGAATTTGTTATGGTAGATCTTACACCGTAGCGCACCATTATAAGGTGATCTACGCACGTAACGGGGAATGCCATCAATGCTGTAGAAGTTGAGCAAAAAATATTGAAATTTGTGAAAGCCAAATGTTTTCTGAAAACTATCATTTCGGAGGCAATCATGCTTTGGCGCGCAGAAAGTTGAATTGCATTAGCACTGATATCAGGCCCGTGCAGAGAAGTGGCGCCAAGGGAGGGGTTTTTACCAATTTCAGCAAAAGGCGGAGGAGCGCCTAGTGTAAGAAGCGTCGATAATGGGGAGGGTTTAACCCCCAAAACCTCCCCCTTGTGCACGGGCTTGACTGATATTGATAGTCAACACGCTTGTTTGTTGCCACCTGCGATAGGGGTTAGCCAAAGAAAACTGCAAAGAAGCAAAGCACTACGTTCAGTCCAATAGGGCACTGCATTGTTTTGATTTTGTATGGGATTTTGATGTTTCTTGGCCTTGTTGTTTACAAAATTTCTGTAAGAGTGAAAGAGAAGGAGAGAATTTCATGCAGTGCCCTATAGGGTATGCTCCACTGTATGAATTTATGCTGGCCTGCTTAGTCTCACAGGCAATTTGACGTTTAAGCGGTGCCGACACCGCTCAAACGTCAAATTTCGTGTGAGAGTAAGCAGGCCAGAATAAATTCGTGCAGGGGGGGGCTGAAGTTTTACAACTCTGAGCACGGCATAAATATCACAAGGCAGGCTAGTAACCTATGTAAACATCATTTTTGGATGTAAACATGTGACGTCGTTCTTATCGTTTTACGTTGATCAAATTAGTGAGGAGTACTAGATCATTATGTAAACGCCTATGAACGATTTGAATTACGTCATCAAAAAACTGTCAGATGTCCGGAAGGTATCACCTTCTAAATATTGTACACCGTGACTCTGAGTAACAAGTTCTGATTCTACTATGACAGCACATGTCCCCGTCACCTGTTTGTGAAGAACTGAACTTAATTTCACTTTTTGTATTAGGGTAGGGCGGGGCAAGATGAGCACCCTAAGGATCACGTTTAGTTTCATGAAAGTGAACACAATTTTTCTGGGTAACTCTCAGTAGTTCTTTTCTATATCATGTTTTCTATCACCCATAAACATGGCAGGGTTCAAAATTCACAATAAGGATGATTTATTTGACTAAACAAAAAAGATGTTTTATGGTCAGTTCGAACATGCTGCGGGGCAAGACGAGCACTTCATTAAAAACCCAATATTTTAACTATAAATTGGCCATACAGTGAATGATATAGCAAATCTTGTTCATAGCTATGGTATCACGTTCCAAAATTATCAGTTTCTTTTACGATTATTAAAAAAAATGCGTTTTTATAATACTTTATACGAAATGACCCGATTATAAAGCGGAAGTCAATGAACGATTATTAAGTGGCTTATTTTTACAAATTTACGCAACCAAATAGTCACAGAGGATACGGAAACCTATGTTTGGTACTATTGAGAGGATTACAATA
The DNA here is from genome assembly GCF_035046485.1 of Aedes albopictus. NCBI lineage: Eukaryota > Metazoa > Arthropoda > Insecta > Diptera > Culicidae > Aedes > Aedes albopictus. Next base: position 94,881,625 of record NC_085137.1, on the reverse strand, counting down.
ATTTCAAACTGTTTTCTATACTTCCATCAGGGGTGCTCAAATTGCCCCAATACAGAGAAATAACTAAAATTGAATAAATTTTAACGTTTGTTGTTAGAAAATATTTTCTAATATAACTTAAAATGCTTTGTAGTATGCTAGTAATGTTGGCTGATAACCAGAATTATGGTAAAAAATTGATTCTGATGTAAAAACCTTATTTTATTTTGACGATTTCTTATAAGAAAATGCTAAAAATCCATGTTATTCATTAATTTGACGATATTTTTCAATTCGTTCATTATGAAGTATCTTTTTTTTGGGTTAACAAACAGGATGAACTTTATTCTAACGGATAATGATGTTGTTTGGACAAAATTCATCATAAAAGTAGCAAAATGGAAGGGTGCTCATCTTGCCCCGTCCTACCCTACAATTAGTTTCCTTCGGATGAGTTTGGCAAACTACACACCCACACACTCAAATGTCAAAGCGGAATTATATAAACCTGGCGTTCGATTTGAATAGGTCGTATGTTATTCTGATGGGACCTTTTCAAAGAGACGAACCAGCCAAGGGCTGAAAGTCTCTTAAATAAAGACAAATCAATCAATCAACCTTTTCAAATCGAACGCCAGAAATTATCAAGAGCCTCAATACGATAAAGTACACAGTATGGAATGAGCTCACCAATTTATTTGATACCCATTTTTTTACCATAGGCTCTCGGAGGCAAAGAAACTGTAGCCAATCAAACTGTCTGCTCGTGTAGCCAAACGCGCAAGACGTCACGATTTCAACAGCAACAATGGATTGCGTGACATCATTTTCACCCAGTTAACTCTAAATTTAGGACGAAGCACACTAAAATCGTATTACTCAACCATGTCTCCGCGAGTCTTTGGAATCTATAGTGTCTATAGTTTTTACATCAGTTGGAGCGGAAATGAGCGAACGCGCGTCAGTCTCGAGCATTTACGCGCCAACGTTAACAAGATTGATTTTCTTTCCTATTCTTAAATGCACACGCAATAAGATTTTATCTCCGACGAAGATGAAAGGAATATTCGAACGCAAGATGATGATTGAAAATTTTAATACTGCGATACATTATAACTGTATCGCCCACTAAGCTGCTGGCCATCGATGCCCGCCATGGGCATCAAAATCCTCCACTCCAGCAGCTGCAGAAAATAAACTTTTATATCTCAGCATGATAGCGAAGAAAGATTGACACGTGACAGTCCGGTGCCGCCATGTGGAAAATAGCGCTAGCAACAGTCTATACTTCCGAACGTGTTCCGAGCACGCATCGATCGAAATTGCCCCGACATAAACCGTTTCAAGTCAACCCTCTGCCGGCTGGGCTGGCTCTGATGGGGAGCACCGCCTGATTCAGTCCATCTCTCACGCATTCCGTGTGGTATTATATTGCGCTAGTAGGTACACTACATACGTCATTACAAGCCGCACCATAACCTCACAAAACCGTTTTTCCGTTACGTGACAGCAGCGGCGCGGCATCACCATCGACAGCAGCGAGCGATGATGACGCGAGACAAAGCAATTTCGGCGGTCCGTGCCACGCCGATATAGGTTCTCAATTTATATTGAGTAACGGCGGACATGATCAGAATGCTGTTTCACCGAGAGGGGCATCGTTGTTCAAGGTACAGATACGGGCTGGTAAATTTTGGGCACATGGTGACAGATGATGGTTACGGAACGCCGGGTGTCACTATTGTAACATGACATGCTGAGTACAAATGATTTGAACGTGGCATTTGAATTGTGCTTTGTAATCATTGTTATTTTTACTTTTCCTGTAGCAAAAACGATACTAGCATCTGTGATTTTCAGCAGAATTAGTTTTACTAACATTCACTCTGGATCAGAAACAGAGAAACGGAGATTCAGAGAATCAGAGAATCAGAGAATCAGGGAATCAGACCCTAGTAACACACTTGTCACAAAAGAGTCACGGCGGCGCAGGTTTTTGTTGCTCAGAGGTCACAGAAACTTATGTCGAATTCGTTTTTGATTCAGTTCCAACCTGGGTTGGAACTGGATGAGATCACAGTTTCAACCCCAACCCGACTTCGGTTTCGCTTGTACTAAAGTTTGTTTGAGTTTGTTTGACGTTTGTTTGTTTACACATCTTCCGCCAATCCAGTACCAACCCAGGTTCAAAAACGAATTCGACATTATTTGTTAAAAGAAAATCACAGTGACTTCTGCGCAACAAAAACCTTCGCCGCCGTGACTTTTCTGTGACAAGCGTGTTACTTGGGAGAGAAACAGAAAATCAGAGAATCAGAGAAACAGAGAATCAGAGAATCAGAGAATCAGAGAATCAGAGAATCAGAGAATCAGAGAATCAGAGAATCAGAGAATCAGAGAATCAGAGAATCAGAGAATCAGAGAATCAGAGAATCAGAGAATCAGAGAATCAGAGAATCAGAGAATCAGAGAATCAGAGAATCAGAGAATCAGAGAATCAGAGAATCAGAGAATCAGAGAATCAGAGAATCAGAGAATCAGAGAATCAGAGAATCAGAGAATCAGAGAATCAGAGAATCAGAGAATCAGAGAATCAGAGAATCAGAGAATCAGAGAATCAGAGAATCAGAGAATCATAGAATCAGAGAATCAGAGAATCAGAGAATCAGAGAATCAGAGAATCAGAGAATCAGAGAATCAGAGAATTAGAGAATCAGAGAATCAGAGAATCAGAGAATCAGAGAATCAGAGAATCAGAGAATTAGAGAATCAGAGAATCAGAGAATCAGAGAATCAGAGAATCAGAGAATCAGAGAATCAGAGAATCAGAGAATCAGAGAATCAGAGAATCAGAGAATCAGAGAATCAGAGAATCAGAGAATCAGAGAATCAGAGAATCAGAGAATCAGAGAATCAGAGAATCAGAGAATCAGAGAATCAGAGAATCAGAGAATCAGAGAATCAGAGAATCAGAGAATCAGAGAATCAGAGAATTAGAAAATCAGAGAATCAGAGAATCAGAGAATCAGAGAATTAGAGAATCAGAGAATCAGAGAATCAGAGAATCAGAGAATCAGAGAATCAGAGAATCAGAGAATCAGAGAATCAGAGAATCAGAGAATCAGAGAATTAGAGAATCAGAGAATCAGAGAATCAGAGAATCAGAGAATCGGAGAATCAGAGAATCAGAGAATCAGAGAAACAGAGAATCAGAGAATCAGAGAATCAGAGAATCAGAGAATCAGAGAATCAGAGAATCAGAGAATCGGAGAATCGGAGAATCAGAGAATCAGAGAATCCTATTTGTCACCCATTAAACGTCTTGTCACCCAATGAAAACTCCATCGTGCTTCTTCAGTTTTATCTACAATTGTATTGTTTTAATGAAATTTTATTCACACTTCCCTCAACAATCGTTGTTATTGAAGTGTTCCACCAGACATAAAACCATTGCCCCACCAACAACGGATTGGAACCAACTGGTGGTGTTCTGCGTTTGTTGCCGGAAGCCATGCAATCGTTTGTTCTCGGTGTTTTCCCGCAGTAATGGCACCATGTGCGACCTGGAAAACTAAAACCGGAACTCTGTTTTTCACCTTCAGCCACCGGAGAACCGTAAACTTACCGTGTCTAATCTAACTAGCGCGCTACCACTACCGCCATCGCATCGGAGTTGTTACCCTTGATTCCGTATGCCATGGCAGCAGCAGCGCGCGGCTAGACCAACACCCAAATCCCATCCCGAAATCCGGCTCCGGTTTGTGCCAAAACGAAAGTCAAACGGCACCGGGCGGGCGGCGAGCATTTTTGGCACACGGCCAATCTTCTTAGCGGCGGGAGAGAAAATTCCTCGCAAACAACTTGTTTCAGTTTGTAACCGTTGAGCTCTTGGTTGGGTTGGGGTGGATGACGAAAGGTCGAGAGATACGATGTCGAATCTGAAACTATCGAGGGCAGAAGCGTTGAACAGCAAAATGTATGCTATTCAAAATTTGGGATGTTAGTTTTTAAGTGTTACGCACTTTTGTTATTTTGTACAATAGTTTCTCGTTACTTGATTTAGTGACTTAATTTACTTAACATCTACTAGATAGAATAACTCTTACAAGCTCAAAATGTATAACTTTTTGATCGTGGAGCGGACCTGGTGACTATCACGCCGAGGACCTGGGATCGAATCCCACTCCAAACAAACTCACAAAATGTGGGTTCTTCGGAAGGGAAGTAAAGCGTGGGTCCCGAGATGAACTAGCCTAGGGTTAAAAATCACGCTAATAAAGATTAAAACAACTTTTTGATTTGTCTATTGAACCCTGAGGAAGGTTCAATAACCTGACCGAAACGTCGGAAAGCTATTATTCAACACGATTTATTAGAGTGTTATTCGAACATCATAAAAATCAAACTATTGTCAAGGTGAAAAAAAAATCTTAGTGGTGAAGTTTGATCTTTCGATGTTTTATCCATTCGACATTTTGTCGATAACCCTCAAAGCTGGGCGCTCATTCTTTGTTGGACTGGGGATTAGTAGGACCCTAACCGGAACGAGCGGAAAATCTAACCAAATTTAAATAGCACCAGAAGCGAAAAGCTGCAGCATCCGGAAGAGATTTTCCGAAGCCGCCGTCTAGGGAAAAGCGGAACAAATTTTCACCGGTGTGCCATAATTGGGCCGACAGTTGGGACTATGGCAAAGCCTAGGTGGGATTAAGATAGGGACGCTACACACCGGGAAATGAGTACTACACTGTATTGACACCAGTATGAGACTAATTTTATTACGGATGGGGAAAAGTTGGCAACATTCCAATTAATAAGCACGGATAAGGTGACGGTCGCGTATATTGATTTATATATATATACAGGGGATAGACAAAATGATCGGGACAGGCAAAATTTTCACTTTCCAAAAAATGTTCAATTAGCGGTAACTTTTCGAAAAGTGCATCAAATATTTTCAAATTTTTACTGTAAGTTCCTCAACTAGTTGTGTATCAGTGGACAAAATTTGAAAAAGATCGGACAATTCTTCACGAAGTTATAAAGATTCTAAGAAAAAGGTACATTTATCCGATAGCCAACTTTGAGCTGTTATATCTCCGGATTCAATGAACCGATTGAAATGAAATTTTGACCAATTATGACTTACATAATAAGCTTTGAAAAACGTTTGACTCAACTTAAAATTCTTAACACGAAAGAAAATTACAACGGTTAGATTATTTTCCTTATAAAACACCAAATTATCCAAAACTTCAACATCGTTTCAAAATTCAAGATGCAAATTATAGTTCATTTAAATTCCCTCCAAATGACTTATATATAAATGTGTTTTGAAGGAAAGTAACAACATAGCCGTCAATAAATTGAAAAAGTAATGGGATGCATATTAAAAATAGACCAATTTATTAAAAAATCGTGAAAAAAATAAAATCGCTATAACTTTTTCGCTTGTTAAAAATTTCAAGTTAAGTTAAATGTTTTCCAGAGTTCATTATATAAGTCATGAATGGTCAAAATTTCATTGTAATCGGTTCATTGAATCCGGAGATATAGCAGCTCAAAGTTGGCTATCGAATAATTTTATCTTTTTCAAAAATCTTTATAACTTCGTGAAAAATTGTCCGATTTTTTCCAAACTTTGTCCACTGATATACAACTAGTTGAAGAACTTACAGTAAAAATTTGAGAATATTTGATGCACTTTTCGAAAAGTTACAGCTAGTTGAACATTTTTTGGAAAGTGAAAATTTTGCCTGTCCCGATCATTTTGTCTATCCCCTGTATATATATAATTTAGAATATACATAATGTTGTTATAATATTGCAACCTATCCATAGCAAATAAGTCTGATACAAATTCGATTTTGACGCTTCCACTTTGTCAAACTGTTCCCCATCCCTTCTGACCTACAGGACATATTTAATTAATCCTGGAATTTGAAAAAAAGGAAAAAAAATCAGTCGTCATAATACCAGAAACCAGATAAGCTCTTTGTAGGCACCTTGGATACATGTTCCATTGTCGGAATGGAACTCCACAAGCTTATCTCGCCCTTCACATGCGATTCGCAACATCGCAGAATTCAGTGGATAAAGTGTGGACAACTTCCAAGTTTACGGATGGTGATATGTGTAGAAGGAAAGGGTTTCTACATCTCTTTATCTCACATATCACAAAGGTTTGGAAGAAATTTGCTTCGTCATATGCGCTAATTCCGTCATGTCAAACGGAAAACAGCCAATAATTACATATATTCCATCTTACCTCTGCCAATGACATATCAGATGGAAGCAAGAAGATGTAGACTATCAGTAGGGCGCTATTCATAAACTATGTAGACCCATTTTCGGCCATCTCAGACACCCCTTCCCCTCGTAGACTTTTCTGCATACAAAATTTTCAAAATTTTTAAGGAGGGTAGACACTTTTATTCGCAGTTTATAGCCAATAAAGCACTGGAAATTCACTCCCCTTACGAGACCTACAATTTTCCTCATTTTACGTACGACGAAGGCAACCGCTCCAAAGCAGCAGCTGGCCGAATTGTTCTTCATATCCGCTCAATTTTCACCTCGCCAGATTCACTTGTTGAACTAACCTTCTATTTATGTCTCACTTCACAAAAGCTCTGTGGCACTTCAAAGTTGGATTTCACTGCTGCAAAATGCAGCAAAATCTGTTCAATACATCAAATCTATTCCCGTTGGTAAAATGTTTGTTTACAGTTTTCTTCGCCTATAAAGGATACAATTAAATATGTGGGTGGATTTTCTGCACACGGAGCATCGTATTTCACTACCACAGAGAAAGGTTTCTTCGTTGCACTGTGATGGCGCATTGTCGGGCATTTTCTCCAATGATTTCTTCAGTTTCCAAGTTTTTTTTTCTCAAATTCCTCCAGCGGTTCCTTTAACTCCAGAGAATTTTGAAGAAATTCTACCATGAATGCCTTTGGAGATTTCTCAGAGAAAATATTCCGGATTTATTTTACTGTTGCTTTTAGAAAATTCTTAATTTAGTTTAGATTTTTTTCAAATTTTTTTAAGGTTACCCCAAAAATTGGTTAAGGTATCAAACCTTCTCTGTTTTTTTCTAATGTTGCTCCACGGAATAATTTAGAAATCCTCTCAAACAATCTTGCACGAATATATTTTAAAAGTTCTTCAGAACATTTCCAAGGATCGCTTCAAAATTTTCTCTTTAATTCCCTTCGGTACTTTCTTTTTTTTTATCTAGTTCATTTATTTGGGGCTCAATCGCGTATAACGCTTTACGGAGCCGAAGATCTCTTTTTGCACTTAATAATATACTATGTACAAGATAATAACTTTTCAATCATGTTTGTTAGTGATGGGTGGAGGCCAGGGTACTCGTGGCAGCTCGAGGTTAGAAGGTCACATTTTGCAGGATGGACAGGGTGAGGACTGGACCGAAGGTTTACTGCAGCTCATCCGGGTGCTAATCGCATTTTGCTAACGTGTTCGGTGCCTTGTGGTGTTGGTACCAGCTTGTTGAAGGGCTTGGTCTTCCGGATGGCCAGGAGCAGCTCGGTAACACGAGGAGGACAAAACAGAGAAAAAAAAACTGGAGAAGAAAACACAAGCGAATTAAACTTTTATATCAGATGAGCGGAGAGCAACACGAGGAGGACAAAACAAAGAAAAAACTGGAGAAGCAAACACTAGCGAATTAAACTCTTATACCACACGCATAAAAATCCGTTCCGATATACGTGCACTCCCAGTCACGGCAACGGGAACAAGCGGGAACTATGCATAGCAACGATAACAACAATAAGAAATATACACCGTGAACTAGATTTCACGGTATCTAGAACGCCCATATTGACAGCTGGAACTAGTTCCAGTTCACGGTGTATATTTGGTTGTTCTCATATTTGCGTTTGTTTGTTCACGTTTATCAGAACGGTTTTTTTCGCGTGCAGATGAGCGAAGAAATTTATAAATGGATTGCATATAGGGGAGATCGCGGGTTCCCAACACATCCCTTACTGGAACAAAGGGTTGTCTACCTCGGGTCTCAAGGGTATCCAATAGTAGTACTCTGGAGGCGTCATTATCCGGGCATTGCCAAACTACGTGGTCGATGTCATCATAACCGGAACCGCACTTAGTGCAAATATTGTTGAGCGCGAGCTTTATTCTATGCAAGTGTGCGCCTAGCGAGTAGTGGTTTGACATAAGTCTTGACATTACGCGAATAAAGTCTCGACCTACGTCCAAACCGTAATGCCACGCTCGCAAAGAAACTTTAGGAATAATCGAATGTAACTACCGTCCCAGTTGGTCATCTCGCCAATCATGTTGCCAACTTTGAAGAGAACTCTGGCGAACTAAATGGAAAAAATCATCATGTGAAATTCTTCTATCATAGATCTCGCCTTCCTGTGCGCCCACCTTTGCGATAGAATCCGCCTTCTCATTGCCATAAATTAAGCGATGTGAAGGGACCCATACAAAGGTAATCTTGTATGATCTTTCGACCAGGGCAACCATCTGCTCCCTTATTTTTGTAAGAAAGTAAGATGAATGCTTTACAGGTTTCATCGACCGGAGTGCCTCAATTGAACTAAGGCTATCCGAGAAGATGAAGAAATGGTCTATGGGCATGTCGGAAATCATCCACAAAGCGAAGTTGACTGCTGCCAGTTTAGGTATCAAACCTTCTCTGTTTTTTTTTTTCTAATGTTGCTCCACGGAATAATTTAGAAATCCTCTCAAACAATCTTGCACGGATATATTTTAAAAGTTCTTCAGAACATTTCCAAGGATCGCTTCAAAATTTTCTCTTTAATTCCCTTCGGTACTTTCGTTAGAGAATCCTCCAGAAATTTCTACAAAAAATAAGAAATAAACAAGTAACAAAGCTTCTATGAATTTCCTTTTGAAAATCCCCTATATTTTCAAGTAATACTTACGAAAAATCGTACAGTAAGTCATCCATGTTAAATGAAAATCAAAGGTTCCTTCAGAAGGTTTTCATAGAATTTCCTTAGAAAATCTACAACCAACTCCTTCAGATTTCTTTTTACAAATATTTCTTTAAAAATTCTTTCAGGGTACATTTTAGAAATTTCTCGGGTGGTTTCTTTAAAAATTTCATAAGAAATTCCTCCATAAATTTATCCAAGAATTACAAGTCCAAGAATATCTTGAAAACTATCAAAAAACTCCTCAAATGATATTGTTCAGAAATTCTTGCAGGGATTCCTTCTGAAATTTCTAAAAGGTTTCTCTTAGTTTCATTTTAGGTAGAGTTTTAGAGTTACTTCTACAAACTACATCATGAATTACTTTACAAATTATTATTTAGATTCGTTTGAAAAATCATTAGAAATTCCTAAAGGGACCCCTTCAAAATATTTCACAAGATAATTTCAATAAATGTTTCCAGCGGTTTCTTCGGAACGCTTTCCAGATAGTTTTTCAGCAACTCGATCTGGTATTTCTTCAGGAAGCCCACCAGAGGTTTGATCATGAATTGCTCCGGGACGAATACTATTGAAAACTCCCACATGAATGTGTCCAGTAATTTCTTTAGGATTTCATCCAGAAAATCCTGCTGAAATTTTCTTCTGAAGGTTCTTCCATTATTACTTTCAGTTATTTAGCCAACAATATTTCATACCATTCCTTTAAGATTTCCTCCATTTTTCCATGCACGTATTTCCCCAGAAAATTATCCTGGATTTCCTCTAAGGGTAACTCCAATTATTTCTCCACAGATTCTTTAAGACATTAATTAAAAAAAATCCCCAGCAATATCTACGAGAATTCCTTTGGAAATATCCCACCATTTTTTCTGAGGGATTTTTGCGGATGCGTATCTATCTATGCGTTTCTCTAGTTCATAGGCTCCCAAATTTTCCGGTGCGCCACTCCCTTTTACCAGCGGACGAACTTTTCGCGACCCATTATATAAATTCCTTCATTTCATGGCTATTATAGTAAAATATTCGACTGTCCCTCGCGACCCCCTGGAAGGCCACTGACCTCCTAGTGGGTCGCTACCCACTGTTTGGGAATCCATGCTCTAGGTATTCAAGTTTTTTCTTTTATTCAGAAATACGTTCACAGATTTCTCCAAGAATTCTGTCAGAAACCACTGACCTGAATGACCTTTTATTGTTAAAGGGCCGTTAATATAAACAAAAAAAAAACTGTCAGAAAATCTTCTATGATTATTCGTAAAGGATTTCCTCCATTTTTCCCAGGAATTCCTCCACGAGTTTTCCGAATAATTTCTTCTGGAATTTCTCTAGGAAGTTCTTAATAAATTCCTCCTGGGAATCCTTCAAGAATTTCCTTGAGATTTCTTCTTAACATTTCTACACTGAATTCTACTGAAGATTTCTTAAGAAATTCCTTCAGGTTTTTTCTGAAACTCCCGCTGGGACTGAAGTTTCTTTGAGGAGATGTTTTTACATCCAGAGACTTTCCTGAATCTTAGGAAAAACTTCAAGAACTCCAGCAGCCTATATATTTAAAAGTTCGAGTTTTTCAGTGATTCTTTCATTTTTTTACATATCCTACAGAGATTGTTTCCGAAACTCTTCCCAAGATTTTCTCAAGAAATATTTGAAAAAAATATTCAGTGATTTCTGCAGAAATTCCAAAAAGAATATTTTTAAAACATTGTTCTTGTGGTTTCATCAGTAGTATCTCCTGGGATGTCTTAAGGGATCCCTACAGAATTTTTTCACACATTTCTCCAGGGATTTTCAGAAGTTTCTTCAAATACTCCACAAAAAATACTGAAGAATTATTTTTAAATCTCCACAGTTTTTTTCAGCGATTTTTACAGACGCTTATACCAATGCGTTTCTCCAGGTAGGTGTTCAGTTTTTTTCATCATCTGATTCGCCCACGGATTTATCCAAGTATTCTGCCAGCAAATCTTCTACACCATGAGTTTCCCGAGTTTCTTCAGGAAGTTCCTCCAAGATTTTTGTTCCTTCAGTGAGTTCTTGAAAAATTCCACCTGTCGTTTCTTCAAGAATTTTCATCCAAAAGCACTTCCTACGATTCCTACACTGAAATCTTTTGAAGATTTCATCAGAAATTCCAACAGGGTTTTTTTTGTCCAAAATTCCTGCTGGGATTCCTTTTGAAGTTACTTTAAGAAGGAATTTTTATCTCCAGAGACTTCTTCATAATTTTGCAGATTGCTGCAGAATTTTCAGCAAGGGATTTCTTGAAAAGTTCTTCCACGAAGTTTTTCAGAAATTATTCCAACATTTTCTTTTTTAAATAAGGACTGTATCGGAAATTAACTATAAACATTCAAAATGCTCTATCTCGACGCACGGTTTTTTTTTATTCCGGTTCTTCTATGAAATCTTCACAATATAGTCAAGTTTAGAACAGCTTGAATAGGTATGGAAAATGTTTAGTATTATTGAAAATATGGTTCTATGAGTATACCACACAAAATAACAATCTGTACAAACTGCATTTTTTTTAAAAAATTTTTAACGTTCAAACATTTGTAGCGAAAAAAATTTGTACGGGGAAAAATATGGAAAATAATGATTATTACTAGCAGTTATGTACACATAACATATCACTCAAAACCGACTTTTAAAATTCATATTTTGAATAGAAAAACCTTCAACAATGAAAATATGATCTATCCCAAAAAAATACCTACTTTTGGTCGAAATTTGACGCTCTCTTTCAAATATCTTTAGAGGTTATAAAATTCCGGTCTCTGGTAAAACTACCTCTTTAATAGATTTAAATACTTACCCAATCGAAAGAAATGCAAATTTTCAGCTTTATGTATTTTTTATTTGCGTAATCGTTCTTTGAAGACGATTACAATCTTTGAGATAAAAGTCCTAGTTAAATGGTTATTTTTTTGAAAATCAGAACTGCCATTCTTTATTTAATAGATTTATATAGTATCTCCAAAAATAAAGTTATGTTTATTTCGAACAGATTATTTTTCAGGCAATTGTGAACGTTTATAGTTAATTTCCGATACAGTCCTTACAACAGGGATTGCTTTGGAAATTCTTCCCAAGGTTTCTCCAAGAATTATTTGAGAAATTCCTTCAGTAATTTCTGCTGAAATTTACTAAATTATATTTTTAAAAAATTGTTTTTGTGATTTCACCAGAAGTACAGAAGTACATGTCTTTAGAGGTCGCTGCAGAATTTGTTAAGATATTCTTCAGGGATTTTTCAGAAGTTCTTATGAAATTTGCTCAAAAATTACTGAGGAACTATTCAAGGAATCGCCGAAGAAATTTCCATGGAATCTACGATGGGTTGTCTCGAGAAACCCCTTAAAAACTGCTGGAGATACCTTTAGAAATTCCTGAAATAAATTCCTAAAATTTATTTTGGATAAATTCCTGGATAATACCTTGGAGAATACCTGAGGAAGCTGCTTAAGATATCCCCCCTTTTTGCCATGGAAAAATATCATGGAAGACTTATGAAGGAACTCTGCAAGCAACTTCAAGAAATAAATGCTTGACTAACTTCTGGAGGGATTCCTGAAAAAAAAAAAAGCCAGAGAATCTCTTAAAAACTCCTCATTTAATTTCTGAGGAATCCCTTAAAGATTTTATGAAGGATTTCACGAAAGAACTCCTAGAAATACCTTTGAAATTTTATTTATTTTCTGAAGGCATTTATACATAAAACTTTCCAAACCACTTCCAAGAGAAATTTCTGAAAACCTCTGTAGAGACAATGAAACAATCCTGGAGGAATAACCCAACAAACATTTTAGCTGTATAAAAGTGGCACAAACCACTCTTCAGCAAACTTTAGCTTAAGAAACTCTTATTCAGCAAGTTATGTTTTGTGGTCCGCTAACTGAAGAAATAGAAAGAAATACTTCTTGGAGGAATGTTTGAAATAATATCTAGAAGACCTTTGAACTCTTTGCAGGAATTAATAAAAAAAAAATAAAAATTCCTTCAAAAATGAATAGAAACATAAGCAGACCTTTTCTTTATTGCCACAAAAAAAAAAACAAAAAAGACTAATGAAGGATTTCTGCAAGCTACTCCAAAAAAAAGCTAGATAAACTTTTGGAGGTATTCCGGGAAAAATCAGAAGAGAAAATTCTGGAGGAGTCTCCTAAAAATGTCTACTGAAATCACAGTCAAAGATATTACAAAGAAATCTTTCAATAAATTTCTGAAGGATCTATGAAGGGATTTTCTGAAGGAATCCTTGGAAGAACTTCTAGAAATTTCAGAAAAAAAATTATATACAATTTCGGTAGGGAGCTGTACACAAAACTGCCAAAATCAGAGTAATTTCTGGAGGAAGCAGAGACCATAAAAAATCGTGTAGAAATTCTTCGGTGGTCGTCTAGCTGAAAAATAGAAAAAAAAATATTTTTTAAGGATTCTTGAAATTTTACCTTGAAGAACTGGAGAACCCTCTGCAAAAATAAAAAAAAATATAGAAACATTCCTTAAAAAATGCTAAGGAATTGAGAGAATCATTGAAAAATAACTGAATAAAACTTTAGAGCAGAAATTTCAAAGCATTGTATGAAGTAACATTTAAAAAAAAACTATTGGGGAAACTACCAGAAAAATCCTTTGAGAGTTTTTTGGAGAAACTAACATAAAAAATACCCGAGAAAATCCACGAATCATGAGTGATACCTGAGTCCTTTTTTTTTGTTTTGGAGAAATTCAAACAATAATTTCTGAAAAAGTTCCTTGAACAATTTCTGAATTTCTAAAGGACAACCCTAGAGGAATTTCCGAACACCTTCAAATCTTCGAAAAATATTTTTCTAGAATTTTCTAAAGAAACGTATTGAAAAATTCTTGGAACACCACTTGAAAAATTCTCAGAAGAAATAATTTGGAAAAGTATAGAACATTTTTCGGTAAAATCCTATGGAAAAACTACTGAAAAAACCCTACAATATTTCTGGAGGCATTTCAGAAATGGTTGAGAAAATACATGAAAAAAAAATTGCACGAACAAAGCTGTGAAGAATTTCCTATAGAATCTCTTTAGGAATCCTAGGAGGAATTTCTGACAAAATTTCTGAGACAAACCGTGCACCAGTTTCAAGATGAATCATTTGAATAATTTCTTGAAGAACCCCTGAAAAAATGAAAAGGAAAATGATAAGAGAGAAAAAATGGTTCAATACTTGAAAGAACTTCTGAAGAAATTCGAGCAATAACTTCTGAACAAGTTTCTGGGAAAAAAACCGAATTTTTAAAGGATAACTCTAGAGGCATTTCTGGAAAAAAAATATTCGAATGTTTGTACCAAAAATCTTCTGGAATTGCATCTGTCGAAGAAACGCTTGGAAGAATTCCTGGAGAAACCTGGAGAAAAAAAAATCCTACATGGATTCATTGAGAAATGTTTGATCTATCATAGAAGAATCTCAAAAAAAAAAAAGCTCCTGGAAAAATTATAACAATATGTTTGAAGAAATTCCCTCAGAAATCTGTAAACAAGTATCCCTGGAGCAATCCATGGTGTAATTTTCAAAGAAATCCATGGAGAGGAAATAATTTTGAAGTGATAAGGTACCCCGGGGCAAGTGAGAATCGGGGGCAAGTGAGACCTATAGCTAGTATTTTTTTTATTATTTATTTTCAAGACTAACATTCTTCATGGAAAACATAGGTATCACACCTACGGATACTTTGAATACAAAAAATGTTATTGTTTCAACCATAAAGAGACTATATACGTTATTGTTGTTCATATGTAATTTTCAATTCACTAGGTAAGATTGACGTGCTCTACTACATTCGTCGTTTAAAAATAGATTTGTTATTCTACAAATATTTTTTTGGTTTCAGGATAGTATTTGGAGTTTATGCAAATGATTTCAAGTGAAAAAGCTGTATTTTATTTTTATTTATTACCTTTAGTTTACTGCTCTTACTTGCCCCAGAGCATTTCGCTATCTGGGGCAAGTGGGACCTATGAAAATAAACAAAGACAATTTTATGTTTTCATCTCGTCTTGTCCATCCTAAGATGAAATTAGCACGAAAGTCAATAAAAAATGACGCGTTAAGTAATCTACTGTTGAATTATACTTTATAACCTCTATTTTGATGATGAAATTCTTGTTAAAAATAGTAAAACCTTGGGTAAAACAAAAAACAATCAAAAGCATGTATTTTTTATGTTTTTTTAATATCTTCCATTTTTTCACTTAATGCTGCATAATGCATTCTTCTGAGCATTTGGGAACCGTCCATAAACAGTTAAAATAGGGAAATAGCCTTTTCAAAATTAATGATTTAAAAAACATTATTTGATGATCGTTAGATTATGTAAGGGAGAAGATATTACTGAAAATCTCGGCACCCCAGATTTGCTGTTGGTGAGAATCATTATCTATATAACATAGAGAACAAATTTCGAAATCTTTTATCTCTTCATTTTACGGCGCTTTTTGTATAAAAAAAATCAATTTATTTTGCATGAGCTGCTAGACTTGATTCAATTTCCCCCAGCGATTTGTTATGTGTTACGTAATTTATGCATGATACCATAAACCTCTTCTTATTTTAATCTCTAAACATAGTCATTCATATAAGAGATTCATGATTTATGTTACCTTATTTGTTGCAACTTATATTAAGCCCTTTGAACAAAAACTCTGAATAGGTCCCACTTGCCCCGTGAAACGCAGTAAATGAAGATCTGTTACACTTTTCCAAAGATTTTTAAGTATTATATTTGACTTTTCATTATATGCATAATATATGGAATGTAAAAATTTTGAAACAGTTTTAATGCACGTTAATAAGTACAAATATACCAACAACGTCTTTTGAGTCCATTAGAATTATTATAGAATTTGTGTTCTGAAACTTTTGGCATGACAAAACCAAATTAGAATTTTTTTAGGTCCCACTTGCCCCGGGGTACCTTACCCAGTATTCCTTAAACTAAAAAGACAGGTTACCCTTTACTCCTATATCACCATCCGTACCATAAACTTGATAAAATCAGCGCGCTCTAGTATTCATAAGAAGAATCTTTGAAGAAATTATTATTATAATCATTCTAAATTTAGTATTCTTTCTGTAAACGATGCAGAAAATTTTAGATAAATCTTTAAAGAATTCTTAAAATAATTTCTGGCGGTATCCCTGGAGATATCCTTGAAAATTTTCTAAGGCGCGCTCAAATATGGAAACCTTGGGCAGCCAGTTTTGATTTTACCATGTTTATGGTACGGATGGTGATATATGAGAAGAGGGTGACCCATCTTTTCACCAGGTACCACTTGTAAAATTTTCCCAAAAAAGTGTCATTGAATAAGGGTGTCCACGATGAAATTGGCACACAAAAAATATTGTATAACTTTTGATTGCGTTCGCCAAAATAACTATTTTTTTACCATGAATAGTATATTATGTGTAGCTTATACCATAAAATTTTCATTAAAATCGGTTGTGTATTGGCGGAGATATCGTTGAAACAAGGGAATTGCCACTTGAGAATCTTGTGCAAACAAACATTTTTGAAAATATCACTTTTTTGCCGTTTCAACTCTGGCGCCAAAAATACTGAACCGATTTCAATGAAAATTGTTATGTACGTAAAGTATGTATGTAGAAGTAATTTGTTAAAATTTCATTCAATTTGATAATACCGTTAACAGGGCTTACTTTGAAAGTACTCAACAGAAATGGTTGAAATTTTCACTGTAAACAGTTCAACACAACAATTTTACACAGTCAAAGTTTTATAAAAATCGGGACAGTGTTACCAGCTCTACTGTCAAAATAGTGCACGCGGAACTAAAAATGGTCAAAAAGTACCTAAAATTTACCTTGAAGCGATTTGAGCTTTGAATTTGAGCTAGAAAAAGTACTGAACCGATTTCGATCAAATTTTTTACCACTTAATTGATACTGTGTTAAGAATGTCGAGTGAAATTTTCAAACGTTTTGATGAGGTAAAAAAAGGAATAGCCTAAGCAATTTTTTGACATGGGTGCTCAAATTTTCTAAAATCTCATTTTATGATATCGACAATATCTGCGCCAATACTCAACCGATTTTAATGAAAATTTTATGGTATTAGCTGCGCCTTATATACTATTCATAGTCAAAAAATTAGCTATTTTGACGAACGCAATCAAAAGTCATACAATATTTTCGGTGTACCAATTTCATCGTGGATACCCTTTAGTTACAAAACAGATTTATAGAATTCAACAATCACAGCTGATTCACAATGGCTGTTTCTGTTTATTGTTGCAACCAGTTGTCAGTACCTGTTTACGATGATCCGAGCCGGAAACGCTCCAGTAAAAGATACACAACTCGGTGTCTCGGTGGCGGTGGTCTCTCAACCAAAAGTGTACTGTTGGGGTTACTGGCTGAGAGTACGCAAACGACAGTGATGTGGTTTCAGTTTCGCTCGTTTCTAGGGTGCAAGTTTTAGCAGCAAAATTAAATGTTTGTACTTACACTCCCTCGTTTTATTCGGAAGAAAAACAGTCCCAGTTGGTTGGTTGGTTGGTAAGTTCGCCCGTCGAGTAGTTTTTCCTTTTGATCCCGAGCGGATGTCGTTTGAGTGTAGAAGGGAATAGAGGAGTTTGGTGTCGTAATGGATCTGAAAGGATTCATAAAGCATTACAACACAAATATTGTTGACTGAAGTTTCAACGTTCCCACATTTCTTGTCAGTGAAAATTTTTCCTGGTGACGGATTTTGTTTGATCTTCCCAAATGGTAGATTTGATTTTGGTTTCTGCTCATCACGAGAGATGCTGAAAGATATTATTTGGTGGATTTCAAAGTACAATGACGAACAAAGCTAAATTTATCACTCTCGCTGTTAAGGCCTGTTCAAATTATAAAACGGACAACTTGTTGGTGCAATATCTATTTTTTTAAACATACAGGGGATAGACAAAATGATCGGGACAGGCAAAATTTTCACTTTTCAAAAAATGTTCAATTAGCTGTAACTTTTCGAAAAGTGCATCAAATATTTTCAAATTTTTACTGTAAGTTCCTCAACTAGTTGTGTGTCAGTGGTCGAAAATTTGGAAAAGATCGGACAATTCTTCACGAAGTGATGATTTTTGAAAAAGATAAAATTATCCGATAGCCAACCTCGAGCTGTTATGTCTCCGGATTTAATGAACCGAATGCAATGAAATTTTGACCATTTATGACTTATATAATGAGCTATGAAAAACCATTGACTTAACTTAATATTCTTAACACGGAAGAAAATTATAACGATAAGATTATTTTTCTAATAAAACACCAAATTATCCAAAACATCAATATCGTTTCAAAATTCGAGATGCAAATTATAGTTCATTTAGCTTCCCTCTAATTGACTTATATATAAATGCGTTTTGAAGGAAAGTAACAACATAGCCGCCAATAAATTGAAAAAGTAATGAGATGCATATTAAAAATAGACCAATTTACTAAAAAATCGTGAAAAAATAAAATCGCTATAACTTTTTCGCTTGTTAAAAATTTCAAGTTAAGTCAAATGTTTCCAGAGTTCATTATACAAGTCATGAATGGTCAAAATTTCATTGCAATCGGTTCATTGAATCCGGAGATATAACAGCTCAAAGTGGGCTATCGGATAATTTTATCTTTTCCAAAAATCTTTAAAACTTCGTGAAGAATTGTCCGATCTTTCCAAATTTTGTCCACTGATACACAACTAGTTGAAGAACTTACAGTAAAAATTTGAGAATATTTGATGCACTTTTCGAAAAGTTACAGCTAGTTGAACATTTTTTGGGAAGGGAAAATTTTGCCTGTCCCGATCATTTTGTCTATCCCCTGTATATGCAACTCGTTTGAGTTGCAACATTACGAAACTCAAATGAGTTGTAGAATAAAAAAAATGCATAAAATGTTGTATGAAACTCGTTACAAAGCTCGATTTTTTCAGTACTCTTTGGTTTTTTTTTCAACTCTGGGAACCTAGTTGAATAAATGTACGACTAATGCTGAAAAATGGACTTTTTGCAACTCGTTACTGCTGCACTTGTGTTATGGATTCGTGATGCACCATCTCTGCTCTAGGCTATATATATACATATATATATATATATATATATATATATATATATATATATATATATATATATATATATATATATATATAGTATAACATTATATATATATATATATATATATATATATATATATATATATATATATATATATATATATATATATATATATATATATATATATATATATATATATACAACATAGTTTACATGATTTCAGAAAAATAAGAGCTCTTAATGAGAAAAACTGCCGAAAAAAACTAAATGTCATACTCGCATTCGACCATGACAATCTTAAGCTATAAACTCTGTACTCCGGCTCCCAGACAAGTAGCTAACGACAGAATAAGTCTTTCATATGAATACTAACACAATTTTCCTATCAACTCATATAGGAAAGGAATCTACAATATCGGCTTTGACCTGGTTGAAGCATGTGATGGAAAGCAGCTCTCTCTTGGAATTGGTAAATCCACACAACTAGCTACATATGAGAGCACAAATCGGTGCCTGACGTGCGGGTAAAATGCACCTGCTCAAATGGCTCTTCTTGGAAACTTAGATCTACATCCTACATCCGACCCGAGTGCATAGCGAAAGCACTCAGTAGCAGCAGCTGGGAATAGACCGAGTTCGTTACTGCCAGCCGGAACCACCTTCTCAGACGTTCGTTGTTGGTTGGTTGTTGGCAGTAAAGTATCTACATGTTCAATAAACTTGCTTACGCTGATTCGCTACATAATGGAAACGACCGACCCAAGCCGGAACGAGCAGCCAGCTAATAAAATCTGGACATTAGTTTCAATAAAGAAATTGCTCTTTTCAAACAACGCACCGTTGCTGGCTGGTTGGTTGGCTGGCTGACTGACTGGGGCAGCATCTTTGCCATACATAATCGTTGTCGTCGTCGCCGTCGTCATTGCCGTAGAAGTTCGTCGAGCGTAGAAAGAGGTAACAAAGCTGAAAGATGGTGTACAAAATGGGTTTCAAAAGATTTTCAAGCGCATCTTGCACGGTGCAGTTTGTTAGGTGGCTCGCAAGAATGTTTGCTGGGATGGTCGTCTCATCATATGATAGGGTGTGTGTGTTTATCTACCGTATCATGATGATGGTAGAAAGTGGTGCAACATAATGTTCTGGGTGGTGAGCAAACATGAGATTTATTTTGGAAAAAAAGAGAAAACGATTTTTTTTCACGGAACGCGAAAATAACACTTGAAACAAGTCTTCTTACATTCTAACTACAAACAAATCAATAACAAGTGAATGTAAAGACAACACCAAAATGTAAAGTGTTTCAAAATGCACCCAATTTTGTTCGATTTATTGTTATTTTTCTAATGATCGTAATAACAATCTCTAAAAAGTTCCTAAAAACTTGAAATCTGAAGAATTTTTCGAAATACACCTCGTTGCATCTGGAACTCTCAAGAACATAAACGCTGAAGGGGAAATCCATACTTTTGTGATCACATTGTTTATTAAAAAAAATCAAATTGAAGAAAATAAAATGACCATGGTATGCATAGCATATTTTTAATAATTTTTCCAGCAACTGCTATTAGGCTTTCTAAAGGAATTTCTTCAAGAAGTAATTTCGAAGTTTCTCTAGGAACCCTTTTAGTAATATCTTCAAGAATGCTTCCAAGAATTCATTTGGGAATATCTCAAGGATTTTCTTCAGGTGTTTCACCAAAAATTCCTGCAAATACCCCCCCCCCCCCCAAGAATTCCGCTAGGAATTTCTATTGGGCTCTCTCTCAGATTATTTCTTTTATTCTTTCAGCATTTTTTTATAGGAAATATTCCAGAGTTTTTATAGGAATTTAAAAAAAGTCCTGTAACTGTACTCCTGAACAAGGTGTGCGCAATGAAATTCTCCAGGTCTTCTTTCCAGTTTTACTCAAGGAAATCTTTCAGCAATTGCTCAAACAATAATTATTCCTGCATGAATTTCTCTTGGAACTTCTCAGTATTCCATCCAGTAGTTTCTCAATGATTTTTTATGTAATTTCATTCATGTATCCTCTAGGAATTATCCCAAGAGCTCCTATAGAAGTCCTTCCAATTTTTTTCTAGGAATTATCTACGACTTTTTTCTAGGAGTTCTTTCAATTTTTTTTGTATTTTTTTCAGGAATTTTCAGACAATTCAATCAGTGAATCCTTCACAAATTTCCCAAGGAATTCCACCAGCATTTTTTTCAAGAATTCATCCAACAGTTTTTTCAAATATCAGTCAGGAATTTTCCCTAGAAATTGTCCAACATTTACTCTAAGAATCCATTCAGGATTTTTTTTAGAAATTCCAACAAGATTTTTACCGGAAATTTCTCTACAATTTTTTTCTGGAAAATTCTCTATCAATTCTTCCCAAAAACTTCTTCAGCAATTCTCCTAGCAATTTCTCCAATAATTCCTGCAAGTATCTTCTAGGAATTCCTTCAGAAGATTCTCTAGTAGACTTTTCAAAGTTTTTTCTTGGAATAATTTTAGAAATTCACGTAAGCATTCCACCAAGAAATCCGAAAAAAAATGTAAGAAATTCTTCCAAAAGTTGCTACAGCAACTGCGCTCGGACGTTGCATTTTTGGGACCTACGTTGCCCATTTTCCGACATGTATTAGATGTGCTGGTATTCCGGGAATTTGTTCAAGAATTTGTACAATAACTTCTCCATAAATCCTCTCAAGAACTTTGTCTTGAAAATTTTTCCAGGGATTCCTCCAGAGAGTGTTCCATAATTCATCTACTAATACAGGGGATGGCAAACTGTTTGGGATAGGAAACTTTTCTCTCTTATAGAAAAAAAGTTTAAGTAGCTTTAACTCAGGTTAGCCTAGTGGATAAGGCTATGAATCCGCCGTCTCTGGGGATTCGATTCCCGTTCCGGTCGGGGAAATTTTGTCGACTCCCTGGGCATAGTGTATCATTGTACTTGCCTCAGAATATACAAAATCATGCAATGGCAGGCAAAGAAAATCCTTCAATTATTAACTGTAAAAGTGCTTAAAGATCACTAAGTTGAAGAGCGGCAGGCCAAATTTCAATGCGATCGTCGAGCCAAGAAGAAGTAGTTTCTCCAGAAGTTTTCAAACGAATTCTTTTGCAACTTGCTTAAAACATCCTTCAGGAATATCTCCAGAAGTGCTTCCAATTTTTTCAAGGAATACTCTCTGGCAATTTTCTATGAATTCTCTCGATAATTTTTTGAATTTTTTCAAGAAAATTTTAAGCAATCCCGCCAGGGATTCTTTCACAAATTTACCAAGGAATTAATCCAAAATGTTCTAGTAGAATTAGTCGAACAGTTCCTTCAAGTATCTTTCACGATTGTTTTTACCAAGAAATGCTCCATTATTTACTCTAAAAATCCATTTGATTTTTTTTGGAAATTACGTCAGAATTTTTTTCCGGAAATGTCTCTACAAATTCTTGAAATCTCTAGGAATTCTCCTCGGTTTTTTTTCAATAACTCCTGCGAACATCTTCAAGAAGTTTCAGTAGTAGTCTTTCCAAATTTTTTTTTGGGAAAATTTCATAAATTTATGCAAGCATTTCACTAGGAAATCCATCAAACTGCCAGAAATGATTCCAGAATTGCCCACAATAATTGCTCTCCGATGTCGCATTTTTGTGGCCTACGTTGCCCATTTACTGGCACGTATTGAATTTTCTAGTTTGTCCAATCACACTTAGCACTATTCCTCAAGCTGTTCCTCCAGGAATTTCTGCCATAGCGCCTCCAATAATTTCTTTAGAAGCGATTCTGGAAATTTCTCTAGGATTTTTTTTGGGAATTTCTCGAGGAATTTCTATAGAAACTTCTCCAGGATTCTCTACTAGAAATTCACCTGCTGTTTTTGTTTCAAGATTTCACACAATACTTATTTAGGAATTCCTCCAAAAGTTTCTCCGGGAGATCCTCCACGAATTCTTTAAGACATTTTCCAAAAATTATTTTAAGAATTTGTACACTAACTTCTCCAGAAATCTTTTCCAGAAGTATGCCCAGATTTTTTTTTTCAGGGATAACTCCACAAAGTTTTCTCTAATTTCACCCACATATATCTCCAGATATCGCTCTAAATTTATTTTCAGTAGTTTTGTCAGAAACTTCTCTATGTATTCGTCAAGAATTCCACCAGGAATTTCCCCATGTACTCTTGCAGTTAGTTAGTTAATTTATTTTCGACACTCTTGCAGATATTACTCCTAGAATTTATTCAGGAAATTCCCCAAGACTTTTTCTTGCTTTTTCTCCAGGAATTCCTCCAAGAACTAATTCAGGAATTTCTCCAAGAACTGTTCCTAGAAACACATCCTCATGAATTCTTGCAGGATATTAAACTGGTAGTTTTACAAGAATTCTTTAAAAATCTCTTACAATCTTTCAAATTTAAAAAAAAAATCTCTAGAAATTGAAGAAGAAGAAGATTTTTTTACAAGGAACTCATAAAACTTTGCTCCAGGATTTTCAAAAGACAATCTCTCGAAGTTCGTCGAGAAATTTCACGACGATAATCTCATGAAAATTAACCAGGAATTTCTGCGGAACCTTCTTTAGAAGTTAATCTTGGGATTGCTTTGGGACTTCCTCCAGGAATACTTCCGTGAGTAAGTTATTCATCCAGAAATTCATTCGGAAATTACTTCAAAAATTCCCGTAATAATCTTGTAAGCGATTTCTTATGAACTCTTTAACACATTTTTATTGCATTTTATCCAGAATACTTACTGGATTTCTTATAAGAATTTCTCCAGGAGGTCCTCCATGAATTTTTCCATGTATTCCTTCTGAAAATTGCATTTCTGAGTCCTATGTTTCCCTTTTCCTAGCATGTACCAGTTTTGTTGATTTGTCAAAACATAACTGGAAAAGATGTAGTTAAATGATACTCTGTGTCTTCAAACTACAAGCTTACCGCAGTTCTTCCAAGGATTTCTCCAAAAGCACAACCAAGATTTTATCACGCATCTCCTTTGAACATTACTTTTAGGATTTCTCTTCAAATTTCTCCAGGATTTCGTACGGGAAATCTTTTGTGAATCGCTACGAAAATTTCTCTCAGATTATCACTAGGAATTCCAGTAGGATTTTATTCTAGATATCATAAAAAAATGTTCTGGAATTTCACCGGATTTTTTCAAAAGTTCTTCTGAGAGTTTCTCCAACAATTCCTTTAGCTGTTTTTCCAGGAATTCCTTAAAATATTTTTCCAGGAAATTCTCCATAAAGCTTTTCCTGGAATGAATACAGGATTTTTCAGGGATTCCACAAAAAATCTCTCTGAGATATTTTCAAAATTTACTAGGAGAATTTCGGCAGAAGAATTACCATGCATTCTTCTGATTTTTTCTGCAATTCTTGAAAAAAAAGACACGGACACCATCTTCAGCCAGAGGCTGTACGAAACTTAACACTAGACAACGGACACGACATACATTACGAGCACCAATGGATACGAGGAAGAAACATTTCTTGCGAAAAGTATCATTACTCGGAGCGGGAATCGAACCCTCACCCTATGGCATGATACGTTTATACGCTTGGTGACGCTAACCGCACAACCACGAGGCTCTACTTATTTCAAGAATTTCCTCCAAAAGTGGAATTTTCACAAGAACTCTTTCAAGAGCCTTTTCAAAATCTTTTTCGATATTTTTTCAGGTGATCCAGGATTTCCTCCAAGAATTTCTACGCAAACATCTCTAAGAAATTTCATCTACCACTTTCTGAGGGGATTTTTCGTAAATCGCTCTGAGATAACCTTTGGGAATGCATTCACGAATTCCTTCATAAATTCTTCAGGCATTTCTCCAAAAGCGTCTCTGAGAATTCCTACCTAATTCCTCCAAGAACTCCTTTAAGAATTTTTCCTTAATATCTTTCAAGAAATTCTCCAGGACTGTTGCCAGGAACTTCTCCAAAAATGTATGCAGGAATTCCTGGAAAAAATCCTTAAGGAATACTTGGAAAATTTCCGAGAGAAATTTTTGTGGAAGTCTCTGGAGGAGTTTTTTTGGTATAACGAATCATTAAGAGTTGCTTGAAAACAATCCTCGGGGAATTCCTGGTGAAAATAGCAGAGGAATAATATAATAAATTTTCAAATGAATTCCTGTAAAACAAAACCTTAGGAATTCCTTAAGAAATTCATGGAAATTTTCCTTAAGAAACTCATGGCAGAATTCCTGGAGGGAGTCCTAAAGCAATCCCAGAGTTATTTTCTAAAAAATCATTCAGAAAAAAAATTACAATCACTTAAGTCATTATTCAAGATTTTTTCCCACGAGTCTCCAAAAACTTCTCCCAGGGTATTTTTGTTTTCCAGGGCTTGTTTCAGGAACTCGTTTGATAATATATTCAGGAATTCTGTCAAAAAGATCAGAAAAATTTTCCTAAGCTTTTCTTTATGCATTGTTTTAAATTTCTTCCTGAATTTTCTCGTAAAATTCCAGCAGAGCATTTTTCTGGTTTTTTTCAGGAATATCTACAAGAATTGCTCCAGATATTTCTTAAGATATTTTTGAAAGATCTTTCACATTTTTCAATGATTTTCTTGGGAATTCCTCTACAAATTCCATGATTTTTCCTAGGAATTTTTCGAAGAATTCTCCAGAAATTCTTTCAGGAATTCTTCAGGCTTTTTTCTTGGGATTTCTTCCTAGAGTTCCTCCGAGATTATATCCAAGAGTTCCTCCAGCTTTTACAGGATTTTTTTTTACAAATGTTTCCTTAAATTCCTTAGGCATTTGCATAGAAAATTCTTTAAAATTTATTCCAGAAATTCATCCAGGAATTCCTCTAAAATTTTTTCCAGGGTTTCATCCAGGACTGTTTCCAGGAATTTCTTCAGAAGTTCATTACTTTTTTCACAGGAAATCATTAAAGAATTCTTCTAGGAATTTCTCCAGCAAATTCTCCAGGAGATTCTCCAGGAATTTCAACAGAACTAAATTTAAAAGTTTTTCTATGCATTCTTTTAACTTCCAGGAAATTGCATCAGATTTTATTCTGAATATTGTGCTAGAGCTCCTCCACTGGACATGGTGTGATGATTAAAGCGCATGCCTTTCACGCCGAGGACCTGGGATCGAATCCCACTCCCGACAATACTCACAAAAAAATATGAGTACTTCCTTCGGAAGGGAAGTTAAGCATGGGTCCCGAGATGAACTAGCTCATCCATGTATTTTTCTAGACGTTCCTTCTGGATTTTTTCCGAAAGTTGCTCTAAAAATTTGTACAAGAACTAATGTACAAATTTCTCCAAAATATTCCAAATATTCGTCGGAATATTTCTCAAAAGTATCCTCGATAATAATTTTACATTTTTACTTACATTTTTTCCCAGTAATTTTCCAGCCCTTCAAGAATCAAGTTTGAGGTTAACTGGCACTTTCCTCAGATTTTTTTTCCATTACTTTCAGACACGCTTAAAAAAAATCTACTTCGTAGTATAAAGTTTTTTTTTATTATGTTAGAATTCCTCCAAAAACCTGTATTAGGATTTTTTCTGGATCTTCTTGAAGAATTTCCTAAAAATTTGCTAATGAAACAATCTCTACATTTTTTTTACAAATATTTTACTTTAACGTTTTTCAGAAATAATTTTACATTCGAAAGGGTTTTGCTTTTGAAAAATTGCTTCAGGACTTTTTCAGGTTTTTTTGGGATTCTTCTGATTATTTTTTTTTTCAAAATTTCCTCTGAGATTTCCACAATAAATTCCCTTGGGAATGTCTCCAGAAATTATTCAAGAATTTTGTCAGAACGACTATGTCCTCAATTATCAAAATATCCAAGAATTCTTCTAGGAACGACTCTATGAATCCATCCGGAATTTGAATAAATCATGTCCAGAAAGTTTTTTTTAATAATTTCTTCATCGTCTATTTTGGATTTTATCCAGCAACTCATCTAACAAGTCCTTTACGAATTTAATCATGCATTTCTCCGCAAATTCCTCCAGAAATTACCTTAGGAGTTCCTTTAGAAATGTCTGCAAGATCTCCCTTAGCAATTGTCCATTGAAATATCTTCAAGAATTCATTCAGAAACTTTTCCATGAATTCTTCCAAGGTTTTATCAGGAATCAATACAGGCATGTCTGGAGGATTTTATTCCAGAATGTTCCAGCAGTTCCCTCGTATATTTGGTAGGATTTTTTTTTCCAGAAATGTTCCCTATTTTACTATTAAAATCTCTCTGGCAGTTCCTACGTTTTTCTTTTCGAAATTCTTCTAAATATTCCTCCAGCAATTTACTTGGCACATGTTCAAGATTGTCTTCATGAATTGCAGATTTTTTTTCAGATTAGGACCTACTTGAAAGTCCTGGAAAAAATCTGCAATTCATGTATTAGGTTATTAGTCTGGAATGGCTTTCAAAAGTTTCTCCAGAAATTTCTTCGAAAATTCTTTAGAAACAAGGAATTTCTTCAGGAATCCATTGAAGAATTATTCAAAAGCTTCTCTAATATTTGATTTTGTGGCAATACTTTGCCAATGTTTTCTCCAGAATCTTTTCTGGAATTGTCTTCAAAATATCCTGTATTTTTTAGAAACTTTGAACTTATTTTAGGAGGCATAAAGGAATTAATTCTGGCAATTGTTTTTTTTTATTTGACCGGAACAAAATCTTATTGAATCTTATTCAACTTGTTTTCTTAGTTCCATTTCAATTTGTAAAAAGCTTACAGTTTAGCGGGTTCTGAACACTTCTACAGACACGAACTGAGAGTACGCTAGTTGATTTCAAAAAAATGTCATCGCCCGCCCCGAAATTGACAATACACTCAACATCGTGGCCACCGTGTTTTCTCCCAGTCAAAGCTTCTGATCGTTATCCATTCCAGCTTTTACCGTAATATCATGTGCTGCTCCTTGCGAAAGTTTGCCCGGTGTTCGCTTGAGAGCACACTCGGAACCAAACAACAGCCAGCTTTCGCACAGCAGCAACCATCCAGCCAACCGGAGAATGCAGCTCCACACCACAACCGAAGCACGGCAGTCTCGAAAGCCACAGTCATGATTTGAATGCTTCTTGTCCGTTTTCTTCTCCCGGGGCGAGTCCAGAATGTAGCCTGGGAAATCTTTTACTTACACAAAGATTAGGCAAAGATGCTGCCTGGGGGTGAGTGGGAGGTTGAACAAAAATGCATCAAATTTACTCTCAGCTTGCCGACCGGTCGCTTCGTAAACGTCGTTAAGAATGCACCCATCAAGAGCGTTTTTGTCGTCTTCTGGCTGAGGCGTTCCTTACGGTGAGCTTCATCTCCACTGTAAGGCCACGCTGGCGCTGGCTGATGGTAGATAAATCAATTCTTTCACTGTGTTGCGCACGAGACATTGTCATGCAACCCGGGCGATGAGTATTTCCTTCGTTATCACGGTACACCGGTGCCCGCCTTGGGTGAAAACATAGGAGTCTGTCGTTCCTAGTCGTCGCTTCCATCGTTGAATTAGGGGTCCTGCTCCTGACTGTTGTACCTATGACAAAGGCTCGAGAAGCCATGCAGTTCATCTCTATTACTAGCTTTTGGTGTTGACCCGGTTATAATGGGTCGTAAATGTTGATTTATTTATCACCTTTAGACTGGTGACACTCACCCGGCAAGTGCGACAGACAAACGTCCCCCCGTTTGCGTTGTTGTAGCCGGAAAACATGACCTACAAACTCGCGCTGGATGAAACACGTCGTCGTCTGCTGTTCGTATGACCGGAAAGCTGTGAACATTATTCGGAGGCGAAATTGTGAATAAGAGCAAAGAAGCCAAACTAAGTCAGACGACCTCCCTCCATTTATCAGAATCAGTGAAAATTTACGCTGGCGCTCTGCAATGGCTTTCGACGGTTATGAAGTTAAGCTATGGTCGAAGAAATTATTTTGAAAAATGTGCGCTACTACACTTTGGAAAAATGGAATGAAGAATGAAATTTGTCTTAACGTGACCACACATTGAATAATAGGAGATGTATCCCACTAATGTAGCAGTTCTTCATACTTAAAGCGGAGCACCCTTTATATCGATACATTCAATATTTTTAGTGGTTCAAAAGATAACAGTGCAAATTCGACATAACCTTACCTTACCGGTCGGGGCCTAAGTGACCTCTGATGTACATAGGAGTTGTCTCCATTCTACCCGAGCAGAAAAGAATAGCAACAAAATAACATATCGAGGTACTGATCTTAAATAACATTATACCTCGATATGCACATAAGAGGCAAAATAACAAACATGAATACAATAATTTTGTATAAATAACACCTGAAAAATAACAAGTCTTGTTATTCCAATAATGAATGCATACCATAAATTTCAAGTGCTCTATCTGTTATCCAGATTGTATGAAATAACAAAGTTCTATGATGTAATAACAAATCTTGTTCTTCTCCCAGCTAAATCAACAATACCATATCAATATCTAACTTTGCTCAAGTACCTCCAATTGTTATTGTGGTGTTCTCATACAAACTTGAGGTATTAGAGCCAGAGTTTAAAATTTCCATTTTCAATGAATGAAATTCAACGTGAATTTTGAAAATTCCCAACTGAGGAATCAAAATAAAATTCATTTTGATGAATGAATTTTTCACCTATTCATTCATTTGTCTGTCACTGACAATTTTCACTGAGAAATAAAACTGGACCGTAACTCCCGATTATACTTCCAATCACCTCATAACTTGTGTATAGTGGTTAATTAGAATATTAATTATGTTCTCTATTTGTCTATTAAGTCGGATTGTGCGTCTGTTAATAGAAATTGGACATTTTACGACGTGCGAAAAAAATATTCGTGACAGTGAATTGAATGAAGAAAGAGAGGCATTCAGCTGACAATGAATGTGGCCAAACACGAATGAAAAAATGAGAATGTCAATCTTCACTTTCAATCTTCGAATTTTTTACTCTCTGTAGAGCACAGATTGCTCTTTGCACGCAATTTGTAAGGTATGCCCTTCTGTTCGGGTGCTCGGTCCATGGCTGTATGTCTCCAGTTCCGCACTCTGTGAAGGGTCCACATATCGTCCTCCTCTTGATCGACCCACCTAGCTCGCTGAACACCACGTCTTCTTGTACATGTTGGATGACTCGAGAACCATTTTAGTCGGGCTGCTATTCGACATCCTGATGACATGACCCACATACCTCCCGATTTTTGCGGTATTTTTTTTTTTTTTTGTTAGGGTGAGCCACTGCGACCAGTATTTAGATCTTTTGTGGCATTACCCGTATCCTTAGTATTTAGTGCATGTCGTACTACTCCATTGTCATTGAGAGGCAATGAAGCATCGATTTCTATACAGTTCCTGTTTTGTTATCCCAGAGGTGTAAGAAATCGATTGCGATGAAAAGGTCCCGTTATCATAGAGATTTAAATCTCAGTGAAAGAGCGCCCCTAATCAAACACAATCCATTCGCATTCTGAGAAAAACAAAACGGTGGTACTGATATTTATCCATGCATCGGAACTCTAGCCCCATCCATGTCTTGCTTCTAGTTTAGTCCCAGGATAACAAAGAAAAAACCCGGGACTTTAGGCTAGTTGCAAAACTCTGTCAAATTAGATAATGTGTTCTGCAATAAGAATACACGTGAGTCCTTGAATTACCATAACTTAACAGTCCTTGATAGGTTAGTACGCAATCAGATACGTAAAGCATGTTTGTTTTCCTAACATCAAGTGTAGTCTCGGGTGGGCAAAGTCCGATTCTTTAACTATCAGCAAGGCAGAATAAATGCAATTTTAGAAACTGTCACCAGTAACAAGGACTTTGTACCATGAATCCTTATTACCAAAACACATTACCCCAACTTGACAAACCGGATGTCACTAGGGTTCGGTTTGGTAGATCTTGAACCGTAACGCAA
The DNA here is from genome assembly GCF_035046485.1 of Aedes albopictus. Lineage (NCBI taxonomy): Eukaryota > Metazoa > Arthropoda > Insecta > Diptera > Culicidae > Aedes > Aedes albopictus. The sequence goes on along the minus strand of NC_085137.1, from coordinate 94,850,715 downwards.
CACATAAAGGCGATCTACCTACGTTACGGGCTCCGTTAAAGATCGAACATATTTTAAACCCCCTCAACCATTCATCCATCAGCACGGGTCGCTTGCCACCTTGGATTGGGGTTCCCTGTTTAGTGGACTTTTACCCCCGGAACAGGTGGTCCGTAGTGTTATTCTTAGCCAATTGAGAAAACCGCTACCGACACTACACAGCTATCTAGGCTGATCGGGAAAAGAAGTTAACATTGATAGTTAACTTCATATGGACTCGAACAGCCGGGATTATCGCGGTATGGTTGATTCTCTCAGCAGCTGACGCAGTTCGTGGTTCATTTGCCTTCTCTGTGTGACGGCGAACTTTGTTCGATCGTAGAGTTCTAGGGAGTCCAAAGTAAGCTCGATGTCCAGCCACAACGCGTCTCTGAATTTCTCTGCTGGTGTCGTTGTCGGCGGTCACCAGTGAGACCAAGTACACGATTTCTTCAACCGCCTCGATTACTTTCCCGTCGATATAAATTCGGGGTGGCGGGCACGGTGATTCCTCCCTGGGGCCCTTTGTCATTATGTACTTTGTCTTCGACACATTAATGACTAATCCGGTTCGTCTGGCTTCAATCTTTAGCCGGATGTACGTTTCCGCCATCGTCTCAAATTTCCGAGCTATGATATCAATATCATCAGCGAAACCAAGCAACTGAACGGGCTTCGTGAGAATTGTTCCACTCGTGTTTATATATCCCCGGTCATCTTATTACACCCTCTGAAGCAATATTGAACAGCAATACCATCACCTTGCCGTAACCTTCTGCGAGATTCGAAGGGACTCGAGAGTGTCCCTGATACTCGAACCATGCACCTCACTTGATCCATCGTCACCTGGATCAATAGTATAAGTTTATTCGGGAATCCGTATTCGTGTATATTCTGCCATAGCTGGTCTCGATCGATTGTATCATACGCCGATAAAATCGATGAACAAGTGATGCGTGGGCACGTTGTATTCGCGGTATTTATGAAACACCTGGAGGATGGCGAACATCTGGTTCGTTGTAGCGCGTTCACCTATGAATTCAGCCTGACATTGTCCCACGAACTCTCTTGCAATCGGTGGTAGATGGTGACACAAAATTTGAAAGAGTATCTTGTAGGCAGTGCTCAGTAGTGTGATAGCGCGATAGTTCCTGCAATCCAACTTGTCGCCCTTTTTGTAGATGGGACATAAGATACCTTCCATCCATTCCTCCAGTAATACTTCCTCCTCACAAATCTTGGTAATGCCTTAGCGTAGTGCTCTCACCAGTGCTGGGTGAGTCCTTCATCTATTTTGGTAGCTCGCTTGGTAGTTGGTCTGAATTTCAACATATCTTGATGTCTCGATGGGGCCATTTTAATTAAGAATTTCTTCAAACATCGTTTTCGTTACTCCTCTACAACAGTAACAACAAGTATTACTGTCAGAGCAAAAAGACAAGTTATCTAGCCAACAATCCCACCAGCCCTGCGATTGCATCCAACTTGCAACATTCCAAAAAAATCGGAACAGCCCCTTAGTTAACGCTTCCATCGATTTGAGAAACCCTAGGGCTTTCCCTGTACCAACCCTGACCGAGGATATCCTAAAACCCTGTGAATAGTCCTCGGTGGCATTTGGTGTAGACCTCCAAATATTGACCAGCAATAACCCTCCTCAAGTCTCCGCTATACAAGAAATTCACTGCCGTAAATCAATGGTTCTCAACCGACTTCTACAGGGTCAATATCATTGGTATGTAAAATCTGGATCAACACATTTTCAAAATGTTGGTATAGGTGTCCCGAATGTAACCGATAAAGTGAAAACATAGCCTAGGATGTCCTGAAAAACTTTGTCGAAGACTGCGAAGTGATCTGATGCTTACGAAAAAAGTTATATCGTTGGCATTGCTAGGCAAAACAGCATGATTTTGTTGCTATTGTTATTGCTTCACATGTTAAAACATAAACACATGCATGCGGTTCATTGGTTATAACTATTTTCACAAGCATCGGATCGCTTTGCGGTCTTCAACAAAATTTTTCAGATCATCCTAGGCTATCATTTCACAGTTTCTCAACTTTCTCAACTTATGACAAAAATGCAAAAAAGTATGTTTTCCCATACAAAATCCCATACAAATTTCCATTGCAATGCGCAAAGTGTAGACGCAACCGATCGTGCTCAAATTTTGCACAAATACACAGGTCCCGAAACGGAACCAAAAAAGTTTTGATCTGAGAAAATGGTTCCGATGACCCACACTAAAGCTATTCAAAAGCCTGGTAAACCAGCGTCTGATAATAATTCATACCGCCCAATTGCTATGTTATCGTGTTTAAGGAAATTGTTAAAAAAAATGATCCTATCGCGATTCGACCATTGGGTTGAATCGAATAACTTGCTTTCAAACACACAGTTCGGGTTTCGCAAGGGCAAAGGAACAAACGATTGTCTAGCGTTGCTTTCACCAGATATTCAACTGGCCTTTGCGGAAAAGGAGCAACTGGCTTCAGTTTTCTTCGACATTAACCCTTCAGCGCGCGCGCTGTTGTAAAAAGTACAACACTACCAAAAATCCTCGCTCGTCATATACAGCGCGAGCGCAGTGCAGTTTCGGTTGCTTGATGGCGCGCGTCCTGAAAGGTTAAGGGCGCCTTTGATTCAGTTTCCATAGGCATATTGTCAGAAAAACTGAGCAACAGTGGACTTCCAGGAATTTAAAAAAATTTCTTGTATAATTTGTTGTCAGAAAAACACATGTGCTTCAATCTCGGACAACTGACAACTTCCAGAATTAGCTACATGGCCCTACCCCAAGGCTCATGTTTAAGTCCCTTGCTTTATAATTTCCATGTGAAAGACATCGACAGTTGTTTGGAAGGCCAATGCACGCTGAGACAACTTGCAGATGATGCTGTGGTTTCTTTAAAAGGCCCACATGCAGAAATGTTGCAAAGACCATTGCAAAATTTCCTAAATAATCTGTCCGGTTGGGCAAGAGGTTTGGGGATAGAGTTTGCTCCGCAAAAAACTCAATTGGTTGTGTTTTCTAGAAAGCGGAATCCAGCTCAATTGAAACTTAAGCTTTTGGGAACAGAAATCGACCAGTTTTTAACTTCGAAATACCTTGGGGTCTGGTTTGATTCAAAAGGCACTTGGGGTACCCAAATTAAGTATTTGGTGCAAAAATGTCAACAAAGGATCAATTTTCTACGCACAATTACCGGAACATGGTGGGGTGCTCACCCGGAAGACCTAATAAAACTTTACAAAACGATCATTATCTCTGTTCTCGAGAATGGCTCTTTCTGTTTCCTCTCGGCAGCAAACTGCCACCTAATAAAGTTTGAACGAATTCAATACCGTTGTTTGCGTATTGCCCTCGGCTGTATGCACTCAACGCAGAATGCGGTCCTGGCAGGGGTGAAACCTCTCCAAAACCGCTTCTGGGAGCTCTCGCTAAGGTTACTTATCAAGTGTGGAGTGAGCAACACACTTGTTATTGAAAACTTCGAAGAAATGCTCAGTCTGAACACTCAGTCAAAATTCATGAGTATTTAATATCTGTTCTACATGTCGTCTAACATAAGCCTACCAAGTTATAACCCTTCTCGTGCACACTTTACTAATGGCAGTTCCTCTGTTAAATACGATCTGTCAATGAAACAAGCTATTCATGGAATACCAGATCAACTTCGATGTATATCTATTCCTCGCATTTTTTAACGAAAAGTACCAAAATGTCAATTCCTGTAAGAGATTCTTCACTGATGGGTCTCGCATAAATGGATCCATTGGTTTCGGTGTCTTCAATGAAAATTTCACCGCCTTCCGCAAACTTCAGGAACCTTGTTCGGTTTATGTTGCTGAGCTGGCAGCAATCAACTTCGCTTTGGGGATGATTTCCAACATGCCCGTAGACCATTTCTTCATCTTCTCGGATAGCCTTAGTTCGATTGAGGCACTCCGGTCGTTGAAACCTGTAAAACATCCATCTTACTTTCTTACAAAAATAAGGGAGCAGATGGGTGCACTGGTCGAAAATCCAACAAGATTACCTTTGTATGGGACCCCTCGCATTGCTCAATTTATGGCAATGAGAAGGCGAACTCTCTCGCAAAGGTGGGCGCACAGGAAGGTGAGATCTATGATAGAAGAATTTCACATGATGAATTTTTCCATTTTGTTCGCCAGAGTTCTCTTCAAAGTTGGCAAAATGATAGGCGAGATGGTCAGCTGGAACGGTGGTTACATTCCATTATTCCTAATGTTTCTTTGCGAGTGTGGTGGTATGGTTTGGATGTAAATCGCAATTTCATTCGCGTGATGTCAAGACTTATGCCCAACCATTACTCGCTAGACGCGCATTTACACATCGATCACGTAGTTTGGCAATGCCCGGATAATGACTCCTCCAGAGCACTACTTTTGGATACCCTTGAGGCCCGAGGTAGACAACCCTTTGTTCTTGTGAGAGATGTGTTGGGGACCCGCGATGTCACATATATGGGACGTATTTTCGACTTTCTTCACTCTGCTGGTATAAAAGTTTAATTCGCTTGTGTTTTCTTCTGCAGTTTTTTTCTCTGGTTTGTCCTCTTTGTGTTACCAAGCTGTTCCTGGCCATCCTGAAGACCAAGTCCCACAACAAGTTGGTACCAACACCACAAGGCACCGAATACGCTAGCAAGATGCGATTCACCCCCGGATGAGCTGCAATGAAACCTTTGGCCCAAACCTTACCCTGTCCATCCCTCAAAATGTGACCTTCTAACCTCGAGCTGCCACGAGTACCCTGGCTTCCACCCATTACTAACAGATATCATGATAAAGTTATTACTCTGTATAATGTATACTATTAAGTACAAAAAAAGATCTTCGGCTCTGCAAAGCGTTATACGCGATTGAGCCCCAAATAAATGAACTAGATAAAAAAAAATTAGGTATTCTTTTAGCATTCCACATGGGATTCCTTGAGGAACTTCTACAATTTTCTGCAAGAATTTCCATATCCCAAGTAACAAAATTAATTTTATAATGCTTTTGAAGTATTCTTCAACACCTGTGCTTTAAAACCATGCATAAACCAAATTGCTTTGCAAAACAACATCAACTCAACCATAAACCCGCCATAAGACCAAAGTGGCCCATCCTAATATACTCTTGGAGAGTTGCTTTAAAATTTTTTTTAAAACTTGTTGTACTTCCCAAGTTGTCCTCAAGGCGAATTACTCTCTCCTTGTAGAATTCTTCAAGTGCACGATAAAACGATAATAAATTTGTCAGTGTTGTTGCTGATGCAGCTATTATGTCGGCAGAAAAGTTTGATGAAATAAATTGAAAAAAAAAACACAATGAAAATGCCACCATATTGTAATTGGGATTAATTTATTACACAAATTGGAAATATTTCCGTGGTGTAACAACTAACAAGGATGCCAAATGCCAAGCAAAATTCATCGTATATATGTTGCAAGATACTTTCAAAAATTGCAACGCGCATCCATTATAATGCACCATTATTCCTGGTCATGAGAACATTGTTCATGAGTTTTCTCAACATGGCTTCCATTGAAATCTAGGTCGGTGGTCAGTCCATTATCGATGGTTTTAATCAACATCACCATAAGATCGTCTTAAACTTCTTCAACTCATGCCAGAGCTAAAAGTATAACTCAAGAATACTAGGATTTATAACGTTCTCAATGCAGCCTGGTTGGCCTCCATCAAGAACGTCTTAAATTTATTTCATCTTAAGCAAGGGTGAGAAGTATTTTTCAAGAGTACTCAGGTTTATAACGTTCTTGATGTAGGTTTATGCAAACTCCGCCGAGAACGTAATAAATCATGTACGCCGAATTGTAAACAAACAATAAATTATCGCACCGCGGTGGATTTTGTGAATCTCGTCCGATTAATTTTATCACCAGCCCGGTACCGTTACCAACCAGGCAGACCTTTTTCGATAACCGGCCTTGATGCGGTACAGTGCATCATTCCTCCGGTCAGCATTTTCAACAGGTAAGTAGTTGTTGGTTTTAAAGATCGATGATTGGAACCCGAATTGCACGGGAATCGACGTCCTGGATGACCAACCCACCTCATTTCGGATGCTGCAACCGGAGGAACTGGGCACTTCACCGCACCGCGTCGCAGTTGGGTTTCCGGGTAGGTGTTCTTGATTGGCAGCAATCATGGAACGATTAGAATCAAAATCTGATGCTTGAGTTTTTATTGTATTTTTCATGTACCAAACTGTTCTTATGCGAGAACAGTTGCTCTTGATCAAGAACGGATGATTGAAGTTAACTACAAGAGCCTTATAAAACTGAAAAAAAGTTCAACAGTTCTTGTTGTGTTTATGGTTTTATGAACTGAACCTCAAGTATTCTTAGAGGTGTTTTTGAAACCACATATTGACGAAGAATAGTTGTACTCAGCTGAAACTCCGATAAGATCAACTAGAATGTGCAATGTTCCGATAAAACTATCATAAAAACAAATAAAACCAAATAGAATCTAGATTGTTACTTGGATAGTATTCCTACAAAGATTTTTTAGAAGTTCTTCTAGGTATTTCTTCAGGAATTTCTCCTCCCGGGATTCCTTCTAGGATTTTTTTCAAATCTTCTCGGAATTTCTTTTAAGATTTCTTTTGCTTTTTCTCATTGATTTGCTTTAGATATTCCTTCAAAAATCGTTCCTCGAATTCCTTCAGGAAATTCTCATGGGTTTCCTTGTGGAATTCGCTTTAGATTCCTTCATTAACTCCCCCTAAGATTTATTATTAATATCAGCTAGGATCACCCACGGGACACGATACGAGAACGAACACAACACGTATTGTTCTTACAAACGATTTAAAGGCTTTTTAATTTACCTTTTTAGCCGACCGGTTTCGGGCTCGATGCAGCCCATCGACGGGACGATGTCCGACTAATTACGTAGAGTCGCTCACACATATTCGTACTTTACACAGTACATGTCGAGATGAGATAAAATGTTTACTGTATTTTCAGCTTCGGCAAATGGAAGAGTGGTGACAATATTGGCGCATCATCTTCATCCATCAGCGGAGAGTCGGCAGTGGCGATGCACATTGATTCCCAAGCATTGTAATGTGATGTTTTTCTTACATTTTTCAATAGTTTTGCTTGCTCCCAATCCACTGTGTGTTCTTCAGTCAAAGCATGTACAGCTACACTTGATTCGTTCGGCCTACCATTCTCCACCGCATTTTTATGTTCACGCAGGCGAACTTTCAATTTTCGGCGAGTTTGTCTGATGTACACGGCTGCGCAATCTTTACAGGGAATTTGGTAGATTCCTGATTTTTCCTCAGCCGGAATCTTATCCTTAAGATTGCACAACAAATCCTTCAGTGTATTCTGGCTTTTGTACACAACGTGAGATCCATGATGCTTTAGAGTGTTCTAAACCGAGTGTTCTACCCCAAATTGTCCAATTCGGTTCAGAACACTCTGAAGCATCATGGACATGGACATCGGGCTGCATCGAGCCCGAAACCGGTCGGCTAAAAAGGTTAATTAAAAACCCTTTAAATCATTTGTAAGAACAATACGTGTTGTGTCCGTTCTCGTATCGTGTCCCGTGGGTGTAGTTAAAGTTCTTACGTGAGCATAAACCCAAAAAATTGCAGCATCAGCTAGAATTTCTACTGAAATTCATTCTGAGTATCTTCCAAAATTCCACCAGGAACTTCTTACAAGAATTCATAGTGTTCCTCCAAAGATTATTTCAGGAATTCTTCCTGAGATTTCTTGAGGAATTTATCCTGGGATTCCTTCCGGAATTCCTCCTACGGTTTTCCCGAAACTTCTCCTCGGATTTTTTCAGCAATTCCTTCTGGTTAAGATATGACGAAGCCACACCTTGAATGTTCAAGAGCACAACTCTGAAGAACTAAATGACGGTATGCGATAAAAAACTGATCGGTTGGATAACCTGATAGTAATGACCAATCGATCAACATTTTAGTGCAATTCGTCATATCCCAAGCAACACACATGTTATATAACTGTTACGGCAGCGCAAGTTATGGTTGTATAGAAGTTCATTTGACATAATTCTAACACAATGTTGAAATACTGTCGAAAATACTTCTATACTACCAAAATTTACACTGTCGTAACTCTTATATAACAGGTGTGTTGCTTGAGATGGTACTTCAGATTTATGCTATTTCAGCTAATTCTTCGGGAATTCTTCATGGGATTCTTTTAGGAATTACTTCTGGTTATAAATTTCTCTATGTTTTTTTTCAGGAACAAATTCTGAGATTCGTCCAGGTATTTCTTAGGAGGTATACCCTTAGGAGGTATACCCTTAGGTATACCAGGAGGTATTGCCTTAGGAGGTATACCAAAGATTCCTTTAGGAGTCATTTGAGATTTCTCTAGGAATTCTTCAAATATTCCTGGAAAATCCTCCAGAGATTCTTCCAAAGATTCTCTCAGGAGTTCCTCCTGGGATTTCTTCAGGAATTTCTCTTCAGCGTTGATAAACTCATAAATGAACTGTTTCTACGTGAGCAAAATCGCACGCGATTCTGAATAATTTTCTTATGCGTAGCGTAAAGTTTCGTTCAAAGTACAATTCACCATAATCTTTATTGCCTCATGTATCCTAACAAGAACAGCAATATTTGTTGCTCAAATCCAAGTCCACTTAGCACGCTCAGGAATTCCCCCTGAACAAAGCCCATGACCTCAATGTGTACAACTCGTCCGGAAGACCGGCAGCGGTGAACCATCCCGCCAATCATTTCGGCTTTGGTCGAAAGCCAGTTTGCCCAAAGGGCAAGGACCACTTCCGTTGTGTGAATCGCCCGTCGTCGTCGTCGTCGTCGTCGTCGTCGTGCACAGCTCATTCATGGTAAAAGTTATTCGTTCCCCGTGCAGGACAAAAACCATCCAACTGGAGCGAACTTTCTCCCAAGTCACGGAAGTCGGTAAACTATTCTCCGCCAGATGAACATTCTTGCTGCTTAATTTAATTTCTTTGCCAAGGTCCGTGCGTCTTCCTTGCCCGGCTGCTCGCTGGACGGTTTTCTCATTTTCACTTCCAGGAGCAGTCAGTACAGGGGTGGTGGTGGGGGAGGATTGTGGTTTTCTATCATCCTTAATACCATCTAGGCCGGTGAAATCTCACACTCCGAACCGCATCCCGGAAGATCAATAGGAAAATCTTTGCCCCGAAGTGGGTGGCTGATGATACTTGATGTCAGCGTCGATGATAAACTCTCTCGAGTGTAGGAGAATGAACCAACCGACTTGGCTAGTTCGATTAACTTTCATCGGAAGATATTGGATCGGGTGGGCGGCTAACCGGTGGACGATGTGCGAACACCAGAATTGGCAGAGTCTCAGTTTCTTGAGTCTGTTGAGTAGATATCCGTAAATCGAGATAATTATCGGCTTCGTAAGTAAAACTTTGCCGAAGCGAAAAGCGCACTCTTCGACATAATTTGCAGAAGAAAGTTTTCGTCACATCTCATGTTTAGGGGTGTAGGGATGTTCGATGGATTAGTATTGTGAGTAGTTGGTGTAAATATCGAACAATTAGGAAATATTGACTTTTCAACAACGTTTCCAATGATATAGCATACAGGCAACTGAGTTTTAAGAAAACTTTATAAAGCTATCAGGACAATTCTAGGTATGCACTGTGCACTCGACACTGAAAAAGTCTGTAAGCCGCTTATGAAATAAGTTTATCTGTCCGAAGATAAGCACATAAATGGTATAAAAAGAAATTCGCTCGTACTTTTCAGTTTTTCTTTTAATAGATTATCATTTTGAATTTATGTTTTGCAAAAGTGGAATATATTTACCAAGTGTTTCCAGTTAAGTTTTTAATTTTGCTTAAGTAGAAGCGGCTGAAGGAATTTACCCTTGAATTCCTAACACAGTAATGTCCTAATTTTATCACCCCACCAGCAATTCCTTTCTTTCAGATGTTCTTTTTTTTCTTCTTGACGTATGGGGACAAACCTACCCAAGTAACAATGACTGCTGAACAGTGAGAGTAATAGCTGAACATTGGCTTTTCAATGGTGTCAAAGGCTGAATACAATGTCAGTTAAATATTGATCTGAAGTGTGGCTTGTTCAACCTCTCAGCAATACATACATAGATGACCGAATATCAAGTTGAATAGGATATTATGCATCTGTGTACCCAGTTTTAAAACATACACCAACGTACAGAATTAATCATCACGTATTCAACATTTAAACAAATAGTTGTTAACAGCTGACCCAAACAATTTTCTTGTAGAGCCCACAATGCTTCTTTAGCCTCAATACAGGCTTAGTTCAACTCGTGTTCTTGATTATTCAGACACAACAAGTAATGCTTTCGTATTTGAGGATATATTTACAGTTGTTTGTGGTGTAGGTTCTAAGGTAAGTGATTATAAATCAGGAAGTCCGAGTTCAGATCCCTGTTTTCCCATAGTTTAATTTATACATTTCTAAACATTTCTTAAGCATCTCTGGAAATAAAATGCCGCAAATGGTAAAAAAGCTAACGAAAATGATTTTTTTATTTTTACAGAATAAATAAACTTGATTGATTACTGATAAAGCGCATATTAAGCCTTAGATCAGCCCTCCATTTAAAATATCCACATGAATGTGTTCAAAACTTTCATCAGATATTCATCCAAAAAATCCTGCAGAAATTCCTTCACAGATTCTCACATTATTACTTTTAGTGATTCTGGCAGGATTCCATCTAGATATTTCTGAAGGAGTTCATACCGAGATTCCTTAAATATCTCCTCCGGATGTTCCTCGATGTATAAACCCAGGAACTTATCTTTCACTTTCTCTCAGGATCACTCCAATAATTTCTCCACAGACTCTCCAATAGATTTATTCAAAAATATTCCCTAGCAATTTCTACGGAAATTCTTTCAGAAATATTTCAATAGTTTTTCCCAGGATTCTTTGCAGACACTTATCTATTTCTGAAGGTATTCAGTATTTTTTTCAGAAATTCGTCCACAGATTTCTCCAAGACTACTTTCAAAAAAATCCTCTAAGAACTGTATTAAAGGATTTTTCCGTACATTCCATTCTAAGATCTCTACCAAGGATTTAACGAGAAGTTTCTCCAGGAAATTCCAAATATATTCCTTCTGGGATACTTTCAAAAGTATCCCTGGGATTTCTTCGGAAATTCCTTCAGAAATTCATTCAATTCTTTCTGAAAACCCTTTGAGAAGATATTCACAGAGACTTTCTCAGAGTTAAAGGGATTTTTTCGGAAATTTCATCAAGGGATTCCTTAAAGTTTTTTCAAGAAGTTTTTCAAATATTCCTGCAAAAATTTCTGCTGTGATTGTTTTTAAATTATTCTCAGGGTTTCTTCAAGGATTTATTGAGAAATTCCTTCAGTATTTATTTTTTAGAAATTTTTCTTGTAGTTCCATCGGAATGTTTTTAGAGATCCCTACAGATTTTTTTCAGACATTCCTCCAGGGATTCTTCTGAAGTTTTTTTCTAGAAGTTACTCAAAAATTACTAAAGAATTACTGAAGGATTCCTAACCTGAAGAAAATTCTAAGAAATTGTCTCAAGAAATCCCAAAAAAGCTTTGAATCTCGTAGAAGCAATTCTTTTTTTTATAATAAATCCAGGATAAAAAGCAAATTCAGAAGTCATATTGAGCAATTCCTGGATAAATGCCCAGGATAATACCTAGGAGAATGCCGGAAGGACCATTTTTAAATTCTCCCTTCATTCTCTGGAAAACAATATCAGAGGATTATGTAGCAAATTTGCAAATAATTCCTAGAAAAAAAACGCTTGAAAAACCTCTGGAGGGATTCCACTGTACCAAATGTATTGGTAGAATTTTTGAAGAAATTTTCCAATGAATTTCTGAGGGAGAATTTTCTAAAGAAATATTAGGAAGAATTCCTGGAGATATCTCTGAGGGAATTTTCAAATTTTTGGTTTCAATTTATAGAGAGATTTGTACACAAAATCCCTTAACAACTACATGAAGAAATTTCCGAACGAAATTCTGCAGAAATAATAAGAAAAAAAAATCCGGGAAGAATTCTATGCAGAACCACTGAAGACATTGAAAACAAATATTTTCTGGAGTAGAAATAATTCCAGGCAGAACCCCTTTTCAGGTATTCATAGGAAAAATTCCTAAACAATTCCATGAAAAATGCTAAAGAATAGGCTCTAACAGTGAAGTATTCAGGAGGAGGGGTAGTCTGGGGTTAAAATTTCTCCCAGCGTAGACTGTTATGGAGTATATAATATATACTCCATAACAGTCTACGCTGGGAGAAATTTGACCACATTGTTCAACGCTGTTTACAAAATGTGAGAATTTTATAATAATAGAAAAGGTATAATTTATCATCGAAAATCTCTCCCAGTGTAAATTTCTGGCAAAGGTTCTGAAGTTATTTTTACATAAGTTGTGGAAAGAATCTTTGGATGAAAAAAAAACATGTGAAAGAATTCCTGAACGAAGATCTGGGTGAATCTAAAGCAATGTCTGGAATTATACCTGAAGGATATTTGGAGGTACTTCTAGAAGAACCAGTTGAGAATTTTCTAGAGAAATTTCTTACAAAATTCCCGAGAAAATCTCTGAACAAATGGATTATTATTTGAAGGAGCCTCTCGAGAAATTCGAGCAAAATTTTCTAAAAAAGTTTTTGAAAAAAAAATTAAGAGAAATTAGGAGAATTTGCGAATTTTTGTTTAAAAAAAAATCTCCTGAAATTGTATTTTCTGAAGAGACGAGTAATCCCTGGTAAAACCCTTGGAGAAATTTCTAGTGGTGTTTTTTTTTAAGAATTTTGTAGAAGTATTCCAAAGAAAACTCCTTCAAAAAAGTCTGGCAATATTCCTGAAGAAATTCATCATGTTTGAACAAATACATGAAAGAATGCAAACATGTACTTATGTAGATATCCTTGAATGAATTTCCTATAGAATCCCTTAAGGGATACCAGGAGGAGACATTTTTTAATCAATACTCAATAGGACCAAAGAAGCCTGTTGAATAAATAAATAATAGATCCGAAGAAATTTCGGAACAAATTTATGAAGAATCCGTGGATCTGCTTCAAGATTAATCTTTTGAGAAATTTATTCGGAAACTCCGGAAAAAGTGCTAAGAAAAATTTCATACTGGGCATTCTTTACTACACCAACGAGCCTAACCTCAAAATGAGAAGGTTCAAACATTTTCATGACTAGCTTTGTTGGTTTCATGAAGAATTCCTGAAAAAATATCTGAAGGGGTTCTTCGGAAAATTTTCAAAAAAATGCATTAACAGGGATGCATTTTGAAGGATACACAGAAGCATCCTTGAAGGAATTCTTGCTTAATCCTGGTTGGATATTGGGGTCAATGTGACCCAGAGAAGCATGCCTCTCTGTACACTACGCTATCGTGGTGCAAAGAACCCAATCATGGGTTGACCTAAGAGGTAGTCCTGATTATATATATTCTAGAAAATTAAGGAAGAATTCTTGCAAACCTAATAAAAGGAATTCCAGAAAAAATGCCCTTTCTGCGACAATTACAGAAAAAAGAGAAATGAAAATATATATCGAAACCCAGAAACTACAGATGTGAAGTTAAGAAATAGACCTTCAAAATTTAAACCAAAATTGTCATCCACTGGAACCTCTTTTTATGCACATGGCTGGGAGTGCATAAATTAAAAAAAAAGCATAAAAAGAGGGATATTTGTGCATAATTTATATTTGGGCTTTAATAGCGGATCCAGTTCGCGATAACAGGATATCGGGGAAATATGGATAATATAAATGGGGATTCAGGGACGTTTCAAGGGGCTTTCAGGGCAATTCAGGAGATCTGAGGAGCCTTCAACCCTTTGGAGCTTGAGGGGTCATATATGACCCCAAATAGCAACGGTTGTATAAATTCACACCTTTAACCCTAAAAGGGATACCTTCATGGCCTCAGTTTCGTTACCTCGCTGAGTGTGTTCCATCAAAGACGAGCTCTGAAAAGCGCCGAGGGTCCAATGGACCCCAGGTATCCCTTTTAGGGTTAATAAAACAAAATACTGTCTTCAGCAAAGTTATTGCAAATTGAGACTTTTAATGAAGAATGGGAGTATATGTATTTGAGACTTCACTGACAACCTAGAACATCCTGAACACCAGTTTGGAGGAACGAACTAATTGATATACCAGTTGTTCTAAAAGCTGAATTTGCATATGCGTTACGTTCATATGTATTCATTAAACCTTCATCAAGAATATCAAAAGGTATTTTATATTCTAGGATTTTCTAGGTGTTCCAAACTGTCCTATATTAGAGTCCTTCAAATATGCAAGAATAACTTTATGTGTTTTCGCCATAACTAATTGCATTACATAATCTACTGGGATCTATAAGGCTCTTGAAATGTACAATGTCATTTATAGATACTGTAGGGATATTCTAGGTCATCCAAACTACCTTGGAGTTCAGAAGTTCAGGTCTATACTCGTGACGTGACAGTAGCCATATCTGTTATTCTAAGTAACGTTAAATAATTAATCGCGGTTACTGGATCAACCTGAAGTCTGCTTGGTGCTATTATAAACTTTTGGGACATTCAGGGTCGTCTAAACTGTCTTATAATGAAGTCCCGTAAACCGGGGTCAAATTGATCTTTGGGTTTTAAATAATTTCCTTTCAACTATCGTACAGTTGGGAACCGATACTAAACGATTTTTTTTTTTTAGTTTTTATTAATGTGTAACTTAAATGCTAATTCTACACTTACTCAACGATAATTGCTTGAACACTATTTGAAGTATCAAACTACTTCGAAGACCATAGCTGCAGTTCTACACTTGTGATAATAGCTTTTGCCAGTACGAGTAGTGATACAACCACTGGAATTACCAAAGTAGTTCTTGTTCCTCGAACGTTGATAAATATTTTTGAGAAATTGGGCCAGCCTTACTGTTATAGAGCTTAGTTTTATAAAAACAACTACTGTAGCATGAGGTGATTTCGTTTAGATAGTAACGTTACACAACCATACAGGATCCATGAATCTCTTAACTCTCAAGGGTCACTACTTGAAATATTTGTGATAATTTAGGTCATCCAATCTTTCATGGAGTACACAACTTTACGCTCTCAGAAAAAAACATGTAAATTTAAATTCTCTTGGATGCACATAAAAGGAACTGCCCGTTTGACACAAATTTACGTCTTCTATCATAAATAAAGTCGAGCTAGTAATCGACCGAATCGACAGCTGAAACATATGAAAGTAAAATAATGAACTGGAATCGAACACTGGTCCGCTGATTGAGAGGCACGGACTATACCTCTCGGCCATATCACCGAGTTGTGAGACAAACGGTTAATGTAAGACTGTTTCTACCTACCTGGTCAGATAGGCTTGTTGACATCTTGTGCAATAAACTCGAATTAACATAATGGACGTAAAATTGAGTAAAATTTGCCATTCAGTCATGAAATGTTTACGTACGTTGATGGTTTACGTCACGTGTAAATTCCTATTTTTTAGAGTGTATATTTACACTTGCAATGCTACCCTGCTACACTAAATAATGATACATAATGAACCATATTTACTAGTATACTTCAAAGTTTGTAAGGGGCTGTTCATAAACCACGTAGACCAAAATTTGGTCATATCAGACCGCCCTCTCCCCCTCGTAGACTTTTTTCCATACAAAAGTTTTGAAATTTGTATGGAGCGTAGACTTCGGCCAGACCCCCCACTCCTCCCAAAAAGTCTACGTGATTTATGAACGGCCCCTTAATGTTGTGTAACTCAAAACAATAAAATGATATTATTACGGCTGTAGACTTGCATGTTATCCATATTGCTGGGCAGTGTGTACTATTCTGAATATCAGAATATCCCGAAGCTATGTCATAGTCTCTGATAGTATTCTGTGAGCTCCGGTAAGTATAATAGACCATAAAACATACCTCTATATAGTCAAAACAGGAAACTACAATTGCTGTAGATGCTAGATTTTTACCATCGTAAGAGTTTGGATGACCCAAGCCGATCTGAAAATGTTCATTGAATATTCATTAGACTTAATGGGCATGATAGATTATAAATCGTTGCTTTGTATAATGAAAGAAGTTACCGTTACACGTGTATACTTCAAGATCTGAAATCAAAAACAGTTTTGATGACCTAGGATACCCCGACTGATCTGATACTGTCTATTGAACTTGAGATTTACTGGACATGATAGATTTTAAATCGTAGTTTTGAATAATGAAAGAAGTTACCGTTACACCTGTAGATTTCAGGATCTGAACTCAAGAACAGTTTAAATGACTTAGGATATCTCAACTGTTCTGATACTGCGTTTTGAACTTTCAGAACACTTACTGGACACGATAGATTACAAATCGTAGTTTTGTATAATAAAAGAAGTTACCGTAACATGTGTAGATTTTAGCATCTAAGCTTAAGCACTGTTTGGATGACCTAGGATATCCTGGCAGATCTGATACTGTCTATTGAATTTTCAGATTACTTAATACTGGACATGATGGAATGCAAATCATTGCTTTGTATAATGAAAGAGGCTACCGTTACATTCGTAGACTTCAGGCTCTGAACTCAAGAACAGTTTGGATGACTTAGGATATCCAGAAAAAAATATTCTACATCATAGTCTACGTAGAAAAAACTCTATAATAACCTTTGGAAAAAATCGGCTTTAGACAATTAAAGGGCGTTACAAGGGATTGTAGGGCGTTTCAATGTATTTCAGAGTCATTTAAGTGAATTTCAAGGAGTTTCAGGAACATTTTAAGGGCGTTCCTAGAGGTTTTAGGGGCGTTTGATAGCATTCCAGGGGCGTTTTAAGGTGTTTTCAGGTGCATTTCAGGGGATTTCTGCAGCCTTTTGAAGTCGTCCAAAGGGTCGGTTTCAGAGGCATTTGAAATTGATTATGATGATTTCATGGGCGTTTCAATGGGATTACGGATGTTCCAGGGGCATTTTAAGGCAATTCGAGGTCAGAGTCATATCAGGGTGTTTCAAGAACACCTTTAAATCAGAGGGCATTTCAGGAGCGTTTCAAAAGATATTGTAATAAGGTCTTTAAAATCTTTTGAAACTTCCTAAAATGCCCCCAAATCCCCCTGAAACCCTCTCGGACCCCATGTTGTGCACCTGAGACCCTTCTAAACCCTCCCAAACGCCTGTAGCGCTTCTGAAACCCGCCGAAAGTACTTTGAATCTTCATAAAATGCTTCCAAAATTCCCCTGAAATCCCTTCGGACGCCATGTATCGCACCTGAGACCCTCGGAAACCTCCGAACAGGCCTCCAATGCCTGTCGAAAATCCTTTGAAACTCTCTGCAATGCTTTCAAAAGCTCCTTCAGACACGTGAAAACCCCCTGAAACCTCCTGGTACTCCGCTGAAACCCCTTGGGACCTCCTGAAACGACCCTGCAACCCCCCTCTGCTGTTCCCTATAAACACATCCTAGCCGCCGTTGCAATAGTTACCGTCATTATTAAATTTACTTATACACAATATTGGTTCTGAGTAGCTTTCCCTTTTTTTATGCAGGGCATAAATTGAAACTGCACAAAAATAACATGCATTAAAAATGTTTTAATGTATAAGAAAAACAAATAATGGTGCACTGAAATGTATAAACATCACGTTAAAAAAAAAAAACAGATCACCCCTAAAATGTCCTAAGAAGGCATAACTATTATTTCTTACGCATAGCTTATCTCGAATCCGAACAATCTGGAAACGAAAGAACCTCGCCGAGAAAATATTTGCCCATCCTTTCCCGAGTCGGTCGGTAATGAACAGCAAGCTCATTGATGGCCGCAACCATGTGTTCCACAAACCGGTTCCCACGTTCCCCACCGCTGCTGTGTGCATGCCTTGACACCCTTTTCCACCATAGGTGATGTTGTGGTATCCTTCGAAACGAGCCCCGGTTAGAAGCACAACAAGCCTATTCGTTTAATTAGGCTACCGCCCGCACCTCAGTAAAACACGCACATGTGGCTTCCAAAAAGATTCCACATAACTAACCATAACTAAACCACGTGGCTGAACTGGCCGAATGATGGTTCACCGCTGGCTGAATGTGTGCGGTTTACGGGAGGGCTGTTGCCCAGTGCCCTGCCCAGAGTGGGTGCGTGCTCCGTCCATTCCGAGCCCGATGATGCTGTGTTGGTAATGTAATTAATTAGCTATATCAGAGATTGCTTGCGATAAACTTCATTACAGAGCCAATAAAACAGATCACTTTCCGCTGAGTCAGGGCGTTCGCTGTCGGCGATGGTGGCAGCAACCCACTCGCAGCAGCCCCAGCCTTTAGCAAGCAGTCGTGGCCACTTTTTTTCCTCTGCAGGCGACGAAATTGGAGACGTTTTGAACGATACGAAGCGCTAAAATCAACCAACCGAGTGGCAGTAAGTTACCTCTTTGCTGGGTGGAGGCAGTGGTTTTCTACCATATGTTTCAAAAGAATATTAAAGGTATCAAATGCTCTGACAAGGAAAAAAATAAAGAATAATAATCGATAGAAGTGTTTCTTTCCTCAATAATGTCGATATTCCCTTTTCCTTCTTCTGCATCTACTTTACCATCTACTTATTCTGCTTCTCATTCTTCCTTTTCTTTTACTTCTTCTTCATTTTTTTTCATCTTCTTCCACTATTCATCCTTAGTATGATTTCGTTCCATCTGGAATAGTGATTTTTAGTTTCTTAGGAGCACTTCAACAGTTGATAATTGAGAGTTTTCTTTGCCAATTGACTTTTTCTCATTAATCGTCTGCAACTATGGTAGACTATGTCTTACAATGTGTCCATTATTACAAGACTCTGGACTGAGCGAGAATCGAACCCGTCATCCTTGGTATTATATGCTGGGCACCCATGCGTTTAACGCTTCGATGATATTGGCCCTTGTCCCTATCGGGGGAAAATCCACCCGCTCATTGGGAACCCCTGGTGAAAGACGATACGGAAAACGCGAACAAGACAGCCGGTATCATCTTTACGTTTCCAGCGTCGTCGGTCGCATCGGATGGTTTTTGGCAAGGGGTGAACCGCGAATTTTATGCTCATCGTATTGGCGGCCGTGGAGATAGTGGTGGCGGTGCGGTGGTGGCGAGCGATATGGTTGTCAAAGTAGGACAAGTGTGTGTGATTAATGGCTTCATCAGGGAGCTGCTGGAATGGGATTGTTTGTGTCACCCGGGGCGCTGCTCGGGGTAGTTTTTGTTTCCCTTTCAGCAGTGATTGATTCAGTCTGAAGGGGGGAGACAAATAAAACTATTGGTTTAGTGGCAGATCAACAGATAAATGATTGTTTAAATTTGGACCGTTTATTGTTTTACTTGATTTCAGTAAATAGAACGTCGATAAATAAAACCCGGTGTTTTACGACTTGTTTACTTTGCCAAAAGCATGATATTGGAGTTATTTCAAAGTACATCATAGCGGCTTCTTGATTCCATATGACGCCAGATTTACTACACATTATGACATCACAGTTTCTAAAATAACACGTACTGTATCATCAAGGCATCATCAACTGAAAATCAACTTAGTTACATATGGCCATACTGCACAGGCAGTGAACGCATTACTTTGGGGCAAGACCGTACTGATTTAATACGTAGATTCAACGTGTTCAAATACTGGTTGGCAGAAGATTTTCAGGAGCGCTAGAGAAAGAAGTAATTGCCAAAGAACACGTGGTTATCTGCGTATATGTGTTGTAATTTTTTTTTTTCTCAAATCATTTTATTTTCGAATCGACTGTTACTTGAAAATGCTTTGATCAAGTCAAGAAATTTCACAATCCAACGATATTATTTTGCTTATCAACTGCAATCATAAAAAAGCATCATGCGATTGAACATTTAAACTTAGTTCAGTATGAAACATCAAATAAACTTTGAAAGCTTTCTCTTCAATTCAACAGTTTAAGGATAAAGTATCGCAAAACCAACCTTAGGAATAAAGCTTATATCTGCACTATGAACATAACTTTTCCCTCAGCGTTATCTGATTGTCACTTGGAGTAAGCTTTGCCAACATTAACGACCAAATATACGCACATGCGCAATCACGAGCTTTTATCAGAATGAAGCTTTTGTTCCACGGATAAAGGAAAAAAGAACAGAAGCGAAGCTCAACATAGTTTCCACTAGATTTACAGGAAGACACTTTCATGCTTGAAATGCTTTTGAGGTGAATTAAATGTTTCAAAACATGCTTAGGATGTTTTCACTTCTATGGACATTTTGCAATCCATTCAACCGATTGGTTTCTGTACGGCAAGAATTGGCAGTGTGTATGAGTTGCAGCGAAGGAGACGCATGGTAGTTTGTTATTCAAAAACAAGCTTTCTTGGTGTAGAGTACGAGCACGAGGTCGAAACAGCGTAGCTAAGTACATATAGCAGTGTATAGTAAACAGCATTAGGCAAATCATAAGTGAAGCTACGACGATGGGTAGATCCGTTTTCATTGCATATTGCGTAATTATATAAAAGACCATAGACTAATAATTCACAAGTTTACAGCATTTTTTGACTCGATAAGCTGATGTTTATTTTTGGTGTACAATCGTGCCTTGAGTTCGGAAACGTGAAAGAAAAAAATTACAGTAGAGCGGATTTTTTTTTCGACTTTCCATACAAGGTTGAAGATTTGAAATCGATTTTTTTTCTATTTTTAAGCAAAGTCGCTCACTTCATTCAACTCTTTTTGCGTAATCAATACTCCGATTGAGCTAGTTTTTTACTGTAACTCGGCTATATATAATATCAAATAAACGTTGAGAAAGAATGGCGATTGACTGGAATACAAAAAGAAACAACTGGTCAAAATGTCAACAAAATCCATTAAAATTAAAAGGTGCCTCAAAAAAAAAGTTGTTATTCTTGACTATTTTTGATCTTCATAAAATCACAACTGCACTAAAACTTGCGAAAAAATGTCAATTTCCACAAATTGAAAGATATACTTGTCTGCTAAAAGTTCTCCGAACAACGTGTGGCAATAAAGTTAGGGGAGACTTGTGTAATTACCCAAGTAACACAGAAAACATCTTTTGAAATTGGATTTTAAAAAGATGTATTATAAATGAATTATAAGAGAAATTTGTAACATCTTTAGTTGAAAACATGTTCTTACCAAGTATTGCAACAACAAGCTGAAAAACAATACCATCAACATATTTGGAAGTTGGTTTTACGTCTTAAATACCTGACCTATACAAGTTCGGAAACGTATAATTTTTTGTTGTAATGACGTGTTATGTCAAACATCAATAGAACATATTTTTACCAAACAGTTCGATCACGTTAGTTTTACGTTGAAAGGACGTTGAAGGTACTAGTAATTGCATTTCTTGAATTAAGATGTTTATTCTTGTGTTTAATGATACGTTCTCAACACTTTATCATCGCTTTTTTGGCGATATGCTTTTCTACTCCAATATTGGCTGTAAATAATGTATAATGTCATTTTTGGTTTGCGATTACTGATGAAATTAAGCACTTGGTAGCCTGGAAAGTTGTCACTATGTAATTGGTATATGATCGGTGATGGGAAATCATCCAAACTATTTTGAAAACGTAATAATCAGCTTCTCATTCACTCGCGGTTATTTATTTGATTTAATTCGTGTACTTACTTGTAATATACTCTCGTTTCGGCTCATAGATTCAACGATAAACGAAACTATGCTCTAAAAACCAAATCCCCAAGAGTGTCAATTGGTATGTTTGTTTTGATTTACCTATCTGCATGTCTTGTTATATTATGGTCGAAAATAAGTAAATAATACCTTGTCACAACTTTTTCGGCTTGTTGTTTAAAATACTTCAAAATGATGTTATTCCAAGGTAATTTGACAACAAATAAAGTAATATGTTATTAGGATGTTTGATGGATGTAGTTTGAACGAACTACAGACATCACTTTTCATTAGGGAAGGCATGATCAATTCAAGATGAAATTACAGTGCCTACTAAAAAAAACATACATTTCGTATTAGATGGATATGTTTTGTTTTTTTTTGCTGTATTATCAGAAAGATAAAATTTGCAAGTTATTGGTATGCTCTATTATAAAAATTATAACATAATAAATATATGTTTTGAAATTATTTTTAATTTCACATTTTTTTTTTTACGGCACTGTATTGGGATGCCACCATGTTGCCTTTAAGTAATCTCGAGTGAAAAGTATTCCCAAAGCACAAAAAACATACGGAATATTTGTATTATTAAATATCAGATTGAAAGCGCATGAATTTATGGTGCATGAAAACGTTCATTTCACCATAAATCTGTGTCCGCACAAAAGATCTGGCCATGCTACTGGACATTGACTACATGATTATTTTATATTTCAAAGTCATTAAAAAGTGGCAAAATAATGTTTAGCCATCATCGATTCGTGAGAGAGGAGCTGGAAGTAGAAAAGTTGTTTTTTTTTGGAGCTGTCAAATATTATCGAATGGTTACCATTTGGTTTACAGCTTACTTCCTGCTAACATGATCGCAACAAGAAGGTATTTTCGAAGTTGTTGGATAGTTCTGAAATACATAATATGATGTTCTGACGATGTATCGAAAAACATCTTCAATAACATCAAAGATGTTGTATAATCCGCCATTTTTTGCGCTTTTTCGGTGGTATAAGTGTATGAATTTTAGTTTTTCGTATTCTTGGCCTAACATGAGTATTTGTATGAAGCGTGTATTTTATACATTTATATAACATAATGTGTTACTTGGGTATCCAATTTGGAATCCCAAAAACCTTTAAAAATTTGATGTTTTGATAGAATTTGTTCTGCCATACCCTAATGAACGTACGTATTAAGTTGGATATTCTTAAACAGCATAATATTTATCAATGTCTTGTGGTCATTTGCTTCTTTGACATCAATGATGTTGGGTTTGAGTAAACATTATTAAAATTCGTATTTGACGTCGCAAAAACTAGCTTTTCAGAGGCAATCTCGCTATGGCGCGAACTTGGACTGAACGTAGTAGCTTTGCTTCTTTGAAATTTGCTTGGTAACACAGCGTAACAAAAATTTACTTTAGGTGTGTCTCAATAGCAATTTATGTGTCTCTGCTCGATATTTCGTTTTACCAAATCGCTTTGGTCTGTAATATGAACTAGAAGTTGAGATTTGCGCCCGAGATGAACTAGCCTAGGGTTAAAAATCTCGTTAATACAGACAAAAAAATGAGATTTGCATCTTAATAACAACAGAGCAATGGCGGACGATTCAACCGGGACGGTGGTTAAAAGCAATCAAAAGAATACATGAAATATCCTTTAAATGCTTATTTTGCTCCACATGCCCCAATAACTGCTGGAAATCCACATTTTCACCTACATTTTCCAAATATAAATGGATTTTTAATGTCACTGATTTGAAGTTGATTTTTTTGTCATAAACATAAAACGCTAGGTCTATTATCACCATAATCATCTTCGGGAGTTGTCCAATTTTCCCCAGTTTGCCCTATTTTCATAGAAAAACGCGATTTAAAATGTATTAACAAGAAACAGATACTGCTAAGGAAAGTTGAAATTAGTTTATGTAAAGAGCAATTGGAAGCTAACAGTAATCATGAGCGTATATGAAAGATCTTCTTCCCTAATTTACCCTACATGCCCCAAAAACAGCTGGATGATAACATTTTTGGTATTGTTTTGTAATGCCATTAATTGCAAACCATGAAGTCATTAATCAATTTTTATATAAACAAATACGGCTTATCGATTAGCTCTAGAATCATTCAAGGGAGGGTAAAAAAGCTGTGCATTTAACCCCAATTTGCCCTGATTTTTTTCGTCTCATCCATTAATTGATTTGCCGAATTTATGACCGAATTGATCAGCTTCCGGTACTGAAACCAATGTAATCGAAAGGGCACAAAATATATGACTCTATATAATTCTAATTCTGGATTTTAGCCGGGAATCAAGGGCATAATAAGCATTAATCTTAATTTTAATATGTGTTAAATATGCACAAAATTGATCAAATGAGGCATCTTAAATATATTCATATTGGTGCTTTAAGACGCCCTATTTAATCAGTTTTGTGCATATGACACATTTTGTAACTTTAATACACATAAATAAAAATGAAAAAAAAAAACATTTTGTAACATGCTTATAATGCCCTTTATTTCCCATTCAAAGCTGAAAGTATAGAATAAGTCATGAATGTGACTGTCTTTTCGATTACATTGGTTTCAGTACCAATGCAAATATAGTTATTTATGTAATGAGTTGCAAAAAGTTGATTTTTTCAGCACGAGTCGTACATTTATCCAACGAGGCTTGCCGAGTTGGATAAATACGAAGAGTGCTGAAAAAATCGAGTTTTGCAACGAGTTCCATACAAAATTTTATGCAATGATTTTTTCATAATGCAACCCATTTGAGTTGCATAATATTCATAATGCAACTCAAATGAGTTGCATTATGAACATTATACAACTATTTTTCATTATGCAACTCATTTCAGTTGCAGTTTCCGAACTGGTTCATTATGCAACTGAAATGAGTTGCATAATGAACCAGTTCGAAAAAATTGGCCTTTATTACACCAAAATGAGTTATATAAAATTTAAATTATGGCACTGAATTGCATAAAAGGAATTTAATTTATTTATTACAAGACAAAAAATCAGGGCAAATTGGGGTAAAATGGTCTGCCGATTGTACCATTCCGAGATTGATTCTAGTCTCAATCAATTAACCGTATTTGTATACATATATTGAAAATTATCAATGAAAATGTTTTGCAATCCGTGACATTACAAAACCATACAAAATACACTGACCCCACACGTATGAGTCATATAAGGGTTTTTGCATCATAAAAATAATAATACAGAAGAAAATAAACCATATATTTCAATGTAGTCAAAACCAAACAGTAGGAAGATGTCCATACTTCTAATTCGTGAACACTTTGCTCGTTGAATTTGATGAAAAATGTAAAAATTTTGACTTTCTAGAAGAATGCCGGAAACCACAGTTTATGAATCAGCAGAATACTTGCCCACACATATGAATCGGTTTAGACACTGTTTATGAATCATCAATTTTTTGGCAAATCTCGTAAAGCTCATGACACCATACGCCTCAATGGCTGTAGAAGCATCATCCCAGAACACATTATAGACATCTGCCAAAAATATGAATCAATTTCAGGCAGGTGTGTCTACTTTTAAAATGAATAAATTTTCAACATGGTATTTTTACAATCAATTGGCATGGGCCTGAATACTTTACATGCGCTAAAAGGTATCGCAAAACTGGTATCGAAGAGGTTTAAAGGCTATTATTGAAGATAGGGATCCAGAAATGTTATTCATCCTCCTCTTCCTCCTCTTCTTGGCGTAACGTCCTCACTGGGACAAAGCCTGCTTCTCAGCTTAGTGTTCAATGAGCACTTCCACAGTTTTTAACTGAGAGCTTCCTCTGCCAATGACCATTTTGCATGTGTATATCGTGTGGCAGGCACGAAGATACTCTATGCCCAAGGAAGTCAAGGAAATTTCCTTTACGAAAAGATCCTGGACCGGCCGGGAATCGAACCCGTCACCCTCAGCATGGTCATGCTGAATACCCGTGCGTTTACCGCCTCGGCTATATGGGCCCCCAAATGTTATTCATCGTTGCTTGCTATTATCTTGTGGTGTTATGTAGCGTTATATAAAGTTCAAATTAATAAGACGGTGATATCATCGATAATCTCATTTAGACCCTAGATGAGGCCACCTGCCAAGAATGCATTCACTCACCTGGCAATCATTTAACTCAAGCGTTTATAACTCAGTTCAAAAGCTTGTTACTATAATGTGATGTTCGGCAAACTTGTGAGGTAGTGTTTTTGCTACATTTATCACCAAGGACGCCATATTATAACTTTTATATTTATGGCATGATAGTGTTGGTACCACCTACTGTTTTTTTTTTTGTTTAAAAGACACGGACACGTTCGATGCTTCTAGTGAGCTATTTGCTCTTTGAAGGAAGCACGACACTAGACAACGGACTAGCATGCAACGCCCAGTGGCACAGTCGAAAACTTTTCCTGACAGCTGCGACGGGAATCGAACCCGCGCTCCTTAGCACGATGCGACTAAAGGCTTGGTGACCTTAGTCGCACGACCACGAAGCCACACAACTGTTACTAAACGATTGAATTATTTTGGTCATTTAGTATGAATAGGTAATATTAGCATTCTCACGCCTTAGATATGGGAGTTAGAACATGGTGTCCTTGGTGATTGTTATGTTGAAAAAACACTACCCTATACAAATTCTCCGAACATCACATTGTAGTAACAAGCTTCTGAACTGAGTCATAGACAAATGAATTTAATTATTGCCAGGTGATTGAAAGCATCCTTGCTACCAACATGTTTTCAAATTCTGTTTTGTACTATCTCATCCATATATTTTAATCAGCGTAGCTCCGAAATATACAAAATTCTGTGCTTTGGACCAACAATCGTTCCTGATACGCTCTCGGGAGCGATAACATCATACAAAATGGTATCAAATCTGTCGAAAGATGCTGAGTATTTCTTACAAAAATAGAAAACCTGGTGAAATATATTTAACCTTCCAGGACGCGCGCCATCAAGCAACCGAAACTGCACCGCGCTCGCGCTATATATGAAAAGCGAGGTTTTTTGGTAGTGTTGTACTTTTTACAACAGCGCGCGCGCTGGAGGGTTAAAACTTGAAAAATTTCAGCAGATTTGTTCCACCTGATTCATAAATTGTGCCAAACCCGTTTTTTCTCCTCAATTTATGAATCAGGTGTTTTGCTCAATTTTTATGTGAAATCGCCATTCTACATCACTTTGCCTTCTTAAACATGCTGAGTCAACATGTTACAGTAGGTTATTGCTCGATTTTTCCTCAAAAAGCTTTACATAAACGTCAAAATTGTCATTTTTTTTTCTAATCGAATGTTCGATATACACAAGGATTTGTCCAACAAAAATACTTTTTAGATATTTTGTGACAAGTTACCTTTTGATTTTGTTATTTTGAGCAAGCTGATTCATAAACTATGGGTGATTCATCGGTGGGGGGTCACTGTATGTTATCATCCAGGAGTTTTTGGAGCATGTAGGATAAAATAGGAAAAAAGATCTTTCATATATGCGCATGATTACTGTTAGCTTCCAATTGCACCTAAAACTTATTTCAACGTTCCATAGCAGTGTCTGTTTCTTGCTTATACATTTTATATCTCATTTTTCTATGAAAATAGGGCAAATGGGACAAATTGGACAACTCCCGTAGATGATTCCGGTGATAATAGATTTAATTAAAAATCAAATTCAAATCAGTAACATTATAAATCCATTCATAAATAGGTAAAAAAGTGTGAATTTCCAGCTGTTGTTGGGGCATGTGGGGCAAAACAAGCATTTAAAAGGATATTTCATGCATTCTTTTGATTGATACCAACCACTGCAGCTATTTTTAACGATCCTCAATCGTACTTGTTGTTTGAAAGCACATTTTGATTCTCTTCTTGTACGAAAAAAGGGCAAAATAGACCACTTGCCGTGCCGTGCGGTAAATGAATTTAGCACCAATCGATTTGTTGTACGGGCTGCAAAACGGTGAGTCGATAAGGAGAGCGTCTAACATAGCTCTGGCCCTCACAAGTTCCTACCTCATGCTTCCACGGGTCAAGCGAGTTGTGTGCTTAGCTGGTAGTGCAGCCTGGGACTGTTGTTCTTCTGACTTCAGCTAAATTGAGGAGGTACGTCTCGAGCGTCTGTTCGCCAAGGAGGTGCGGCTCAAACAGAGTCTGTTCTGGCATCCAGCGGCTGAGTAAGAAACGCTGCATCACGCCCAGCTAGATCCAAGGTGGTAGCCCCATCAGTGTGGTCGTCCTAGTGTTGGTTGAGACGTTAAACAGAACTGGCACGATGGCCCTCCGGCGAGACAGGAGTGTTGGCGCACGGTGTGTTGAAACAGGATTATTATCGCACTTTCATGAACCTAAAATATTTTTTTATTATATGTCAGCCTTAGCTGTATATAGGGTATTTGTGCCTATCTTAGTCTCATTAAGGATGTGCGTGCAACATGAAAAATCACTCACAGCGCAATGTATACGCTTCAAACTTAATGATACAAACCTCTAACACACGTGCTCACTTCCACTGTTGATCTTACGATGCACTAGAGTGGGATTTACCTTCAATATTTGATTTAATTGCGATCACAAATCGCGAGCCACTCGCACCAATCTTCAGCACACCGTAAAATTTTCATCTCATCGCGGTCCACCGGGTGGCCCCTTATTCATCTCAACAGTATTTACAGCAAATCCACAACCACTCTCACATTTTCTCATCGTAGAGCATTCTGCACTCACCCACTAACGCACTCCCTTTCCCTAGCAGGTGACAGTTTCATTGTGATTGTTTTCCTCTCTCGCAAAGGAGAAGTCATAACAATGTGCGGCGCGACGAATCGTCTATGCTCGCTCCCCACGTTTTGCACTCGCATACATTTACAGCTGATTGGCAAATCAGTGCTGCCGAACTGGATGATAGTTCGTAAAGCTTGAGCGGTAGCAGCATATTTAGATGAAAACCAAACCAAATATTTTGAAAGAAATGGCGTTGGAAAATGAAATTATTGATCGATTTGCGTAGAAGTTCGATTACCAAGATGTTAAACCAAGAAACGACCATGTTCTGATTGAAAAAACATCGTATTTGTAGTGACCAAATCTCATTCAATTAACTACTTGTTTCTTGATGTCTGGCACCGCTGTGATGCTTGCTTTGGTGCTTCGGCAGAGATGTGCGCCGCGGTTAAAACATCATTTTTGCAATTACGTGCCATAAGACTGCACTTTTCAATTGCCGAAACTGTGCAGAAATGGTCTACTTTTCTTGACTAGCTCAAGAGTGCCGAAAAGTAGTACTTTTCAGCACTTTCAAAAGTGCCGAAAAGTACTACTTTTCGGCACCTCTGCAATGGTACACTTTTTCCAAGTTTCCTGAAGCACTAATGTTCTTCCGTATACATTTGTTAATTCGACGGCTGCTCCTATGTCTGTTCGGCAGATGGAACCAGAATAGAAGCGATTCTAATTCTGATTTGATCAGCCAAACCGATGTAGAGTTAGAAGTAGCAGCACAAAAAACGTTAGTTGACGACGCGACTCCGAGTAGATGTGACACTTATTAACATAGCCTACCTGATTGAAAAAAAAATGGAATGTGCGCATGGATGCTCGCACGTGGTATTAGCTTAGACCTGTCTGAGCAGTCAGAAATTATCGTTCTTAAGGATATTTTTCATAATTGCAAAAAATGTTGTATGCAACGCGTTGCATAAATAACTATTTTGGTCGTCGGCGGCGGCGGCGTTAAAAATGAGAATTCAATATTTCGCTCTTTTACATCTCATATAGCGAAACATTTTAACAAACTATACTTTGCATATGAGAATGTAAATACACTAAAACCTCAATTTATGCATGTTATTTTAATGCACTTTTTAATTTATGCACCTTTATTTATGACCTGCATAAATTAAGGGAAAGCTACTCAGAAACAATATTGTGCATAAGAATATTTAATAATGACAGTAACTATTGCAACGGCGGCTAAAGGGTGTTTATAAGGATGAGCAAATGGAAGTCACAGGGGAGTTTCAGGGGGTTCCCAGGGGTTTCCGCGAGGTACCAGGAGATCTCCGGGGGGTTTTCGGGGGTCTGAGGGGGTTTTCGAAAGCATTGCAGAGAGTTTCAGAGGATTTTCGACGGAGTTTGGAGGCGTTACTGGTACGTTTTCGGGGGTTTCCGAGGATCTCACGTGCGTTAAACGGGTGCAAGTGGGTCTTAGATGGATTCGGAGGCGTTAGGCAGGCGTTTTTGGGGGTTCAGATGCGTTACATTGGGTCCGAGGGGATTTTAGAGGGATTTTGGAGGCATTTCAGGAAGTTTCAGAGCATTTTTGGCGGGATTCAGAGGCCTTATGGAGGCGTTTTCGGGGGTTTCGGAGCGTCGCAGGTGCGTTACATGGGGTACGAGGCGGTTTAAGGGGAATTTTGGAGCCATTTCAGGAAGTTTCAGAGCATTTTCGGCGGGATTCAGAGGCGTTACGGAAGCGTTTTTTTTATGCACAAATTTCCCTCATTTTATGCCTTTTTTAATTTATGCACCCCCAGCCATGTGCATAAATTGAGGTTTTAGTGTAGTAACTTGTAATTGCGCACTCGTATATAGTGCGGCAGACAATTAAACGTTCCATAATAAATAAAAAAAATCCATAAGGCGCAGTCCACAAATTACGTAACGATCTTGGGGGAGGGGGGTAGTATGGCCAAGCGTTACGGCCCATACAAAAATTTTTGGATTTCCATACAAAAAAGCGTTACGGAGGGGGAGGGGGGGTCGCAAAAATATAAATTTTAGCGTTACGTAATAAATGGATGCTGCCTAAATAATTCTTAAGTTATGGCATGAATTGAATTATTAGAACCTGAATTCTTCAGATTTCATTACATCGGAGAAAATTGGGTTGATTTTGAAATTCCTCACATTTTGTATGTATGTAATGAAAAATTTACCCCCTCAATTATAAACGAACGTCGTTATGACGTCACGCGGGGAAAAGCATGCATGCTGTCATTGCATGCTTTATACACCTTGTGTGAAGAATATGATATTTACTAGGATTTTTATATGATGATATATAAGTGACTAAAAAGTAACTAAAATCTCAACAGGATCATTGAACGAAATATTTTGTTTATTCGGCAATGAATGACATGCATTCATTTTGGGAGCGTTTAAACTTAAATCGATTATTTTCCGAAGATTATTGGCGAAATTCTAAGTTCGGCGGCGTGGTGAGTTTTAAGCTGGCGGCGTGCTAGAAAATCAAAACATCCGGCGGCGTGAAGTAATAAATCTCGACGGCGCACATCTCTAGTCCTTGAGACAAAATGAGATGAATATAGGTACTAGGCCGAAGAAGGGGGCTTTTACCCTGTTAAGACTCTGAGGGTTAAAAAAATTTTCATCGGGGAAAATTGAAATAAATTCGATTTTACTAGTTTACTACTTCTCCCATATGATATGGTATTACGCAAATCTGATGAACCTAAACTCCGTTAGAAAAAGTTCCCTTTCTCTTAATAAATTTGAAACCATTTAGAGGGAAACGAATGTAAAAGTCGTGACAACGAGTTTAAATTTGTTTGGCGTTCGTTTCATGTGTCCAGCCCACTACAGTCTGCCGAAAGTCATAAGTCATAAAAGTCTACATTCCTTCCATCTGTCTGGCACATAGATATTTGTAATGGAGGTAAACAAATACTTCCCATTAGTGTGACTCATACATTTGAGGAAGCGCCATACACCTGTAACTCATACCATTTGCAGCACATACTCTTCATGTGCTAATTTGCCTGTAATGGTGGGTATTAGTTGCACATACTTTGCATGCCAAACCATGTAACGATGCACCTAAACGACGATCACACGGCCAAGAAATTAACTTGTTTTGAGCTAGTTTAGCAGAAATACTTATAACTCTTCGAATATAATAAGAACTTTCATGTATATTGTGCTCTGATTTTACAGGGCTCGATGTTTTACTAACAAGTGAAAATTCATCCTATGAATACTTTTGTTTGCATGTTGGACACATAGGACCGATTTCTTCACCCTGGCTTAAGCGTTAAACCAGGTTCAACTATATGGGTAAGCTTGGCCGGTAATCCGAGGTGAAGAAATCAGCCCTTAGAGAATAGCTTTTGATTACTCTTTCGGCACACGCCCTTGATACACGTACTTTAAGGTAAGCATATGTTTGATTGAAACAGTTTTAGATTTGATGATGATGAACCTGGGAATGTTAGCGGAATACATGTACGTAAACAGAATATCGGATTAAGTACGAGACACTGAAAATGACCTAACAGTTGAGGTTGGAATAAGTATCTATCAGAGAATGCAAAATCGTAGTGCAATTAAAAGGAACAGTCCTTAACTGTTTTTTTTTTCTTTTTTACTTAGTTTTAGATATGTCCATTGTTGTTTATGCTGAGAACAAATTTTTACTAAATCTACAGATAAAAAGAAAAATTGAAAATGTAGAACAATATTAAGAAGACATCAATGTTCTGGGAATGTCATAAAATATATTATAAAAAACAACAACAGTGATGTGTAAAGTGAGGCAAGATTGACGCAATTTGAGGTTTCAATACAACTTTTTAAGAACTTTTATTAGTTATTTTATGCTTCATTTCGGAATCATTGGATAGATTTAGGTTGCTAAATAGTTATAACACATAGAATATGATTGGAAGGAATCAAGTGTACGGGTGACTTTTTAATTCGTTTTTATCACGCTCTGCAAGGACAAGTGACATTTCTCCCCATACCCGAGCAAAGTTTGACAGCAAATTGAAAACTAATTTTGATGTTGTGATATTGCAAATTATGATAACTCATGTTGTTGTCATTTTGGTCGTTTTAATGGTTAAAACATCAAAAATGAGAGCAGAAAAATGTTCCCGTAACAGCAAGTTGAAAACAATTCCTGCCATCAGTGATATCAAATTGATAACTGTTTTTGCTATCAGTGCGAAAAAAATGGAAAAATCGTTAAAAGTATAGTTTTTCGAATTATATGAAAACTTAAATGCAATATGTTAATTGCACTGATAGTATAGCATTAGTTGTATTATACAAGGTCGTCTAGAAGTTTTGAAATTACTTAAAAACTTTGATATTTATAATAAAGTGAAGTAACAGCAAAACGAAATCAAAATTTGAATTCAAATTGAATCAAGACAATCTGATATCAAAATGTGATATCAATTTGCTGCTG
This sequence comes from Aedes albopictus, assembly GCF_035046485.1. Taxonomy (NCBI): domain Eukaryota; kingdom Metazoa; phylum Arthropoda; class Insecta; order Diptera; family Culicidae; genus Aedes; species Aedes albopictus. The sequence continues at coordinate 94,817,758 of NC_085137.1, read as the reverse complement.
ATTACAAATTGTGTTTTCGATTTGCTATTATTTTGTTGTTAGACTTTTCTCGGGTACAGAATCTGTTGTCAAACTCACTTTGTAAAAATGAAGGGATTTCAGTTGGGAAAAAGAAACTTTATTTTAGGCAGTCATAACATTGAAACCATTAAAATGCATGAAGTTTTTATCAAGACCAAAGTGTCTTATAAAATAAAACTACAGATAACCCAGACGAATATAGAAAAAAATCACTGCACCAGACTACCATTATTTAAATTCATCAATTACAAATCGATATGTTTCCAATATATTTTGGGCTTATACTATAAGATGTCATTCACATTGACATATATTAAGCATGCGTAGCATTCGGTAAATTCTTATTAAAAACTTGTGATGTTTTGAAAAAGATTTCAATACAATTTGTATAATTATCCTTGACCAAATGATTGTTTGATAACAAAAAACTTTTATGACATTCAAATTGCTTATCATGACTAGATAATATCACGTTAACCTGGTCAGTGTGCATTATTTTAAACCAAATGTTGAATAATCATTTTTGAATGAATTAACATAATATGACAACGCCAATCTTATGTATTTTGCGTCAACTTTTTGTTATTTGAGACTTAACAGCCCACTTAACCCAGAGGTATCATTTTAGAAGCAACAAGGAAAAAGGTTTTTGAAAATTTTAAGATTTGGTATGGACAAAAGTCCTCAACAGATCAGAGGCAGAACTTTTACAAATGAGTCATGCACGCTCAGTATAGTCGACAAATACTTTTTGGCAAATATCCATGTGGATGTGGTTTGCCATGCAAAGTATGTGCAACAAATATCCGCCATTTCAGGCAAATTAGCACATGAAGGGTATGTGCTGCAAATGGTATGAGTCACAGGTGTATGGCGCTTCCTCAAATGTATGAGTCGCACTAATGGGAAGTATTAGTTTACCTCCATTAAATGGACGAAATGTAGACTCCATTTTATGTGAGTCTCTGTCATACTGATCAACTTTGCCGAAGACACCAACTTTCTAAGTTATGGGGATTCTGGGCTGCAAAACGGTGAGTCGATAAGGAGAGCGTCCAATATAGTTCTGGTCCTCACAAGTTCCTACCTCATGCTTCCACGGGTCAAGCGATGTAAAGTACTGCCGGATTTTTAGGGGGAGCTTCTTGTATACAATGTTGTACATTAGTTCTACAATGTACATCCAGAAAAGTATATGAAAAAATCATTACACTGCAGTGTGTATGCACTGGTATGATTTTTTTTTTTCAAATAACGATCGTAGTCACCGCATTGGCGTTTTTGGAAAAACACGATTCCGAGGTAATCGCCTTATACAGTCGTACAAATTCGTTTAAACGCACATGCTTCTCAAAACATTCTCTTTATGTTACTGCATATTAAAAATTATGATTATGCCGCTCTAAGTATCACTCGTACTAGTACTTGTAGAAATGCATATTGATATTAAATATTGTGAAATTATTTGCCAATAACAATTATGGAAAAATCGGAAAAAGTGCGTTTAAACGAATTTTCCTCCAAAACATAGATAGTTATTCCCTGATAAAAATAAAACGAATTGAAAAGAATTTTTCGTTACTCGTGCAGATAGTATATTACGTGAGTGTCTATCAAAATATAGACCAATAAAACACAGATGACCTTCAAGTAAAGTTTACCGTTCAAAAATCAAGTGCGTTTAAACGAATTTGTACCACTGTAAGTGTCAAGTATACACTACGCTCCCGTAAGGGTTGCGTGGCGCAAAACGTTTTATCTTTGCTTCTTCTTTTTTTTGCCTTTATTAACGTTTCGACTGCTTTGATCTCTATGAAAATTTGATACAGCATTCTGAGAAATCCATATTTTAGGAAAAAAGAATAAAAATCGATGTTTTGCCCGACCTCAACATATGTAATCCCTTAGGCCAGGGCTGCCCAACGTACGGCCCGCGGGCCGGATCCAGCCCGCGATGACATTTTGTGTGGCCCGCAGCGCGAATGAAGAAAAATAATAGAATTTGGCCTTTTAAATAATATGTTCGAGTATTTTGTTCTTTTCCAAGTGAAATGTAATTAAAATAACTAATTTGATATATATATATTTTTTTCTGTATGAACGAGATTTTTAGCCCTAGGCTAGTTCATCTCGGGACCCACACTTTACTTCCCTTCCGAAGGAAGAACTTACATTTTGCGACTTTTCGATCCCAGGTCCTCGGCGTGATAGTCAAATGATCTAACCATCACACCAGGTTCGCTCCACTAATTTGGTATTGTAAAGCGTGTTTATGAGTGTATAAATACTTGCTTTAATTTACAGATTGCGAGGAATCAACAGATTATGTCAATGTGAAAATTGTTGTAAACTTTTGAGAACACTTTGAAATTGTAAAATAAACTAATAAAAAAAATACCGAAAAGAAATCTGAATTTCACAAGAATTTCAAGATTCTATTTTTTGTCGTAAGATTTCAATAACCTCTGATACAACATAGAAACATCAATGAGATTCAGCGTGAGATCCTGCTTTATGAATGCCATTGTATAATTCTTAATCCTTTCTTAATCCTAGTAGTGTCAATATGACCCAGCCAGACACGCTAGACGTGCACTACGCCAGCGTGGTGCGGCTATCCCAACATCATAGGAGGGTTAATACTGAAACGAACTCAAAAAATCTACGAGAACTCTTTTGTATTCAGCAAGCACTGTAATTCCATTAGAGACTGAAAGTGTTAAAAAATAGTTGCATTCCCAACTTTAGAATTCTAATATTTCTTTCGGGTTGAAGCCATTATCTTGAAAAGAAATTTTTTTGAAAAGGTGTTTCATAGTCGAATTTTAATTCCTGGCCCGTCAACTGGTATGGAGTGGTAGCTGTGGCCCGCGGCCGTAAAAGGTTGGGCAGGCCTGCCTTAGGCTGAACAGTGAATGGGAAATAAACGATTTGCCGATAAAAAACCGTTGAAAGGCGCTGTCCATAAACTGCGTAGATTAATTTTTGGCAATCTCAGACCCCTATTCCCCTCCGTAGACTTTTGTTCATAAACAAATTTGAAAATTTGTATGAAGCGTAGATTTTACCCAGAACCCCCCTTTCCCACTCTGAGTCTTCATAGTTTATGGACAGGCCACAACTGTGTTGAGGTCGAAGTACGTATCTGTCAAAGTATGCAAATTCTTAGTGGAATTCAAAGGAACAGTACTTAATGCGATTTTCTTTTTTCTTACAGATATCCCCCTAACAAGCCCAGGTTAATCATCATCAGGCCCAAACCTATTTATGACAAAGTGATATGTGTTATGGTCAACCCAGTGAAAACAGCATCTATTAATCAGAAAGAATCAAATTAGAATATCGCCTTCAATATAAAACATCAAACATGTATTTCCCAACCCCACATACGTTATGATCTACCACGTTTCTAATCGTGCCGCACTTCCGGTTCGTTTCTATTGAATGTGGTGGTGTGGCGATCGTGTTTATATTGCGCAAATTGAAGTGAAATGCAATTCCTACCGAATCATTTGAGGTGGCCACATGGCAAGTGCGATACTCTTCAGTGAACGAGGGGTTGAACCTCACCGTACTACCGCCGTCTGAGCTTCTTGGTGAGCTCTATTTATTTTTCAATGGTTATACTTGTGACTGGGTGTGTTGGGATGTTTGTGCAGGATGTGTTTATGAAATAACTAAAAATTTTAGAAGTCGTATCATTTGTAATTCGGCTTTCGGTTCGTATTCAAATTGTAGAAGTTATTAATTTTTATAATGTTTGATCAGAACTCAATAAAGAAGACTCACATACAATCAGTGCTGAAAATGTAATTTAGGCATATCTAACTTCAACCACCTCCAGCTCATTTTAGAAGCTCAACCTAAGAATAGAATATATGGAAAACTTGTGCGGCTAGACCAGTTTTACAATAAAGCCACAGAAAACCCGATCGTTTTTTTTTTGAATATTTAAGATAAATGTCACAAAATAACTTAGAAAAATGCCAATTGATATTCACCATGAATATCATTGGCGTTTTTCGAAAGTGGTTTGTGCCATTTATCTTAAATATTCAAAAAAGACCGGTTTTTCTGTGACTTTCTTGTAAAGCTACTCTAGCCGCACAAGTTTTTTATATACCATATTCTCAGGTTGAGCTTCTAAAATGAGCTGGATGTGGTTGGATTTAGATATGTCGAAATGACATTTTCAGCACTGCATACAATCATCGGTAGCAGGGTAAGGCACGATTTTTTTTTTAACAAGCATAAAAATTGTAACGCCTTGCTAACTGGGCCTCCAGTTAGCCTAGTGGTTAAGGCTATGGATTGCCAATCCGGAGACGGCGGGTTCGACTCCCGTTCCAGTCGGAGAAATTTTCTCGACTCCCTGGGCATAGTGTATCATTGTGCTTTCCTCACAATATACAAATGTATGAAAATGGCAGGCAAAGAAAGCAGTTCAATTAATAACTGTGGTAATGCTCAAAGAACACTAAGTTGAAGTGGGGCAAGCCAAGTCCCAGTGGGGACGCAGAGCCATAAAGAAGAATAAGAAGCCTTGCTAAGTTCGTTTTATACTTTGTTGTTCCAATAAAAACTTCGACGACGTGTAACGCCAAATGTTCATACAATCCCGCAGAAGCAATATTTTATTAGAAGCTTACGATTATATGGCGACAAACTTATTTAAGGTCGAATCTGCAAAAGAGAGGCTCTCTTTGTTCCGATTCTCTTTACATTATTACGATGTCACAGTGGACATTTTGACAATTTGTGATGTGTAGTTTGGAAAAGGATTGTTTAATCTACCTTCCGACGTAAGAAGTTAAATAAAATTTATAAATACAAGCACGTTATAATCGAAATAGATGAAACTTAAAGTGAGCCTCTCATCTGCACTTAGGACCTACTGAAATGTTCGGCCTGATATGTATGGTTTCCAGCCCATCCTGTATGCCGTGTAAAAGCGATATTCCCCGCAACCAGTATACACTATTAGCACGCGCTCTAAGTGGAAGCACTTGGAAGCAAACGGTTGCCGAAGTGAAACACAGTACCACCGACCGATGCGATGGTACCGCGGGCCGGTCGGCCAGCCGCTAGCCTGGAGTATGTGCATCAATTCTCTTGGGATTATCTCGCTGCTTGGGCACCAGACCAGCTCCATTTCGATTTGGCGTTATTCGTGGCGAAGAAGAGGATCCTTCTCCATCTACGTAGGTAGAGTCCAACTGTTTGCTGAATCAGGTGGAAAAACAGGACGGGTCGTGGAAAGCAGGGGCCATCGTGGAAGGGCAATTTATTTCTGTTGATTGTTCTTGTTTGCAAGTGTCTCGCCCCGTCCCGTATCGTTCCGAAGCGAAGCTCTTCAAATTCACGCAAACTGATAGCGGGAACTGGGGGTAAGATGAACAGGGCTAAGAGGATATTGTTAACAGAATTATTATTTATTTTTTTTTTTAATTGGTGGTAGGCCTATAAACCTAGATTACGAACCCAAGAAATTTGAGGCTATAAATTTGATAATGGATGTAGCTTAGCACCTTTGTCGTACGTTTTACCCCATCATCTCCATACGGCCATTATTTTCAACGGGGAAACAACCGGTACAACTATCAGCAGCGAATTTCCGGTTTCAATCGTTTGTGTTGTTGTTGCTGCAGCGAAGGTTCGGTTGGGATTACGATATCCAAACGACACTATTTATGGAATCACTTCCACATTTCGAATTTCGGTAATAGTTTTATAGTGTCGATGGACGTAAACGCCCGATCTGATGGCAGTCGATAGCAGCGATAAGAATTCATTGCACCTCCCTAGCTCGCATCGCCACGCCATTTCAAAACAGTTTGATAGTCCCTCCCGATCCCGATATAGTACGTGTCATGTGATTTGCGCCAGGTAAGATTGGATAGTTGGTTTGCGCTGCACCCAGGTTGGGGCTATCTTTGCAATCTGCTTTGGAGTGGAAAATCGCATTTATGGGACATTGGGAGATGGTAATGGGATTTCCGTGCTGATAATGTGGTGGATTTGTTTTCTGCTACGACATTTGACTGGAAAGCATCAAATTAAACGTAATCGTCGTCATGAGAATTGGTGTCGGTGTGTTATTGGGGGTGGTAGTATAATGGCAGGTTGCAATCAAAAGCAGATGCTCAATGCAAGAAATGCTTGTTAATGTTAATCATTTTCTATGCATTTGATTTACTTAATTTTTGGAAATAACGTGTCTATTAGAAGGAAACTACCCAGACCACCAATTTACACGTATTATGAAGTTTAATGTATAAGTACGGTAAAGTTACATCGCATACGATACATCAAAAGTGCCTTATGCGTACAAAAATGAAGGCGATATACATGCATTGGCGTGACTTGAAGTGATATCTTATTCAATGTACGGTGTACACTATTGTGGCGTAATATAGCATCTTATGACGCTTAACCTTCACGTACCCGAACTCCAACATCTCATTTTCAAAATGCTGGTGTTTCGTCAATTTTCATCCAATTTTTTTGAAGTCGCCCTCAATCGATCAGAAATTGGTGCAAGTTCATAACACTCGAGTGGCCATGTAATATTCGGAACCATTCCGGAGATATTCCGGATTGTACTGGGGTCGGGGAGGGTGTCGAAATGGCTAAAAGTGATTATTTCGTGTGTTATTGTGTTTGAACCATCGATTTTCAGCGGAATTTTCATTGCGAACAATAAAACACAACTGCGATAACCAGATTTGAATAAGTTGACCTATCCAGATCACCGTGATAGGCTCCGTGAAAGCCTCGGTGGGGACACTTCTAGTTTTTAACCAAAACATGCCATGCGACATATCAAACTTCAGGATTTTGAATGACTGAGTCAGAAACGATAGACTGAAGTCTATCGTCAACCAATATGGGCACCTTGGAACATCTAGTACAGATTCCACGAGGGTCTCATCGGGGACATTTCTGATTTGCAACCAAAACATGCCATGCGACGTGTCAATTTTCATGATTTTGAGAGAATGCCACAGTGGGAAAAAAACAGTGCAAACCTACACTAAATTCTGTATCTCACGAACGCATCCGGCGTTTCTAATGAACAAAACGGTTTTAGGCGTAAAATTGTCTGGAGAATCGAATGGAAGTGTTTAAACAGACCGCACGGATCATTACCCTGCTCATTTTGCCCTAATTCCCCAATTTTTATTAACATTTATATGAAACTAGCTCTAAAACACTTATGAAACATGAATGCGGTTTGCCTTGAAGGACTTTTGTGAAGGATTAAGATGTAGCGAATCGATTTGAAGGGATTGCAGTGACCGCATGAATGTATTTATGCTTATTTTACCCTAATTCCCCTCATAAATAGAGTTTTGTATGAAATTAGCTCCATAACTCGCAAGGAAATTATGAGTGGTATGCTAAGAAGGCTTTCTTTAGTAGATTATGATACAGGGAATCGACTAGAAATGGTTGCAGTGACCGCGTGAATGTTATTATGCTTATTTTACCCTAATTCCCCACATATATTGAGTTTTGTATGAAATTAGCTCCATAACACACAAGAAAATTATAAGTGGTATGCTAAGCAAGGTTTCTTTAGTGGATTATGATACAAGGAATCGATGAGAAGTGATTGCAGTGACCGCGCTAATGTTATTATGCTGATTTTACCCTAATTCTCCATATACATTGAGTTTTGTATGAAATTAGCTCCATAACTTGCAAAAAAATTATGAGTGGTATGCTGAGAAGGCTTGCTTTAATGGATTATGATACAAGGAATATATTAAAAATGATTGCAGTGACAGCGTGAATGTTATTATGCTCATTTTACCCTAATTCTCCACATATATTGAGTTTTGTATGAATTTAGTTCTATAACTCATAAGAAACTTAAGGGTGGTATGCTAAGAAGGGTTTCTTTAGTGGATGATGATATCGATAAGAAGTGATTGCAGTAACTGCTTGAATGTAATTATGCTCATTTTACCCCAAATCCCCACATATTTTGAGTTTTGCATGAAATTAGCTTCTTAACTCGCAAGGAAATTGTGAGTGGTATGCTATGAAGGGTATCTTCAGTGGATGATGATACACGGAATGGATAAGAAGTGATTAGTGTCCGCGCGAATGTAGTTATGATCATTTTCCCCTTATTCCCCACATATATTGAGTTTTTCTCCGTAATTCACAAGAAAATTATGGGTGGTATGCTAGGAAGTGTTTATTTAGTGGATTATGAAACACGGGAGCGATTGAAAATGATTGCAGTGACCGCGTGAATGTAATTATGCTCATTAAACCCTAATTCTCCACATATTTTGAGTTTTGTATGAAATTAGCTTCATAACTCACAAGAAAATTATGAGTGGTATACCAAGAAGGATTATGATACAAGGAATCAAATAGAAGTGATTACAGTGACCGCGTTAATGTACTTATGGTATGGTATCCAAAAGTTTCTTGTGAGTTATAGAGCTTATACCATACAAAACTCAATATACGTGGGTAGGATAACCAAAATAACAATCACGCTCACTGCATTAATTTCTACTCGATTCTTTATATCATAACTCACTTAAGAACTCCTTCACGGCATAATATATGTGGGGAACTATAGTAAAATGAGCATAATAGCATTCACGCGGTCACTCTGCAATCATTTTAAATGTATTCCTTGTATCCTCATCCTCCAAATAAGCACTTCTTAACATACCACCAATAAATTTCATGCGAGTTAAAGAGTTAATTTCATACAAAACACAATATGTGTGGGATATAAGGGTAAAATAAGCATAATTACATTCACGCGGATACTACATTTACTTCTAATCGATTCCTTGTATCATCATCCACTAAAGAAATACTTCACAACATACCACGCATTTCTTGTGAGTTATATAGCTAATTTCATGCAAAACTCAATATATGTGGGGAATTAGGGTAAAATGAGTATACTGACATTCACGCGGTCACTGTAATTACTTCTAATCAATTCCTTGTAGTATAATTAATTGACTAAAGAAACCCTCCAGTGCATACCACCCTTAAGTTTCTTATGAGTTATAGAGCTAATTTAATGCAAAACTCAATATATGTGGGAAATTAGGGTAAAATGAGCATAATTACATTCACGCGGTCACTGGAATCTTTTTTCATCACCGTGTATCATAATCCACTAAAGAAAACCTTTCTTGCATACCAGCCATAATTTCCTTGCGAGTTATGGTGCTAATGTAACACAAAACTCAACATATGTAGAGAATCAGGGTAAAATGAGCATAACTACATTCGCACACACACTGCAATCGCTTCTAATCTATTCCTTGTATCATCATCCACTAAAGAAACCCTTCAGAGCATACCACTCATAATTTCCTTGCGAGTTATAGAGCTAATTTAATGCAAAACTCAATATATGTGGGGAATTAAGGTAAAATGAGCATAATAACATTCACGCGGTCACTGCAATCACTTCTCATCGAATCCTTGTATCATCATCCACTAAAAAACTGTTGCTTAGCATACCACTCATAATTTTCTTGTAAATTATGGAGCTAATTTCATAAAAAAACTCAATATATGTGGGGAATTAGGGTAAAATAAGCATAATAACATTCACGCGGTCACTGCAACCATTTCTTGTCGATTCCCTGTATCATAGTCCACTAAAGAAAGCCTTCTTAGCATACCACTCATAATTTTATTGCGAGTAAGGAGCTAATTTCATACAAAACTCAATGTGGGGAATTAGGGTATAAAGGAGCATAATTACATTCGCGCGGTCACTGCAATCACTTCTCATTAATTCGTTGTATCATAATTCACTAAAGAGAGCCTTCTTGGCATACCACTAATAATTTCCTTGCGAGTTATGGAGCTAATTTCATACAAAACTCTATTTATGAGGGGAATTAGGGTAAAATAAACATAAATACATTCATGCGGTCACTGCAATCCCTTCAAATCGATTCTCTACATCTTAATCCTTCACAAAAGTCCTTCAAGGCAAACCGCATTCATGTTTCATAATTGTTTTAGAGCTAGTTTCATATAAATGTTAATAAAAATTGGGGAATTAGGGCAAAATGAGCAAGATAATGATCCGTGCGGTCTGTTTTAACACTTCCATTCGATTCTCCAGACAATTTAACGCCTAAAACCGTTTTGTTCATTAGAAAAGCCGGATGCGTTCGTGAGATACAGAATTTAGTGTAGGTTTGCACTGTTTTTTTTCCACTGTGGAATGGGCCAGAAAAAAATGACTGAAGTATGTATCAACTGATGTGGTCGCTCCGGAACACCTGGAACAGGTTCCGCGGGGGCCTCTCAAACACAATAACACACAAAATAATCACTTTTAGCCATTTGAAAAAACATACCCCTCCCATGACCCCAGTACAATCCGGAATATCTCCGGAGTGGTTCCGGATTTCCTGGTTTCTTCCAGTTTTCACTTAAACTGTACGTGCACACTTAGATATAACTATGGTTTCACTTTCGAACACGGGTATGGTGCAAACGAACACGGCTACGGTGCAAACGCGACGGGCTTACTTTTAATTACGGTGCGATGGCCATCCTGGTATTCACCAAGTGGGTCGCATTGGAGTCTTCAACGTAGTGGTCGATAGCCAAGATTGGATAACATCCAATTGGGTAGAGCTAAATCAAAAGAAAATCCTTTATTGTATGAAAGTTCTAGGGTTTTTATACCCTGTCAAATACAATACATTGCATGTGTCTGAAAGAGTGGTATAGATATGTAAAGGAGACGACTGGAGAGGCTTTCCACGGACCAGCACGAATCCATTTTAATCGATGTTTTTTAATCTACTTTATATTTTTGTATACTATTCCTTTTTATGTGAGGAACCATTTTTTCATATCAAAAGTTAATATTTTGTCTCGACTAACTTTCAATTAGGGCCTATGCAAAAATGGAACACAAGCAAATAAAAAATTATAACACGGAAACGGCTTGTTCGATCGGAAAGGTGTCTTCAGCAAAGTTGTAGAATAATATATTGCAGCTCTCAGAAAAATACACATTGAAAAATTTATTTAGTTTTTCTTCTGAAAAAACAGAATTTTGTTACTAAAAATCAAATATCTCAAAAAGCTATTTTTTTACCTTCGTGTTTTTTTTTTTGTGAGAATAAAGTTCATTCTGTTAGTTATCATCTCTAAAATTTTTATAGTGGTAGAAAAATATACAAAAAAGTTATGGCACTTTGATCATTTTTGGTTGCGTGTTTTTTTAGTGTGCATGACGAATTTCCCGCAAACTAGATTTTGGGGTAGGCAGCACCCTCTCAGATTTCAATGGAATTGTGTAGGTATGAATACTATGTACTTTAAAACAACGTTGCATACTTTGTTGTTTTTTTTTTAATTTATCTACACTAATATTTGAAAAGGGCTTAAGTTTTTGACCATTTTTTATACCAATGTAACTTAAAAATAACATGACCTACAAAAAAGTTTGGTATGTGTGACTTTAAGGAATTTGTGTGAACTTTCAAGTAAAAAATTGAAATATTGAAAAAAACGATCACGCTAAAAAAAGTTAAAAAATAAATTGAAGTCAATTTGGAATACATGCCCATTTGCGAAATTAAATTAATCCTATTTCGGAGAACCAAACCCCACACCAACCGTTAAGAATATAATTCAAAATGGATCAAAGTAATTAAATTGCTATTATCTGAATCCAACCCAACACAAAATGTTTTTTTTTTAATTCAAACCAATTTTTGGGTATTTTTATACGTGGATTTTCACATATTAATATTGAACATAGCTTTATTTGTTTCAATTATAAATCTATCCAATTCAAAGAATATAATTTAGGATTCTCTTTTGAACCAGAACACCAGATCTGTTACACAGAAATTCAGAATATCAACCAGAAGTCGAATTTCAACTTAAAAGTTTCCTTATTCATAGGAGAATAAAATAAATACTTTGCATTAGATAGACTTGTGAATCAAACATATGGAGCCATGTTTAATTTAATATATGAAAATATCTGTAACAAACGCCCTGGATAAAAACATTTTTTTCTACCGGAGAGAAACACGCAAAATGATAACATGAAGTATTTGTTGTTAAGAACCGTCCATTAAATATATAGCATTTTAGGGGAAGTTTATGATATTGCTAGGAGCCTTCTATTTGGTATGGGAGAATATACTTTAAGAGGGGAGGAGCTGTCAAAATTTTTCCACTTATGCTACCGTGATTTCGAATGCAGCGATATGGTTAAACTCAAACATTACAGAATCCTTGAAAAAGGTCCAATAAGGACCGAAACGTCGAGTTAAGAAAACATAGTTGTTTTTGATTGACCAAATTGGACTGAAATGCTAATTAAAGATATCATCCAACGTACAGTCGATCACCCAAAGAAAGTCTAACTCAAAGCAATAAAACAAGTACGACCACGATTCTCATCAGTCAACGAGTTTGAAACTTTTACTACAAATCATTTTATTGCAATATGTAAATATTATTTAAAATAAAAAATCAATAATTTTGTTTTCGGGATGAAATTGATCAGTAAATGAAATACCTTTGCATGTGCCAAAAATATGTTTTCCACCTGAATTAACCACCACAGTATGCGAAATGCTACGCAAAACTTTTACGAGTTTTCTCAAATTTTAATTATTCAAGTTTTAAATTTAGTAAATTTTATGAAAACGCCTTAAAGTATGCACTTTTCATACTGAAAAAGTGATTACTTCCGGAAAAGTGCAATTTTATGTATAAATTCGAATATTTATAAAAATTTTGATGATGAAATCGTTTTTAGCAAATACTTGGCAGCTTAAAGCATCCATTCGAATATTCATAACATTTGCGATACAGCCACGGTAACAAAAGTTTAAAAGGGTGCCAAACACGCAATTATGGAAAATATTTAATTTAATACAGAAATATGTGACTAATTGACTGTAAAACATGTAACTCATTATTCAATAATCCTTTAGCCAGATGATGGTCATTTTATACAAATTGTTTTAAGTTTAAAGCAATATTTTTAACAAATGAAAATGACCCTCACGTCGATCAATTTCACCCCACTGATCAATTTCACCCGAAATCACGGTACCTCAGAAATGCTTCAAAAGTGCCCATCTTGCGATATATGGCAAAATTTTCATTAATAACAAAAATGTCATGTTTTGCAAATTGAAATATTTTTTCTTATTTGCATTTTTTTGACTTTTAAAGCTTTTTGACATTTTTCAATGTTATAAAAGTTCACATGATTATCTAAAAGTCACCCATACATAACTTTTTTGTAGGTTATGTCATTTTTAAGTTATATTGAGTAAAAAACGGTCAAGCCCTTTTCAAATATTAGTCTAGATATATAAAAAACCAACGTATGCAATCTTACTTTAAAATACATAGTCTTTAAACCTAAGAAATTCCATCGGATTCTGAGACAGTTTTGCCAATCCCCTACGGCGAGTTTGCGTGAATTCGTCATACACTCTAAAAAACACACAACCGAAAATGTTCAAAGTGCCATAACTTTTTTGTATTTTTTTACCATAGTGAAATTTCTACAGATGGTAGCTAACAGAATGAACTTTATTCTCACAAAATATCACGAAGGTAAAAAAATAGCTTTTTGAGATATTTAATTTTTAGTAACAAAATTCAGTTTTTTCGGAAGAAAAGCTAAATAAATTTTTCAATGTGTATTTTTCTGAGAGCCACCATTTATTAATGTACAACTTTGCCGAAGACAATTTTCCGATCAAACAAGCAGTTTCAGAGATATGATTTTTCATTCGCATGTGTTCCATTTTTTCATAGGCCCTATTTGAAAGTTAGTCGAGACTCCATAAAAAGTTTTAATATGAAAAAATGGTTATTTATATTGATTAGAACAGCTGTGCAAAATTATATGCAAATCAAGAATGCAAAATTAAAAAAAAAGGATTTTTTTCGCTATTTTTTTCGGATTTTTTTTTGCTTCGTGGAAAGCCTCTGGAGTGACAAATAGCCAAAATTGCCTATCCTTGCATTATCGATTCTTTTGGGTTATTTGCTTCAAGTGCCTATGGCTTTGTAAATTGAATCCTCCGCGCCGCGGGCTATCGGCCCTCGCGCCACACAAGTAGAGGTAGAGAGAGTCGATAGAACGGTGCGCCTTGGTGGTTAATGACTTCCAGGTGTGTTGTTTACGATTGCATAACTATGCGCTTTTGCGCCCGGTCGTTGCTTTGTTATTGGTGAGTAAATTTTATTACAGTTTGACTTTGCATGTATGACATTTGTGTATTAGGCTATGCTTCACGGATATAACATGGCCATTTGAGTATAATATACTAGCACCAATTCATGATCGTTTGAGGGCGACTTAAAAAAATCAGATGAAAATTGACGGCAATATAAGGCTGAATGCACAAAAGGCTGAATCAGAAAGGCTGAAATTAAGAAAGTGTAACATGGCTGAAAATTTAAAAGGCTGAAAAAACGAAAATGCATAGAATAAGTTATAGCACTTCGTCCATTTATTGGAGTAACACCCGAACTGAGATCAAGGCTGCTTCTCAGCTTTGACACATCGTGTAACAGGCACGAAGATATTCAATGCCAAGGGGAGTCAAGAAAATTTTCATAATGAAATGTTCTTGGTCCGAACGTGAATCGAACGCGTAACCCTCAGCATGGGTCTAAGTTTTGAAACTGAGCTTAGTGAAGAGGCTAATGGTGCATACCAATGAGCACAAAAAGGAACTAATAATAATCATATCGTTAATTTTGAGCTATTCTTTCAAGTCATGTTGTCTTGGAGATTGTTGTCTGTTGACGCACCCACTGTGCAAAACGATCAGACCGGTGATACAACTGGCCGTTCCTCGCGTGCAGATTATTGACCACTACAGCGACACAGATGTAGCTCGAACAAAAGGTAGAACCTAATGAAACTGAAGGAGACAATTGGATAGGTTTGAGTGTCAACAAGAGCAGTTAATTAAAAGCCAATCCTAAAACGTGAATTATATTAGCCTAAAATTAAAGTTAAAATACGCATTTGAAATCTTATTGCATTGCCTTTACGTGCCATAACTATAGTTTAAGCATTTGGAGAATTATCATCGTGGTGAGTCTTGTGTATGAATTGGTTCCTATAGTATATTAAGAATGTTGTTTGATTTAGACGGCATACGGTTCGATCCTGCAACGACCCTACAACAGTGTTCACCATTAGTAATTAAGTGGGTCCAATAGGTAAAACGGACTGCAAAGAAAAATTAAAACTGAATTTGATTGGGTTCGTATTTTATAGTTTAGAGTAACGGTTGTCGATAGGAATACGAGGCCAGGGAATTCCGTAAAATTACCCAAAACACAGAAATGTAAGTACAATTGATTGTTCGCATACACGGAAACAAATCTGATCCTGTTTTTATGATTTACAAATCATAAAACATAAAGGTTTGTCATTTTATGAAATCATGATCACGAATCATAATTTCATAAACTGAGCAACTAATATCATGATTCGTTGCAATCATTTTTGTGAGCTCGAACTCATGACCATCATCCGAGCAACTAATTCCATGATTCGTTGCAACCATTTTTATGAGCTCGAGCTCATGAAACTTTTCAAGCGTTACGCACACTCCTCACACCTGTCAAAACGTGGTCATTCAGTGAGTGGCATCGCTAGTGAATGGTGATAAAAGTGTAAAAAGCCATTATTTTAATGGGAACATAGATTTGAATAATTATTATATTGTTCTTTTTGTGTGTTCTTAGTGATCTAGCGTGGAATCGTGAAACATTCTCCCAAAGAAACTGGTAAGTAAAAAAAGTGCCGAAAATGTATGCTTACGTTTTTTTACTCCTTCCTATTTATTTATTTATTTGTTATACAATTTTATGAGTCAATTGCGCGTCATCGTTGTCGTTTCAGCCCTGCCAATTCCGTTTCGGCTTCGTTCGTTCGAGCTCCGCCGTCAAACGACATCAGCCCCATCCTGACTACTTCTTTCCGGTTTTGTCGGCTGCATAAAACGGCGCAGCCACCGTCCCGACAGCGCCCGGTTAAGTTCTTGTTCCGGCTCCGTTTAACGCCACGTGAGTAAAAACAAACTCTTGAAAACGTCTTCCAAATCAGAGTGAAAAAATGATTTCTAAGTAACATCCGATTGCACGCCATCGTTCTCATTCCAGCTCAAACGGCTGCGGCTGTCAATAATCGTCCGGATCCGTCCAATCCTGCAGCATCGTCTCGACCGCATTCTTCTGTTCCCGTTTCGGCACCACCAAACGACGCCGTTTTGACTGTCCGCTCCCTGTACCGGCTTCGCAACGTACCTATTCGATCCCGTTCCGGCTCGGTCAAACAATTGACTCCGCAGTCTGCGAAGAAAGTCTTCGCTTCGTGGTAATTATTTAAGATTGTTTTGCGAAATTGAAACTAAGATATATTAGCCAATAGTCCATTTTACGAGCCGATTTTATGAATAAAAATATGACACGAGGTGGCGTCCAAACACGTGAATATCAATATCGTCATCATTTAGCTTCATGGTCCTAGAAAATGTACCCCCAGATTCATAAGCGATGCGCACCCGAAACCGTGATTCAAAATCTCAATAACATGATTTGGATTCATGGTCCTAGAAAATATACCAGACTCATAAGCGTTGCGCACCCGTAATCATGATTTGGAATCCCAATAACATGATTTGGCTTCATGGTCCTAGCAAATCCATCAGATTCATAAGCGATGCGCTCCCGAAACCGTGATTCAAAATCTCAATAACATGGTTTGGCTTCATGGTCCTGGAAAATATACCAGACTCATAAGCGATGCGCACCAGTAACCATGATTTGAAATCCCAATAACATGATTTAGCTTCATAGTCCTATAAAATCCATTAGATTCATAAGCGATGCGCACCCGAAACCATGATTCAAAATCTCAAATATATGATTTAGCTTTATGATTTCAGAAAAAAGTAACGCATTGGTAGCGTTACGAGACAATGGCTCATACTATCATGATCATAAATCATGGTGTATTTTTATAAAACGAAAATGTACTAGGCTCATGAAATGATGAGTCGTTTTTATGATTTTTGGGAGCAGATTTTTACCCGTGTAGTATGGCCAAGGCATTAATTCCAAATATAATTGCAGCTTTGAAGTTGCTCAGTAAAGCAGCTATACGGACTGTGTTTTCCTCCCACGCTTCCCCCAACACTCTTCAAAGATTTCTTCCGCGAGTTGGAAAGAATTCTGAGTTTGGTTCGCAACCTGTACTCAACGGATCCCGGTGACCTGTGGGAATTGCGCAAGTACCTGTATCCAGCGGTTATAGTATTAAGTTTAATAAAGTCAAATTATCAGTTTAGTACTAATTCCGCCGCGCAGCCTTCGCGAACGTTAAAACAAACATAAACATCGTTGTCAGTTTCGGGCCGAGGTAGTGAAGTGTTTTATCGTCGAGTGTTTGGTACATTGGTAATTCTTCGCAGTAAGGAGAAAACCTGCCGCAGTATGGCCACCAGCCTGGCGAATAGAAGTCGCTGCAAAAAGTGCGAAATGGATGATACCGCTGAGATGATCAGCTGTGAACTTTGCGATAGGAGGGAACATTTCGGTTGCGCTGGAGTACCAGATGGCTACAACCCCGCGAATTCTACTTGGTGCTGCCAACAGTGTGAAGCAGAGAAGATTGCCGCCAACGTTCCGAGATCTACACGAAGTTCTACGTCGAGCAGGAGATCACTCCGTTTGAAGTTGGCCTTGGAAGAACTGGAAGTGCGGAACCGACTCCGCATGAAGGAAATAGAAGCCGAGAAGGAGTTTTTTAAGCAAAAGTATGAGCTGCTCAAGCAGATGGAAGATGAAGACGATCGGGAGAGCCGGCGCAGTATAGTTAGCGAGAAAACTAAGCGTGAAAGGCTGGAAAAGTGGTTGGCCAAACATCCCAACGGAGTTGAAACAACAGGTGGGACGAAATCAGCAGATATATCGCAAGAAGATGCAACCATCCATCAACTAGAACATACCCCGCAGAGTTCATCTACGTTAAACCGGATAGTTGAAGAGACTCCAGTGCCGGCCGTAGTCAGTCAGTGCTCAATCCCAGCAGTAGGCCCAGTGCAACTGAATAGTTCGCTCTTGGGAGGCACGATACTTACACCAGCCGACATGGACATCTCGGCGAATAACATCGTCAGCAATGAGCCTCCCCCGCCAGTCGTAGCGAGGTCGAGTGCAGCGATCTGCTTTAGTACCCCTGTTGTGATTACGTCAAGTAATCTAGTAAACCCATTACCGGCAGCGATTTCCACTACTGGGAATTTCCAACACATTTCTGGGAAACAATCAGCAGCGCATCCAATCCAGAAAGCGAGCATATCAGTACAACACCCATCACAGTGGGATACAAGTCAGGTGACGACCGAAGGAAACGTCGCCAATGTAAGAGGAAACGTACAACCGACAATACAGTCGTATAGCAGAGAAGTCCACAGCGGAATTCAGTCGGGCGTAACTACGGCTCCAATGCAATCACATGAGCAAATTCCGTCATGGGTCTCAAACAAGAACATTGGCCAACGAAGCTTACACACCGATAACGAGCATCCATCAGGAGTGTATCCAGTATCATCTACGATGTCGGAGATCAACGGACCTTACTTCGGATCGCAGTTCCGTCACAATTTAGGCGGTACGTTCCCGTCGTCGGTGTACACGTCAGGAACACAACCATTGCCTTCGTATCCAGCGGCAGGCCAGTATTCTGTGGTACAGCTCGTTCCTCCGGGGATGATTCCATCACAACAGCCGCCGGCAATTTGGCCGGTGCAACATCCGAGGACAATAGTGCAACCTGCAGTTCAGTTTAGCTCCCCGATAGTAGCTCCATCAGTAGCAGTACCGTCGACGGAGACCCGTGAGAATGTAACTGTGAGGATGTCAACAGCAGAACGAAGTTCTTCAATACCTGGGACATCTTTCGTTGCCCCACCTTCATCACGCTCGTTTGCACCGCGCGGTACAACTTCGTACACACCATTGGACAACGAACACTTGCATCGTCAGAATGGCCCAACCGCATCCCAAATCGCAGCTCGCCAGGTTATTTCTCGTGACCTACCAACGTTTTCAGGCAATCCAGAAGACTGGCCTATCTTCTTCAGTTCATTCCAAAACTCTACGGAGACGTGCGGGTACAGCGATGCCGAAAACCTTGCGAGATTGCAGCGATGTCTGAGAGGTGCAGCACTGGAGGCAGTAAGGAGCCGACTTCTTCTTCCAGCATCAGTGCCAAATGTTATCGAGACTCTGCACAAGTTGTATGGCAAGCCCGAAAACCTTATCAACTCTCTACTGAGAAAAGTGCGCAACACACCGTCACCAAAGTCAGACAACCTTCATTCCATTATTACGTTTGGATTGGCGGTTCAGAACTTGGTGGACCATATCATCATTGCAGAACAGGACTCACACCTGGCGAATCCTATGCTGCTACAGGAACTAATGGGAAAACTACCCACGTCGTTGAAGTTACAGTGGGGAGCTTTCAAACGTTCCTACGCCGATGTTAATCTCACCACCTTCAACGAATTCATGGTGGAGATGGTTGATCTTGCCTCTGATCTCACAGTAAACGAAGAAGCGCCAAGTGGACAGAAGCAACAGAAAGAAGAGAGAAGCAGACGGAAGGAAAAACTCTTTGTCCACTCGCACGAAGAAATTAAGGCAACTGAGAAGATACAAGATTTGAAGTTGAATGAACAAGCCAAACTTTGTTCAAACTGTGGCATTAGTGGACATCAGATTCTTCAATGTATCAACTTCAAAGCGATGAGCGTAGAGGACCGGTGGAAGGCAATTCGACAGAGAAATCTTTGCCGCAGTTGTCTTATACCACATCGTAAGTGGCCATGTAGATCCAAGAAGGAATGCGGAAAGGATGGATGTACTAGCAGACATCACTGGCTGCTTCACGAACCGCGGAAGATACAATCACAGCAAATCGCAGCTACTACGACAACGAGTTCAAGTGGCAGCACTCAAGTTGCCCATCAAAACCATCACTTCGATCAGTCATATTCTCTCTTCCGCTACGTGCCAATTACCGTTTATGGAAACGGGAAGCAGATTGATATCTTTGCCTTTCTTGATGAAGGATCTAGCACCACAATGATTGAGACAGGCGTAGCAGATCTGCTGGAAGTCAACGGGCCAAAAGAATCTCTTTGGTTGACGTGGACTGGAGAAATTACAAGAGAAGAAAAGGAATCTCGCATCATCAGTATAGCAGTCGCAGGAGCCGGGATGAATAGGAAATTCTCAATTGGAAATGTGCGCACCGTAGAGGAATTGAAACTTCCCGAACAATCGTTCTGCTATAAGACTATGACCGAACAATACCCCCATCTGACGGGGCTTCCTATTAGGAGCTATAGCAATGCCGTACCACGTATGATAATAGGTATTGAGCATGTTCGTCTTCTGACTTCACAGAAGGTACGTGAAGGAAAGGGAGAAGGTTCAGTAGCCGTGAAAACACGGCTTGGCTGGAGCGTATTCGGCAGGAAGACAGGAAAGGCGCCTGCTGTTGAACGAGTAAACTTCCACCACTCGGAATTACTCAGTAACCGTGCTCTACACGAATCCATGAAACAGTTTTTTCTTGTTGAAGAGAGTGTAGTCACAGTGAAACTGGAAGCGGAAGATGATAAAAAAGCGTATCGATTATTAGAGCAGACAACGGTGCGAAAAGGAAGTCGATTCGAAACCGGCCTACTTTGGAAGGTTGAAAATCCTTCGCTTCCAAATAGTTTCCCCATGGCACTTCAAAGATGCAAATCGTTGGAAAGGAAACTAGCGCGGGATCCTGGACTACGACAACGAGTACAGCAACAAATCGATGGTTACTTAGCGAAAAATTACGCGCACAAAGCCTCTGACCGGGAACTCGCTGAAACCAATATGAAGCACACCTGGTATTTGCCCCTTGGTGTTGTGGAAAACCCGAAGAAACCTGGTAAAACACGCTTGGTATGGGACGCCGCTGCCAAAGTGCAAGGTATATCGCTCAACGACTTGCTAATGAAAGGACCAGATCTTCTTGTCCCGCTATCCGCTGTCCTGATGAGATTCAGGCAACACAACATTGCAGTTTGCGGTGACATTGCTGAAATGTTTCACCAAATCCGAATTAGAGATGGTGATAAACAGTTTCAGCGTTTTCTTTGGCGAGATGATCCAAAAGACGAAGTGCAGGTATACGTTATGGATGTTTCCACCTTCGGAGCTACCTGCTCCCCATGCACGGCACAATATATAAAGAACCGTAACGCACTCGAATTTGCTGAATCCCATCCTCGAGCAGTAGAAGGAATCATCAAAAACCATTACGTGGATGATTTCCTAGACAGCGTGGAAACAGAAGGAGAAGCGGTTGAATTAATCAATGCGGTTAAAATGATTCACGCAACGGCAGGCTTCCAAATTGGGAAATTCCAGTCGAACTCCTCGACGGTGCTGTCGCTTCTGGGAGAACAAGAAAAAACAGAAGTGAAGTCGATGAACTTGGACAAGCAGAAAGAGACTGAACGAGTGCTAGGGATGGTCTGGACTGTAACGGCGGATGTGTTCACCTTTGATACAGCAGCTTTACCAAGTATTCAGCAACTAATCAAGAGTGGTGCGGTGCCAACGAAGCGTCAAGTTTTGCGGACGGTGATGTCGATATTCGATCCACTTGGTTTGGTAGCTCATTACGTAGTACATGGGAAGATACTTATGCAGGAAATTTGGAGATCTGGAACTGAATGGGACGAACCTATTGGTAGACATCTTCACGATATCTGGTATCGTTGGATTGAGTTACTCAGTCAGTTAAGCGAAGTGAGAGTGCCACGATGTTACTTCAGAGAAGAGAAACTGCGAGGTCTTCAACTGCACGTATTTGTCGATGCCAGTGAAATGGCGTATGCCGGCGTAGTCTACCTGCGACTGGATTCTGGTGTCGAGCGAAAGTGTGCCCTAGTTATGGCAAAAACAAAAGTATCACCCCTGAAGCCGTTGTCGGTACCGCGACTGGAGCTGCAAGCTGCAATGTTGGGCGCAAGACTTGCTCAAAACATTGGTTCTTCACTGACAATACCAATTGGACGTCGGTTCTTCTGGTCTGATTCGTCAACTGTCCTGTCTTGGTTGCATTCTGAACGGCGTCGTTATCACCAGTTTGTGGAATTTCGAGTCGCGGAGATCCTTTCTTTGACATGCATCGACGAGTGGAGATACGTACCCACTAAACTAAACGTTGCTGATGAAGCTACAAAGTGGGGGAGTGGCCCAAGCTTCCAACCATGTCAGCGATGGTTTCAAGGACCAACTTTTTTGTATCAACCGGAAGAAACTTGGCCGATAAACAACAAGGTGAATAATGCAGCAGTAGAAGAACTACGACCTATGTTCCAACACCAAGAGAAGATCATGGAGCGCACGTTCGATTGGACCCGTTTCTCTAATTGGAACCGTTTGATCAGAACTGCAGCATATGTGTACCGAGCAATGACAATCTTCAAGAGACGACGAAACATGCGTAGCAACTACAAGATTCTTCAGAAAGTAGAGTTTGTGAAGGCGGAGGCAGCGGTCGTGCGACAAATTCAGGCCGAAGCATATCCAGATGAAGTTGCCGTGCTAGGTCTCAACAATGAGGAGAGGATTCTATCAAAATCTAGTGCGCTGTACAGCTTATCACCTTTCCTAGATGAGGAAGGTGTAATACGAATGGGTAGTCGTACGGAAGAAGCACCAAGTATGGCTTACGAAACGTATCCAATAATTCTTCCAAAGAGCCACGCTGCCACAACGCTTTTAGTGGATAGCTTTCATCGGAAATACCTACATGCTAATGGAGAGACGGTGCACAATGAGATTCGTCAATTGTACTACATTGTTGGACTTCGAACAGTGATACGCAAAGTTACACGTGATTGTCAACTCTGCAAAATGAGAAAAGCTGCTCCTCGTGCTCCACTGATGGCGGCACTACCCAGAGTACGGCTCACTCCATTTATCCGACCATTCACATTCCTGGGTATTGACTATTTTGGACCACTGGAAGTGAAAGTAGGAAGAGGTACAGCCAAAAGGTGGGTCGCGCTCTTTACATGTTTGACCGTCAGAGCGATCCATTTAGAAGTGGTGCATAGTCTTTCCACTGAGTCCTGCGTGATGGCGTTTCGCAGATTCGTAGCAAGAAGAGGTGCACCGGTAGAAGTAGGGGAGACTGAGGAGACTTGATCCCTGGGGAGACTTGTTCCCCCCACATTTTCTCGGAATCAAAAAAACAATTTTCTTCTAGCATATTTTTTTCAAAACTACTCCTGGACAAACGACTATGTTTTGGCTACAAGTGCTTTCGATTGTACATTACATTATTTTTTAACGGCTGATGGTTTGTTTTCAGTCCTTCAGAAATCTTTTAGACGATTCCGAAAAATCTCAATAACTTTGTGAAAATTGAAACAAATCGTGTCAAAATTTCACAGCACATAGGTTAAATAAAATACTTTTAAACTTATTTATCCAAATAAGGCTGTTGTTAACATATTTTAACTATTTCAGCTTAGTATACACAACAGTGACATGGGGAGACTTGATCCCTCGAGGGTTACACACACATTATACATGTGAAAAATAAAATTCTATTCAGAAGCTTCTATTTACTTGGAATTCTAGTCTATTCAACGATAAAATGTGTCAGACAATTATAACTTTAGTACAAACCAATAAAAGGGGGATCAAGTCTCCCCATTTTGAAAATACGGCACATCCTTAAAAATTTAAGGAAATCTTACAATTTCAAACACTCCATATTCACCGAAAATACAAGAAAACTCGAAAAGAAAATGAATAGGAAGACTCTGGAATTACTTTCCCTTTAAATAAACCATGTGCTCAAAGGGGGATCAAGTGTCACCCATTTTTGAAAAATACATTATAAAACATGCCTCCATAAAAACACAGTTTTGAAAACTTTAACAATAATTTAAAGGCCTTCTGTTGTGTATTAACTTGCAATAGATGTTTACCTGCCATTTTGTACGGAAATCGGATCTAGTTTTGTGTTTTTTCTTAAAGTTTCAGGTAAATTAAGAAAAAGGGATCAAGTCTCCCCAGTCTCCCCTATATTCAGATAATGCTACAAATTTCGTTGGCGCAAGCCGTCAATTGGCGGAAGAGCTCCGAGCCGTTAATGAAGAATGCGCAGCTACCTTCACGAACGCCCACACCACATGGAGATTCAACGTTCCTGCGGCGCCGCACATGGGTGGACCATGGGAAAGGATGGTCAGATCCGTAAAAACGGGAATGAAGGCCATCACGGAATCGACAAGACTTCCAAATGACGAAGTATTGCAGACAATATTGTTGGAAGTTGAAGCCGTGGTGAACACACGCCCTCTAACGTATATTCCGTTGGAATCGGCGGAGCAGGAAGCGCTCACACCAAACCATTTTTTACTGTATGGGTCCAGCGGAATCAAGCAACCAGCAACAGAACAGGTAGACAGTGGATCGGCATTACGAAGCAGTCACAAGTTTGCGCAACGGTTAGTGGACGGTTTCTGGCAGAGATGGGTTCGGGAGTATCTCCCGATGTTGAGCAGAAGATCCAAGTGGTTCGATACGGTGAAGCCAATACAGCCAGGGGACGTCGTGATCGTAATGGATGATAAAGTGAAGAGTTCTTGGATGAAAGGCCGTGTCCTAGAAGTCACCAAAGGCAAAGGAGGACACGTTAGGAGCGCTAAGGTTCAGACAGCCAAAGGAATATTCTTCAGACCAGCGGTGAAATTGGCAGTTCTGGACGTGAAGAAGAGATGTGAAGAAGAGAAAGAAGACTGCGCTTCGGCTACGGCAGTTATCCACGGGGAGGGGGATGTTGACGCACCCACTGTGCAAAACGATCAGACCGGTGATACAACTGGCCGTTCCTCGCGTGCAGATTATTGACCACTACAGCGACACAGATGTAGCTCGAACAAAAGGTAGAACCTAATGAAACTGAAGGAGACAATTGGATAGGTTTGAGTGTCAAAAAGAGCAGTTAATTAAAAGCCAATCCTAAAACGTGAATTATATTAGCCTAAAATTAAAGTTAAAATACGCATTTGAAATCTTATTGCATTGCCTTTACGTGCCATAACTATAGTTTAAGCATTTGGAGAATTATCATCGTGGTGAGTCTTGTGTATGAATTGGTTTCTATAGTATATTAAGAATGTTGTTTGATTTAGACGGCATACGGTTCGATCCTGCAACGACCCTACAACAGTGTTCACCATTAGTAATTAAGTGGGTCCAATAGGTAAAACGGACTGCAAAGAAAAATTAAAACTGAATTTGATTGGGTTCGTATTTTATAGTTTAGAGTAACGGTTGTCGATAGGAATACGAGGCCAGGGAATTCCGTAAAATTACCCAAAACACAGAAATGTAAGTACAATTGATTGTTCGCATAGTATGGCCAAGGCATTAATTCCAAATATAATTGCAGCTTTGAAGTTGCTCAGTAAAGCAGCTATACGGACTGTGTTTTCCTCCCACGCTTCCCCCAACAGTTGTCATTACGGCTACTAACAATATCATCAGAGATTTTCCCTTCTTTAAAATATTTGCTACTTTTTTGACAATACTGTTTTAGTAATGTAGGCGTTGAATAATCCAAAACAATATGACCAGCCGTACAACTTTCCGATTCAGAACATAGTAACTGAAACATGTTCCGGGAACATTGTTCCCCCAAGATGCATCAGTTTGAACAACCATGAACTAGGGGACGGTAGGACGGTCAATCGTCAAACTCAAGCAAAACTAAAACATATGCGAGTGACACGGCTGGGTAATCGACGGACAAGCAAATTTTCAAATAGATTGCAAAATCAATGAATGTATGTAATTATTCCCTATAGAAATGATATGTCTGTTTGTCTATGGTGTTTGTGTTGAGGTTAGTCTTTAGGCTGATGCGTTTGAAAACTAGTTGGAACACTATCTCAGCCTTTCGATGTATTCAGTCTTTTGTAGTTTCAGCCTTTCGTGTTTGAGCCTTTTGTTCGTAACCCGCGAATGCGGAGGTCCCTTGGCGATGGTTATAAACAAAATTGGGAAAAAATCTACAGCTCAGGTGAAATTTGAACTCACGACCCTTATTCGCTAGAGAAGTGCTTTACCAACCAAGCTACCGAGCCAATTAATGACCCGGCAACTTAGTTGTCATAAGGTTCAAATTCTAATCTCATCGATCTATATCATCTTCCCCTTAACCGCAAATATAACCATCTCTGTTGTACATACAGTGTATCAAACAATTGTCCGTACAGGAATTTTTTGGTCAAAATAATTTCTTATTCAAGTGATTATAACTTTTTTATACGTCAATCAAAAACGCTGAAATTCTGACCAATCATGAACCATTTATTGATGCTCCATTGGTGAAATTTTGAGCGAGATCGAATAAGTTTTCTGATAGTTATAGAACTTATAGTAAAACTTAAAAGATTTTTGAACACATTTTTAAAACATTATATCTTAATATGTACTCGATGAAACTTTTTCAATCTTTGTTGTGTTACAGCTTAAACTTGTGGCTTCCATATGCAGCTTCGTTTGAGGTTTTATATTCACTACAAAAAATATGAAAAATCTGTATATGTTCAGAGTATTTTTTGGAAATTTATCATATTTTGATCAATAAAAGTGTCAAGTGTTTTCTACTTTTTTAAACTCTCTTATTGTAATATTTTTATACAGGACCTATTTAACTACATATGAAGAGTAGGTCCTATGCATTTTTCGTTCAGTTAATGCACTCTTATTGGTGGAAAACGTTTGGCAGATTATATGTGCAAAATATGGTAATTTTTTAAACATCGTCAACTACATAAGCAAATTTTTCATGTTTTTCGTAGTGAATATAAAGCCTCAAACGTAGCTGCATATAAAAGCTTTAAGTTTAAGCTGTAACACAACAAAGATTGAAAAAGTTTCATCGAGTACATATGAAGAGTAGGTCCTATGCATTTTTCGTTCAGTTAATGACTCTTATTGGTGGAAAACGTTTGGCAGATTATATGTGCAAAATATGGTAATTTTTTAAACATCGTCAACTACATAAGCAAATTTTTCATATTTTTCGTAGTGAATATAAAGCCTCAAACGTAGCTGCATATAAAAGCTTTAAGTTTAAGCTGTAACACAACAAAGATTGAAAAAGTTTCATCGAGTACATTTTAAGATATAACGTTTTAAAAATGTGTTCAAAAATCTTATAAGTTTTACTAAAAGTTCTTTAACTTTCAGAAAACTTATTCGATCTCGCTCAAAATTTCACCAATGGAGCATTAATATATGATTCACGGTTGGTCAAAATTTCAGCGTTTTTGATTGACGTATAAAAAAGTTATAAACATTTGAATGAAAAATTATTTTGACCAAAAATTTGCTGTACGGACAATTGTTTGATACACTGTATGTACGAAG
The DNA here is from genome assembly GCF_035046485.1 of Aedes albopictus. Lineage (NCBI taxonomy): Eukaryota > Metazoa > Arthropoda > Insecta > Diptera > Culicidae > Aedes > Aedes albopictus. Next base: position 94,790,197 of record NC_085137.1, on the reverse strand, counting down.
AGCGAAAGCGATTTGTTTATTGTTTGAAGCTGTATGCCTATCGTACAGGCACTGTTTCCCCAACCACTTGTAGAGGAAGAAAATTTCTTTTTTTCAAAACAGTATTTAAGCAATATGAAACATAAAATTTATGTGTGATAACCAAAAAAGGTCTTTGTGGGGGCCCCTAACATGTGGGGGCTCGGGGATGTTGTTTCCAGTTCCGCACTGTGCGTAGGGTCCGCAGATTGTCATCCTTTTGGTCGACTCACCTAGCTCGCTGCGCACCACGTCTTCTTGTACCGATCGGATGACTCTCGCGAACCATTTTAGTCGGGTTGCTATCCGACATCCTGATGACGTGACCCGCCCACCGTAGCCTCCCGATTTTCGCGGTATGGACGATGGTTGGTTCTCTCAGCAGCTGATGCAGCTCGTGGTTCATTCGCCTTCTCCAAGTCCCGTCTTGGGGTCTCCAGTTAGCCTAGTGCTTAAGGCTAAGGATCGCCAATCCGGAGACGGCGGGTTTGATTCCCGTTCCGGTCGGGAACATTTTCTCAACTCCCTGGGCATAGTGTATCATTGTACTTGCCTCGCAATATACAAATTCATGCAATGGCAGGCAAAGAAGGCCCTTCAATTAATAACTGTGGAAATGCTCAAAGAACACTAAGTTGAAGCGAGGCAGGCCAAGTCCCAATGGGGACGTCGAGCCATAAAGAAGAAGAAGAAGAAGAAGATAATATCTGAATATACAGAGTAATATCTAAAGGAACCCAACCCCAAAAATAATTCCTGAAAAAGTTCTTGGAAATCTATTTGAATTTCCAAAAGGAAGCTCTAGAGGATTTATTGAGAAAGTCTCCAAATATCCGTTAAAACATTTCTCCTGGTATAGCATCTTTTTAAGAAATCTTTGGCGTGAACTCCTGGAGAATCCTCTGGAAAATTCCTGGAAGAATTTCAAGAAAAAATCCTAGAGAAGTTCAAAAGAAAAACTCCTGTAGGAAGTTCTGAAAATATTCCTGAAGGAATTCCATCAGAAATGTTTCAAGGAACCCATGAGCAAATGCACAAACTTCTGTGGGAGTCCTTGAGGGGATTCCCTAAACAATCCCTGAAGAAATCCCAGAACAAATTGCTGAAGGGATTTCTGAAGAAACTCGAAAACTAATTTTAGGATGATTTTTTTGAGATTTTTTTTTGAGAAACTTCTGAAGAAGACACACGGAAAAATCCTAGAAGCATTCTTTTAAGAATCTCAGAATAAATTTCCAAAGAAATACATGGACAGGTACGCATCCTGAAAGGGCATTTGGAGGAGTCTTTAGAGGAGTTCTTGCTGAAATTATTTTAAAAAGTCCTGCAGGAATGTTCTCTCTATTGAAAATCCAGAAAAATGAATCATAAATCTTGAAAGGATCCCTGAAGGAATTTCTGGCGTTCGCGAAGAAAATTCTAAGGCAATACATGGAATGAACCACGAGCTCCTTGCGCTCTACGGTGGACCTAGCATCTGGAAGCAAATACTGGAAAGATATGAAGGGCAGGGCATGTTGCAAATATGTCAAACAACAACCTTGCAAAGCTGGTGTTCGTAAGAGAGCCGGATGGTGCAAGTAGACCTGGAGGGCAGCGTGTAACGTGGGCGAACTGGCAAATGGATGACGCTGCCGAGGATGGACGACTACAGCCACGAACCGCCCAGCCAACCACATATCGTAAACCATTGTGGAGAAAAAATCGTATATTTTCATATATTGAATCAGAATTGTATAATAATATGTATATTTGTTGACAATGATTGCGTAAAATCGCATTTTATGCCAAATAAAATTTCAATTTCGATTTCGTTTCATATAGTCGTCTCCGATCATAAAAGGTGCTAGATACTATCGGTTGGGTCGCACAGAATCGTAAAAAAACAAACGTTCTGAGTGTCAAGCTTCGAGTTCGCTAGCATCGTATATGTAATTTCTTTGAATCGTTAAATTCGTCGCTTTACATCGTATATGAATCTGCTAAATTGAGCTTGCTACCTAAGGGTATGATGGAAATCGGTGATGTATATAGATCGTTTGTGTCATACTTGCGTCGTATACAAAGTGAACCAAATCGTAGAAATTGTATATTCATTTTAACAGTCGCATATGATTGTTACTGCACTTTTAATAGTCGAATTTTAATCTTGGAAATCGTAAATGGTTTTGTTTACATCTTTGTATGATGAAGAAAAGGGAAAAAATGTATTAGTTACAAATTTGTTTTTTTTTTTATTGTTGACACATGCCAACTAAGGTAGCAATAATTGTAACCAGATATGTAGGTTTTCATATTATGTATATATTACCAGATGACTTATAATAAGTGGTGTATAGAATACAACAACGATGTGAATTCCGAGTCTCTTGCACGGCACCACTTTTGGAGCCACTTAATGCACAACAACAACGCTTCCACCACAAGTCTCGCACCGTATCATGCTATTTTTTTTTTCGTTTCATTCCATTCACTTTAACAGTCGACTTCTAACTTGGCAATATAGCCAGAGATAACGCGCAGTTCTCAATCCAAGGACCTAAGTTCGATTCCCACTGAACACCATTTTTTTTCAATTTGAAAATCTTGAATTGTATATCGGTACACTCAATCGTAAAAAGATCATGTAAAATCATATATTCCGCATTTCGCAGTTAGTATAAGTGCGGGGACGTGAATAAAACTGCGATTTTGCATCGAATCGTATCGATGTCTTTTGCGCACTTATGCATTACAAGGTGCTGAATAAGTGCACAGAAGACATCGAAAAAAAAATGCAAAATCGCAGTTTTATTCACGATCCCGCTCTTATACTAAATGCGACAGGTTTCCAGTGGGGTAGGAAATGCGCAACGGAGAAAATCGGCGAAATCGTACAAATTTTTCGAGAAATCGTTAATCATGCTGGATAGAATTGTAGTAATCGGATATATGTTTCGATATGGCCTCCACTTTAGTGTGTTTATGCCTGTTTCGTGCATTGAATACGATTATTTTGGTGCTATAAATGTGTGACTATTTCAGTTGCAATTTCGATATAGCAACCAAATTGCTGGCTGGGCGATTGTTTTAGTGAGGATTTGTTGATTCAGTTCTATTATAATTGTAATTCAACGCTAAATGAATGAAGGAAATGAAGTCCAAGTACTGTAAGTAGAACGCCACAATCTCCACCGTTTATTAAATATTAGCTGTGCAATAACAAGTCAATTCCAAATCCCGTCTAATTTATAGTTCTCCTACCGATATTTGGAATCGCTGCTATCGCATTTTTCTTATTTATAGCACAAACTGTCCCTGTCACCGCAACCAATTTGTCATACTATTCTTTCATCCCGGAATTTATTCGTTATCATTCCTCACCCTCCCACACCGAGCTGGAAACCACCCTAACATCATTTGAACCAGAAAAGTAGCGCAAAAGTATATGTACCAACCCCACTTTCATTATCTCACTAATGTACGCATTGGAAAATCCTTCGGCAATGCCTATTTCGCAGCGAGATGATAACCATCAGCGTGTGCAACCAGTCAACGCACCACGCATTGACCACTGACGGCTCATCCCTACCCCTATTGCACTGATGACTCCACTTCGCATGGAAAAATGGAGGTGGTCTGTGGAGGTGAGAATGGTCAGAACGCAGCGTTCCTCTATTGCCTATTAGTTGGAGCCCTATCGTATCGCACCAAGCGCGCTCGGGACCACTCACTCGCGGGTGCCGATGATTGATCACTCCGTAATGCCAACGTTTTCCGCATCAATAAATCTGGCATTACGCTCGAAACACTCGCCCACCGCTGCTGGCTGCTGGACACTATCATCCGAACCGTGTTCAAAGCGTTGCGTTGTCCCATCATTCGGTCACTCCAGGCAACGTACGTAGATGAAATACGGCTTCTGGCTGGTTGGCTGGCTGGTTGACTGACTGGCGTGCGCGGTCTATCTGAACCTATTGATTCCGTTCCAGCAGGCAGCCTAACCTCTGGAACCTCCCCCGGGTGCGTGTGTGGTGCGAAACTTTGTCGCTGGCTGGAGAATGTGCATTAGTTTGCAGCAATGGTTGGACGGGACGTTTGTGAGTGATGATGGCAACTGGATGACTGTATAGACAGAGGACCACGGTGTGTGCGGTGTGATATGGTGAGCATAGGGCCATAGATACGAGGTACCTACTTTTCTAATTTTCGAGATAGTCTATTGATATTTCGGATAGCGGAAGGATTTGCGGAATTACGAGCACGAACAGATACGGTCAAGGTTTTGGTTGTTTATTTGAACACACTGAAAATAGATTGCAAGTTCTTTAACTTTAGTTAAACAATAAAAAAAACAAAAACATGCAAAAATTGTGTTAAACCACGTGCGTAGTGGAATGATTCTTCAAACCTTTTCATCCGTTATTGAACAAATTGAACAAATTCTCACTCGTAATCATTTCCGTGTTGTCGCTTTGCTTGTGATGATAGCGATAATTTTACACCCCATTCGTCAGTGTCAGTCCTGCCTGGACGAACTAAGGGCGATATCGGAAAGCTTTTCTGCTGCATTCAGAAACCATCACACCGTGGACACAATTTCTGTCAAGTGTTTCAGCCTCGCCGAGGCTCAAATGAAGCCCCGGTGCAGACAACCAACATATCACTCATGCATCACCACGCCACGAACGGGGGCTCGTCTAGGCTTAGCGAAATTTGTGACCGCAACATTTGAGGTTGGTTGCAAGCAGCGTGTAAAATTAATGATTACGTGGAAAACTGAAAAGATGATTTATGGGGTAATCCTATCGATGATTCAATTTGTTTGTCAGATGTTTTTGGATCCATGAAGTTATACTTAGCTACCCGCAATGCAAAACTTCAAACTCAAGCAATACCAATGCAAACAAAATGGTTGGCTGGTCGGTCAATTAGGATATTTTCAAATAGATCATCATTGGATATTTTCAGCGTTTCATGTTTCAGCCTTCGTAGGTAAACTGACCGTAAACATGTACTACCATTATAACAGAAACGAATACCATAATTTTTTATTAAGTACATAAAAATAACAAGTCCCAGAGTAGCTCTAGCGCAACGCTATTTGAATTAAAATGAAATTTTGCTCATGTAGAAATCACTGTAGTAGGCTCGCCGGAAATCTATCCAATAGTTTCACAGGTAATCCTCTATGGATTTTGCGAGGAATTCTCCTACGAGTTTCTCAGAGAAATTATTGAAGGGATTCCAGGTCTATCGCCAAAAGAAAATATTTACGAAACTTTAGGAAATTGCCTTTTAAAGGATCTTTCCAGATGGAAGAAACTTCTGAAAAAAAAAACTTACTGCTAGAGAAATCCCCGGTCGAAATTCTAGGAGAATTCGTGGTGAAGCTTTTAGAGAAATTCTTGTGAAATTCATGGTGGAACTCCTGGTGGAACTTCAACACGAATTCTCGGTGCAGCTACTAGAGGAATAACTGATGTAACTCCTGGAGAAATTTTCGGTGATACTTCTAGAACAATTCCCGCTGAAATTCCTTGAAGAATTCTTAGAGGAACATCTAGAGGGTTTCCTGATGGGAAACCTAGACAATTTTCTAGTGCATGCCCTAGAACTGTTCCCAGTAAAATCCAGGGAAACTCGCGGTGGAAGTTCCAGAAGATTTTCAAGTTGAACTGCTCGAGGATTTTCCTGTGAAATTTCTCTTGCGGTAAATCCGATAGATCTCCCAACAGAAATTCTCGGTAGAAGTCCTGAAGTAATTCCCGATTTCCTGAAGGAATTTCCGAAGAATTTATGTGAGAAGCCTCTCAGGAGAACTTCTAAAACAATTTTCGGTGGAACGCCTACAGAAGTTAAAGTTGGACTCCCAGAGGAATTTCCAGTGGTTCCGATTGCTCTCGATATCCTGTGCAATTTCTAGAGGAATTCCTAGTGAAACTTTTAGAAAAGTTGCCAGTGGAACTTCTAGAAGATTTCGCGGTAGATCTTCTTGAGAAATTCCCGATACTTCTGTGTAAATTTGCTATGGAATTTCCAAAGTAATTCCCAGTGGAACTCTAATCGTCGTTACAACTCCAAAGAAATTTACAGATGAAACGCTTGGTGAACTTTCGTGTGCAACTTAGAGAAATTCTTGGTAGAACTTCCAGAAGAATTCCTATCGAATCTTCTACGGAAATCCCCCGCAGAACTCCTGTTTTAACTTCCAGTGGAACTCTTACGGGAATTCATGTTGAGATCACCGACAAACCGACGTACCCGCTTATACAACGTGTCCAATTTTTCTTGGCAAATAAGTCCTCTTTTAAAACACTAGCTCCACCTGTACGATGATTTACAAAGCTTCCTCCAGGGAAATTTCTCCAGGGATTCCTTTATGAATTGCTGCAGGGATGAATCGAGGGATTGTTCATCGTTCAGTTCAGTTTTTGTTTAAGGACTTTTCCCATTTTCCAAGCAACATACATGTTTACAAAACAGTGACGGCAGCGTATGTATGTAAGAGTTGCGCAGTAAGTCACAGTGACTTCTGTGAAACCCTTACATACGCTGCCGTCACTGTTTTGTAACCATGTGTGTTGCTTGGGTTTTAGAATTATTTCAAATATTCCTAAAGAAATTCCTTCAGCTATTTATCCAATTATTTAGGAATTCTGCTCGGAATTTCTTTACAAAATTTCTTGATACCTTCTGGAAGTTCTCGGAGGATTTCTCCAAAAATTTGCATCAGAAATACTTTTCGGAATTCATTTAGAGATTTTTTTTCAAAATTTCATTTCTACAAATTTTATCCACGGATTTTATCGAAAATTCCTCTGGCTCAGTGGATATAGAAGCAGAAGCGGTAAAGCTATCACTTAGAATCCGGAATCATGTCACATTTTCTAGTGGCGCTCTCAATGAACATAATCATCATTCTTTTGCAGCACTCTGATCATATACTAATCCTCTTCAAATGGTGACAATTTCATCGATTTTCTTGCAACGAGTGAAAAGTTATTTCAGATTGAAGACAAGAGGAGGAAAAAAATCTTGCACAAATACGTTGGAAATTCAGCGTGGTCAGGTACGACAGTCGCGAAAAATGTTAATATCGTCAAAACCATTATGACATATGTTGTTATGTGCACAGATGTTGTTAACCATGGCATAAGGAAGTGTCCTCGGAAGAAAAAAGCTTGGGTTCATTGATAAATCTGCTTTGAATTTGAAGATTTGGCAAGAAACTCGAACTCTGGGCAAGGTTTTTTCGCAACAAGATGATGAGAACCAATTCATACAAGGATGACAGTCTCAAGAATCGCGTGCTGCTTTTCAAAAACGCACACAAGGGATATGTAGAGGTTTTAGAAATTTTGATGAGCTGCCATGACACCCGGAGACGTTCAGTGGTATCGTCACAGATGGGTAGTGTTACCCAACGAAAAAAACACTCAAATTTCCCGTTTTCTCAATTCACTGAATTGCCCCTCATTTCGCAATAAAAAAAAGTTTGGCAATTTTTCTTCGGAATCCTAGTCAGACTAGTCAAGGCACTCAGGACACTGCATAGATGACCTGATTGTTGAACAAACGTGCGGAAGGGGTTGTTGCTAAAATTTACCACCGTTGTGCAGATTTTTAGAGAGGTCAACACTGAAAAAGTGAGAAAATGTGTGAAAAATAAAAATAAATAATTTCAATGATATTTTTCCATGAAAGTACAGTAAATAACCTTTGTTTTGAGGGCTTCAACTTTTATGTTTGTTATTCCATCCCTAAGATATACGTGATTTTGTCATTCCGGATTCTAAATGAACATAGCTTTATCAACGGAAGCTGCGATAGTTGGAAAAAGTGTGTGCCGGCAAAAGTGCCGAAAAGTGCTACTTTTCAGCACTCTTAAGAGTGCCGAAAAGTAGTACTTTTCGGCATTCTTGTTTTAGTGAAGAAAAGTAGGCCATTATATTGTCCCAACCGCGAGTGAAAAGTAGGGGAATTTGCAACGCAATTACAAAAAAAAACCTTTTTCTCCAGAGTTACGAAAAAACGAACAAAAAAACCAGCGTGTCCGATTGTCATAATTGACTACATAAACAATCGGACATTCTCAATTTCTTCAATTTTTGGATCATTTTGGGAAAAAGTGCTTTTTTGGTTCTGAAACATTTGCCCTTCTCAATTGAGCCTTAAACGTCTTCAGTGTCTCGTACTTGACGCGAGGCGACCTTAGGAATTCTTTGGAATTAAAAAGAACAGTACTTAACCCGATTTCCTTTTATTACTGTTCGTATTTTAAATATTAGTGGAGCCTCGTAGCTGTGCGGTTAGGGTCACCAAGCTTATAATCGCACCATGCTATGGGGTGAGGGTTTGATTCCCGCTTCGGGCGTTGAAACTTTTCGTGAGAATAGTTTCTTCCCCGTTTCCACTGGTGCATGCTCCGTTGTCCGTTGTCTAATTTTAAGTTCAAAACAGTCTGTACAGCCGAAAGCTGAAGACGTTGTCCGTGTCTTTTTAATATCGATGTACTGAACGGTTGACTTTAAAGAAAAATAAAATTCTTTGATCAAACCATGTTGAACGAAAAAGTCGTTGTTTTTTATGTAAAAAGTTTAAACAAAGTATTTTTAGTTCAACTATGCATTTATTTTTGACCAACCACCCGAGCAGAACGGCATACCTTACAAATACCATGCGCAGACCAAGATGTGCTCTAATACCTAAAATTGTTATTGCTGCGTTATTCTACGAAATGTTATGAGAACAGCACAATAACTGTTGGAGGTATTTGAGCTGAGTCTGGTATTGATGTGGTATTTGTTGGTTTAGCAGTGAAAATAACCGAAGAACAACATATGCTATTACATCATGAAGTCATCGAAAAAATAAAATATTTAATAACAAGAAATGTTATTAGTTTGTTATTCAATAACTTTGAGATAACAAATACAGCACTTGAAATTTTAGGTATGCATTCATTATTGAAATAATAAAACTTGCTATTTTCTAGGTGTTATTTATACTAAATATTGGTATTCGTTTTTGTTATTTTGCCTCTTACCACCTTAGGAAGGGCATACCAAGGTATGGTAGTATTTAAGATAAATACCTTGATATGTTATTCACTTGTTATTTTCTTCTGCTCGGGATGCAAGTAAGTGATAATAAATGAGCATGTCAGATGCTGTCCCGTAACGTGAGTAGAACACCTTACAATGGTGCGTTGCGGTGTAAGATCGGTCACACCCAATTCAGATCTTGCTACCTATTTTCCTGTCGCTGAAAGTCTCTTAAATAAACATAATAAGACAGTTCTGTACCTTTCAATAACTTTGTTTGGTGTACTTTTTATGTATGTGTTATATTAGAATTTTTATACTAATTAACATTTTATTCTCAAGTAGCAATCAGCATGCCTTGAAGGTTTATTCATGTTTTATTCTGGTTTTATGTGTACGAGCATTTGAAAAAGCTAGTTGTTCCATATTAGTTTTATGTGGTAGTTTTTTACTCTGCACCTTTGGCATTCCATAAAACTATCATATAACTTCTGCTATAAACATTTTCAGTTAAAGACTAGCAAGTGGTCATGGATTGGTTTTATCACTTTCAATAACACTTTCATTTGCGGTTGTTGTCGGAGAGTTTTATTTTGTAAAGAAATACACAAAACTGTGAGGCAATGCATAAAACCAACAAAAGATTTCGTGGCCGTAACATAGACCAAAAAATGCTGTGATAAAACCGCTAGTTCTGTCATGAGCTCAGATATGACCACCTCAGGAGGGTTAGTCCTATTGGAGGAATCATCAGGAACACAGAGTTTTATCAGAAAAATATGTCTCCTAGCCGGGATAATTTATGTAAATACAGAAAAATCATTACTTAATATTATGATTTTACGTACAGCTTAAAATCAAACTTAACGATTCCACACGTTTCCGTCATGCTTATTTTCAGAAAAAATACATAATGTCTTTGAAACTCCGCTATGTTGAAAAGCCCTTTTAAGCACCTAATTCCATCGAGTAAATTAAATGCATTTAACTTCCAATTAATGCACAGTTTGTGTGGTGCACTTATTTTTTGTCATTATCACAGTCACATTCACCACAAATTTCCCGTGACATGTCTCCTAACACGTATTGAATAGGAAAACAAATCTGAATTCCAGATCGACATCTTTCCAATTGAACGCTGTATAAAAAATATATATACATATTTAGGGATTGTTGATTTTGTTCGGTGATTGCAACACACTAAAACACGATTTATAACGTTTCGGCCTACTGACTTTCAGCCATCATCAGATTTGTATAAATCGATGTTCTTGCCACCAGTGTGGCTTTACTGTATAAAAAAACCAAGCATACCTTATTTATTCTGAAGATCGAACATTAGTGAGAAATAAACAAAACAAACAACATCTTCTGACTGATGGTTTTATTTAGAAGGTTGTTTCGGGGATACGATGAAACTATGATACAACCCGAAATCCTAAGCCGGTTTGCATACAAAAGTCCTGTAGATCGTTATAAGACTGGGCCAACTAGCCAGAACGTGGGCTCATGGAGGCATATTAGAACTCGAAATGACTTTTAAGTCGGCATCAATGGTTTTATGTTTAGGGTTTTTGAATCGCTGAAAAGACTTCGATAAAATCAAAATTGTTACTTGGGGTGTTATCCCTCTATGGTTGGCTTTTCGGTCCGGATAAATTATAAGCGGGGTGATAATATTTCATCCGACGTTTCGACCCTTGGTTTGGGTCTTCTTCAGGGAGGTCTAAAAACGTGTGTCTTATTACCAGTTTTAAATTTTGCTATTGAACTATTTTTTTTTTTTTTTTTTTGAAAAATCTCGCTATAGGGATACCGCTACGTTTGTATCGCCGGTTGCTTGGCGCAGGGCTGTCGGGTTTGGTAAATCATAGGTTGGTGTGTGGGGGTTGTTAGTACCTAATAGTGTTTTACATTGTGTTGGCTATTGTGGGTAGATGGTGAGGGTGTAGTTTACAAAAAATTGTTTTACCACTGCGCCGTACACTATCATAGCTTCTAGACACTGAATACTGGTTTTTGTGCAAATGCTAATGGAGAATTGTTGGGAGATTATTGAAGTGTCTCTCTTAGTTACGTGAGACGATGTGTGTGAAATTTGACTGGTATATATGTCTGTGGGGACCGAAAAGCCAAGAATAGAGGGATAACTCTATCAGTCCGTCGGTCGTTTCCACAATCAGCTTTATTTCAGGAGGATTCAGATAAATTTTATGTATGAATAAATGCTAACCAAATATAATCATAACATTTTAGTTTTCAGATAACAAAAAGGAAGATAATGACGTTCTATCATATAATAAACAATCACACATATACACATATATCATGTCATATATAGAGATAAGTGACATTTCAATGCACGAACACTAGCGTGAATTTTTCCATACACAAAAATGCACACTCAAAGGCTTATTCAAAGGCTATTCAGATTGCATATGCAAATAAAACCCAATTGATTTGGGTAACACGGCTAAATAATGATTAAACTAACAACCGGGGTAAGAGTGCACATATTTTCGCCCAAGTTTCAAAACAACATCTTCAAAAGATACACGCACACATTTGAACGTGATTACCACTATTGGGAAAGGGAGGGACCATCGATTTTTGTTGTATTTTTAAGCAACATCGCTCACTTCACACATCTCATTCTCCGTAATCAATGCTACGATTGAGCTGAGTTTTTTACTGTAACTCGCCTACATATGATATGCCAAATAAATGTTGAGAAAGAATTTTTAGATTGTTTTTTTCTTATTAAAAAAAAAATACATTTCTTCATATATTTTTGGAAATTTGGCTAAAATTTAAGGAGATCGTCCCAAAAACTCGTTAATATCTAGAATTTCCTCAATCTGACGCAAAACCTGCGTTCAGATGATCGAATGCTATTGTATTCAGCTTTTACACCGTGTCCAATAAGTTTTCATACAAATTCAACTTGAATTCATTTCACATCTGTAACTATGATTTTACAAGTATATTTTTTTTACTGAAAGGCCATCTAACACTGATAAAATACAGCACATGTTTTGGAGTTAACTGTCCTTTATCCTTCTCTGCTGATCGCTTATGAGTCGGTAAGTTTTTTTCAGCTGGCACGCACGCCACTTCATTGGTATTTCGTCTCATTTTAACGAGTAATGAATTTAGGTTGAAACAAATTAGGTTTCTGTCCTCACCAATGCTAGTAGTAACTATGACCATAAGAGAGAAAAAAAATATTCTGTATTGGTGAAGTACGAAGTCGTTTTAATTAGTACAAAATAAAACGTAAATGAAACAAAAATAGCCTTCTACCTGTTTTAATGAGCTTTGTTGTGTTAAAGAAGCATGATTGCATCTTATCTGATTGATTCACACCATTCTCACTTCTTAAACATGCTTGTATCCCAATTGTGGTAAATTTTGCCTAGAATTTAAGTTTTATGATGTTTATCTTTGATATAATGGCCATTTTTTAGAAAATCAGCCCAAGTTGAACTTACTAGCAAATTTCTTACAATAGCATCACAAAAATTGCATTGTTTTAGCCTTAGTATATCCATCCTCTATTTAGCTTCCGTAGAATGAAAAACTTTACGAACATTTTTCCTGCGTGCCGGAGCAAACGAATTTCAGTAAACTGAAGTATACTGCTAGGCTTATAAAAACAAATAGAAAATATCGTTATTCTGAAGCGTATGCTTTATTTAATCAGTATTATGTGGCCGTTTAATACATGCATTCATTTTGAAAATATGAATCACTGATGTGAAATAGCATCATATTTTCTAAATTTGTATTTCGTATGAGAACTTATTGGACACGGTGTAATTTATGAAAAAAGATTTGAAATTTGTTAAACAGAACGCAAGATATTTGAATATGTAGGTATTAGAAAATTCCATATTTGTTAAAATTGTAAAACTCGATATTGAGCTAAAGCTTAAAACTCATAAACTGCTCTACTTCAAATTTTTGGTAGCACGGTTTCGAAATCAGTACTATTTTTTTTTTATTTCGGTATCAGAATGGTCAACTTATCCAAACTGGTTCGTTATGCAACTGAAATGAGTTGCAAAATGAAAAATAGTTACATAATGTTCATTATGCAACTCATTTGAATTGCATTATGAACATTATGCAACTGAAATGAGTTGTATAATGAAAAAAAAAACTTTACATAATATTGAGTGTGTTACTCGTTGCAAAATTCGATTTTTTCAGCACTCTTCGTATTCACCAACTCGGCAAGCCCCGTTGGATAAATATACGACTCGTGCTGAAAAAAAAAACAACTTTTTGCAACTTGTCACATAAATAACTAGTATGCTGCTTTGCTGAAATGCTTTACTATAGCAAACTACTATAAGTCAACTTGCAAGGATGTTAACATTCAGCAACTAAATATTTAATGAAGCCCAAAAATTGAGAAGAGAAATCTCATAATTCAGCAGTCAGTTCCGCTCAATTAGGCACACCGAGCAAACAAGCCCTAAAGTCAAAACTGAACATACAACCAGCGGCAAATCCAACATACCCCCGGAGCATAAATCATACCCTGTCCTTGCTGTCAGCTTTCAATTAGCGCATATTTAACTCTTAATTTCGCACATACAATATTTAACAAAACATTAAAACGGGTTAAATTAATAACCACAAATTGAAAATTAACAGCGTTTTCTCTTTCGATCGCTACGCTTTTTCAGCTCTGTTTCGCACTTTGCGGTGTGTGGAGGGCTCATTATGGCATGGCCAACTCGGTTCCCCGGGCAGCAGTACGCGCCATGGCGACGAAACGCTTGGCTTATCCCAACCACCGCCACCACCACCGCAATCTGAGCAGAGGGAGGAAGTGTCGGGTAATCGAAGCTGGTGGGTGGCCGATGAAGCTTGAATTGTGATTATAATTTTAACGCATTTTTGTCGTCGTTTGTCGTTTGTAGTGCCATGAGCAAAACACAGAATAAAAATAAATAAATCGAAAACATGCGAACAAACACATAAAAGCTCTCGGTGGTCGGCTGGCGGCTGCGGTGGCGGTGGTCAAAATTTCGTTCAGTCGACAATTGTGAGCAATCATATGGATCGCATACTCGGCCAATGCTGTTGGGTGGTTCAACTGGGTGTATTGCTTTTTTTTTCTCTGATTTCTGTCTTCTATCTTCAATCTTACATCTTCTGTTTGCTTTCATCCAACTTCTAGCTTCTGTTTACTATATTCTCTTTTTCTCTTTCACACTTTAATATATCTTCTTCATTAATTTTTAATAATCATTCTTCAATTTTCAATAATCTATCATGTATCCTATATCTTCTTTCACTTTCCATCACTATTTCAATGCTAGCCTTCAGTTATTATTTAAACCCTTTTGCATCAGTACCACTGTGAATTTTACTTTTAAACAGCACATTCTGAATCTATAACAAATAATACGTCATATGTGTCAGAACCGGTCAAACTGTTGAACAATTACGATTAGAGGCATGAACAACTGGTGACTTTTTGGAACGTAAGTTTTGAATTAAAATTTGAGATCAATGAAGGTTTTCTATACATGTACATGACTTGAGAAAAGGCAAGCTCAGTTGATACAAATCCAGGGCCAGAAATTATTTGGTCCTGATAGAATTCCTAAAAGGATATCTTATTCTAAAGATTTTCAAGATGAGTATTTCTTATAATTTCTGAACGATTGTATGAGAGAGTTCCTGGAAAATAAGATGGATAAATTCCTGATAATATCTCTGAAAATTTTCTTGAATAATTTCAGAAGTAGTTCCTGAATGAATATCTGAGAATAAAACCAGAGGAAAAATCCTAGGGGCATCTTAGAGAAATTTCTTAGAATTAATTTAATTCTTTATTTATATGCCTGTAGGAACCCTGGAGGATTTCGAAGAACTTCCTGCTGCTGTCACTGAAAAAATCATGCCTGGGTCTACAAAAAAAAATCTTGAAGAAAAAAAGACATTATTTCGAGAATTTCCAATGTGGAGAAATCTCTGAAGGTATCCTCGGAAGACTGTCTCCAAGAATCCCTGGAAAGATTTTTGAGGAAATCCTTGGGGGCTGTCCATTAATTACAAAAGGGTTTGTGGGGGGAAACGGGTGTTTGAGAAATCTTACGAGCCAAACAAAAGAATTTGGGTTCTCAACCAAAAAAACCTTAAAAGGGGGGGGGGGGGGGGGGTTGGATTCCCAGCCAACCACATATCGTAAATCATTGTGTGGAAAGAATCGTATATTTTCATATATTGAATCAGAATTGTATTATAATATGTATATTTGTTCACAATGATTGCGTAATATTGCATTTTATGTCAAATTTAATTTCAATTGCGATTTTGTTTTATAAAGTCATCTCCGATCATAAAAGGTGCGAGATACTATCGGTAGGATCGCACAGAATCGGATAGAATCGTGAAAAAATCATACATGTTTAGTGTCAAGCTGCAAGTTCGCTAGCATCGTATATATGATTTCTTTGAATCATGAAAATCATCGCTTCACATCGTATATAAATCTGCTAAAACCTAAAGGTATGATGAAAATCGGTGAAATCGTATACAACTATAACAATGTTGTATATTGACCATTTGCGTCACACTTGCGTCGTATACCAAGTGTATGAAATCGTATATTCATTTTCACAGTCGCATATGATTGTTACAGCACTTTTAATAATCGAATCTTAATCTGGCAAATCGTAAATGGTTTTGTTTACATATTTGTATGATGGAGAATAAGAAAAATGGTATTCATCACAAATTTGTATTTTTGTTGTTGTTGACACATTCCAACCATGGTATTTAGCAATAACTTCAATCAAATATATAGGTTTTCATACTAGCAGATGGCTTACAATAAGTGATGTATAGATTCTAACAACGATGTGGATTCCGGGCCTCTGCACGGCGCCACTTTTGCTGCCACTCAATGCACAACAACAACGCTCCCACCACAAGTCTCGCACCGTATCATGCTATATTTTTTTTCGTTTCATTCCATTCACTTTGAACTCTCTATTTTCAACTTGGCAATATAGCCAATGGAGATAACGCGCAATTCTCAATCAAAGGACCTAAGTTCGATTCCCACACCAATTGTTTTTTTATTATTTGAAAATCTTGAGTCGTATATTGGTACTCTCAATCGTAATAAGATCATGCATAATCGTATATTTAGACGGATAAAATCAGCGAAATCGTAGAATTTTTTCTAGAAATCGTAAATTATGTTGGATGGAATCGCAGTAATCGTATATATATTTCGATATGGCCTCCACTTTAGTATGTATATGCCTGTTTTGTGCATTGAATACGATTTCTTTGGTGCTATATATGTGTGACTATTTCAGGTGCAATTTCGATATAGCAACCAAATTGCTGGCTGGGAGTGTTGAAAAATCGTGAAAATTCCCTTACGAAATAAATGGATAGCCCCTTGGAATATTTTATGAAGGCATTCACGGAAGACTTACCAACGATAAAATATCTAAAGAAATTCTTGAAGAAACATCGGAAGCTGTCATAAAGATTTTATGGAGAAAAAACTTTGAATGCATTGTTGAAAATTTCTAAATAAATACTTGGAAGATTTGATAAATGAATTCTGCAGTTATTGTTCTGTAAGAATCTCACGAGATGTATCCATAGGAATCCACGAAACAATACTAGAAGGAATTCATGGAAGATTTTTTAAAGTTTGTAGGAAATTATTCTGATTGAATTTCTATAGAAATTCTTAATACTATCCTACGAGGAGTTTCTAGAGGAATCCTTTAAATCTATTTATGAAACATACTCCGTAGATTTTGCTAGAAGACTTCTGAATTTCCGATTTTATGAAAGAATCGGTGGGGAAAATTTTAAGGAATTCGTGGAAGATTTCAGAAAAAGGAAGGATTTCTTAAAAAAAACCCTAATTAATCCACCTAGCGGTGATGGTGCCTTTCTCGTGCTTTAAAATATCCTTTCAACAAAACTCGAGCGACATGTTGATGACATTGACATAAATACAAAATGAAAACTGCTTGCTAAATCTACTCAATATGGATACATTTTATATTAGCATAACATCCAATATTCAGAAAATATAAGACAACGATCCAAAACTCAAACCAAAGCAAAATTTTGAAACGTCATTTTAGATTTTCCGGTCATCATTTTATGACTCCGGATATCTACCCCAACTAAACTAACCGCCATCTTGAACATTGAGACACCATCTTGGATGTTGGTATTCATTTTTGGACTCTGCACCTAAAATTACATAAAATAGTCGCCGTATTGAATTTTGGCATGTCGTTAATGATTTTCTGGTTACCAGTTTTGGGCGAAGACCGGCATTCTTCCCCATTCAAACTATAGTCATATTGCAGACCTTGTGAAACAGCGCACAGCTTGGGTTTTCTGATTACAAATTTTGAATTCTGGACATATTTTCATACAAAATATGCACATAATGCAAGAATTAAAAATCCTATAAAATAGGCACTAACTTGAATACTGGGCCATTTTCTTGGACTTTGGACCGCTATTTTGGATACTCTGGTGGACTCCAAACAAATTTCCCATACCAAATACACTTATTTTAAATAGTTTTAGAGCTCAAAATTCCTTAAAACAGCCACCATCTTCTGTTTGCGCGATCAAATTCTTATTTTTCCATTCAACGTTGACCAATCCTGCTATAACTTTACACCTTAGGAATCTGAAATGGTACGATTTGATGAGATCGCTTTAGTTTTGTCTATATTTTGTTCTCATATATGAGAACTTAGACCTATTCGTCACTGTTGTTCATACCTAATGTTTATCAGGCCATTTAACAAAGCCACGATTTAATTTTTCACATGAACGTTGGTTCTGCTACACAACAGCTAGTCTCTAATGTGATCTAAGGCTATTTTCTTGCTAACCGTTCATTAGATTATCAAAAAATCTGCGATCTGATGTGTCGTATGTATGGGTTTGGTTCATTTTTATACTTGGTAATTTCCGGTGGGATAGCCGGATCTGATTCCATGAGTCATGGACCATGACACTACCGGTTGTCCCAATTATGGTCTGAAAATATTTTATTGCTATTTATTCACCTTTACCTAATCACCGCGATTTGATATATCGCATGAATGGGTTTGCTTCTCTTTTACTTCTAACCACTTTCGAAGCCACAGCTGAACCCGCAACACTACCGGGAATCTAATGTGGTCTGACCCTATTTTTCCATCAGGTTGTCGATAAGTCGTGATCAGTCTTCGTTCTACTGCTCGTGTTGTGTGTAAGTAAGAGGTAACAATAGCGCACGAATGTTACAAAGCCGACTGACACCCGACTGCGGCAACGAAATGAAGGTAGTAAAAAGTGTCGAATGTTTACAAGACTGGTCGTGATTTGATGTACCGTATCCATGGGTTTGGTTAAATTTTACATTTTACTACCCGGATCTGATTCCGGGTAACTTCCGGCTGAACCAAATATGGTCTAACATTATTGTCTTGTTAACTGCTGATCGGTTAACCAAAAACGCATGTACGGGTTTGTTTCTTTTTCAGATTTAACCACTTCGGCGGGAACCCCGGAACGGGTTCCGGAACACTACTGGTTCAGATATGATCTGAGATGGTTTTCCTGCTCATTGTCCATCAGGTCATCGAAAATGCCGTGGTTTGATGTGCCGCATGCATGGGTTTGGTTCAATTGTATATTTGGCCACTTCCAGCGGGACGCCTAGAATCGGTTTTGGAACACTACCGGTTCAGATATGATCTGAGACTATTTTTCTGCTTACCGCTCATCAGGTTTTCGAAAATGCCGTGGTTTGATGTGTCGCATGCATGGGTTTGGTTCACTTGTATATTTGGCCACTTCCAGCGGGACGACTAGAACCGGTTCCGGAACACTACCGGTTCAGATATGGTCTGAGATGATTTTCCTGCTCATTGTCCATCAGGTAATCTAAAATGCCGTGGTTTGATGTGTCGCTTGCATGGGTTTGGTACAATTGTATATTTGACCACTTACAGCGGGACGCCCAGAACCGGTTCGGGAACACTTCCGGTTCAGATATGGTCTGAGACTATTTTCCTGCTTACCGCTCATAAGGTTATCGAAAATGTCGTGGTTTGATGTGTCTCATGCATGGCTTTGGTTCACTTTGATATTTGCCACTTCCGGCGGGACACCCGGAACCGGTTCCGGAACACTACCGGTTCAGATATGGTCTTAGACTATTTTTCTGCTTACCGCTCATCAGGTTATCGGAAATGCCGTGGTTTGATGTGTCGCATGCATAGGTTTGATGCATTTTAATATCTGGTCCCTTCGTGGGGTACCGTTCCGGAACACCTAAATGGCCATATCTCCGGAACGGCTGAACCGATCCGAACCATTTTCAATAGGAAACAATGGGACCAGATTCCGCGTCGAATGAATCGTCGGTCATTGAAATCGGATGAGGTTTACTGCCAAAAAGTGATGTGAGTTTTTTTGTACACACACATACACACACACACACACACATACACACACACACACATACACACACACAGACATCACCTC
This sequence comes from Aedes albopictus, assembly GCF_035046485.1. Taxonomy (NCBI): domain Eukaryota; kingdom Metazoa; phylum Arthropoda; class Insecta; order Diptera; family Culicidae; genus Aedes; species Aedes albopictus. The sequence goes on along the minus strand of NC_085137.1, from coordinate 94,770,602 downwards.
AATTCGTTGAGCTGAGTCGATTGGTATATAAGACTTGACCCCTCCGGAGGCTCTATCAAATTTTCGTTTTTGGAGTGAACATATAGCCTTTCGGTACACCTTGGTGTACGAGAAAGGCAAAAATGCGGAGAAATGTCTGAGGAAATTCACGATAGGTTTTCAAGGTGACTTGGAAAAATTTCTAAAGGAATCTCTGAAATAATTTCTTTAAAAAAAACTCTAGAGAAATTCCTGAATTAATTCCTGAAAATGTGTTTTAAGAAATTTTCAAAATAATCTCAGGAAAGTTTCCATAGAGAAAAGTAGTTTCTGGATTATTTTTAATTAAACGTATAGAAATTTCGGAAGGACTGCTTAGACATATTTCGGAACAAATCTCTGGTTACAAGACCGAAGTGATTGCGAACAAACGTTTCGAATCTGATGATGGCTGAGTGAGGAAAGCCGAAAGGTTATGCAATAACGATTTGAAAAGTCTTTTATCAATGAAAAATAAATCACAAACCAGAGATATAAATCCCTGAAGTATTTTATAAAAGCCATCTAGTGGTTTAAAGATTTGAAGGCATTTCTAAAGAAGATTTTCTAAAGGATCTTACCGAATATTTTTAGAGGAATTTATAAAAGAACATCTGAATATGTATTCTATTAAAATTCTTCAAGGATTCTTTTGGAGTTTTCTTCAGGGATGCTTGAGGAATTCCTCTAGAGTTTCAACTAGGAAGTCGTCCGGGATGAATTTTGAAAAAAATGTATGGTCAAACTTCTAAAGCAATCCATGTACGATATTTTTTAAATTATTTTTCGACAAACCCTAGAGGAATTTCTCAGGCATCCCTGAAGAAAATTCCAAAAGAATCCTTGAAGAATTTTTATATAATACATTAATGAAGTCCTATGGAAATTTCTGAAAAAATCCTGAGATTTTAAAGAATTTTTAGAAGATTTTCTAAAAGAATCCTTAAATGATTTCAAACTAAAAGTCCCTGGGGAAATTTGCGAACAGATATTTAATGAAAATTAATTTGAGGAACACCTGGATGTATTTTTAAAAAGTCCTTGGAGGAATACGTAAAAAAATATTACTATGAATGTCTAATAATACAATCCATGTAAAATTTTCTTAAGGAATGCTTTCTGATACTTCTAAAGGCATTAGGAGTTTTAGGTAGAAATCCTGCAGACATTTCTGTAGATAACCCTGAAGAAAATTAACGAATGAGTCATTGGAAAACTTTTTGAAATTATCCATGAAGAAGTTCCTGTGGGAATTTCAGATGAATCGTTGTTTCGTTTAATCGCAATTTCAGGAATATTTTCTAAGAAAAAAAACGAGAATATGTTTGAGGAATCTCTGAAGGATTTCCCTAATGTACCATCAGATTAATTTTTGAATGAATTTCTAGCGAAATTTCGAGAACAAAATCCTTGAAGGAATTCCTGAAGAAATCTCTATTCCAAAGGGAATTTGACCTACTGCATATCATACTTAAATTAAAGGAAATTTAAAAAAATAAAAATAATTAGAAAAAATGTATGGGACCTAGTGAAATGTTATTCAAGATTTTTTTTTACTGTTTTACAGTTTTTATCGAGTAAAGATCAATGATTTCTCAGATATGTTAATGTTCAGACCGTCTCCAACAACATTTACCAAGTTTCTTTATATATATAATGGGTGTTATATATATATATATATATGGGTGTTGGAAAAAATATGCATTTTTTCATTGAAATTTGTGCGTAGAATCTGAAAAATCGCTCAATTGGTGAAAGGGGGAGCCGATTAAATGCGCTGAGCGTGAATTTGGTTACACCGTCTTATAGGAGAACCATTCCATAGAAAAGCGACAAAGTGCAAATCCAATGGTCGTGAAACTGGGTGGGTTCGTAGTTCTTCGTAGACGCATATTTTTTTTATTTCGTCATTAGCGTGACCAATTTTCAGATGGGGTAGTCCTAAAAGTCAAGGTTTTTAAAACCAAAAATTTTCAAAAAATCATACAGCGCGAGCGCGGTGCAGTTTTGGTTGCTTGATAGCGCGCGTGCTCGTGCTGAAAGGTTAAATAAAAATACGTTTAAGGTGAAACTGGAAGCATTTCTTCATTTTTTTGGTTTTTGATTTTTAATAAAATAGCGCAGCAATATTTTCAAAATCGATTTTCGTACACATGTAGAGTATAAGTTAAGGTATCTCCTGGATTTTCCTTGGTAGAAAAGTTTTTTTTGTTTTTGCAGAAACCATTTTTTGTGCAATTTTGTTTAAAAATGGTTTCTGCATAAATGAAAAACTTTTTCCACCAAGAAAAAATTCAGGAGATACCTTGATCCATACTCTACATGTGTACGAAAACCGATTTTGTAAATATTGCTTCGTTATTTCATTAAAAATTAAAACCAAAAAGTGAGGAAATGGATCCAGTTTCGCCTTAAGGGGCCAATTTGTATTAAGGTGCAAAAAATATGCAATTATTTAGGGTTTTTTACGTTTTCATGGTCTGGGGACCAAAGGGGTACCCTGGTTTTATATTTTTATCAGACTATTCATAACATTTAGTGTAACATATCGACAAAAAAATAAGATGAGTATTTTTTAGTTTTTGATGTATAATTTATTAAAAAAGGCCAAATTTTCCCACACAAGACACTTTTTTTAATTTGATTATATTTTGATTCTTTATAAAACTATGGATACTAAAAACATCAGGAATGACTCAAAAAAGCAATGCAAAGCAAAGTTTTATGATAATTTATAATATCAGGCAATTTTAGAGCTAGTATTAAAAATACATGACTCTCTGTATTCAGAAAATCATATCTCAAACACTAAAAAACAAAAATCTCTTATTTTTTATTTGTTACGCTACATTTTCTGAATTTTCTGATAAAAATATAAAACCAGGGTACCCCTTTGGTCCCGAGACCACGATAACGAACAAAAACACAATTCTAAAACACAATTTGGTTCCTCAACGTCTTTTCTTAAAACTGCAATTAAAAAACTTTCAAACAAAAAATAAATTACAAACGGTTAAGGTACACCGGGGCAAGTTGAAACGGGTGGGGCAAGATGAAACACGAAGTTTTGAAACATATTTCAATACAATTTGGAAATTTTTCGTTCTCCATAAGATTGTTTGAATCAAAAACTATGTGTCATGGCATTCAAGCAGATTACCATCATTGAATAACATCATGTTAACCCGCTGTTTCATCTTGCCCCACCCGTTTCAACTTGCCCCGGTGTACCTTAACTGGTTCAAAAGTTAAGATTTTTTTTTAAATATTATTAGATTTCAAAAATCTTGATTTTTATTACATTTATATCTGAAAATTGGTCACCCTAATGACGAAATAAACAAATACGGTAGAGACGAACCAGCCAAGGGCTAAAAGTCTCTCTAATAAAGAAAAAAAAAAAAAAAAAAAAAAAAAAAAAAAAAGAAAATACGAGTTTGACTATTTTCGAAGAACTATGAAATCACCAACTTTCACAGCAATCGGAGTTGCACTATATCGTTCTTCTATGGAATTGCTGCGTAATATTGTGACAGATAAGCCACCAGCATTGCCTCTCAGATGCACAGATATCATCAAATCCATCGACTTCACTATCCTCTCATTTAAAATTCACCACCTCCGGATGCATTTAAACATTCAATCCAGGTCATCTATAGATTGATAACCGTGCAATTTATATTTCTCGCTGATGACTGATGATGGCGGATAGTTCTACACGCCAAAGAGCACATCGTATCGATGATGTGAACGCATCAAGCCCGTGGGTCCGACCGGTCTAAAATGTGATTATCACATCTGTTGGCCATACCTAGATTCCGATCAATGCAATGGATGAGTGGTTGTTGGTAATGATAATAAATCAATTATAATAGCTTATACCACACAGTGTGTGGCTTGAGGCGAGAAACCGATCCCGGTGATGGTGATAGTCGATAGTGGAATAAGTTACAGTGATTGAATCCTGTGCCGTTGTCCAAACAAGACTTGGTGGGGTCTCCCAGGAGAATAGTCACAATCTGCTGGAGGGTTTGTTGGGGGAATTATAATGAATTGAAACCGATGGATGGAAATGGTGACTGCTTTTAGTATGGATGCTAATTAAATAGTGATTTTATAATGTCAGTGATACGTCACGTTAGTAAGAATAACATATACAGGGAGGGGGTGGCCAAAATGTTTGAGATAGGCAATTTTTTTTCTCTCAAAAAAAAAAAAGTTCAACATGCTGTAACTTTTTATAGAGTGCATCAAAATATGTCAAATTTTGTCAACCAATTATATGTGCATCATTGGTACAAATTCGAGCTCGATTGGTTAATCTTTCGCGAAGCTAGAACCGTTCTCATAAATAAACAATTTTTTATTGTTGATAAACGTTCAAAAATTCATTCAATTTGGTTCACTACTGGTTTCCGAGATATCCCAGTTCAAAAATTAGTTGTCCAAAACAGTGCTGCGAAGTGTCAGTATCAACCGACATTTAAAATTGAAATTGAGATAGGTAACCACTCATTTTTCCATTTACCATCGGAATATCAAATGACTAGCCTCTGATCATTCAATTGACATCAGCTCCAGCCTCAGTCAAAGCACATATCATTCAATTGAGCCCCAGCTAGGAAGCATAAATTTGTGGTGTTGTAGGTTCAAAGCTTTAACCATCGTTGACGACGTCAAACCCGACATCAACCTATCATTCACCTATTTCTATTTTGACCACCAAACCCAACATAGACCCAATAGTTGATCGATGTTGGTCCAACAGTGGCCCAACATTCGATAAAAATTGACCCGACTTTGACCCGACATTCGACATTTTTTCAGTCTAGCGGAATTTCGCGGGTTTTTTCGTGCCAAGCCACTCATTCGAGTAACAATTTATTCAATTGACAAGGATTCGCTTCTCATTTGATAGGGGCTCTGATTGAATGAAATCGTTTTGAACATAACTAGAAGGAAAAATGATTGAACTGATTTGGTTGATAAGTGTTCAAATAAGGCCCATATAGCCGAGGCGATAAACGCACGGGTATTCAGCATGACCATGCTGAGGGTGACGGGTTCGATTCCCGGTCGGTCCAGGATCTTTTCGTAAAGGAAATTTCCTTGACTTCCTTGGGCATAGAGTATCTTTGTGCCTGCCACACGATATACACATACAAAATGGTCATTGGCAGAGGAAGCTCTCAGTTAATAACTGTGGAAGTGCTCATAGAACACTAAGCTGAGAAGCAGGCTTTGTCCCAATGAGGACGTTACGCCAAGAAGAGAGAGAGAGATTGTTCAAATAAATGAATTGATTTTTTGCAACACTGCCAAAAAATAATCTTCCACGAGAATAGTTCTAGCCTCGCGAAAGATTAACCAATCCAGCTCCAATTTGTACAAATAATGCACATATTATAGGTTGACAAACAGTCAAAATTCGAGATTTTTTTGATGCACACTATGAAAAATTACAGTACGTTGAGCTTTTTTGTGAGAAAAAAGAAAGTATTTGAAAGTAGATTTGTTCCAGTAAAACTGTAGCGTAAACGAGCAGAGAGGAAATAATAAAATCAGGAATCCATTAATCAGTTTTAATCCATACCAGATCTCAGAAGCTTCAAGGAAACAGTAGGAAGGGATAAGCGAATGCAAAAAAAAGCTTTTTTTTCAGCAACGTAGTTGCAATCGCTTAATGACAAAAAGAAGTAAAAATACATCCACCCGGATTTGACTCGATGTTCCTTACAGCCCCCTGCAGTAACATAGCTTGAGCGGTTCTGCATTTGTTATTTTTTTTCTGCGGGGCATTATGTTTTCGCTGCCTTGCTTTCGATAATTACGTGTGTTTCTGGGGAGTACTACAGTCGAGACTCTTATAAAATCACTGGTCGGGGGGCGCAATAGGAATCCGCCAAATGGGAGACTAAGAGCTTATGGGATATTGGTTTTTTGGGGGTGTGGCCTTTTTTCTCGGGGGGTGTGTTAAGACATAGCGCAATACCTTCTTCGGCAATGTTTTAACCGAGCAGAGGAGAATATCAAACTAATAACTACGAAATCACATAACCTGTTTTTATATCTTGTTTTGTTATTATTTAATTATCAAGGCATAGCTTTTTCATAACAAATTTTGTAGGACAATTTCATTTTGTTATAATCAAGCTTTTTATATACATTCACTTAATTACAATTCAATAACATGTTATCAACATTAGCACAACAGTAACAAGTTTTGAAATCAAAGTGACAATTCGATAACAATGATCTGTCCTTTTATTTTGTTCCACTTTTGTATTCAGTTAGAAAGGAAGTTTCTAAACGAATCCACTGAAAATCCCTAAATAATATTCGGGAAAACACTTGGAAGTTCTGGAGAAACCCTTCGATACTCAAGAGCAGTCTTCAACAGAACTTCTGGCGCAATCTTCTTAGAAATTCCAAAAGTAATTCTTTTGAGCAATTATTAAAATTCCTGGCAAAAACTTTTGCAAAACTCCAGGAGAATTCTTCAGAAAAAACTCCTGGTGAAATTCTCAAAGAAATTTTCAGAGAAATCTAAAGATGAAATTCAGGACAAATAATCACGGGATATTCTGAAGAAATCCTTGAAGGGATTCTGTTCATAATTCTGGAGGAATTTATTGAGGAGTCTTTGAAAATCTGTGAATGATTTCGTGGAAGAACTCTCGGAGAAATTTTTGGAATATTTTTCTTTTACATTCTTTTAGAATGGATTAAAAACTGTATAAAGTATTTTTCAATCATTCAATTTATTTTTACTAATGTTATTTGTGGGTTTGTGAGACAAAGTGAATAATTTTATATAATAAGTATCATAATTTACTTAGTTAAGATTTTGATATCATAACAAATTTTGCTTTTTGATTATTATCAATAACAAATTAATATCAAAATTTATTATTGAAATATTTTCCAAATTCACTGTTATTAAGTTGTTATTGAATCTAACAAAACAAGTTATTAAATTGGTTCTCCAAGAACATTTTTTGTTATGATATTTGTTATTTTGCGGCTTATGACAGGCAAGTTTATAACATAATATGTTATGCCAATAACTTAAAAATAATCGATTCTATTATTCAGTTATTTTACTAAAATAACACAGCTCCTTATGCTGTTGTTATTCCTTTCTGCTCAGGTAGGGCTTGAAAAGATCTACGATTTAGAACTTTGGTTCATATCATTAGTTGGCGATTTGGCCGCTAGAGGCACCATCAACAGTTTGATGCTAAATTGCACTACAGGAACCATATTTTGGATTTACTTTGGCCAACTTGGCCAGACCAAAGTAAATCCAAAGTACTCATATCAGTCGAAATCGCTAGATACAGGAACCATATCAGGTTGTCAATCAAACGTTACGATATGCGACAGTTCAAGCAGCGGCGCCATGGTCGCAATTTTTTCTGCAGTCAAGTTCGCAGATTGTGAACAATCCTCGGTACTCACTTTACGTAATTTATGTTTAGTCCCTTACTGTCAGAGCTGTCAGATAAGTGTAACACGCTCAATAAAATTTACACAAAAGGCAATTTACACGGAAAAAAATACACGGTTATGAATATTTATTGGGTACAAGACAGGTCACCGAAAATTTGATCGTTTTCTTTGGTACATCGAGGTCTTGAAATTAGTCTATGGTTCAAGACCCTGATAATTTGGAAGGATAGTGTCTTCGGGAAAGTTGTAGGGTGCGCCAATAACTTGCAGATGATGAGTTACAAAGTTCGGAATTCCTCCACTGGGCGGCGCTAGTGAGCATGTAAATTTTCAAAACCTCAAATCTTAGAATCCCGATAACTTAGAAAGTTGATGTCTTCGGCAAAGTTGATCAGTATGACATAGAATTTCATAAAAATGAACACTTGTTTCGCAACTCTGCCACTAGAAGAACCTAGATTTCTAAAATTTGCATGTTGAGATATAGGTGAATCCGAATGGCCCCCCATTGTAGAGGCGCTGAGTGAGATAAGGAGAAAATCGTTTGTTTACATAAAAAGGTCAATTTTTTGTCGTCAAATTTTACTCATTTTTTGCTCTAGAAGTTGCTATTTTCCATTTGCAATGGCTTCCATTATCACCATTCTTGATGCCCATGCCGACAGATACCGGATTGGCCAGCTAACAAAAAATCCGGAAGATCGCCCGCCGGAGGCATAGCAAGAGCTCCTCAAATTAATCACACAAATTGTTCGTAAGTACCTACCGGATCTAAGCGCACCTGAAAGATAATTTAATTTTCTTTCCAAAAAGTGCTCGTTTGTTCCTCTACGATGCGGAATTCACTTTGCCTATGCTGCACCATGTGAAATTTTAGAGGAGCCACGTTTTTCATAGGGTTCTCATTGTTGCCACCAGATGCGGAGGGATCGTTAGCTTCCGTTGGATTTACCTATGAAGTTTTGAAAACTTACATGCTCACTAGCGCCGCCCAGTGGAGGAATTTCAAACTTCTCAACCCATCATCGGTAATTCATTGCATTGGCGTACCCAACAACTTTCCAGAAGACACTATCCTTCCAACTTATCAGGGTCTTGATCTGTCGCATATCGTAACGTTTGCTTGACAACTTTGTATGGTTCCTGTAGCGCAATTTAGTATCAAACTGTTAATGGTTCCTCTAGCGGCTAAGTTGAGACTAATCATATGAATCAATGTTCTAAATGGTAGATCTTTTCAAGCTCTAAAACTTTACCGAAGAAAGTATTGCGCTATCTCTTAACACACCCGCGATAACAGGCCACACCCCCAAAAAGCCGAAATCCCATAAGCTCTTAGTCTCCTGTAACGCTCACCCCTGTCCAGTAGGAGTCCGTCTAATAGGAATTCGTTTGATAAGAGACTCGACTGTACCACCCTCGGGAAGCGCAAATACAATGCGCCTATGTTGAAATGTTCAAAAAAGGGTTGGCTGTTCGATGGGCGCGAGGGCGTTCAGCGAGACTTCTCTTGAACCCTTTTCAAGCAAAAATCCTGAATGACTAAACAAATTAAACCATCAATACCGCTTTTAAACCAATTGCATACAAATCTTATAAATATGTGTTTTAGAATGTCATTATGTAAGTCGTATAATTAGTTGAACGTATCGAAGAAAAAAAATCCATTTTAAGAAATTCAATGTAACATAACCAAAAATTAAACAGTGGAGCGGACCTGGCGTGATGGATAAAGCACGCGACCATCACGCCGAGGATCTGGGATTGACAAACTCCCGACAAAATCACAAGATATTGGTTATTCCCAGTGCTGAAAATTTCATTTGGTCATATCTAAATTCAACCACCTACAGCTCATTTTAGAAACTGAACTTGAGAATATGATGTATGAAGAACTTGTGCGGCTAGACCAGTTCTGCAAGAAAGTCACGGAAAACTGCTACTTTTCGAATATTTAAGGTAAATGTCACGGAATTCTTTCGAAAAATGCCAATGATATTCACGGTGAATATCATTTGGCATTTTTCGAAGGTAGTCCGTGACATTTACCTTAACCTTCCGTAACTCGCGCGGTTGACTACCTGCGTCAGCACCACGCTTATTCTGAGTACAAAAAGCGAGATTTTTTCAACGTGTTGTACAAAATACAACAGCGCGATCGCTCGTGGGTTAAATATTCGAAAAATAGCAGTTTTTCCGTGACTTTCTTGCAGAACTGGTCTAGCCGCACGAGTTTTTCATATACCATATTCTCAGGTTCAGCTTCTAAAATGAGCTGTAGGTGGTTGAATTTAGATATGGCGAAATGAAATTTTCAGCACTGGTTCTTCCTATGGAAGAGAAGTAAAATGTAGGTTGAGAGATGAACTAGCCCCGGGTTAAAAATCTCGTTAATGATGATAAAAAATACATCAGTGTCTTGAAAGGGTTGATGGTTGGATTCCTCGTACAGCAGCAAAGGCAGAAAAGAAACGAAAGAGCGTACTTCTGCTATTGAGAGTCACAAGAGAAGGATTCAAGCGAAAGCGGAATTGAAACAACGATAACTTTAGCAGCTTATATTATGCTAAGAAAATGTCTAATGCACGCTTCTTTGATTAGTGCCGAAGGAGTTCCTTGTAAACATAGAAAAGGATAAATATTGAAATTCTACAAATATAATGGTAATGGTAATCACGAGAGAGTCACAACCATTGACATGTACAGCAAGCTTAAACTTAACTATACCAATCCAAGAAACATGGTAAAGGCTAGGTAATTCGCACAGTTCAGATCTCATTAAGATCACTAGCCTCTGATCGTGATTGATTTCTGGCCGATCGACGAAAGAATGTACACATTGAGGATCAAGGGCCGATTCTTCCACTTCAGCATAATAAACGTGGACCGCCCTCACTCCGGAAGCACTGATGATGACAGGGACGCATTTTACGCGCAGCTTGAATGCGAATTCGACCGCTGCCCAAGCCACGACGTCAAGACGGCCATAGATGAGCTAAACGCTCAGATTCGAATGTCGCCTAAGCATACGCGCTATATCTCGAGGTAGCGTTTCCAGACGAGGGCGTGCTTGGTGTGGCCTTTCTAGAGGACTGCTGGAGAACAGTAAAAGGAGCTATCAACGACGCAGTCGAGAGCCTACTCGGGTTCGTGCAAAGGAGTCGACGAAAAGAATGCAATGGTTCGACGAAAAGTGCAGAGCTAATATTTTAGAGGAGAAGAACGCAGCACGTACGGTAATGCTTCAGCAAGGAACCCGGCATAATGTGCAACAATGCAAGCTGAAGCGAAAACAGCACACCCGCTTCTTTCCGGAAAAAAACGACGCCTGAAAGAAACGGAGTGCGAGTTCTACGAGAAGCTCAACGCATCCCGCAATGACTTTGTGCCGCGAGCCGAAATATGTAGGGATAATGATGGAGGCCTCTTGACAGACGGACATGAAGTGATCGAAGGGTGGAAGCAGCACTCCGACGAGCACCTGCATGGCGTGGAAAACGTAGACCGACAACGGAGGGTACGACTACGCCAATGCAGCAGAGAACAGACATGAGCCAACTCCCACGCTAACAATGTTATTCCCCAGCTGAAAACCAACAAAGCAGCTGATAAGGATGGTAGTGCAACTGAACTCATCAAGATGGGCCCAGGAAAGTTGACCACCTACCTATCTGCATCGGTTGATAGTCAGGATCTGAGAAACAGCTACCGGAGCAGTGGGAAGACGGGGTAATCTGCCCCATTCACAAGAAAGACGACAATTTGGAATGTCAAAACTTCAGAGCGATCACCGTTTTGAATGCTGCCTACAAAGTGCTATCCCAGATCGATGGAAGATGTCTGTCGCCTAAAACGAATGAGTGCGTGGGAAGATATCAAGCTGGATTCATCAAAGGCCGATCAACAACGGACAGGATCTTCACCGTATGGCAAATCCTCCTGAAATGCCGTGAATACCAGGTTCCAACGCATCACCTGTTTATCGACTTTAAAGCGGCATACGACAGTATGAACCGCACAGAGATATGAAAAATCATGAACGAAAACGGCTTTCCTGGAAAGCCGATTAGACTGATTAAAGCAACAATGGAAGGTGTGCAAAACTGCGAAAGGGATTTGGGTGAACTATCCAGTTCATTCGAATCTCGCCAGGGACTGCGACAAGTTGATGGACTCTCAACATCGCTCTGGATGGTGTAATGCGACGAGCCTGGCTCAACAGTCGGGGTACGAGTTTCACAAAATCCGGTCAATTTGTATGCTTTGCGGACGACAAGGACATAATCGCCAGAACATTTGGAACGGTGGCAAAACTGTACACCCGCCTGAAACGCGAAGCAGCAAAGGTTGGACTGTTGGTGAATGCGTCCAAAACGAAGTACATACTGGCAGGCGGAACCGAACGCGACCGGGTCCCTCTAGCTAGGTAGTAATGTGACGATAGACGAGGATACCTTCAAGGTGGTGGAAGAATTCGTCTACCTCGGATCTTTACTGACGGCTGACAATAATACTAGCCGTGAAATACTAAGGTGCATCGTTAGTGGAAGTCGTGCTTACTACGGGTTCCAAAACAAGCTGTGGTCTAAAAAAACTCACCCTCAAAACACTGGACCTGCAAGCACTCGGTGTTTTCGAGCGACGCGTGGAAGATCTTTGGCGGTGTGCAGGAGAACGGTGTGTGGCGGAGAAGGATGAACCATGAGCTCGCTGCACTCTACTGCGATCCCAGCATCCAGAAGGTAACCAAAACCGGAAGGATACGGTGGGCAGGTTATGTTGCAAGAATGCCGGACAACAACCCTGCAAAGTTTATGTTCACGACTGATCCAAAAATACTTAGGAATTTAATAAGTCGTAACTTATGAACGGACGATTTTTGTGTTTCATTACTCGCTTATTGATGTTATAGTTGTAGCAAATGCGTTTCATATCTACAACTTAAGATTGACATACGCGACATGGTTGTGAAAAAGCCATAATTAAAATCTATGAAAATCTTTATAGTGAGGGTATGGATTCCAGCTAGCTGCATCTTATACAAACAGCCATTACTCACAGATCAGTTTTTGGAGCTATCGGACACTCAAAATCAAATAGATTTTATTTAAGTGCCCATAAATTCTCCCAAATCAAAAACAACAATGGAATTATACGTAAGTAACATGATCGATTCCTTTAATTGATCCTAGCGTTTTTCGTAAAAGTGACAAGAAGCAAGTTTGACTGAGTTCTGTGGTAAAAACAAGGCATGCAAACTTGCATTCTTTAATGAACGTACAGTCGAATACGCTCCGTTACTTTATTCCAAGTGATCGATGAAGAGAAATCGATCATTTTACTTACGCGGCAATTCAAGACACATGACATGCGAGTTGGACCAGAATTATTTTATCGAAAATTCAAAATATACAAATACGAATATCATTTTGCTTGCGACATGACATTCATTATTTCCAATATTGATTTCTATAAGTTTCAGTAGTTGATTTCAATAAGAGCAAACATACGATAGATATAGCTTTGATCCAATGATATTCCTAAGCAAAACTTATGATTTTGGTAAGTGTCTGGATATAAAAAATTTGCCCTCTTAATCGTAAGTGAAATTTATGGCTTTCAACAATAATCGTAGTGTCACCAAATCTTAAGGGGATCTTATGCTCATCCTAAGTTTTTTTGCCTCAGTGTGGAACAAAAAGGCATGAGCGCAGAGAGCACGATGGGCGGACCAGGTGGAGCGTGACTTGGCGAGCAGTGGGCGTGACTGAGGATGGAGAGCGGAATGTGATGTTGAGCATTTAAATGTATGTAGGGTCTTGTACCATTTGGGCAGGTGTACCTATTTTGGGCACTTGCTGGTATAACTAAGTCAATTTCAAACGGATTGATTTGAATTTTTGTATAGAGTTAGGCACGTACAGCATCTAACTCTATACAAAATCTCAAATCAATCCGTTTGAAATTGACTTAGTTATAGCAGCAAGTGTCCAAAATAGGTACACCTGCCCAAATGGTACAAGACCCTATGTATGTATTTCATTCATGATTCAATTTTAACAATAAAACAATAAATTGAAGAAAAAATTGCTTGTGTGATCATATCTCTTCCATGGCCCTGACGTTTATTTCCCCGACCTAGTGTCCTACTAAGCCCTGCCACCCGCGCGAAACAAACAATTTATTTGACAGTCTAGAATCCGATTCAAATAAATTTTTGGACTTAATTAGAACGTAACTTAAGCTAGATTTATGCCAAAAACAATCCAAATTGGTAGAAGACAACCAAGAAACTGTGGTGTGGGAGGATGGTTCGTTGCAAGTAGGTGGTAGTAGGGGACTCAACTGTTTCTTACCCCTACGGCACGCACTGACAAGAATCCTCAAGTTGTGGCCAACCAAGCAACGGACTCACTGCTCATTAGTGTCCACGTTGCTGTCGCGTGTGAGTGTGCGTCTATGCGTGTGCGATGTCAGCCGACCGTCCCCCATGGGCGGAACAATCCGCAAACACAAAGTTCGATTAACCGTTTATCATACTAATTGTAGAAGGGATAACAACTCACCACAAACCCCGTGCGCCCGTTCTACACGGTAATCCGCGTGCGAACCCTGGGACCCGGACCCGAACCCAGCGACCCAGGCCTCCCGGTTCACGACCGTGTGCGGATATGGGTTAACCGCAGCACGGTTTTAGTCATTGCTTAGCGGTTCGCAGCTTGCCTGTGAATGCGTCCGTGGATGGCGAGGGCGGGGTGAAATGCGGCTTTTTGCTGAAGAGGAAAAAAATGATTAGACAAACCGAATATGAGACGGGAACTTGTGAGGACTGGACTATCCCAGGTTTTCGCACCTTCAGGTGGAACGGTTTATCCAAATGCTACATTTCATGCCGAATTCCCCTCAACATGTCCTGCCCGACAACACATGCTGAAATCGATGAGCCGGTAAATTGAATCTCCATCGGCTGTTATGTAGTTTTCCCCAACCGCACCGCGACAGTCCGGCATCGTTAAGTGGATTGGTCAGCGGTAATGATGACAACAATGGTAGGTGGTTTATTGTCTTGTTTTGATTTAGGCGGCAATCGATTTCGCATGCTGGCAGGCTATCAAACGGCGGTCGCTGGATCGCTGCTGTTGGCTAACTATTGAAGGCTGCTCTGTGTTCTGATGACAGGTACGCCGCGGAGCGGAGGTATTTGCGTTTGATTAAGTCGATTAATTAACGCGCTAGTTTCTACTGGATAACGGGCTACAATAGATAGACTAGATGAATGGGCGGGAAGTATCGATGGTGATCTGATGCGTAATGGCGTGACCGCGTAGTGATGAATGCGGCACCACATGATGAACAAAGCCAATTATAGTTTATGTGTTCAAACTTGTTGAAACTTGTGGGCAGGAGAAATTAGGGAACCAACATTGTGTCTATAATTTCATCAGAAGGTTTTCAACTTAGTACAGTATCCATATCTTGAAGTTTAGCAAGCTCATAGCAACTTCGCCTCATCTTCAAGTAACAGGTACATTGCTCACCTTATCGGTCAGACTAATGCTGTAAGTAGGAGTCGTCTCCATTCGACTCGGTCCATGGCTGAGCGTCTCCAGTAACGCACTCTGCGAAGGGTCCGCAGATCGTCCTCCACTTGATCGACTCACCTAGCTAGTTGCGCACCACGTCTTCTTGTATCGGACGGATTACTCTCAAGCACCATTTTAGTCGGTTTGCTACCCGACATCCTGATGACGTGACCCGGTCACCGTAGCCTCGCGATATAAGGTACCCCGGGGCAAGTGAGAATCGGGGGCAAGTGAGACCTATAGCTAGTATTTTTATTATTATTTATTTTTAAGACTAACATTCTTCATGAAAAACATAGGTATCACACCTACGGATACTTTGAATACAAAAAATGTTATTGTTTCAACCATAAAGATACCATATACGTTATTGTTGTTCATATATAATTTTCAATTCACTAGGTGAGATTGACGTGCTCTACTACATTCGTCGTTTAAAAATAGATTTGTCATTATACAAATACTTTTTCGGTTTCAGGATAGTATTTTGAGTTCTTGCAAATGATTTCAAGAGAAAAAGCTGTATTTTATTTTTATTTATTACCTTTAGTTTACTGCTCTCACTTGCCCCAGTGCATTTCGCTATCTGGGGTAAGTGGGACCTATGAGAATAAACAAACACAATTTTATGGGTTCATCTCGCCTTGTCCAGCCTAAGATGAAATTAGCACGAAAGTCAATAAAAATTGACGCGTTAAGTAATCTGCTGTTGAGTTATACTTTATCACCTCTATTTAAGTGATGGAATTCTTGTTAAAAATGGTAAAACCTTGGGTAAAACAAAAAAATCAAAGGCATGTATTTTTTATGTTTTTCTCTAAATATCTTCCATTATTTTTTCACTTAACGCTGCATAATGAATTCTTTTAAGCATCCAGGAACCGTCCATGAAAAATTAAAATAGGGAAATGACCTTTTCAAAATTCATGATTTAAAAAAAAACATTATTTAATGATCGTAAGATTATGCAAGGGAGAAGATATTACTCAAAATCTCAAAACCCCAGATTTACTTTTGGCGAGATTCATCAACTACATAAATAGAGACCAAGTTTCGAAATCTTTTGTCTCTTCGCTTTACGGCGCTTTTTGTATAAAACAATCAATTTATTTTGCATGAGCTGCTAGAGTTGGTTCAAGTATTTTTTTCCCCAGCGATTTTTTATGTGTTACGTAATTTATGCACGATACCATAAACCTCTTCTTATTTTAATCTCTAAAGATAGTCATTCATATAAGAGATTTATGATTTATGTTACCTTATTTGTTGCAACTTATATTAAGCCCTTTGAAAAAACACTCTGAATAGGTCCCACTTGCCCCGTGAAACGCAGTAAATGAAGATCTGCTACACTTTTCATTATATGCATAATATATGGAATTTTAAAATTTTGAAACAGTTTTAATGCACGTTAATAAGTACAAATATACCAACAACGTCTTTTGGGTTCATTGGAATTATTAAAAAAATTGTGTTCTGAAATTTTTGGCATGACAAAACCAAATTAGCAATTTTTTAGGTCCCACTTGCCCCGGGGTACCTTACGCAGTGTGGATCTTCAAATCCCGTCTTCCATCTGCACTCCGATGTAGATGGTACGCAACACCTTACGTTAGAAAACTCCAAAGGCGCATTGGTCCTCTGCACGTAGAGTACATAGTCCTCGTGCCCATAGATGACTACCGATCTAATTGGCGTTACGTAGATGGGTGACTTTGTGTGACGGTTGTTCGATCGTAGAGTTCTCTGAATTTCTCTGCTGGTGTCGTTGTCGTCAGTCATCAGTGAGCCCAAGCACAACTGCCTCGATCGAGATTTGGGATGGCGGCCATGTTAAATAGGTTGACTATTAGACCAATTTTTAGAGTAAGTAGTACTCTAAAAACATATTTTTGTTAATGCTAATGTTAATTAAACACCCGGGACGATCTACTTTTGGGAGAAATGTAATATCTTCTTTGTTTTAAAACATTTTACCTTGATTTTTTTATAGTCAAGAGGAATAGTTGTGCTAAGAAATGTATGGTACCTCTCCCTTTGCACCCTACCCCCTTTTGCTAGTACCCAAAAAAACGCCTCATAGATTTCTGCCAAGATATTCTCCAAACATTCCTCCAGGAACTCCTCCAAGAGTTTCTCCTGGAATTCCTCAAAGAATTTCTCCAGAAACCCGCAGGAAATTGTCCAGAAATTCGTCCAAAAATTACTCCAGAGATTCATCCGAGATTACTTTCAGGCATTTCTTCAGAAATTCTTCAAGGAATTCCAACACAAATTTCTTTAGGAAATCCTCCAGGAATTCCTCCATGGATTTTCAAGGATTTTTTCAAGAATTCCTCATGAAATTCATTCATGAATACCTCTAGGATCCTTCAGGAAACTTTTATTAAATCCACAAGAAAATACTCCTGGGATTACTCTAAGAATTCGTCCGAGAACTCCGTCAGAGATACCATCAGAAATTCCTCCAAAAATTCTTAAGGAATTACGGCAAAAGTTCTGGAAATTACTCAAGGAACTCCTTCAAGAATTACTCCAGGAACTCTTTAAGGTATTACTTAATGAATTCTTCCTGAAATTCCACCAGGAAGTTTTTCAGGGATTCCTTTAACAATATCCAAGACATCCGACAAGAATTCCTCCAACAATCCACAGTTTCTGCCACAATTCCCATCCATGAATAACTTCAGGAATATCTTCAAGACTTCTTTCAAGAATTCCAACAAGAATCTCTCTAAGAATGTCTTCAGGAATACCTTGAAAAAATCTTTCAGGAATTCCTCCAAGAATTCCTAAAGCAATTTTACCAGGAATTTATCCAAGAATTTCTTGAGGAAATTTCTGTATAAAATCCTGAAGGAATTTCTGTAGTACTTTCTGAAAGAATTCATGTAGTGTGAAGGAATTTTAAAAGAACATCCTGGGGGAATACTTAGAGGAATTCCTGAAGGATTAACTTGATAAATTCCTGGAGGAATTTTCAAAGTTTTTTTTATTATTTCCTGGAGTAATTCCATGAGTAATTAGAAAAATATTCCTTGTAGGAATTCCTGGAGTAATTCTTGTACGATATCCTGAGAGAATTCCTTCACAAATTGCTGGAGCAATTCCTGGAGAAAATTTTGGAGTGTTCCTTGGAGGAATTCATGGATATTTCTTGTCCAAAATCCAGGAGTATTTCCCATACAAATATCTAGAGCAATTCCTGTAGTAATTCCAGGAAGAATTCGTAGAGTAATTCCTGGAAAAAATCCTGGAGGAGTTCCTGAAAGAATTGCTGGAGAACTTGTTGGCCGAGTTTATGGAATATATCCTGGAGGTATTCCTGGACGGATTCTTGGAGAAATTCTTAGCAGAAATTTTGGAGGAATAACTTGAGAAATTCTTGAAAATTTGCTGGAGGAATTTTTGAAGAAGTTTTGTAGAAATTCTTGAAGAAATTCCTGATAAGATTCTTGGAGGAATTCTGAGAAGAAGTTTCGGAGCAGTTCCTGAAGAATTACCTGAAATAATTCTCGAAGGAATCCCTGGGGTTGAATAAATCCTTGGATATATTCCTGGCGAAATACCTGAAGGGATTCTTGGCAGAAGTGTTAAAGGGACCCCTGGTGGAATTCTTGGGGAAGCTCGTTTAGGATATTTCAGAACAATTCCTGGAGGGATTCTTGGAATAATTCAAGGCAGGTGTCTTGGAGGAATTCCTGGATGAAATCGTTAAGATATTCCTTGAGGAATTCTTGGAGGACTTCCTGGTGGAATTCCAAGAAGAATTTATTAAGTAATACCTGAAAGAGTTCATGGAGGAGGTTCTTGAGGAATTTCGGGAGGAATTTTTGGCGTAATTCCTTAACAGTTTTCGGAGGTATTTCTGATGAAATCCCTGAAGTAATTTTTGGACGAATTCTTAGAGTTATCCCAGGAGTATTTTCTCGAGGAATTATTAAAGGTTTCCTGAAGAAGCCTAGGGGTTCATGGAGGAATTTCTGGATGAATTTTTGAAAGACTTTCCTAAAAAATCCCTGGAGGAATTCCTGGAAGAATTCAATGAATTCCTGATGAAGTTCCTGGAGGATTTCCTGAACTAATTTCTGTTGGAATTCCTTGAAAATTTCCAAATGCCACTGCAACCAGCAGGTGAGGAAACAGAAGCATGCACAGGTATGAGAAAGGGCAGCTGCTCGAACAAAACTGAACCCATGTAAATCGAACTAACCCTAGATTAAGTGAATCGAATGGAGATAGGCAAAGTAGGGATTTTGAAATTGATCCAATAAAATGTTACCCCCGAACAATGAATAACGCTGCCCTAGTAGTATTGTGACGAATTGACGAAATTGTGGTCTGACTAAGGGATCTTTTAATCAAGTTTTACCTTCGCGGTCGTGGTAGAATAGGCTCTGGATTTGGCAAACCTTCAAAGGAAACCAGTCCACCCTGGAGTTGGGGTTAAGATTACGGTTGTTGTATTTAGTCCGTGCGATCAGAAGTTTCGGTTTTGGGATTGGAGGCTTAAGACAAGGACTCGCCCTGAGGTATCGGCCGGGTACGGGATTTTGAGATTGACAAGCTCTTTCGCGTCAAGTTTCCGACTTGCCAGGCGCTTAAGCGGAGGCTGTTTTGTTCCTTCCTTTCGTTATCCTTTCGCTCCCGTTACAGAACTGCTGGTGGAATTTTTGGAGAAATGACTGGAGGGAGTCTTGGAGGAATACCTGGAAAGATTATTTGAGGAATTCTTGGCGAAAGTCTTGGAAGAATTCGTGAAGAATTTTTGGAGGAGCTTCACCGATAAAGTAAAGATGTTCAGTAGAGCTTGTGGAGCTTGAAGGTCTTTATTCCAAAATAATTTGGATGACCTAGATCACACAGTGAATGCTACTAAGTTATCAGAATTGCATTCCGAGGCTCTAAGAGTAGCGTAGATTATATTTCGCGAGCATTCGCTATAATAAAAATATCGTAAGTTTTACAGATATTCCGACCCGTACTTCAAAATATATTGGGTCCAGTTGAATACCAGTGGACACATAGAGGTACAGAAACACGAGTAGAGCCTGTCGACCTTGAATGCCCTAATTTCAAAATAGTTTGGAAAGCCTGGAATACCCCATGAATGTTCCATAAGCATTTTAGTTGTGCACTGAGGCTTCATCAGCAGTATAGACTATATCCCATGAATATATTTTACAATTACAGTATGTAGATATCGTAACCCAAACTTCAAAGTGTTTTGGAGGCCATTTGTGTTTCACAAAATGTCCAACTACCACAGTATCTAGTTGCTCGTAGCATTGCGAGGTCTAATGGACATCAACGTGTCTAAATTTCATTAACAGAGTGAACACAAATGATGGTAGATGTAGTAGATCTTAAGGACATGAATTCCAGAGTAGTTTGGATGACCTAGATCACCTAATTCATGTACCATGAATTTTCTAGGAGCGCTTTGAGGCTTTCTGAGTACCGTAGACTATGTTCTGTGATGATTCATCGTGTATAAAATTTGGTATAGGATATTGGATTTTTGACACAAACTTCGGAGTACTTTGGAGGCCTTAGAATAGCTTTGGGATCAAAACTTCAACAGACTATGATGAGTTGTAATACATTGCATGTCAAAGATCAATGAAAACTATTGATGATTTGCAAAACGATTAAATTTGAGCAAAAACATGTAGAATTTATAAAAATTACAAAAAAAAACACGTATTGCGGTATTACTAATACCACTGTATCGGCCCATGCGTTGTTGTTTATAAGTTCCAGATTTACCATATTGACAATGAAATTAATTCCTTTCTGCTGTTTTACAATCAAACCACGTTAAGCTTGAAAGAGAGCAACTTTACATTACACAAGACATAATGAATTTATCCTTCACCCACCATATCGCCAACTTCGGCGAATTTCCATTGTCTGCAATTAATTTCAGATTTTACACAGACTCGAGTCATGATCTATTAATATGAACAAGTAAATCGACAAAACAACTCCAACGCCTGTCGCCTACATCCTGCCCTAATGAGCACCGACTTAATTGCGAATACTGCCGTAACAACGTTAAGTGCAAGTTCATTACTCAATTTCATTGATTAAAACTGTTTCGTCACATCACCAGCGCTCACTGCCTTCCCCCCATAAGCCCATTCAGCTGCTTATTGGTTCGATACGACGCAGTTAGGTAAAGGAAAGGATAGACAAAAGTTTCATTCTGCCGGCGCGTTGGGACGACCATTGCCCGAGTCCAGCCATACAAAATCCAGCCAACAATAATGGAAATAACTGTTGCTCCAACAGACTGCTCGGCTCTGATGACTACTGCTTGATGAACTTTCGCTCGAACAACTCAATCAGGAAAATCAGCTGCACTTGGTGGAGGCTTCCCGGGAGATGAAAACGCGAAAGTAGCGCTAATTGAGCAGTCTAATTAAAAATTTTAAACAATGCATTTGAATCTAACCGAAGTAGAAACCCAACAAGAAGTCACATGGCCAGCGGTTACCTACAAAGTGTTTTATCATGGTCGTGTTAGTAGGATATCTGTAACAACAACATTGCTGCCCCACCCGACGGATACTTGAAGTGAGACTTGGAAGGAACACAAAATGTCCAGCCAAGGTCGCCATCGTCTGGCAATGCTGCCCCGAAATTCTGCGCGTATGCAAAGGCGGCAGTTACTCTTGGTTATGCCGTGGCGATCACCAGTTACCATTGATGACGACAAATTTGGGATTCAGTTTGACCAGGTAAGATGAAAGTACACAGAATCAAATATTTGACCAAAAGCAAATTATCGCTCAAACATCTGGTATAACTCGATCGAATTTTCATTAGTGGTAAACATATGTTTACTTTTTGGTACATTCCTTATCAAATATTTGACCCCGTGTACTCGATGCCGTAGTGGGCGGAGTCGATGTTAGCACCACGATAGATACTGACGTCAATAATGTCGAAGAAGGACCGTTTGTTAATCAGAACGTGGCTGATTTGAGACTTTTCATCGTGTTGTCATTCGCGTGTGGCGTATGAAGAGATTCAGTTTTCGTTATGTTGTCTTTCGCGTGTGATTGAGAGAGATGAATAGCTATGCAGCAGATAAGAGTCACTTGTGCGCCTGGTTTTGTTTTTTTGTTTGTGTTTCGTTCTACAAGAGTCCCAGATGACCAGCGATGAAGAGATCGATGGAGGCACATGAGCTCGTTTCATGCTATTGTTCTAATGTTAAAACTCAAAGAATGTTTATGATAAGATAACATGAAATAGTAAAATAATATAATAATGTTTTGTATTTTTTGAATCACACTCCGTTACTTCAGGTAATGGCATTGACTTCTAATTTACGGTTTCTATACAGCGTACATACGTTCTGAGAATAAATTTTGAGCGACCATCTGAGGATGATCGATTGTTTGCTGCATGATTAAAATCAAAAATTGTATCACTTATCAAAATAATGGTTGACCTAAACGATACCTGTCCAAGTTCCTATATTCGTTAAGTAAATTTATGAATGAAATGGACTAAAGGTTTCTGCTTCCTGGTGGGGTGGAGTCTCGAGATAAGATTTTTGTTTGTTTTCACGTGAAAAATAATCGATTTTGTGCGGCGGTTCCTTGACCCACTGTCAGATCACATCACTCACCATAGGTGACTTCTAGATCTGACAATGTACCCTACCCCACTAACAAAAATTCCTTCCTCAGACAAACGTGGAGGTGCAGCGATTCTCGGTCTCTATAACAACGATTGTCCTTCCCATCCTTGATGACCGTAATGACGTGGTCGGTGCCGTTATTTACCTTACTAAACTTATAGGCTCTCGAACTGTGTATATTGAGAATAGTAAACTAGTCTCAAATGCTATTCATTGATTCTCTGTACAGTTTTGATTGCTCCAGTCAATCACGGAGTAGCAACTACGAATTGTGCGGTCATCTGTGTTCATACTCAGAACGTGGTCAATTTGCGACTCCATCTGCAATGGTGACTCCATATTAAGATATGTGATATGGGAGGTTGTATTCGAAAAAGGTGATTTGAATGGTCATCTACTCGGAGACGGTGAAGTCGATGAGTCGTAGGCCGTTTTCGTTCGTTAGCTGGTAGGCGCTGAACTTCTATGAGCTGAGCGACATAATATTTAAGGGATACCAATCGGAGAGCCTATTCAACAGCCGCTGGAGGGAAGTGAAGTTATCGAGACACCAGATAAGCGAATAAATCTCAAGTCGGTAATAAAAACTGAGTTAAGGCCCTAGCTCAATACCCTGCGGAACGCCAGATATATTGGTAGAAATGTCGAAGAAATATTATGCTATCATTATGCAAAGCTTGCATTCCTTCAGATACGGTTCAAGCCAGCATGTCAAGACAGGAAAGAAGTAAACTCACAAACCGCCTTTGATAGGTATTTTTGATGAGTTGCGCAATCACCTTTTTTGTTGCGCGTGATTCATTCCTATATTCATGCTTGGATGCACGATTTTTGCGGAAAATCAAATACCGTCGTGCGGGGCTTCTTTTTACACTTTTTCACTATTTTTCAACTTTATGACATTATAACTCCCAGAGTAGTGAATGGATTTCCACAATTTTTACACATAATAATTGTGAGTATGTATGTAGGATGTATGCAAAATTTGAACTAAATCCATCAATAAACAAAAAAGTTGTTCATACACCAATCGGACACATCTCATATAGAACCAGATGGGGGCTACTTTGGACATTTTTATCTAAAACAAAATTGCATTTCAAATTCCAGGTTTATTTAGAAAACTACTTCGTACCAATACTGTAGTATACTATATCAGACATGATTTCAATAAATTTATGCGTTTGAAGATGGCTCCGTGCTACCTTTGGTATTATGAGCAGCGTGATATTGCTATAGAAAAAGCCTGGAAAAAGGACCATTAATCCTTTATTTGGGTGAAATGGTCATTTATAATGTATAACGACGATACAAATATTCGATTGTATATGCTACGTTGATATATTTTGAATGAATTGATCAACCCTTTGAAATTTATGAACTGTAGAAACAATGCTTACAGACCAAATGTTCTGATACGTTATGTATATTTTATTGATTTATTCGATGTATTTTCTTCGCGTCCTGCAAGCAATAAACGGTCTGTTTGAAAAATAATTTCAACCAAATGGAGGGAAAACTATTGCTTCGTAATAGTCCCAAAGACATCAAACAGATTTGAACCATATTTCGAATTCAAAAAATCCATATTCGAAAGTGTCCAAAGTAGCCCCGCATTTCAAAAGTAACCCCGCACGACGGTAATTCTTTTTTGATGTACTGTGGTTGTAGGAAAATCATCAAAGTTTCGGATGTTTCCAGAATGTTATCCGCTAAGAATTCTTTCTGGTAATTCGGCAAGGAATTCTTTCGGAGGATTCTGATAGAAATTTCCTTTCGGGATGCCGCCAGAGGAGTTCCCTCTGGGGATTCAATCGAGTCCGAATTTGTCTGTGGATCCCATTGGAAACTGCCTCTAGAGATTCCACCAGGAGTTCCCTCTGGATATTCCACCTGGAATTCCATCTGAATATTCTGCTAAGTGTTTTCTTTAGAGTTTCCGCAAGGAACTCCCTCCAATGATCCTTCCAGAATTCTCTCTGAAGATTCGGCCAAGAATTCCATCCGGATATTCAGCCAAGAATTTGCTCTGAAGATTCTACCAGGTGTTCCCTCTGGGTATTCCGTTAGAAGTTTCTTATGGGGATTCCATATTCCACCGGTAGATTCCTTCAGAAATCTCGCTTGGGGAATCCGGACACATCGCCTATGTACTCCGCCGGGTAATCTTTCTGGGACTTTCGCCTTCGCCAGGAATTCCCACTAGAGACACTGCCAGGAATTTTACCAGGAATTCCCATCGGTGACTCTGCCAGAGTTCTATAATGCAGAGAAAAAAAACATAGTATGTAAAACCAAACATATTTGTGGTAAATATAAACATTTTGTCAATTTGTTCAGGCCACAAATATAAAACGGTTGAAAAAAAAAACAATCGTCCAATTTGAAACAAACAGACACGTATAAAACAAACAAGTATCTGACAGGTTATGTTTAAATTGAACGTAAACATTTTTTTCTGTGTGACAACCTTACGAAAATATTGATTTTTCCATTGAATTCACATATTTTTCCTTTCGCTGAGAGAACCACCTACCCCGTGATCATATTTGCTCCCGAAAACAACGAAAAAAGATGAAACATTTTCGGGGAACTTACCATTTTTCGCAGGAGGAATTCTAGTCTTAAACATTTCATCGGTTTAACGAAAAAACAAGATTGTTTTTGTTTCTAATGCTGGAATTTCTTCAAGGATTTGTAATAAGGGAATCGCCGGAGGACTTTCCGCAGAAATCTTCGGAGGAATTTTTTGACGGAATCTCGGAGGAACCTCATGAGGAACCCCCGGTGGGGTTCGTGTAGAACCTTGAAGGAGTTTCTGGAGGAATCTCTGGAGCAATTTCTGGAAGAATCCCTGGAGGAGTTTATGGAGGATTTCGTGGACAATTTTCTTAGGAGGAATCCGCAGAGAGAACCCTTGGAAGAATCTTCCCAGGGAATCAATCCATGGAGGGAGAGAGAAGAATCCAAGAGAAAATTCCAAAATTGTCCGGGGAATCACTTGAAAGAACTACTGAACGAACCCCCGCAGGGGAACTTGTTGAAAACCGCCGCAGGAGATTCCAGAAGTAACTTCTAGAGAAATTTTCAGAAAGAAGTTCGGCATTCACTGAGGGTAATTCGCTGGAATTTCCATCAGAATCTCCTGAAGAGATTTCTAGAGGGTTCTTAATGACGGAACCCCTAAAGAATTTCATAGAAGAACTCATGAAAGTATTTCTACAGCTCAAGAGTTCCTTCCTGGGAATTATCCAGAAATCCCTTGTGGAGAAACCTCCAGCAATTTCTTCCGGGGAACCCTCTAGTAGATTTCCCTGGCAGTTCTTTCACCAATATCTTCCAAGTGATCCTCCAACAATTCCTTTGGAGATCCCTCCGATATCCATTCCAAGGAATCGTTCAGCATTCCTGACCGGGGTTCCCACCAGAAATCTATTCTGGAAAATCATCAATCAGCAGTTCCATCTGAGAGTATGCATTTAGTTCGCCGCCAATTGCTTCCAGCAAATCCTCCAGTAATATGTATGGGAATCTTAACCCATTAACGCCCGAATTATGCCCCAATCACAGTACTCTCTCTCTCTTCTTGGCGTAACGTCCTCATTGGGACAAAGCCTGCTTCTCAGCTTAGTGTTCTATGAGCACTTCCACAGTTATTAACTGAGAGCTTCCTCTGCCAATGACCATTTTGCATGTGTATATCGTGTGGCAGGCACGAAGATACTCTATGCCCAAGGAAGTCAAGGAAATTTCCTTTACGAAAAGATCCTGGACCGACTGGGAATCGAACCCGTCACCCTCAGCATGGTCATGCTGAATACCAGTGCGTTTACCGCCTCGGCTATATGGGCCCTAATCACAGTACATGTCTGATTTTTTCTGGAGTACCTCAACCCCATAAAAGAAAGTTATTGCAGTCATTTAAACGGAAATCTACGGTGAAATTTTCGTTTTAATACACAGTGGGGCATATGCACGTGAAACGTTGAATTTTTTTTTTTCTGCGCAGCTACCTTATTTCTTATTCGGCATTCTAGTAGTATATCCTGCCCACCGTATACTTCTGGCTTAACGAGCACGTGGCTTACACACTCCCGCCACAAACCGTTATCTAGTACAGAGTGAAAGATTACCTTAGCACTCCATTCGAAAACTCCAAATATTTGCAATATTTGTTTTCTGAGCTTGGTTTATGTTTCATTTTCATAAAGGATCAGCTTATGAGCGTTCTGCTCATCTCATTCTCCCGCGCAGTGCTATGGAAAATCATGGACTAAAACGGCTTTCCTGGGAAGCTGACTAGACTGATATTGCTGTGTGCATTCGAAACGCAAATATCAAATGCAGGAACACCAAGTGCGGTAAGATTTTCTACCAAGTAACCCGATGTCAGTAGGAGCATTTACATCCTAGGTTGGCGTTGGTTTTGGATATGGTTGCTAATATGCCTTTGGTAACACTGTGTTACCGCGTTTGAAGCGCATTTGGGCACCCTTTGCATCTTGAACGCACACAGCAATAAAAGCAACGATGGAGGGTGTGCAAAACTGTGTAAGGGTTTCAGGTGAACTACCAAGGTCATTCGAATCTCGCCGAGAACTGCGACAAGGTGACGGACACTCATGCCTACACTTCAACATCGCTCTGGAAGGTGTGATGGGACGAGCCTGGCTCAACAGCCGGGGAACGATTTTTACAAAACCCGTTCAATTTGTGTGATTTACGGACGACATAGACATTATCGCCACCGAACCGAACACGACCGGATCTGTCTGGGTAGTAATGTTACGATAGACGGGGATATCTTCAAGGTGGTGGAGGAATTCGTCTACCTCGGATCCTTACTGACGGCTGACAACAACGTGAGCCGTGAAATTCGGAGGTGCATCATCAGCGGTAGTCGGGCCTACTACGGGCTCCAGAAGAAACTGCGGTCGAAAAAGATTCACCCACGCACCAAATGCACCATGTACAAAACGCTAATACGACCGGTGGTCCTCTGCGGACACGAGACATGGACTATGCTCGAGAAGGGCCTGCAAGCACTCAGAGTTTTCAAGCGACGCGTGCTAAGGACGATCTTCGGCGTGGTGCAGGAAAACGGTGTGTGACGGAGAAGGATGAAACAACGAGCTCGCTGCACTTTACGGCGAACCCAGCATCGAGAAGGTGGACAAAGCCGGAAGGATATGATGGGCAGGGCATGTTGCAAGAATGCCGGACAACAAGTCTGCAAAGTTGGTGTTCGCGACAGATCCGGTTGGCACAAGAAGGCGTGGAGCGCAGAGAGCACGATGGGCGGATCAGGTGGAGCGTGACTTGCCGAGCATCGGGTGTGACCGAGGATGGAGAACGGCCGCCACAAACCGTGTATTATGGAGAAATATTGTTGATTCAGTTTTATCTTGAACTTGTTGTTATACTAAATAAATGAATGAAATGAATCAACATCTCGTTCTCATCTATCCCAGCTTCTTCCGAAGCTCACAGTGGAATCGATTTCCACTGATGATGGGTGATCGTATTTTACGGATCACGTAATTTACAGCTGTGGTTATATGGACCAAAGTCCTTTATGTAGTTCTATTCTCGAGATACACAATGTCATGATTTCTATGAATCATTGAAGCCGCCTAACGGGAAAACATGAACCAACCAATTCATCATCGGATAATAACTATCCTGAACGAGCACGAAAAAGAGAGGAGAATGGAAGACGGTGCAACATGCTTCATTTTCCACGGTATTGGCAAAACTTATTAATCTGTGAATAGACCATTGTGCATTCAAGTCTTCTGGTCTCTAACCAAATAGCTGGGCGCTAGTTGATCAAATTACGTTCAATTGATCTATCTACAGCTATTTTGCATGATGCCGACCAATCAGTAGCTCGGCTCCAGAGTCACGTTCGACCCAAACGAATGTCTTCAGAATGAGGGTCACACTAAACCTGTAAAGATAACAAACTGATAGCACATAGCACGTTATCGAAAATTACGTTATCATTAGTTCAAGTTGATAACTAATTATACTATACTATATTTTGTTCAGTATTATAGACATTTAGTGAAATTTTCCTATGTAGTCGGATTAAAGAGGTTTAAATTTTTAAAGACTCACTAGCGCCACCTAACGGATAAACCTAGAGCCAACTAGTTAACTATCGGATAGCTCTTGATGTCCTGATTAACTTTGCCGAAGACAAAATATTTATGTGTACTCTGGTTGTTGAGAAACAGAAGTTAAGAATTTCTATGACTCGCTAGCGCCACCTAGTGGGTAAACCTAGAACTAACTAGTTTAGTATCGGTTAGCTCATGATGCCCTGATCGACCTTGTCGAAGACGAGATTTTGAAATTCTTCTATGTAGTCTGATTCTCAAGATACAAAACCTCAGAATTTTTTGAGCCAACTTTCGCCACCTAGCGGACAAACTTACAATCAACTAGTTCACTATCGACTAGCTGTTGATGTCCTGATCAACTTTGCCGTAGACGATTTTTTTTATGTAGTCGGATTCTCGAGATTCAGAGGATTGAATTTTTCAGGACTCACTAGCGCCACCTAACGGATAAAATTGGAACGAACTAGTTCACTATCGGATAGCTATTGATGTCCTGCTCAACCTTGTCGAAGACAAAATTCTTCTATGTAATTGGATTCTCAAGATACAGAGGTTTAAATGTTTTAGGACTCACTAACGCCACCTAGCGGACAAACCTACAATCAACTAGTTCGCTATCGGATAGCTATTGATGTCCTGATCAACCTTGCCGAAGACCAAATTCTTCTATGTATGTAGTCGGATTCTCGAGACATAGAGGTTTAATTTTTTTAGGACTCACTAGCGCCACCTAACGGATAAACCTAGAACCAACTAGTTCACTATCGGATAGCTATTGATGGTCTGATCAACCTTGCCGAAGACGAAATTCTTCTATGTAATCGGATTCTCAAGATACAGAGGATTGATTTTTTTAAGACTCACTAGCGCCACCTAACGGCTAAATCTAGAACGAACTAGTTCACTATCGGATAGCTATTGATGTCCTGCTCAACCTTGTCGAAGACAAAAATCTTCTATGTAATCGGATTCTCGAGATACAGAGATTTAAATGTTTTAGGACTCACTAACGCCACCTAGCGGACAAACCTACAATCAACTAGTTCGCTGTCGGATAGCTATTGATGTCCTGATCAACCTTGCCGAAGGCCAAATTCTTCTATGTAGTCGGATTCTCGAGACATAGAGGTTTAATTTTTTAGGACTCACTAGCGCCACCTAACGGACAAACCTAGAACCAACAAGTTCACTATCGGATAGCTATTGATGGTCTGATCAACCTTGCCTAAGACGAAATTCTTCTATGTAATCGGATTCTCAAGATACAGAGGTTTAATTTTTTTACGACTCACTAACGCCACCTAGCGGACAAACCTACAATCAACTACTTCACTATCGGATAGCTGTTGATGTCCTGATCAACTTTGCCGAAGACAGAATTCTTCTATGTAGTCTGATTATCGAGATAAAGAGGTTTATTTTTTAGAGCCCACTAGTGCCATCTAACGGATAAACCTAGAACCAACTAGTTTACTAGTTCGCTGTCGGATAACTATTGATGTCCTGCTCAACCTTGCCGAAGACGAAATTCTTCTATGTAGTTTGATTCTCGAGATACAGAGGTTTAAATTTTTAGGACTCACTAGCGCCACCTAGCGGATATACCTAGAACCGAGGTAGTCCGTTTTGTTATCGGTCGTTCACACCAGTTCGCTTGGCTCGGTAGTGCTTTCGGTGCGTAGAAATAACATTTAATTATCGTTATGACCGAGTTGATTCTCAACACCGTGCAGTTCCGTTTCCCGGTGGGTAGCCCACGTCCAACATGGGAGGAAATCGCCAGCTTTCTTAAGCGGCTGGATACGGACGTAATGGCGATGGAAACGGTTTATAAAACAGCGAAAGATCGTTCGCTGTTTATCAAATTTTCGTCCCTGGAGGGAATGACGGAGTCGTTGAAGAAGAACCCGAATCCCATAATGTTTGTTTACGCTAGTGGTAAGGAAGTTGAGGTGCGTATGACGGTTGCGGGAACCAACTCACAATACGTGCGAGTATTTGATTTGCCGCCGGAATTGAGCGACGATAGCTTGTCGATGGTCCTCTTGGAGTACGGAGAAGTCGAACGCGTGGTGCGAGAAAAATTTCCGGCGGAATTGGGCCTCGACCATCTATACAACGGAATACGGGGAGTATACAGGGTGTTAGGTTCCTGAGTGCAAACTTTTTAAAGGGTGATAGAGGACCATAAATGGTGAAAAAAATGTTTTACGCATATGGTCAAATCTCAACCGTTACGTAGTTGTTGAACTTCCCATGTTTTTGACTCTTATTGCCTCAACTGGCTATAACTTGAAAATGGTCAAACTTATCGCAATTTTTATACCCTTCTTCGGAAGATTATTGAATTTTCTATGAAATGGCAACTTTGAATCGATTGGTTTAGTTAAATAACTAAGTTTTCTAAAGCAAATAGCTCAAAAGTAGTGTGTTTTAATTTGTTTTTGTAAATTATTTTTGAAAAATGCGTAATAATTTGAAATTCTTTCTTAGGCAAAGTTGTGACCCTTGTTTTATTCTACAATTCGTTCGTTGACATCAAACTTCTATCTTTTATCGTTTTCTTGCAATTTCGGTTTGAACCTCGCATTTCAGATCATAAATTTGCAACTATCAAGGTTAGCACTTTTTTGCGCACTGTGCCGCACATTTAAATCTAAATTGCAAGAAAACGATAAGAGCTAGAAGTTTGGTGTCAAAGAACGAACTGTAGAGTGGAACAAGGGCCACAATTTTGCCACAGAATAAGTTTTAATTTATTACGCATGTTTCAAAGATAATTGACAAAAACAAATCAAAATACACTATTTTTAGCTATTTTGCTCTAGAAAACTTAGTTATTTAACTAAACCAATCGATTTAAAGATGCCATTTGATAGAAAATTCTGTAATCTTTCGAATAAGGGTCAAAAAATTGCGATAAGTTTGACCATTTTCAAGTTAAAGCCAGTTAAGGCAATAAGAGTCAAAAACATGGGAAGTTCAATAACTACGTAACGGTTGAGATTTGACCATATGCGTAGAACAATTTTTTTCACCATTTATGGTCCTCTATCACCCATTGAAAAGTTTGCACTCACGAGCCTAACACCCTGTATATGGATGTAAAAAAAGGCATTCCGCCATCGGTTGACGTCGGCAACTACAAAGGAAGGATATTTTACGAAGGTTTAAAAGACACGTGCTTTTTGTATCACGGAGTTGGACATCGACAAGACGTTTGCCCTCAGCGACAACCCCGGAACAAAAAAGGAAAGAAGAAGGAGAATAAGTCAAGTTCATATGCTGCGATCGTGGCTGGGGAAGGAACGGTATCGGAAGTGCAGCAGTCATCAGAGGACTTGAACGAGGACGATATTATCGTACTAGTGGAGGAAGAGTTAGATGAAGAACCTACGGAATTAACAGAAGCGGAGAAACGTAAGTCTGAAGCGAAATCCGAAAAGGAGAGGCGTCGGAAACAAGGTATGGAGACGCTAGAAGAGGTAGCCAAAGCGATACAGGAAGCGATGAGGAACCCACAGGCAAACCAACGGCGAGCCGAATTCGCCATATCAAGCTCTGGATCAGGATCACGCCCCAAGAAGAAGGTTGCGCGAAGCACTTTTTGTTTATTTTCTTTTGAATTGTAACTATAATTACAAATTTTCAACAGGATTATAGGCTCGGTAAAGTTTTTAGATAAGCAGATGAGCCTTTAACCCTAAAAGGGATACCTGGGGTCCATTGGACCCCAGGCGCCTTTCAGAGCTCGTCTTTGATGGAACACACTCAGCGAGGTGACGAAACTGAGGCCATGAAGGTATCCCTTTTAAGGTTAAAATAAACGATTTGGAAAAAAACCTAGAACCAACTAGTTCACTATCGGATAGCTCTTGATGTTCTGAACAACTTTGCTGAATATATTTTTTTTCTATGTAGTCTGATTCTCAAGTTACGAGGGCGACAGTATTGGCAATGGCTGTTGACGAAACACCTGTCAAAGCACAATGTTTCGTGATCACTAGTGCCACCTACTGGAGCGAATACGTACTAAATTGCGTATAATCGAAGAGTCCTTGATCTTCTCAACAACTTCGCTGAAGACACCAGTCTTCCAAAATGTTTCATTTCTCCGCAGTTATCGCAAAAGTTACTGATCTATAAATAGATCACTGGGCGTTCGAGGCATCTGATCTATAAATAGATCACTGGGCGGAAATGGGTTAAAGCAATTCCTTCTGTGGAATTACCAAGCACCCAATTCTCCGAAAATTCCTTCCGAGAGAAACCTTTTTGTTTGCATCTGGAATGAATGAATCAAATTTAGATACTTACTTCATACTTGATGGGCTACAACTCGTAGCGGTGAGTCTACGCAGAATGAAGTATCCGCCTCCACTGGTCTCGGTCCTGGGCCAATCGCTTCCGGTAGCCCTGAACGTTTAGAGTCCTTAGGTTCTTCTAAACTACAAAAAATCAAAGTGTGCGTGGCCTTCCACGAAGCCGACGACCCCTTCCTGGTTCTCTGCTGAATATGATTTAAGCTTGTCGTGCCTCCGGCATACGAGCTACGCAGCCCACCGCAGCCTGCCGTGTTTTATTTGCTTCCAGTTTACTGCCGAGTATTGTTCGCAGCACTTTATATCAAAGGTTCCAAGGGCTCTCCGATTAACTTCTTTCAACGTCCACGTTTCATCAGCGTATAAAGTAACTGGAAGAATCAGAGTCTTGTACAACCATGACTTTAGCTGGTTTCCCAGACCGAAAAAGGCCCGATTTGCAGCCGCAATCCGTCGTCTTACCTCGCGGGTAACATCATTATCGAACGTCACTAGATATTAAGATAAACGATTTCGCCCACAACATCAAACTTTTCACCATCTAGCACCACTTTGCCACCACAACCGCGGCCAAACCGACGTTGACCACCAGCAATCATGTACTTGGTCTTAGTGCCTAACATTTCTAACATTTCGTAGAACAACAAAGCAATAAAAATTTTAGGAATTATAGTACAAGTTGTTCTTTGCATGATATTTGTAAGGAATTTCCTTCTGCTCGGGTCACGCGTCTTGAAACGCTCTTGAAACGTTGAAGTTTCGTGTAAGAATTTCGTTTACGGTACATGATGCAGGTGCCATCAGTATATGTTTTAAAAATATTTGTTTGGAATTATATACATTGTACTTCATTTTATTGAAAAGAATAGATGAAAACTGATTAACTTCTCCCCAGCTAACCGTACTGATTTAAAATAAAGGTAGGTTGAACTAGGACGAGAATATACTGTACACGGTGTAATTCCATGAAAACCTTTTGTAGCAATTCCACGAAAACTCTCTGATGGAGTTTCTCTAGAAATCTTTGGAAAGGAAACCTGGATGCATTTTCTAGTTCTGGAGTCACCAGCTTTCACATGGAATCCGCTGCATCTTTTCACAATTGCGATTAATCGTCATTTCTTTTCAACATTGTAATCTTTTGAAAAAAAGGGCCTCTTCCTGCACAGTTATTCTATAAACTTTGTTTTTAAGTAAACTCTCAAGATTTTACTTATGATCGGAAAGATCCACTACTCTTTTGATTGCTGTTCCTCCAAGTGTAGCACTGTAGCCAGTATGTACTTCACAAATTCACTCCATACTTACATGTAGAATAAGAAGCAGCAGAATATCTACAGCTACCGCTCAATTTTCCAGCTGCACTAATTTTCCTACCACTCACCAGATGACGCGCCTTAAATTCTCTGGGAAATTTCCCCCCGAAGCGTGCAACTTCCGCGCCGTCAGCCCACTCACATTACTCACCGCAACGGAACACCAAAGTTCAAGTGCAAACGTCAATTTTTGGCACATCCAGAGCGCATGGTCGGGAAATTCTGCTCCCTCTCTCAGCCCATCATCAAGGCATGCATCCGGCGGCGAGAACGACGAAGACCACGTCCGAAATAGACAAGCAGAAATTCCGTCACACCATCGACGTCGTCGTCGGTCTGTGCGTCCATCCGTCCGTTCGCGTTGCTGCTGGTTACCAAAAACCGGGTTAGGTTGGGCCTCGCTGGATCAGTTGCTACGGTCGGTCGGGTCGGGTTGGCGTGGAATGGGCCAATGTTTTGAAAAAGTTGGGAAATTCTCACTCTCTTTCTCAGGCCGCCCGCCGCTTTCCGGAAGAGAATCGTACCGGATGGGCGCGCACGAGAACACGGCTGCTGCGAGCTGAGCAGCTGAAGTCCTTGATGGAGCGAGCGGAGGACGACTTGGACGTCGGGACGTTCAGTGATTTTCAGTGCTCTCATGACGCTGATAGGAAACGGACGTGCGGCGGTATCATTCGGGTCAATGCAAGGCGGTTTAGTGCTAGCCTAGTTCCTTTGGCTCGATGGTTGAAGGCGTTTGAATTCCTTGGGGGATAGTCGTGGTTTCTGTAGAGGAAGTCGACAGGCGCAGGTGGTTGACAGTTTCCAGATGTTCGGGGGTGGTGGTTGGCCAGTGCCTGATGAGATTACCCACGATTAATGCTGAGTGTTGATTGGTGGAGTTTGTGGGTCACCGAAGGATTGATGCTTCAGGTTTTGATGCATGTTGGGATGGGCGTCTGATGGGTGCTCCAACGTGTCAAGTGATAGAAGTCGTAATTAGCGCCGACTAATTGAAGTGATTCATTAAACAACGAATTCGGGTGCTGAGATGAAGACGGGAGAAGTGTGTCTGACACACCATCATTGTGTTATCATTGTTGTTTGTTGATTGAAGATGCTGCAAGGAGCGAATGTGAATTGGGTGAAACGTTCGAAAGGATTCCACTGAAAGGAGGAAGTTTTTGGGATTGAGAGCACAATATTGGATCTGGAGCACAGTGAGAAGTTTTTCAAACGACTTGGAATCTTGTGAGAGATTATTGGCTTATAGGCTTCGACGGAGGCTCATCTTCAAAAGCGAAACGTAAGAAGCAAAAGTTACGCTATAAATCTTTGCCGGAAGGGCTGGGGAGTCAAAGTGGAATATTGATGCTTCAATAAACCGCAATAAAAATGAACACTGTAGTTGAAGTACTCGTGGAAGCAATCAAAAGATATCATAAATGATGTAGTTTATATAACATGCTATAAAAAGAATCGCCCTGAAGTTTAGATGGAGAAGTTTAAACAGGTTAATTAAAACATAATCCTGTTACATGTGTCATGTGCTGCGTAAATAAAGTGAAATTTCGTGGAAATTGGCAGTGAAACAAAGAAGAACTGTGAAGTGAAGGAATATCACGAATCGTTGATCTGCGAATGACACAAAAAGTGGTATAACTTCTGAGAATTGGGCAACAATTCTGAGTGCACTGGATAGGATAAATCCCACCGAACAACATAGGATTAAATTTCAAACAAAGCCTACGATTTGATAGATAAACCCATTATCATCAGCAATCAACTAAAAGGATTGAGGCTAATCGCAGAACGGTTCCGCTCTCATTCACATTATCCATCGCTACGATCCCATTCACGCAAGGGCGGAATGGAACGATATTTCAACTGATTTCATAACAGGTAGGTGCATGGTGGGTGGTCTGGGTAAGGGATTTCCCCGTATCAATTATCTTTATCACCTCCACTGCAAAATGGGTGTAATTGAATCCTTACTTTATGCTGCCGTTGTTATTTTGGAGGGATTCACAAGCTCCAGCGCCCTCGTTTTGGGGCGACTAGCGTGCCAGCAGCGTTGCATTAATGCCGCATGGAGCCGCAAATGTGGAATTATTTTAAATGGTCTATTACAGTGGTGCAGAAGAAATGTCTGGAAGCTTTATACTTGTGTAATGGATACTAACCCTATCTTTCCTCTTAGTAATAATTTCGTAAGGTTTTATAACAAAGATCATTGAATTAGTTAATAAAAAGGATGTTTAATTGCTCAGCTAATCAAGGACTCTCAGATAAGTTTATTCGTACATTC
The DNA here is from genome assembly GCF_035046485.1 of Aedes albopictus. Classification (NCBI taxonomy): domain Eukaryota; kingdom Metazoa; phylum Arthropoda; class Insecta; order Diptera; family Culicidae; genus Aedes; species Aedes albopictus. The sequence continues at coordinate 94,733,845 of NC_085137.1, read as the reverse complement.
GATACATGCTAAATAACGAAATAAAAAAAATATGATTGATAGACCAACTTGAATACTGATCAATATTATTAAATAGTGGAGCGAATCTGGTGTGATGGCTAAAGCACATGACTACCACACCGTGGACCTGGGATCGAATCCCGCTCCCGACAAATTAGGAAAATATGAGTTCTTCTTTCGAAGGAAAGTAATTCGCGAAGCTGAATATCCAACGGTTGGACTGCCCATAACTGCATAATTGTAACATTTGCATTTTTTGCAAATATTGAGTTATTACCGGGGATCATCTCCCAATCATCAGTACTTTCATCCACCCAAATGAACATTATAAGTTTGTTCTGCAAAATGTGAAACATATACCAAGTCGTTTTGTATCATTAGCTAAAAGTTTTGAATGTAACCGCCAGTGAAGAGAATTGTCGGACAAAAGAGGCACAATACAAGCAACAAAGAAGGCGCTACGATTACTCTTTATCCCTACTGGTAACAGATAATGACATGATCTCGAAATTGTTTGTTGCAGACAAAACGGAAGCTGAATTTGTTGAGTACTTTTCAAATAGTGAATAATCACTTATTACTAACCCAAAGTCAAAACTGTTTCATGATAGAGCTTCACCAGAGTTGCAGTGTTTACCGACTCGAAGTTACCGTTCGAAAATCGCAATGCAAGGCTTAAAAATCTCTAAACTCCTGGTGTACGATGTTAATCCTATTATTTTCAAGTTGGGACAAACTTATGTTGCATTGGGTGGATTGTCGCAACAAATACAGGTTGCGACATTGTCATTATTGTTGCGTGATGGTTGAATTTTGATTCACTGGTAACCGCATAACAGTCACACTGGAAATACACACTGGTGTCAAAGCGTAATATCAGTAATACTTTGGTCTAATTATTTTTTTTAACTATTCGTCTAGCATACAAGAAGAGCTGTAGAAAATTTCATTGCAAAAGGATTAATTTTAAATTATTGACAAATTTTTGAAATTTCGTTTCGTCTCCATACTAGCGCATGTTGCAAACTTTAAACTCCATTTTCTCCAATGCCTACTTTTGTCGAATGTGACTGTTATGCAGTTATGGGCAGTGGAGTATTCGTCACTCTCCAGTTGCGAGCCACTCTCCAAAGCGTTGTCATCTAAGTTTCTCTTGAGAGACCCTCAATGAAATGTCGCCAACTACGCTTTTTTGCTTTCAGTAGGTTTTTCAACTGTCTTTCAAGCTTAGCGTACTCTTGATAAAGATCTGAAGTACCATGCCTACGAAAAGCTTTGAAAGCATCAGATTTTTTATGATATAACTGGGTACAATCATCATCCCAGCCTAGTGTGGCTGGTCTTCTTTTGAAGGTTGCACTTGGAACACACCTTTTTTGTGATTCTAATGCACTCGTGTAAATCAGTTCAGAGAGGAATCGATACTCATCCAAAGGTGGGAGTTGGTTGAATGATTCAACTCCAAATGATACCGCTTCTGCAAATTGTTGCCAATCGATATTCCTAGTGAGGTCAAAAGGAACCTGAATTGGTTGGTCTGACCTTTCACTATTATGTTTGATGGTGGTTATAATGGCCAAGTGATCACTACCATGAGGATCTTCGATCACCTTCCACGAGCAATCGAATGATAGTGAACTCATAGTAAATGGCCGCCCTGTGATCGTCATATGGTTCGCCCCACCCTGTACCATGTGAGTTCATATCACCCAGAATTAAAACTGGATGTGATAGTGCAGAAACCGCATTCCAAAGATGACGACGGTCAATTGAAATTCTTGTAAGAATGTAAACGGAAGGTACGCATAGTTCTTTACCCTTTACGTTTATTTGGCAAGCGATGATTTCTACGCCAGGGTGAGTCGCGATTGGAATTCTAAAAAATGAGCTAGTCTTTTTGATCCCCAAAAGAACTCCCCCATAATGGTAATCTCGATCCTGGAGTATAATGTTAAAATCGTGGAAGTTGAGTTCATCTTCAGAAGAAAGCCATGTTTCACAGTCAGAGTTGTGAATCAAAAACTTAAATAGGTCTCATTTAGTTTTTAGACTATGACAGTTCCACTGTAGCACAGTGATCATATCTTGTACCTCACTTGATGAATTATCCATCGAAAGATATGATCGCAGCAAGGAGGGGTCATGATTGTGTCAGATTCCAAAGATATTCTTCTACTGTAGGTATAAACATATCAATAATGCCTTTAAATGTTTCTGGAAGGCCGAGGGCATCATATAAGCGATCCACGAGAACTCTGAAAGTAAACAGTCCTCGCTTGGGTCTGGGAGGCTTGCTTGAACTGCGAGGAACTTTAGTAGCTTTATTCTTGCTACCTTGTTGAATATTTCTCTTTGAAGTGTATTTAACATACGGAGACGGGGGTGACAGGTTCTTGCTACAGCATGGATCTGAAGCTAAAGGAACCTGATTCTTCGGAATTTTTAAGTTGACCCCGCCTCCTTTGACATTAGGCAAACTTTTGAGGAAAGACTTCAAAAAGACCTTTCGGCGCAATCCCGGGGAAAATCCTGACTTCCTTTTTACAGGTGCGTGTACCTCGGAAAGAGATCCGGGTCTTGTTGTCGCAAAAGCTAGCACTGCGACCAAACTGCTTGCATTTGGTACAATTAAAACCTTCGGCCTAAAAAGACGCACTGGGTAAAAACCACCATCGATTACAACAAATTCCGGGAGGACGCAGCCTGGAAAAGTCACTCGAAGAAACGGTGAAGGCGAGTACACCTTTTTATTCCCTTCCATGGAAATCGTAGATAAGCGTTTACAGTCTAGGATAGCTACATCGGGGATTGACCTATTTTTGAAACGACCAAAGCCGGTCTTGATGTCCTCACATGTCAGCGTTTCGTCGAGGATCTTCCCCTCCACCTCCACTTCTCGTGCTGGCACATAGACCGCGTATTCAATAGTAAACGCTTCGTGTTGAGCAATTTCATTTGCTGATTTGTAGCTAGGTGCGGTAACACGCAGCTTGGATGCTTTCACTTGGTGAACAACGGTCCCAGGATACTTACGCGTCAGCTCTCGAGAAATCGAAAGCATATTTAATGGTTTGCATTTGCGTCGGAAATAGACAACCCAAGGCCCAGGCGAAGATGGCTGATAAAACCGCGTACGAGCAATGATACCATTGGAAGCCGTTTCGCCTCCAACCGAATCGTCTATGTGGAAACAAATTATGCAAGAGTGCAAAGTGCAAAGTGCAAAAGAGGAAAAGAAAAACCTTAAGGTATTAATAGTTCAGTTTCTTCTTTAGGACGAGAACTGTTTGGTTCGTTAAACAAGCAATGTTATTCATATATTGAAAAAAATAAAGTAAAAAAAAATAAAGTACTAATAATACACTAATTCATTTCTTATTTTTATTTTGGCACACCCTGTAGGATGCAGAAAAAACGGTATTGCGAGAGAAAAGGAAAAAAAAACTTATAAAAAAAAACAAAAAAAAATGTTCTGTTATTTACAGTTTGTACACTCTTATCCGTATACACTAATTTGGAAACCACTGTTATGGATGTCAAAAAACACGTGGTCGAATGTGGATTGGGGATACAATAGACAAAAGCGATCAAAACAAACCGGGCGGACAAAAGATGGTGTAGCTGTCCGTCACGTCTGCCTTCGCACCCGTCGCCGCCGTCCTCTTCCTTGTCGGAGCGGCTGATGATGACGATAATGCTTGACTTCTGGATGCGATAATTCCTTAACCTTGGTGCACGATGCTTCTCGCAGCTCGCTTCCCGGGTTGCGCTGGATACCACCTTGCGACACTACACTTCGCACAAGCAGGAAAACGTACGATATAAAAAACCTTCCGCACTTGCGGGGGAAAATATCCACTTATACGAGGTCTATCGCGTGGTGACATACGGAGCACACGTCCGACTCGTCCAAAAGCACAACTGGGAATGAGCATGAGCTTTGTTTACAACACATTCACAAACAGTCTTACCTTTGCTGATTCGTATTTCAAGCGGGTGTACTGTACAGTTCTTCCAACGTTCCTGATGTTTTAGTGATCGTCCGCAAGGTATACAAATTGACCAGATTTCAAGAAAATCGTTCCCCACCTGCTGAGCCCGCTCGTCATATTATTTACACCTTCCAGAGCGATGATGCAGAGTAGGCATGAGAGTCTGTCGTCATATTGCAGTCTACTCCGATGTCGACTCCATTGTCGACCGGCCGTTGATGAAGCCGGATTGATAACTCCCTACAAACTAATAAGTTTTAGGTGACATACGACGGAAGATGATCTGGGATGTCACTTTGTAGGCAACATTCAAAATGGCGATCGCTCTAAAGTTCTCACATTCTAAATGGTCGTCTTTCTTGTGAATGGGGCAGATTGCTCCTTCCTTCCCCCGGTAGCCGGTCGATTACCCAGATCCTGACTACCAACCGGTGCACAGATGCCAAATTTTCTGGGCACGTCTTGATGAGTTCAACTGTGATACCTTCTTTAACAGCTGCTTGGTTGTCTTTAAGCTGGGAGTTGACTCATTTCCGTCCTCGTTCCCTCCGTTGGCGTGGGATCCCGTGCCTGCGATCTCTTCGCCTTTAAGGTGCTCATGGAAGTGTTGCTTCCACCTTTCGATCACCTCACGTCCGTCCGTCCTTATCCCAGCATATTTTGGAACACGGCACGAAGTCGTTGCGGTATGTGTTGAGTTTCTGGTAGAACTTCTGTGCTTCATGGGAACGACACAGCTATTATTCGCACTCCGCTTCTTCAAGACAGTGCTTTCTCTCCCGAAAACGGCGGGTCTGCTGTTTCACGTTCTGTCGGGTTCTTTGCTGCAGCTTTACCGTTCGTGCTGTGTTCTTCTCTTCAAGAATCACTCTGCATTCCTCGTCGAACCATTCGCTTCGTCGACTCCGTTCCACGTACCCAAAAATGCGTCATTTATTGCTGATGCTACTGTGCTCCAGCATTTTTTAGAGGGGTGACATTGAGCTCGTCCTCATCTGGCAACGCTGCCTAGAGATTCTGCGCGTAGCGTTTGCTTTAGGCAATTTCATTTAAGTTAGTGAGGATGTTGGTTACAGTAACAAAAACAAACTTGTTGACATATGTTTCGATATTATTACCGTTTTGAGTTATTTTTCTATAAAAACTAATACATATTTAGTTGCGCATATTCCTTATGTTACTTATTCTTTTTAGTATACACTTCGAAATTATTGAGAAACATCGTTGTAGATTCACAAGGAAAAAAGAATATCATCATCCTCATCTTTATCCACATCCTCATCATCCTCATAATATGTCCGAATAATCCGGGATATCTTTCGTGAACAGTTGATGAAATTTATGCAAAAAGCCGAATGAGAGATGAATTTGTGAAAAAAGGAGTGTTCATGACGTGGCTTCGGAGTCATCTTGACTTTTTATTTCGCAGAATCGTTACATATTCTGTGGCTCAGTTTGTTATTAACACCTATGTGCCTGAGCTTCATTTTGCACCCAATTTCAAAACTGCAAAACTCTCATTCTCAACCGTTTCTCAACGAAAGTCAATGAAATTTTGACAGTTGATCACAAAATGCTTCTAGTTTCGGTAACCGGGATCATGGTTCCGGATTTTTCCGTTGTTCCGGATTTATGGCCGGGGGTACTGGGGTAACCTCCTTATCAGATAGAGGTGCAACCTGTAATTTGCCTTCGGAAACTAGCTTGCGCCATATCAAACTTCATGATTTTGCAAAACAAGAGTATTGGACCATGTTTCCAGAAATTTCGGATATACTGGCCACTTCTCCGGATGTTCCGGACCCAGGTGCCTCCAGGGAAGTGGCGACTTACTGACCGGTTCTGAAACCTAGCTTGCGACATATCAAACTTCATGATTTTGCAGAACAAGAGTATTGGTACGATGTATGGGGATCGACTGTGATTGTGACAGAATCCGAAATTTGCGCGAAAGTGACCGGCAAGAGCAAGAGTGTAGGAGGTAAAACAAAACCCAATATAAGTGAACCGGTAGATTTGAAAAGTGCGCCAACGATCGAACTCAACCACTGGATGGGTGACGTGCGACTATGTTCAACACATTATAACTCACGATTGAACGGAGTGATTATCTATCCTTCGAAAAAGGCTCAATACATGTAGCCGATACGTCAGGTGTAGAGCATAAATCCGTTTATGATTACGTGAAGACTGGAAGCCGAAAATTCCCGTAACATAACAAGAGTATTGGACCATGTTTCTAGAGATTTCGGATATACTGGCCACTTCTCCGGATGTTCCGGAAACGTGGTGCCCTAGGGAAGTGGCCATTTTCTGACCGGTTCTGAAGCCTAGCTTGCGACATATCAAACTGCATGATTTTGCAAAACAAGAGTTTTGGACCATGTTTTCAGAAATATCGGATACACTGACCACTTCTCCGGATGTTCCGGAAACCTGATGCCCCCATGAAAGTGGCCACTTTTTGATCGGTTCTGATACCTAGCTTGCGACATGTCAAACTCTATGATTTTGCAAAACAAGAGTATTGGACCATGTTTCTAGAGATTTCGGGTACATCGGCCACTTCTCCGGATGTTCCGGACCCTGATGCCCCCAGGGAAGTGGCCACTTTCTGACCGGCTCTGAAACCTAGTTTGCGACATATCAAACGTCATGATTTTGCAAAATAAGAGAATTGGACCATGTTTCTAGAAATTTCGGATATAGCATCCACTTCTCCGAATGTTTCGGAAACCTGGTGCCCCTAGGGATGTGGCCACTTTCTGACCGGTTCTGAAAACTAGCTTGCGACATATCAAACTTTATGATTTTGCAAATCAAGAGTATTGGGGGCCGTCCACAAATTACGTAACGCTCCACATAGGCGTAAATGGACCAAATTCCTGGCCATAAGTAAATTTTTTTTTGGGATTTTCCAATGCCTAATATTTTTTGAAGATGGACGAAGTATTGCTTCATCATGTGACAATCAATAAAGCACTTTGGCATGCATATTTTTTCAAGAATAAATGCCTGAGTTTGATGATTTTTTCCACTGTTTTTTTCGTTTGTATCATAACTCATCGGAGATACTTCAATTATCAAAATATTGAGAGTATGAAAAAATAATTGAGCATGTTAACCAGTTTCGTGGTAAAGGTGTATCATTTAAACAAAAAAACTATACCTGATTTCATTTATTTTGCGCTCTTACAGAAGCGATTTCAAAATCATGATTTTTGTCAATTTTTAATCATTTCCATTATTCAAAAAGTTTTCAGATTCTGCAGCATTCCGCGATCAGGATAAAATTACAATAAAATATAATACATATCGTTTGCGAATCGCAAGAGAACGGGTACCAGAAAGTACCAGACGAGAAAATAGATCATATAAAAATTTTCACCTTTTTGACTAGGTTTTAGTTACAATTTTTGTTTAATTTTGATAAGGTACACCGGAGCAAGTTGAAACGGGTGGGGCAAGATGAAACAGCGGGTTAACATGATGTTTTCCAATGATGGTGGACTGCATAAATGCCATAACACATAGTTTTTGATTCAAACAATCTTTTGGTGAAAGAAAAATTTCCAAATTGTATTGAAATCTATTTCAAAACTTTGTGTTTCATCTTGCCCCATCCGTTTCAACTTGACCCGGTGTACCTTATGACAACTTCGTTTCGACTATTTTTAATGAATGGCCAGTTATTCTCGGTAGTAATATCATAGAAGATTACAAATCTGGTGTTGTATCTCTTAACGAAATGTGTCAAATGGAATCAATTTTGAAAATTTGAACAGAAATCTCCAAACACCGTTAAACGCCTAAATGTATGCAATGTATTAGCAACTTTGCCGAAGACTTAAACACTTCACTGATAAAAAATATAGTTTCACTCTCAATTCTGGGAGAATTATTCTGAAACGAGGTGGCCCGTGTTTCCAAACAATAGATTTTATGGAAATGTAATTATATTTCAGTTCTCTGTACTCAAAAAATAAAAAATGGCGATTAAAGTGGTTTTTAAGGGTGAAAACATGCGTTGCTCTTACCGAAGTTATAAGAAGCCATTTTTGGCCTTTACGTTGATTAATATGGCTAGTTATAATCCAAAATGCATCCTCAATATCAAAATTCAAAATTTTATCGCTAGTACACGCATACCAGAAACCTACATATTATCAAACTTGCATGAACCTAAAATCTTTTTTCATAGGGTTTCAGCTTATGTTCTTACCTTTCAGAAAAGCCTTTGTTCAAAATATTCTAACGGTAAAAATTAAAATAAATCAAGTTTGAAGATTTTCTATCAAATGAGGTAGAGGTATATTCAGAGCATAATTTTGTTGATCATTCCGAACTGCAAACAACAAGGCATCATGCGTGACCTGTCACATACCCGATGGTCTCTTCTTAGTTTTATAAACATTATATTCACTTGTCATTTCTCCGGCATCTGTGTTATATGATCAGCCCAAGGGGGTCTGCCGTGGTTAATTAGCTCATTTTTTTTTATTTTGTGGGCTTCGTGGTCATGCGGTTAGTGGAGTTAAACGTTTAGGTGTGTATTAAGTCATAGAGTTAAGACTCTAAAGAAACTTTTCGTTGAACGAAAAATTCCTAACTAGCTTCTGTGTGTTGTCTGTTATATGGTGGTTATATAGTGGTATTCAGTCTGTTAAGCGTCTGGCAGAAGACGATGTGTAATGCCAAAAAAAGGTTAAGGTTCATGCAAGTTTGATAATAATTAGGTTCTCGGTATGCGTTTCTTTACGTTTCGGCAATGTTTCTTGTCATCTTCAAAGGAAAAATCTTTGTTCATTCTGTGTCTGTTGAACTAACCAAATGATTTGTTGAAAGTGTTTGTTGACTGCTTAGCCGAAAAATTCAACATTCAGTGCATCCAAAGAGTCGAACACTCAAACTGCCAGTTATACGATACGTTTATAAAAGCCTCCTCCAGAATCCCAATGTTAAGTAATTGGCGATTTACAATTTCGGACTTCGGCTTAGGCAGTCTTTGGTTTTAGCGTTGATTGTTTCTTATCTTCGCCGACGTTACGGTCCTCGAATTGGACCTTCTTCAGGGCTCGATAATAATCAACTGGTCAATTTATAAAAGCTTTTCAAAAAAATGGCCACAGCATGTTGAAATCCCATATTGGGAATTCATATTGTGTGTGACACCTTGACTCTATTTTGCACCATGATCATATATTACACCATCATTGTAGTGACCTAAACCAACCACCCCCTAGGCAAGATCCCTGCAGACACTAGTGCAAGGACTTCCTCCGCCAAAAATGTGTAGATGAAGCACTTTCGCTCGGCGTCCTTTACTAGTACGAGTACGCCTGATGCAGCCCGCGCCAGCTCTTAGATACATGAGCTTAGCATATCGCCTGCAAGATCTCCAAGTACTCAGTTGCAAAAAAACCGAGCCGAATTTTCCTCCCAAAATCCGTCAAGTTCAATTATCAATATTTTTGACTGCAAATTGCACCACTTCATCATCAGTTTATATTGACAATCTATGGTCAAAATTTCAAATTAATAGAAATTTCATATTTTGAATTGTGATAAGTTATGTGAAAAAAAATACTATTGATGAAATCCGTATACAGGTCGGACTCGATTATCCGGAGACTCGATTATCCGGAGACTCGATTATCCGGGGTTCGATTATCCGGAATTTTAGACTCGATTATCCGGAGTATTTTTTATTGAGATTTTTTTTGATCTTTAATGTAGAAATTCAAAATCGTTTAATATTATAATACTGTACTGACCCGATTTTAGGAGGCCTCGATTGCGTTTTCTCCAGATATTATCGATTTTCTGATCCGATTGTGTTAGATTTTTTTAACAAGAAAAACATGGTTACATTCGGCATACCGTTTTACAATCAATCTTGATATCAGTTGATATATTTTGGAATCATATACAATTACGTAACAAATAAATCTCCCGTTATATTTGAAAAGGGCCGAACCATTTAAAAATTCGTTTCAGCGAAAAAAAGCTAACTATACTACTGTTTTCAAAATATAGCTTACGGTAACAGACGTCAATCCAGGAATTTCCCAAACAATGCCTGTAGAGATTCCTTCGGATATTACTGCTGGGATTCCTCTAGAATTTCCATGGAAAAATCCTCCAGAGAATTTTTTAAAGAAGAATTCCCGATACATCCAGTAGTTGGAAGCAATAAATTAGGTTGATGAATTCTTCTTGGTATCAATTGGTATTCCTCCAAGAATTCCGTATGGAATCCTTGTGTCCGCCTGGGATTTCTTTAGGAATTACTACTGCAGATTCTTTCTTACCTTTCTTTACCTACAATACTAGCAGGGTTTTCTCTATAAATTTCCTAAGAATTTTTCTTGCGATTCTTGGAAAGATTTCTCCAAGGATTTTTCTAGTTTCCTCCAGAATTTTCTGTTGGTGGAGCATAAGAAGTCCATTAGGGAGGAAATCCCAAAAGTACTGCTGGAGCTTCTCCACGGATTATTACAGGAGCTTATTTTCCTTGGATTTCTAAAGAGTTTCTTCCATATATTCCTCAGGATATTTTTAGGAATTTCTCCAGGAACTCCCATATACCCGAGCAGGAGAGAATAGGTGTAGAATATTAAGCTGAGATATGCAAAACCTAAATCAATAAATGGTGCGTGTTCTATAATTCAGTAGAACCTCAAGCAGTCCTCAATACCAAACCAATAACTCGTTGAGGTATTTTTGTCGATGACTCAATACCTTGTCTTGGTATGATATCTAATTCGTTCCTGCTCAGGTATAGACCTTCAGGATATTGTCCATGGATTCCTCTGGGGATTTTTCACGAATTTTTTACAGAAACCTTCTATGAATTACAGTAATGCTCGTAGTGATTCAGAAACTTCTTTCAAACTTCTCTAAAGATTTCTCCAGTGATTTTTCCATGGGCAAATCAAGGAATTCTTTTAAAGATTTCTACAAGGATTCCTTTAGCGAGATTGTGATCGTTTTTGTATTAAGCGTGTTTTTGCAAAATTGACATCATCGCTCTCAGTACTACGTGTGTATCATAGACTTAGCGCAGAAGCTCTGGGTAAGAATACTTTGTAATATAACCCGGAAAGGCAACGAAAACGGATCCACTCGTTGATCTGAAATGGAAAATTTTTTTTTGTGATGTTTATTTTTATTTGCCGCTCAGTTATGAATTATGATTCAAGCCGTCCACACCTGTTCCACTTCACTTATAAAAATGTATTGATTTTGAATTTTGGCTCTGTTTAACGTGCAGATTCAGAATATCGAATTATCTCAACATCGTTGAAGAAGCCAATTATTATAACCTCCGAGAAGACTGTGTTGCAGTAGGCATATCATGCCAACAAAAATTAGAAGATAACATTGTTCCGCTATAACTAGCAAAAGTGCATTTCTAATACTACCAGGGATGGGAACACTCACTTGCAAAGAGTTACACTCACTTGCTTTTTTCTCAGCTCAGAAGCGTGCAATCAAGAAACGATGTATGGACGAATTTTGCCTTGTGGTTTTGTCTAAAACTTTGCCGAATGGAATAAAAGTCGCCCACGCATACCAAAGTCATAACAGAGCTGTGAAAGCGACTCTCCACGAGGGGAGTGTAATTTACATTCACCTCGTGGAGAGTTGTCTTCGCAGCTCCCTCACGACTTTGATATGCGTGTGCGACCCCTACTCTATTCGGCAAACTTACCAGAAAATACCAAGTTAGTGTAAATCTTTGCAAGTGAGTGTTTCCATCCTTAACTACAGCCCTATTCATTTCATTTTTGTTCTCGTTCATCAAAACTGACAAACATTAACATAAACCACATCCCTTCACAATTCACCTTTAACTGTATTATTTCGTTTGATAGAATCAGAACCTTTTTATGGAGTTCAAAATTCACAAAAAAAACTATGTCGATTTTGTCAGCCTAAAATACAATCAAGGTCCCACTTTATACAATATTCTAAAGGGACGCCTATAACTTACGTCACGCTTTACGAGGAGAAGAGGAATTCAACATTGTGTGATGACCATTACGAAAACTTCAGGGGTCTCATTAAAGGAGTACGGCTAGGAGGAAAGAAAAAATAAAAAAAAATGTGTTACGTAATTTATGGACGTCCCCTAATTTAAATTTCTGGCTACGTCACAGCTTCATGCACATAAAATAACAAAAACATATACTTTTTAAATTAAAATTTGATATTTTTTTTGTGATTCGATTATCCGGAGAATTCGATTATCCGGAGTGAAATAAAAATCAATACTCCGGATAATCGAGTCCGACCTGTATTAATGAAAAATTGAAGTAGCTTTATGAAAATTTCACTGCAGCGTCAGAAAATATAGGATCCAATTTTCATCCAGTGTACCTTATTGTAAGCAAGTTGGTGGGCATCACTTGGTAACGCATTGTAATATATAGTAACGCGTGCAACATCACTTGTTTGCTTACAGTAAAGTTTTTTACAGTAGCCAACATTTGAAATTCATACACAAAACTTAAGATGACAATTATAGACAATTGTCTATTCATTGACACTCTATGTCTTACGAGTGGGATGTCATATCATAAATAACTAATATACGGAAATTTAAGTAAACGCGTCATACAATATTAATTGTTTATTAAAAACTTAGAACTGAACATGGAATGGAACGAATTGACGTCGGCTTTTCTGCTGCACTGATGCTTCGATATGGCCAATACGGAGTGAAAACTGTGGGCATCCAAATAAGTACTTCAACTTTGACGATGGTTGTGGCCCAAATCACTGGATTACAATTATTCCAATTTCGACCACATCATTTCCTATATTTTCTGACGTTGCAGTGAAATTTTCATAAAGCTACTTCAATTTTTCACTAAAATACGGGTTTTTGAAAATAATATGTTCAAAAATGACTTTTTGAACGATCGATTAATCCTCATTAATTTCATCCAAGTAAAAGGACGATAAGGATGACGTCACAAGTTGACGTCCAAAATTGAAGTTTACATTGTTAAATAGCATGCCTCGTCTTCTGGTATACTGTGTGCCTCACCACACACACATTGCTGCCCTCGTTAATGCTTCTTAGTTGTTTTCCACCCAATTGTTAGCAGGACGATGGCATAACTTAAGCTATCCACGTAAATAAAATCTGATGGACAAAGCTGCGATATTGCGGTAGGGGTAAAGAAGATGGTTGGTGTGGAAATCGCACCGGCGAATGTTCATGTTACTTAAAATATTAAACACATATGGCAATTCACACCGTCTTCAGCCAGACGCTGAACAGACTGAATAATATTACTATCATTATATAACCGACAACACACAGAAGTTAGTTAGGAATTTTTCGTTTCACGAAAAGTTTTTTTTTTTCCGAGTCTCACTCCATGACTTACTACATATACACCTAAACGTTTACCACCACTATCCGCATGACCACGAAGCCCACAAAATAGAAAAAAATGAACTAATTAATCACGGCAGACCCCCTTGGGCTGATCATATAACACAGATGCCGGAGAAATGACAAGTGAGTATAATGTTTATAAAACTAAGAAGAGACCATCGGGTATGTGACAGGTCACGCACGATGCCTTGTTGTTTGCAGTTCGGAATGATCAACAAAATTATGCTCTGAATATACCTCATTTGATAGAAAATCTTCAAACTTGATTTATTTTAATTTTTACCGATAGAATATTTTGAACAAAGGCTTTTCTGAAAGGTAAGACCATAAGCTGAAACCCTATGGAAAAAGATTTTAGGTTCATGCAAGTTTGATAATATGTAGGTTCCTGGTATGCGTGTAGTACCTACATAATATACCATGAAAACGTGTTAAAACTTTTTGGCCAGGAAATGGACCCTGTTACTCCAGTGTGCGCTCTAGGGGGAGGGGGAGACTACGGCCGAGCGTTACGGCCCATATAAAATTTTTGAGATTTTCATACAAAAAAAGTGTTACGGAGGGGGGAGGGGGGATCGAAAAAAGTCAATTTTAGCGTTACGTAATAAATGGATGCTGCCTAATTGGCCATAACTCAAGAACGAAAAACAAGTGCATTCCAAAAATTTCAGCCATCAAAACTTATGAAACTACCTTCTGAAAAATATTGTTTTGAAAATTTCCCGCGAGTTCGGGCATAGTTTTTCCGAGTTTTCTTCATAAATATCCTCAACGGTGGAATATTTTGTGGAAAACTTTTTCCTTTTCATATTTTTATTGGATTCGTGAGAAAATTTGCTTTCATTTTCTAAAAAAAATCTTTGTTTCTACGATGCTTCGTTCTTGAGTTATGATTTTTCATAGAAAAGGCTTATATGACACATTTGGACATTTTTCAACAAAATTGGCCATAGCTCAAAAACGAAAAAAAAAATCAGCGATCAAAGCTTATGGAATAACCATCTCAAAAAATTTTTTTTTGGTATTTTTTTACGAGTTCGGGCATTGTTTTTCCGGCTTTTCTTTACAAATTTTCTCAACTATGGAAAATTTTGTGGAAAACTTTTTCCAGTTCATATGTTTTTTTTTGAATTTCTGAAAAAAATGCTTTAATTTCCAAAAAAAAAACTTTGTTTCTATGATGCTTCGTTCTTGAGTTATGATTTTGACGTAGGACTACGTCTCTCTTTTCTATACCGGGTGTCATTCTAAATTTTCAGAAATCGGCCGCGTTACGTTTGAAGTGGAGATTTTGAGCGTTAATAACTCAGCCATTTCTCGTTGAATTTTCAAAATTTTGGCTCCAATTGATTGGAAATCTTTACACCAATTATGTCCAATATTAACATTTACTGATTTTCAATAACAAACTATTGAAAAATTGGGAAAAGTGAACCCATGTTTATTCCAGCCAATCACGATCGAGCACATTTTGGATGCTCCCGTCGAATATAAAAGCTACTGCTTCTTCGCATCTTCCCTCATTTGTCTCATTTGTCGAGGTGAACGCATCGAACGAGAGCTGCTCACTTTCTTTGTTTGCGTTTTCGCTCATTCTTCTTTGACGGCCGTGTCGGCTCGGTGTCGGTGCGGTGGTTGTCGGCAAGGGTGCTGTTGTGCATTCGCCTTCTAACCGTCTACCGTAACAGACCAAGGAAGGAATACTTTTCATCGATTGTTCGGCGGTGGTGGCAGAGGCAGCAGCAAAATCCGGAATCGCACCCACGACAGCAAGCGGCGGGCCAATTTTCGACGGCTTCCAGCAAACAGCACGGAGAAATCCAACACGCATTGCGTGGCATGATAAATTCATGTGAATTTTCTGTCTGAAATCGTCCAATATTCAAACGGTTCTTTTCAGGACCATAGAAAATTATTCCTCAAGAGTTGTGAATCAGATAATTATTTCATTCCATCGCTCGGTAGAAGTGTGGTGCAACCGAAAAGTGAAAAATTGTATGCTTGGTGACCCCGCAACAATAATGATGCCGGCCACTAATGATTCCACCAGGAATTTAGCAACGTTTTATCATACCCAGACCATTTTTCGTGAAACATTGTTTGATTTAACAATTTTTCGAATTTAAATTATCCAAATCTTCCAATATTTTGGTTACTTTATTCGTTAAATGAAAATTTTCTCATTTCTCGGTTGATTAACCGTTTCAAGCGTCTGGTGCATGCGGGGCGGGGCATGTAATCGAAATAAACTGGAATCCAGTCAAATGGGAGGAGCTTCATCTGCTAATCTAGGGACATAAAAGCTGTTCCCCCTGATTTCTTTCGTCATTTTCGTTGGATCAGTCAAGCAGGGTGGATGTCACCTCCACAGCTGAGCAGTGGCACATCTACCCAGCCGCAACTCTCGGCTATCGTGCGGATAGCACCAGGAATCTCATCCATGGTAGAAAGCGACGTACCAGTTTTCGGTGGCATCCTGTATTTAGCATTAAGGAGAAAACCAACACGCATTGCGTGACATGATGTTTTCATGCCATTTCGTTCCTTAAATCGTCAATTAATCGAACGGTCCTTTTCAGGACCACCGAAAATATTTCCTCAAGAGTTGTAAATCAGATAATTTCATTCCATCAATCGAGAAAAATGTGGTTCAATCGAAAAATGAAAAATTGAATTCCGGCCACTAATCGTTCCACCCAGAATTTAGCAACGCATTGTCCTATCAGAACCATTTTTCGTGAAACACTGGGGAGCGTCCAGAAATTACGTCACGTTTAAAGGGGGGGGGGGGGTTCAGCAAAGTGTGACAACCCATACAAAAATTTCAGAGGTCCCATACAAAAAGTGTGACATAGGGATGAGGAGGGGTTGAAAATGACTAATTTTTGTGTGCCCTAATTTAAGGACGATCCCTTGTTTAATTTTAGCATTTTTCGAATTAAAATGATCTAAATCTTTTTATATTTTGGTTACTTTATTTTGTTAAATGAAATTTTCTCTCATTTCTTGGTTGAAAATCGTTAAAAGCGTCCGAAGCAAGCGGGGCGGGTCATGCAATCGAAACAAACTGGAATGCCAGCCGAATGGGAGGAGCTTCATCTGCTATAGGGGCATAAAAGCTGTTTCCTCTGATTTCTTTCGTCATTTTCATTGGATCAGTCAGGGAGGGTGGAGGTGGATATCACGTCCACGGCTGCGCAGCAGCACGTCAACTGCGACGAGTGATAGCACCAGGAATCTCATCCACTGATCACGGCTGCGGTGGGCCCGGCAATGGAAGTTACCTCCGCAGCTGGGTAGCTGCGCACCAACCCAGCGACGGCTCTAGGCTATCTATCTGATAGAACCAGGAATCTCATTCACGGCAGCAGGCGGCGGCAGTTTTCGATGGCTTCCCGCATTCAGTGTGAATAATTTTCAATTGTCTTTCTAAAATCAACCGTTATTTGAACGGACCTTTTCAGGACCAGAGAAAATTATTCCTTAAGAGTTATGAATCGGATAATTTTCGGATATATTTCAACGATCGGTAAAAGTGTAGTGCATTCGAAAAGCGAATGGTTGAATGCTTGGTGGCTCAGAAACAGCAAAATCGATCACTAATCTTTCTACCCGAAATTTAGCAACGCGTTATCTTATTCGGAGAATTGTACCTGAAACATTGTTTCATTCTAATGTTTATCGAATTAAAATGATCTTAATTTTTCAATACTTCGATTAGTTTATCCGTTCGATTCGAAATTGTCTCAAAGAACGGTTGCAGTAGTTTTAAGCGTCTGACACAATGTGGGCGGGTCATGCAAACGGAATAAACTGGGAAGCCCGCCGAATGGGAGGAGCTTCATCTGCTAATCTAGGGGCATAAAAGCTGTTTCCTCAGACCATTTTCGTCATTTTCCATGGATCAGTCAAGGAGAGTGGAGATGCCACCTCCCAGTTAGGCAGCAGCACACAAACTCAGCGATGACTCTCGGCTATCGTGGTGGCAGCATTAGGAATCTCATCCACGACAGCAAACGGCCGCATTCAGTATGGGTAAAATCGCATTGCGTGATGAATTCATGCAATTGTCTTGCCAAAATCTTCCGTTTTATAAACGGTCTTTTCCAGGATCAGCGAAAATGATTCCTCAAGAGTTATGATTCGGATAATTAAAAGCGACAGATTGAAAGCTTGGTAGTTTTTTATTCTAATTCACTTAACCTAATTTCAGCTCTATTGTCCACTAGGGCACTACGTGAGCGATTTCAATTTGACAGCTGCACTAACATTTTGTACAGCGCCTGTATATTCTATTCTACTTTTTCGAACTGGTTGCCTTTCTGCTGCTCCATACATGGTAGAAGGATGAGCACAAGGATGATAGATGGGCGTTGTTCCTTTCCAGTCCGATTGGGGGTCCATTATAAGTAGCAGTTCGCCGATATCCAGGTATCCGGGTCCGTTTGAGCAACGGGGCTCAGAAGAGGGTCAGTGCCAGTCGCTTTCGGGGGAAGAGCAACTGACGAAAAATTGCAAGTGCCGGGGCTGGGAATCAAACCCATGACCATCCGCATATGAAGCGAACGTGTGACCAATTACGCCACGGGCCCCGGCATCAGTCCACCATTTGTATTATCATAACAACAAACATTGTATTATGGAAATATAAAAGTCGGAATCTCGTTCCAGCCTTTGTCCTACGTCAACATTGCGGTTATGTCTCAGACATTACCCACTTCTAGTTTTTTAAAGTAAGTAGTGTCAGGGGAAAACAAAAAAAAATCCACCTGAGTTTTCCGGAAAAATAGGTGACCCTGAATATTTCTCATTTTTTTTGTTCATGAGTCCTGCCTGTGGAAAAAGTTTCATGAAAATCTGGGACCCATCGGCCCAATTTGAACGATAATAAAAAAATGCCCTTCAGTCACTCTAGTTTGTACCGTGGCGGTCAGCGGTACCGTACATTGTAGATGACGAAAAGATTTGGGCGCAGTTTAGCCATCACCAGATAGTCGCCGGAGTCGATGTTAACGCCACAATAGGTCCTGGCGTCGATATTGTCGGAGTAGTGCCTTCCGTCAATCAGAACGTGGAAAATTTGCGATTCGGTCTGCTGTGGTGATCTCCAGGTAACGATAAGGCAGGCTGTGTTGGAAAAGGTGCTACGTATGGCCATGCTTTTGAAGGCGACAAAATTTATGAGTCGTTAGGTCGTATTCGTTCGTCAGCTGGTGGGCGCTGAACTTTCCAATCGTCGGTCTGAATTCCTCCTCCTGGCCTACCGGAGCGTTTAAGACTCCTATGTGTAGGGTTTGGACTGGCATGCACTCTCTATGTTTACATTGAGTGTGTAGATAGTGCGAATTGAGCAGTTACGAATGAGCGTGTAGAGTGACAGTTGCGATGAAGTGGAGCGTCGGTGGACAACGGACAGCGAACATGTGGGAAGTCTGGTGAATCTGAACGACCGCAGAAAGCTTCTAGGCTGGAGAGCTGGAGTTTGCCGTTGCGAGAG
This sequence comes from Aedes albopictus, assembly GCF_035046485.1. Taxonomy (NCBI): domain Eukaryota; kingdom Metazoa; phylum Arthropoda; class Insecta; order Diptera; family Culicidae; genus Aedes; species Aedes albopictus. Next base: position 94,714,944 of record NC_085137.1, on the reverse strand, counting down.
TTGCTTCCGGAAGTGGACCCTACACTATGATGATTTTGTCGTCGTGGCTTGAGCAGCTAAAGTTGACGAATCGATCCCTTGATCTTCAACCTGCACAGATGAGAGATCGGCAGTTCCACGCACCGAGTTTCCAATCGCAAGTCCTTTTTGTTCACTAGGGTCGTTGGCTTTGGTCTCGGTTCGTGTTATTCTGTTGCTGATTTTCCGTTGCTTTTTTTACGGCTGGCTCGCAGCACCGAACACCAACCTTATACTTTGTGGAGGACCATAGTGCACAGTTGATCTTAAAGTCCTTAACTGGCATTTGGACGTCGATCAGCTGCTTCTTATTTGAGGATCACAAGCTGTTGTAAGACGCTTCTCCTGTAGAACAGATATTCAGGTTTGCAGAAGCAAATCACATCCCGAATCTTCCCTGTCAGCCTACGAGCAAGGTCCCTACCGGGGTTGGTTACCAAATCATCCCTGAGCTAGTGATATCAATGGGAACTGGATTGCGTGAAATACCTAGCCTACCGTGCTACGCATCCGTATCAGTTTAACAAAAAATGTATATTCTAACATGAGAGGAAAAAGATGTTAATTCAATAATTACAATAGCATCACATGGGAAATGTATGAAAGCTTGGGGTTGGATCGTCGAAGGGACAATCAACATTATACTGAGCCTGTTTGTTTCAAACGAGCAAAAAGGCTCGTCTTTGTTCAATATTCTGAGGAGATCCAATTAATAAACAAGGCTTATATGCAAAAAGCAGCTTTTCAAATTTCAAAACGTAAGACCATCGCTGTCATCTGGTATTGTCTTTCACTCTTACCTACTCACCATGAGGTGTCAAGCACTACATCATCCGTATACGAAGTCTCACCAATATCTTCCATCAAGCTTCCTCACTTTTTGCCACGCTGACAAAAAGATAATGGCGCTGCTTTTATAAATGAGCAAAATGACACAATAAATGTCACTGTTCTTTCCGTTTTATTTTCTTCCACCCATCACTATCGTTGAGCATCTGAGTAGGTACCTACCGTGGTGGTACCGATACTAAATGGTGTACAACAACATCGCTGCCCCGTCCGACGACGACGCGACGGATGCTAGAAGTGACACTCGGAAGGAACACAAAACGTCCAGCTTCTTACCAGCCAGCTGGACGACCAGACCAGCCGTTTGTTGTAGCGCACCGGTCGGTGCGGTGCTTAGCTAAAGTGGATGATGGCATCGGATGAGTGGGGGGGGGGGGGGGGGGGGGGGGTAGGAAAAGGTCCCTCTTCCAGCAGGGCCTCTACCTAAATACCGGACAACGAGGGTGCGAATGGCGTTCTCATCGGCTTAGGTGTGAATAACGGCCGGCCACGTGAAAAACATCTGCAAAATAGCTTTCCAGATGGGCCGTCAGCCAGCCGGTGGTGGTAATGGGAGGGTTGGTGTTGGTTGTTGAAGGGATGCTGCCATTGTGAATGACACGATTTTACCGTTGTCGTTCTTGTGTTTGGTTCGCTGCGCCTCATCAAGGTGGGGCGAAAGGCTATGATATCATCTGGAAAATTTGTTTCTGGCAAGAGATATGATAGGAGGGGAGTTTTCCCGCGGAACACTTAGGAAATTCCTCCAGCTCTAGGGATTCCTTCATAAATTTTTCAGTGATACCTTAGGGGACTCCTTCCAAGAGGATTTTCTTGAGGATTTTCTCCAAGGGAACCTCTGAATTTATCCAAGGTTTCTTTCATGGATTCCTTCCAGTTTTTTTGGTGATCCAATGAGTGTATACCAAGACTTTTCCGATGACTCCTTCAAGCAATTCTTAGTTGGTAGCAAAACGCTGTTTTGTGAGTTGGCTTTATTTCCTGAAGAAGGTTGAATAAAGATAACCGAAACGTCGGATGTAGGAGCAAAATGGCCTTTTGCTATGAACTCAATCTGCCAGAGCCGAGAAATTCATATCACGAGTAGAATCCACAGTCATAAAATCAAACTACATATTTAGAGATTTCTAAAGGAATTTTATCAGACCCCTTCAGGAGTTATTCCTGGTATTTTTTTCAGGGATTCCTACAGAAATTTCTCCTGGGCACCTACAGGTCTTTCTTCTAGTATTCCTTCAGATTTGTTCCTAGGTTCTTTCATGAATTCCACCGGGAATTCCTCCAGGGGTTTCAGGAATTTCAGAAATTCCTTTTCCTCTTACATGTATTCCTTCAGGAATACATCTAGGGTAGTCTCGATGGGGCTTTCCAAAATTGAATATAATTGGGAATTTGTAGGGTTTAATTGATAGTTTTTCGACAACGCAGTCTTTATTAAACTAACGACGTTTGTTGTTATCTCAACGTTTCGACGCCTGATGGGCGTCTTCCTCAAGGAGTATCTAGGTATCAGTAGGCCGGCTCCAGAGGCACGTTATCCTCCATTTGGGACATTTGTGCCATCGCCATAATAATAGCCTATTTCATCATCTACCTGAGGGAAAAGGAAGGAAGTAAGGATAAGGATGGGGATAAGGCAGGTAGGAAAATAGGAAAAAATACCCTGGAAGAGGGTAATAACGCATAAGCGTACCACAATGGGTTCAAACAGCGCCCTGAAAAAGGTACTGTAATAATGCATAAAGCGAATGAGAGCCTATAGCTCTTTACCACAGCGGGTTAAGAACAACAGAATATCCTGAAGGTTCAGGTTTCTGAAGTCAATTTCACTTAATAAGTGTTTACCGAATACTCGGAAACACAGTTGCACAAAAATTGGACACTTACATATCAAATGATCATTTCATAATCGGATTCACAACTATCACATGCAAATGCATCAGCTTGCTGAATATTCGCCATGTGGTAGCTGAGTCGGCAGTGGTCAGTCAATGGTTTGACCAGTATACTGCAATTCTGTTTTGACAGATTTGTGAGATACTTCGCCACCCTTGGAGATGGCTCAGTACAATACAATTTGGTTTGACGACATGACTCCAAACTATTCCAGTATTGTCTGTGTTGAGTAGCAGCCCAGGTGTGAATCTGAAGCTTTACCCAACACTTCGATATCGGAATAGCTGGCTCAGGGCCAATGAAGTCATGTGATGCTCCAGTGCGAGCTAGCTCATCAGCCAATTCATTTCCAGCGATGGAAGAATGGCCAAGTACCCATACAAGGTGAACAGCGTTTGCTGAATTCAGCTCCTCGATTTGAGTTCGACAAGCGATAACTATCTTCGACCTGGAGTTGGCCGAAACAAGTGCATTAATAGCAGCCTGTCTATCTGAACAGAAGTATATTACCTTGCTCATTACGTGTTGCTGAAGTGCTGATTGCACTCCGCACATAAGAGCAAAGATTTCGGCCTGAAAAACGGTGCAGTGTCTACCAAGTGAATAAGACTGATACAGCCTTAGCTCACGAGAATAAACACCAGCACCTGCTCGACCTTCGAAAAGGGAGCCATCAGTGTAACATACAATGCCGTCTGAAATACTTCTTTCCAGACATCCAGATGTCCACTCTTCCCGGGACGGGAATGTCGTGGAAAATGTCCTATATATGGAAATAACAACCAATTGTAAGATCACTTGGAGCAAGGACAATTTTGTTCCAAGTCACCAAAATCGGAAACAAGGAGGTGTGTGTTGATGTGCGGTTCACAGGAGTTTCCTCTAGTAGACCGAGTACCCGTAGACGGTAAGTGCAAGAAAGTGCTTCTTGTTTGAGATGAATGTGTAGTGGAGCAACGTCAAAGAGAACTTCGAGTGCTGCCGTGGAAGTTGAAGAGAACGCTCCAGACATCGCCATTAAGCACATCCTTTGGAGATGGCCTAACTTTTTTGGACCGTTCTCATTTCGCCCTTTTGTCACCACACAAGACATCCATAAGCCAATATTGGCCGAACAACAATTGTGTAGATCTATTTGATATACTTGGGTTTTAGACCCCAAGTTGTACCAAAGGTTCACCGGCATTGCCCGAAGGCCATACAAGCTTTCTTGAGTCTGAACGCAATGTGAGGTGTCCAGGAAAGCTTGGAATCAAGAATGACTCCAACGTACTTTACCTGTTTAGTCACATTGATTTCAAATTCAAATAGATGCAAAGGTCGAACGCCATTACGGTTTCGCCTTTCCGTAAAAAGAACAATAGATGTTTTACTCGGATTAACCGAAAGGCCATATTGGCGACACCAACCCTCAACTACCTGAAGGGCGTTTTGCATCAGGTCGAAAAGGGTGGTGATACACATACCAACCAACAATGCTAGGTAATCGTCGGCAAAATCATAAGTAGGAAAACCGCTGAGTTGCTTCAATAGCGTATCTGCTAAGAGATTCCACAAAAACGGTAACAAGACTCCCCCTTGGGAGCATCCACAAACACTCAATTTCCCAATCCCTGCTAGACGCATTGTCGAGAAGAAATATCGGTTTTTGAGCATTTGATGAATCCAATTGGAAATCATTGGAGATATACCATGACTCCGTGCGGCTTCCAATATTGCATCGAAAGGCAAATTGTCAAAGGCACCCTCGATATCTAAGAAAACACCCAAACAAGATTGCTTTTGAGCGAATGCTTTCTCGATATCGTAAACAACCTTGTGTAAAAGAGTCACAGTGGACTTACCAGATTAGTAGGCATGTTGGTTCACATGAAGAGGTTCGTTGGCCAGATGAACATCACGGAGGTGATGATCCGCAATGCGTTCAAAGCATTTCAGAAGAAAAGAGGTCAAACTGATAGGTCTGAAACTCTTTGCTACTTCATACGACGCACGACCTACTTTCGGAATAAACTTCACAGTAATATCCCTTCAAGATTTGGGAATATACCCTGTAGCAAAACTGCAAACAAGTATTTTTTTTCAAAACATGTTCAAAATGATCACATCCCTTCTGAAGCAAAATAGGATAAATCCCATCTTCCCCAGGAGATTTGAAAGGAGCAAAGCTATTAAGTGTCCACTCAATCGATTCTATAATTACAATACTCAGAGCCGAAGCCAGGGAATCGTAACTACAAGAAAAGACATCAGGTTCATCCAAAGATGTAATATCCACACATCCAGGGAAGTGTGTGCTGAATAAGCATTCCAGAACTTCCTCATCAGAGGAAGTCAGATCGTCATTTGGCAAACGAAGCTCGTTCACTCGGAAATCCTTAGATTTCGCAAGGATTTTATTTAACCGACTGACTTCACTCAAACTGGAAACATTTGTACAAAGGTTTTTCCAGCCGGATCGTTCAGCAGACCGAAGAGCTTTCTGGTAGGCCTTGCGAGCCGACCTGGAAGCCTCCGAACCAGCAGATCGTCGTCTGTTTCAACTCTTTCTACATTGTTTCCTGAGTTTCGCCAGATTGAAGTTCCACCAAGGAGTTCCGCTTGTGATCTTCACAGACCGTAGAGGGCATGCTGCTTCAAAAGCTTCCATGATGAAGGTCTTTGTAGTATCAACGGCATCATCTAAATCACTTGGAGTGTCAATGGATGATGAGTATCCATGAAATTTGGCCGCAACCAAATCAGTAAAAAGATCCCAGTTTGTTGACCGGGGATTCCCGAAACGCAATGTTTGCGAAATAACATTTAAATGTTCAAAAAAGATGTAGCGATGGTCAGATAAAGATTCTTCATCTGACACATGCCAATTGGTCAACTCGTGACTAATTCTACTAGAGCAAAGCGTTATGTCTAACACTTCCTCTCTAGCAGATACCATGAAGGTTGGGCGGTTGCCTATGTTAAGTAATGCAAGATCTGTACTACTTAAGTACTCCATCAAACTGGAGCCTCTCAAGTTAATGTCTGAGGTGCCCCAGATGATATGGTGAGCATTAGCATAACTTCCAACAATAAACAGAAGGCCTTTTGAAGTACAGTATGCGATAACTTGTTTGAAAGCAGCCATAGGGGATGGTTCATCATGTGGTAAATATACCGAACAATAGACGTATTTCCTGTTGAGTTTTCCAACAGATACATCAATTGTGATAGCACATACATCTCTGGCGGTTAGTTTAAAGATGAGTGTAGCAACTATTGCGTTTTTGACAAGCACACAGGCCGAGGCATGACACGCAAGTTTGCCATTTCATGTTTACTGAAAGTAGCAAACACCGGGTTCACAAGGTTTCCTAGATAGAAATTCCCCTTACGAAAGTAAGGTTCTTGGACTAACGCCACTTGGGCTGTACCATTTTGCATAAGTCTGCAAAGATTGATCGTTGCTGTTCTTTTATGCTGAAGATTGATCTGTGCTATCCTAACCGTAGCCACTACCCAAACTAGGTAAGATTAAATTCTTCGCAATAACAGCATAACAAAGAACTGGAACAATAAAACCAGATCGGTATCGATTGGAAAACGCCAAAGGCGAGGATACACAGAATACACTGTGTACATAAATCGCATAATGCGAAACCATATAAGGGAAAATTTTAACTAATCAACAACATCTTCAAAATCCCGCCCTTATTTAGTCTCTAGTGAGACTAAAGATTCTTTAGTAAAGAAGGGCAGCTGATTGTCTCGGAGAAACACAAGGTCCACTGTACCATTGCTCCGGTTAGCTCAGTGAGGGCAACATACTGTGGAGGACGCCCTGGTACTCCACAGGCTCCGTTTGCGGTTAGGTTTTTATTAGACCCCCTAGCCATTTATTCCTACCCAGTCAACCAGTAATCGTATAAGATGATGCATAAGATGATAAAGTGGAGGCCACATGCGTGCATGCCTTCATTTAGGTGCATGTAAAATGTACGCATATCGCCTAAACTTTTACATCTTATTCAACATCTTATACGATGACTGGTTGACTGGGTAGGCACGGTAAGCATGAAGCCGCATCACTCACACCATGAATTAGGGGTCACCTGTTGGTGGACTCTTACCACCGAAACAGGCGGTCCGTAGTGTTATTCTTAGCCAGTTGAGACAATCGCTACCGACACTACACAGCTATCTAGGCTGATCGAGAAAAGAAGTTTATATTGATGATCAACTTCATACGGGCTCGAACAACCGAAAACGTTTCGATGCTTGATGGGCGTCTTTCTTAAGGAGTGCTAAAATTACATTAATTTTAGTAATTTAAGTATCCCCTGAGAAAGACGCCCACCAAGTGTCGAAACGTTGGGATAACAACAATCGTCGTTATTTTATTAAAGATTGCGTAGCCGAAAAACTATAAAATATATTTGGGTTCAGCAAAAAGTGTAAATTTATATAGTGTACTTGTACGGCTGTCAATTATAATCGCTTACGTAGTGAGCACTGCTCTATTGTGGACAACACAGTTGTTAATTAGGTTAAGAGGCTAAACATAAAAAGTTTAGTTGCATACGTTTAAACTTATTAAAAAAAAATCATCAACATTCATTGTTGAAATTTGTTGTGAAATAAGATTCTTTTAAATTGTAAGAAACGTTTCTGATACTCCAAGTGAACCTTCTCACGCTTTATATTCCAGCCCTTGTGGATGTTGTTGCCAACGATCGCTTATCGTTCAGCGGGGGATGACACATTCGGTGGCGCCACACTGGCTGCCAGCCGACACACTTATCTATAATTGCTACGATAATGAGCCCTTGCCAGACGAAGTGGATCGTCCCATTATTGGGGCGACTTCTTACCCGGAAAGCAGCAATGGGTTTTCTGGTTTCCCAAGAGCCTGCACCGCATCCGTGTGCCCGGCTTGATTATGTACCCTCACAGAAGCAGACTTATCGGGTCTTGTTTTGCTCCGGTGAGAGTGTGTGTTTGCAAATACGGCTGAGGTGGCTCCCGAGAGGAAAATATTTTCCTTCTCGGTCCGGAATGATGGTTATGAGATACAAAGGCGGTGTCCTGGTGGGTGGCTGCAAGGTATTAAATAACTTGGCAGCATCGAACCGATCGGTCCGACACAGGACAGAAGGAAGACGGATGCTCAGCTCAATGATGATGCTGACGACGATGGAGAACTGGGAGAAAAAGCTTAATTAAAGTAGAAACTTTTTCAAAGCCGAGGAGAAGGATCAACTTTTGTCGAGCGACGACAGACTTGTGACACCTGGCGTGGCAACGTGCCTGGGCTGCGCCTTGTGGTTGATGGGAAACTCAAGCTCACAAATGAACCTACTATAGATGTTGTTTTTCGGGGGAGAAAACAAAACATGTTCTAACAGCTTTCATGAAGTTGTTTGTGCTACAAATAGCTGATGCGGAAGCAATACCGTTTCCAGTCACCGCACCGCACCGCACAGCCAGCAGCAGTATAAGAAAATAATTTTCTCACGTCACGTGTTGTTCGAAATTTGCAATTTAATACCGCAGCTGCATGGAGTTTCATTCTTCACTTTGGACCACGTCTCTCTTTTTGGTACTCGAGAAGGTGCTTCAAAAAGTTCGGAATCGAAAACATTTGAGGTGGAATGAAAAGTTGGAACGTCAATCCTCTTGATGTATAAAGTAAATTAGTACTAAACTAACTAGAGACTTTAAATTGCGAGTAGGTGTAACTTGTGCCAACGATTGATTCGGTGAAACAATTTTGATGAATTAAACGAAATTTTCTGCGTTTCCACAAAAGCTTTTCATGCTCGTTGATTCGTAGGTTAAATTCCCAGAATCATTTGCAAACATAAAATAATCAATTTTGACGCTTTTTCATGAGGAAATTCAACCATCTAGGCTGATTTATTCTCACGAAGAAAAATTAGAAAAATAAAAAGAAGAAGAACACTTCATAGTGAACATAAAATGTAGATTTTCAGGAGCCTATGGCGCTGTGGTCACAAGTTCGCTTCATACGCGGATAGTGATAGGCTCGATTCCCAGCTCCAGCACCTCGTCACTTTTTTTTTCATTAGTCTTGCCCCTGATAACAGTTAAAACTGAATTCGAAGGCCGCATCAGGTGTACATACATACACACATACAGACATCACATCTATTCGTCGAACTGAGTTGATTGGTATATGTGACTTGTCTCTCTGAACCTTCTATCAAAAACCCGGATTAATTCACCTAGTGGTGATAGTGCCTTTCTCGTCGATTATGTACTCAAGATTTTTCCAAGGTGTCCCTGAATCCTGAGAATACTCTAGAATGAAACAAATTTCATTTTCTTCTTTTATCACAGTGCTCGTTGATTCGTCAATAAATGTGATTGATGAAGAAATACCCATACAATGAATCGCTTAACTCAGTAGATTTTTTAAGAAATTTTCGGGGGGTCTCTTATTTCACCTTAAAATTACGACGTTATGTTAATCGTACACATATTATTTTATTATCTTTATTAACGAGATTTTCAGCTCAGGCCTGGTTCATCTCGAAACGTACATATAGGCAGAGCAGGAAAATATCGAAACTCTCAGTTGACTGCTTGACCACCTTCTTACTTACCTTACCGATCAGGCTAAGGCCGGGGTGGCCTCTGCTGTACATAGTAGCCGCCTCCATTCTACTCGTTCCATGGCTGTTTGTCTCCAGTTCCGCACACTGCGTAGCTCGCTGCGCTCCACGTCTTCTTTTACCGGTCGGATGACTCTCGAGAACCATTTTAGTCGGGTTGCTATCCGACATCCTGATGACGTGACCCGCCCACCGTAGCCTCCCGATTTTCGCGGTATGGACAATGGTTGGTTCTCTCAGCAGCTGATGCAGCTCGTGGTTCATTCGCCTTCTCCAAGTCCCATCTTCCATCTGCACTCCGCCGTAGATGATACGCAACACCTTCCGTTCGAAAACTCCAAGGGCGCGTTAGTCCTCTGCACGTAAGGTCCATGTTTCGTGCCCATAGAGAACGACCGGTCTAATCAGCGTTTTGTAGATGGTTAACTTCGTGTTACGGCGAACTTTATTCGATCGTAGAGTTTTGCGGAGTCCAAAGTAAGCACGATTTCCTGCCACAATGCGCCTCTGAATTTCTCTGCTGGTGTCGTTGTCAGCGGTCACCAGTGAGCCCAAGTACACGAATTCTTCAACCGCCTCGATTTCATCACCGTCGATATAAATTCAGGGTGGCGGGCGCGCTGATTCCTCCCTGGAGCCCTTTGCCATCATGTACTTTGTCTTCGACACATTAATGATTAATCCAATTCGTCTGGCTTCACTTTTTAGTCGGATGTACGTTTCCGCCATCGTCTCAAATTTACGAGCAATAATATCAATATCATCGGCGAAACCAAGCAGCTGAACGGACTTCGTGAAAATCGTCCCACTCGTGTTTATCCCCGCTCTTCTTATTACACCCTCTAACGCAATGTTGAACAGCAAGCACAAAAGACTATTGTTGCGACGCCGCACAAAGTAAGTTTTCTGGGCCGGTCTAAAATTGAACCAGTCTAGCCGCAACATAACTACAGCATGACAGTTCTCGCGCGCTAGTAGTGGTAGGTGAAATGAGAGAGATGAGATGCGTGATGTTGTAGTGGAAAGCTATAACAATAACAGAATTTCGCCATCGTTAAGAGTAGCCAAGAAATTAATTCTGCAAGTGTTTTGGTAATTCATACAAAATTAGTTTAATTAACTTGTGGGTGTGTTCGAGTAGAAGTTTAGAGTGCGGTGTGAATTAATTGAAAATCCGTAAGTTACAACCTGAAAAGAAAGGTAAATGGTTAGCTGAACGATTTTAAATACTTACCTGCATATTTTCCCGTAGCTGAGCAAATACCGGTATCGGGTAGTCCTGAAACAGGGAAAGCTACCAAAGAAACATATCGTGCCAGTGGAGTGTAATGCAAGTAGAAACAAAAAGAAGGAATTGGCCTAGATTCGAATAGTAATCATGAACATTTGTGTCCCAAAAATAGCACCCGCGCAAAAGCTACCGATTTAGGGTAACTGCACCTGTATTAAACCACCCTTGATTTGAAAGTATAAAAATAAGTCGTGGCAGAGGAAACCACTTAATTGTAAGTTATTAGTAATTAAGTTTGTGTTGTTAATTGTGCTAATTGATTTTTTGTTAATAAATTTCACAGTTGAAGCGTTGCTACAAAAAACCTGAGCCGCTATAAAAATTCGGTTTCCCTCTCGGGAACAACCATCACCTTGCCGTAACCCTCTGCGAGATTCGAAGGGACTCGAGAGTGTCCCTGATACTCGAACTACGCACATCACTCGATCCATCGTCGCCTTGATCAACCGTGTCAGTTTATCCACCGGGAATCCGTATTCGTGCATAATCTGCCATAGCTGTTCTCGATCGATTGTGTCATACGCCGATTTGAAATCGATGAACAAGTGATGTGTGTATACGTAAAGAACATTCGCTCTCTCAACTACCGAGTGGCATTCAGCTGATTCAACCAAAACGCACTCACGATTCAATTTCCAGTAGGGGAAAGTGGGGCAATATGCCATTTTTCAAACTTTCATCGTTTTCAATGACATATCGCCTCATTTATTAGGCTTTCAAAGTGGTAACAGCAACTAGACAATATTTGCTCGATGCTTCAACAAAAATATTCACTAAATTATTGCATTTTCATCGATTTTTTGCGATTTCAAAAACTGGTTCGTAAAACGGAAGTGGTGCAAAAAGCTCATCTGCCATGGGGTAAGATGCCACTTCATGAAAACATTCAAAAATTACGTCCATGAGTTTTCTGGCATTTTCGGCTTACTTTCACCCCTCTGTCACATTTTTTCGTATACTCAATACAAGGAGTGTCACCCACTTCCCCGCTAAACGATGGTCGTCATATTTGAATGACCCCTAACATGGATAGCGTAGACTTCAACAACCATGCGTCTCCATGGGTACCTCAATCTACTTGGAAACACTTGGCTGGTAATAAAATCACCCGAAAACCTTAATTGCAAGCACGAAAACCGGAAGTTGCCAATTTTCATTGGGAAATCAAAAGATTTTCCGTGGGTTTGGCGACCTTACTTCAAGAAGAATGTTTAATGCAAACATATCTTGACACCATTCACCTATAGCAATGATCAAGTCCCATTCAGGAATGATTTTATGCGTTGGGCCATTTTACCCCATCATGGCATTTTGGGCTCTGTTCCCCTACTGAATGCTTCCACTGAACACTAAATGCACGTTCCAAGATGAATGCTCTCGCACTCGACTCATAATGCAAACATTCGTTTAATATTGGTTCATTCGTCTTCGGCACACAGATTCAGTAGCGATTCGCGACTACGAAAGTTGAAGAGCCGGGAAACACTCTTTCTTCCTACGGGGTTTCTTATGGGCGTATGAGTGAAAAAAAAAGCAAAAAATCTTCTCTCCTTCACTTTCTCACAGAAAACCGCAAACAAAACCAATGATGCAAATTATCAACTCACTAGTGTTCATCACAACTCATCAACTGTATATTTATCGCGTGCGATTGAACTGTGCACTGATCAGCGATGACCAACAGCAAAATGAACATGATGTAAATCACAAACGATTTTGCACACATCTGACTGTGCCGCCACACGCTCGCCCGAACAGCCGAACCATACCGAATAGGTTGGTTTGCGAAGCTACGGCACGAACGCTCGACACGCACACAGAAACTACATTCGCATGTACCGATACCATACTAATAAAGCTTCCAGCCAACGATGCTTCGCGATAAGCTGTCGAAAAGCATCGAAAGCGATGAAAAGAGATGCTTGGCTAGAACGCAACGGCTCAACGGCGAAAAGAAAGAGTCAACTATGCTGATCAGTGTTGAATCCGTTCGTGTGCTATTCGTATGGGAGGTTGATTGAATAAAGCGAGGATGGGTGAAAACGTATTCCTTGTCGAAAGCAAATCGAATCATTTCGCGAATGTTTTCATCAAATAGCAAGCTTGAACAAAACCATCAGCTTCGAAGTCCCCAATTGACACGGCCGTCGTTGCTTGCGTCGCCTGGTGCTCGGCGATTAGAACGAATGGTCAGTGAAAGTAGAATGGTTTTGCTTGGATGGGGGGGAAGCTAACTCGTGTCAGATTGTGCGAGGTTGTGAGTGAGGGATACGCAATAAATTAATGATTTTTCCCATCCTTGTTCGCATGCATGTACTTGATTCACTTTTTTAATTGGCCACTTCCGGCGATACACCAGGAATAGGTTCCGGAACAATACCGGTTCAAATATGATCTGAAACTGTTTTCCTGCTTACTGTTCATCTGGTTGTCGAAAAAGAAGCTATTATATGTGTCGCATGCATGGGATTGATTCACTTATATATTTGGCCACTTTCGGCGGGACACCAGGAACCGGTTCCGGAACATAACCGGTTCAGATATGGTCTGAAACTGTTTTTCTGTTTACCGTTCATCAGGTTATCGAAAATGCCGCGGTTTGATGGGTCGCATGCATGGGTTTGTAACATTTTCATATCTGGCCCCTTCCTGGGGTACCGGCCCGGAACACCTAAATGGCCGGCTGGACTGATTCGAACTATTTTCAATAGGAAACAATGGGACCAGATTCCGCGTCGAATGAATCGTCGGTCATTAAAATTGGTTGAAGTTTACTGCCAAAAAGGGACGTGAGTTTATTTTTGTACACACACATACACACTAGTATGGGACACACTTGTATGGAAAAAATAAATCCTCGCTCCAGTCGACTTTTTTGATCCCATTTGGGTCCCATATGAACTATACAAAATTTCAGCGCAATCGGTGAAACTATAATTTAGCGCAAGCGGTTCAAAGTTTGCATAGGATTTACTATGGGAAAAGTTGCACTTTCAAACAAAAAATCCCATAGGTCGCCCTTTGTCTCCTTAATTCAAATCGATCAACGCTTCTTGTAGCAAAAAGAATTATAAAACTTTCCTTCGAAGACCGCAAAACGATTGAATGCTTGTGGTAAAAGTTATTGATTTATTACCGATTAGTGATCCAACGAACGGCTTTTTGTTTTGTTTTATCAGCAGCACTGCTGCTGGCGTTGTTGCATGGGGTGGCGGGAGGCATCACCACCCCCAGAAACAGCAGCAGCCAAGGCAGCAGCTACAGTGCTGCTAATAAAACAAAACAAAAAGCCGTTCGTTGGATCACTAATCGGTAATAAATCAATAACTTTTTGCACAAGCATCCAATTGGTTTGTGGAGCGATTCCAAGCAACAGCATCAAAATTAAGGAAAATTTTTAATTCATGATTTTCTATTGAACTGAAACTTTGCACAGTTTTTCAGTTCCATCTAAATCGCCATTTTTCGATATCAAATTTTTATTTAGAGCCACGTTCTAACTTTGCTGAAAAATTCATAGCAATCGAACAATCCGTTTTTGCTGTGCATATTTTTGAATATTTTTGAACCATTTTCACATACACCCTTTTGAAAAGTTACAAAAGGGTGTATGTGAAAATGGTTCAAAAATATTCAAAAATATGCACAGCAAAAACGGATTGTTCGATTGCTATGAATTTTTCAGCAAAGTTAGATAGCTAAATGGTGATTTCTAAGAAAATATACACTGTGAAAAAAAATCTATTTTATCATTGAAAAACATCATTTTTGTCACAAAAACTCAAATATCTCAAAACCCTATCTTTTTACCAACTTGAATTTTTTAGGGAAAACTGTCCATTGTATTAGCAATCTACCATAAAAATTTGGTGATGGTAAACTAATAAACAAAAAAGTTATAACATTTCAAAAATTTCACAATTTTTACATTTAGTAAAAAAAATTTTTCTGTGTAAATTATTTCGGCCGGGAATCGCGATTTGATGCTGATTTTATTGTTCAGCAAAGTTAGATAACTAAATGGCGATTCCTAAGAAAATATACACTGTGAAAAAAAATCTTTTTTAACATTAAAAAATATCATTTTTGTCACAAAAACTCAAATATCTCAAAACCCTATCTTTTTACCAACGTAATTTTTTAGAGAAAACGGTCCATTGTATTAGCAATCTACCATGAAAATAAACAAAAAAGTTATGACAATTCAAACATTTCACAATTTTCACATTTAGTAATATTTTTTTTTAGTGTAAATTATTTCGGCCGGAAATTGAAGTTTGATGCTGATTTTATTGTTAATGGCCTTGCGTGAGTAAAACAAGTTGTTTTTATTATATATTATATATACATATAATATAATATACTATGTACCGTAATGTTCCGATTTTATCACGCCCTCCGCGCATTAGTCGTTTATTCATTAATTTGCTGTTACATTTGAGGACAAGTGTTTTCCCTCTTCTTCAAGATGAATGTTGAAAGCGTGTTTTGCAACGTTAAAAATATTGAAATGGGTATAGATGTTGAAGAATATTACAGGGCATTTTTGAAAAGGGGCGTAATTAAATTGTTTAAACAGATGTCGCTGATGGCAATTTCTCAGTTGTTGTCGTTTTCGAACTTCCTGCGCCCTGCTTTACCGATGATATACAGATGGCTCGTTTGTCAAATTCTAGACGGCAGGACGTGCAAATGCGTAATTTTGTACACAATGTGGACATTTGGGCATAACCAGTCTCTTTCAGTTTATCTATGGTGCTTTCGGTGAGATTTCGTAACTCTTTTGAACATTTTTTTTCATCAAACGGTCTACAAGAGAGCGTTGAGTTGAAGACCTTTGAGAAAGCGACTGTTCATCTTGTTCGTTAGATTATAATAAACACAATCACTTATTAATTTTAACTTACTTGTTTGGTGTTGGTGGCTGAAGAAAAAAAATACTATACAATTTTTAATATTCATAGCGGTAGTACTTTTTTGTTTTTTTCGTGAGCATTGTCAGGTATGTATACAGACAAACAAACGTAACACTGGCGAAATTTTCATTGACCACGCCTTCAACGATCATTTTGAATCTTGGTTGTGGCTTTCATAACAAGAAGAGCGCCCATCGTTTTTCTTTGCGTTTGACGTTTCACACTAGCGCCTTCTGATGACGATATTGCACAACGCAGTGTTTCGTGAAACATTTCCACCAGGTGGTGATAGTGTGAACTGGGCGATGAATTTTCACTAAAATTGTTCTAGGCGTTTCGTCTGTTTGTCTGTGGTATGTACCTCTTATGCATTTGTTGTTGTTGAAGTTACTCGCATTCTTCCGATCATAAAGTCTGTTCTCTACACACTTAATTTTGATTACCGCACGGTGTGTCTGGTATAAGAAATTTATTACAAAAAAATAGGCATCGCTAATTTTTACGTTACGTGAAAGTTGACGCTACTAGCTTTCATTCAAGCCCAACATCGAAATATTCCATCGGGGGAACTTTTTCATACAAAAATTGGGTATGTTTGTTAAGTAGAAATAGGGATTAATTTGGAACCGTTCATTTTGTATGGAGAAAAACAGTATTCTGAAAAAGTTGTTCGAGATCCCTCGGTGGATTTTTTTGAGGGACCGTGCAAATGAAAGCTGGAAGTCTCTATTTTTGAATAGCGAAAAATTTGGCGATGCCCAATTTTTTGTTATAAACCTTTCCCATACACACGCCGTGTACCGAGTTCGGTAATTTTTTGACGAGATTAAAACTGCTGAGCACCGAACTCGTTCAGCAAAAATGCATTGTTTACCTTTTCCATACGATTTTGACAGTTGTTTTACTGAGCCTCAGTAAAATCGATTACCGAAACTACCGAGATCGTACTGCTGTTATAATCTCGTCAAAAAAGTACCGAACAGGCAATTCAGAAATAAGTGTGTAAGAGGGATTTTTTTTGCGGATAAACTAGACGTATACGCGTATAAAAAAACTTTTATTATACAGCTTTTGTCTTAAAAATAAATTCAATTCCATTTTTCTTATAATCAACAGCTTTTCAACACTATCAAGGGATTTTTTCACCAGTCACGTACAATAAAAAGTATGACAATCTCAATATTTTTGATCACAACACTGGATCGCGTCTAAGTTTCAAATAGATACTATAGTAATTACGAATAATCAAACTAAAGTATCATGAAAACAACTTGTTTAATTCAGGCGGTAGCCTTTACAATAAAATCAGCATCAAAATATAATTCTCGAAATAATTTACACAGAAAAAAATTGTTTTTTGTTACTAAATGTAAAAATTGTGAAATGTTTGAAATGTCATAACTTTTTTGTTTATCAGTTTACCATCACCAAAATTTTATGGTAGATAGCTGATATAATGGGCCATTTCCCCTAAAAAATTGAAGTTGGTAAAAAGATAGGGTTTTGAGATATTTGAGTTTTTGTGACAAATATCATATTTTTTCAAAGTAGAAAAAGAAATTTTTTACAGTGTATATTTTCTAAGGAATCATCATTTAGTTATCTAACTTTGCTGAAAAATTTATAACAATCGAACAATCCGTTTTTGCTGTACAGCTTTTAGAATATTTTAGAACTATTTTCGCATACACCCTTTTGAAAAGTTAGTCGTGAGTGAATATGAAGGTTTAATATCAAAAAATGGCGATTTATATGAAATTGAAAAACTGTGCAAAGTTTCAGATATTTTTGAAATGGTCGCTCAGGATCGACTGACATGACTCCGTGGAATTCCTCTGTGGTCTTCGAAGGAAAGTTTCATAAATGATTTTTCTATAAGAAGCATTGATCGATTTGAATTAAGGAGACAAGGGGTGACCTCTGGGATTTTTTATCTGAAAGGGTAACTTTTCCCATAGTAAATCCTATGAAAACTTTGAACCGCTTGCGCTAAATTATAGTTTCACCGCTTGCGCTGAAATTTATCACAGTTCATATGGGACCCAAATGGAATCAAAAAAGTCAACTGGAGCGAGTTTTTGATGTTTGTCCCATACTAATACACACACACACACACACACACAATTCATTGAGCTGAGTTGATTGGTATGTGTAATTTGACCCTCCGGGCCTTCAATCAAAAAGTCATTTTTGGAGTGAACATATAGCCTTTCCAGTACACTTGGTGTATGAGAAAGGCAAAACATCGTTTTTTGAGTGAACTGTTTAATAAGGGAACCAATACCCTATAAACAGTTCGTTTCATTTTGACTCCACTTTCACAGTTTGAACAAATCTCAAAAATAGGATCAGTCACGCCAAACTTTGAGTAATTTTTATTGTTTCAACAGTTGAAGATTAGGCTCCAATGATCCTCCAGTTAGATAACTGGATGCATCAAGCTGAACATTATTTGTGGCAACACTACAAGCGGAATAATGGAACTTTGCCGAGCGCACTAAGTGTTATAGGATTATTTATGTAGCTGCACTAGGTGGGTGATGAGGTACATAAATGAAATTGCAGCGTACTTGCTTACCCGTTTTTGTAGCACTATTTACATATGTACATGTTTAACTAAGACTTGCAACACATATCAAGCGTTCGCGTCGAATTGAATAGTTGTCTTACCGTCTTAGCGGACCCGTTTTAGAATACTTTCCATAGATGCTTTCATGTATGTACTAAGTGCATGAAACTTTAGTGAAAAATATAATTAAACAAGCTTCTTAGACATACGTAATGGCAGAAGGTCATCAGCACTAATTGTGTTGAAAAATGGACAAATCGAGTGCAAAAAGTGCGAAAAAAAATCAACGTAGCTCTGGTGGGGTTAGAACCTACGTTGCCACAAGTTCGCTAGACGCTGGGGCGCGTTATCAATTTCGCCTCAGAACATGTAGTAGAAATCCAACCTACCCTCACTGTTGTTCATTGGTACTCTCAGAGAGTATTGGAAGTGGACATCTAAGAACCGGAGGAGATGGTGAATCTCGAGGAAGAACGTGGAGTGAGGTGGGCGTTGGATGGTCCATGAATTGTAGAAATTTTCTGAGATTCGTCCAGAATGTTCTCCAATGATTGCACCAAGTATTCTTCCAGAGTTGCTATAGAGATTGTTTCAGGATTTGCTTGGAATCAGAGATTTCAGAGATTTTTCCAACAAATCTGCCATACTTTTTTAGGAATTTCTTCATGAATTCTCCTAGAGTTTTCACAAAAAATTCTTCAGAAATTCTTCTAGGAATTAGTCCACAGATTCTTCCAGGAGTTCTCTCAGGTATCCCCCAGCAATACCTTAAGATATTCCAACGAACGCTTTACCTTCAATTTTTCAAGATTATCTTCATTAAGTTGTGTTAGATATTATTTTAGGAATTATTCTAGGAACTAATTCAATTGTTGCTGCAGGAACTCCTGCATCAATTCATCCATAATTTCGATTCCATGAATCCAATTTTCTCATGGATTCCTCTAGGATTTTTAAGGAATTACTCCAGATATATCTCCAGGGGCCCATTCACATACTTACCCAAGATTTATTTCAGTGACTTATCTAAAAATTCTTCCATAGAATCTTTTTGGATATACTTTAGAAATTCATCGAAGTTTTCCTAAAGAAATTGCTCCATTAGTATTCCAGAAGTTCTTCCTCCAGAAATTCCTTCAAGTGTACCACGATTTCTTGTCCCAGAGTTTCCTCTTCGAAATGGTTCCAGAATTTCCTCGAAAGATATTTTCAGAAATTACTTCAAAAATTTCTACAGGAATTATTTAGAGATCGTTTCTTCTGGGAAACTTGTTTAACATTAATCCAGATATTCTTCTCTAAATAGTTACCCAGTAATCCTCCAGAGATTACTCCAATAACTCATTCAAAAATTGCTCCAGAGGGTCCATCAAGAATTCATGCAGATAATCATGTGGGGTTTTCTGACATTTTTCCAGGAGCTCATCAAGCATTTTTTTTTCCTGAATTTCTCCGACAAATTATTCTAGAAATTACTTCAGATTTTCCACAAGAATTTTTTTCTAGTCTTAGCCCAGTGGTTTTCTGGTAGTTAATCCAGAAATTCTAGGAATTTCTTAATTCTGCTTCAGATTCCTTCTTGAATTATTCCACAGATTGCACTAAGAATCTTTGGAGAATTTAATGAGGAATCTTTATCGAAAATCTGTCAGAAATCTCTACAGGAACTTCAAGACTAGAGGCTTCTTAATGGAGTAATTAGAAGAAATCCTGAAGGAATTTCTGGTTAGAACTTTGGATGAATTTCTGAAGAAATTTATAAAAAATTCCTGTAACCGAAAGAACCCCTATAAACTTTTTAAAAAATATCTAAAACATTTGTTAAAGGATGCTTCAACCTTTCTATTGCATCACGTTGAGAACAGCTTGCTTGCGTAGTTTACGATTTGGGTCAAAAATGACCCCAATGCCAAAGGAGGGTTAGAGCAATTTTTGAAATAATTTCTGAAACAAATTGGTTCAACTCTTGGAAGAATTTCTGGACAGAAATTTTTCTGGAACAATTCCTGAAAGAAGAACTCTTGGAGAGTGTCCTGGGTGGGTGTAGTTGATGGTCGAACTCCTGGATGACTTCGTGGATGAATCTCTGTAGGACTTCCTGGAAGTTCCTTGTTAATTTTATGGCAGAATTTCGGAGTGAACTCCTGGATAAACCTACGAACTCTAGGAGGAAAGGTAATACTCCAGGAATATTTGAAGGAATCTGAAAGAATATCTGGATTATCATCTGGAACAATGTCTCAAGCAATTCTTTGAGAACACTGGATGAATTCATGATTTCTAGAAAATTTATGTTAGTTTATGAGAAAGAATCTCTAGATGTGTTTCTAGAAAAATGTCTGCAGGAAATCCTAATGGGTTTATGTAACACTTTGTTGGCTATTAAACGTCGAGATCATCAAGGCAATATTTAATTATTTCATTCGCGATTTCATGAAGCATTTCAAATAGCAGAAAATCATGGTTACGCAGCAATTTAAACTGTTTAGTGAGCTCTCTTAATATCTTTTATTTTGGTTTTATGGTGGATTTAAGAATCTCTTCCAGTCTATTTGATAAAAATTGTTACTTGTATCTCTGGATAAACTTCTGATAAAATCGCTGATGGAATTTTTGGAAGATTTCTAGGTGAAATCTGTGAAGCAATATCTGGAGGAATCTCTACAAGATTTTCTAGATGCAAGGCAAAATACATGATATCTTTGGAATGTTTTATTACGTTATAACGTTGAAATAAATTGAAATATTTAAAGAGTCCACGTGATATGATTCATATCATATGAAGATTTTAAGCACGTTGAATCCATGATACCAACCTGAGTATTTGAATGCTTAGAGACTTCATTCGTCCAGAGATTTCCAGGAACTCAAGATTTCTACCATAGATTTCTTCTGATATTCCAGAGAGGAACTTCAGTTTAATACCTGTTGCGAAAAGTAGGGGAGACTGGGGAGACTTGATCCCTTTTTCTTAATTTACCTGAAACTTTAAGAAAAAACACAAAACTAGATCCGATTTCCGTACAAAATGGCAGGTAAACATCTATTGCAAGTTAATACACAACAGAAGGCCTTTAAATTATTGTTAAAGTTTTCAAAACTGTGTTTTTATGGAGGTATGTTTTATGATGTATTTTTCAAAAATGGGTGACACTTGATCCCCCTTTGATCACATGGTTCATTTAAAGGAAAAATAATTCCAGAATCTTCCTATTCATTTTCTTATCGAGTTTTCTTGTATTTTCGATGAATATGGAGTGTTTGAAATTGTAAGACATCCTTAAATTTTTAAGGATATGCCGTATTTGCAAAATGGGGAGACTTGATCCCCCTTTTCTTGGTTTGTACTAAAGTTATACTTATCTGACACATTTTATCGTTGAATAGACTAGAATTCCAAGTAAATAGAGGCTTCCGAATAGAATTTTATTTTTCACATGTATAATGTGTGTGTAATCCTCGAGGGATCAAGTCTCCCCATGTCACTGTTGTGTATACTAAGCTGAATTATTTAAAATATGTTAACAACAACCTCATTTGGATAAATAAGTTTGAAAGTACTTTATTTAAACTATGTGCTGTGAAATTTTGACACGATTTGGTTCAATTTTCACAAAGTTATTGAGGTTTTTCGGAATCGCCTAAAAGATTTCTGAAGGAC
Source organism: Aedes albopictus (assembly GCF_035046485.1). Lineage (NCBI taxonomy): Eukaryota > Metazoa > Arthropoda > Insecta > Diptera > Culicidae > Aedes > Aedes albopictus. The sequence continues at coordinate 94,693,130 of NC_085137.1, read as the reverse complement.
TGAAAACAAACCATCAGCCGTTAAAAAATAATGCAATGTACAATCGAAATCACTTGTAGCCAAAACATAGTCGTTTGTCCAGGAGTAATTTTGGAAAAAAATATGCTAGAAGAAAAATGTTTTTGATTCCGAGCAAATATGGGGGGAACAAGTCTCCCCAGGGATCAAGTCTCCTCAGTCTCCCCTACCTATACGTTAGCGTCTTGTGGAACTGGCAACCCTGACGACGTTCGATACAGCAACTGCCTATTGGAGGTTGCGTACAAAGAACAGTGCGTTTTAGTTCGTGAAAGGCAGAACAACGATGAAGTGTACACTGTTGTTGGGAGAATTGTGCGTGAACTAAGGGCTTGTTCACAAATGTCATAACGCTGGAGGGGGTGGGTGGGTGTACTTCATGGTGTTACAGCTCGAACAAAATTTTTTTCTTCCCATATAAACAATGTTACGAAGGGGTGGGTGGGTGTCAAAAAAGGTCAATTTTGGCGTTATGACATTTGCGAATGAACCCTAATACTTAGTTTGGAATGCAGATTCAGAAAATGAAATTTTCTCAACACCGTTAAAGAAGCCAATTCCTAGAGAACATGTGGTTAATTCGTGGAAAATATCTGTCTCAGTTATATAAATATTTATGGAAGAAAGCAAATTGGGTGGAATAGTTTGGAATAGTCTCCTGGGGGACTTCGTAGATGAATCTCTAGAAGAGTTCCTGAAAGAATTCCATTAAATTTATGGTGGAATTTTGGAACGATTTCCTGGGGATACTTCTGTATGAATTCCTGAAAGAATCTTTAAAAGTAATCAATGAGGAATCTTCGAATGAGTGTATTCAATCAGTTTCGTACCTTTTAATTCCTCCCTTTGTAGAGAACACTCTGGATGAATTCATGGAATCATTTGTAGAAGATAAGGCTAAATAATTAAGAATATCTGGATGCGTTCTGCCGGAAATCCTGAAAGTATCACTGGAGGAACTCTAGGTACAATCTATGTTGAAACACCTGGAAGTTTTTTTTAGTGAAATCTGAGAAGCAATACCTAGAGGAATCTCTGCAGGATTCGTCTCACTCGAGATTTCTTACCAAAGTAAAAAGCGCACACTGGCTTTGGTATATATTAATAACGTTGAAATAAATTTAAATCTTTCTACCGTGCACATGATATAAAGCACAACGTTCAAATCCATGGTTCTAGCCTGACTATTTGAATAGGAGACAAAGTGAGTCTGCTCTCCAGTGTTCTGCAATAAAAATAAATTATTCCAGTTAAACCCTGGATAATATTCGCATAACCGTGCGACAGCTTTGGAGACACTCAAACTAGAACATTCCACTAAAACCACTTTCTCCACCGATGATGTGCTGCAGCTTGGGCGCACACGGGAGCTACCCGACTCCCCGACTGTATAACGAGCAGCTATCAACCTTACTTTGCTTCACAATGCCAGAACCCACCTCAACAGCTCCAGCTAAAGACAAAGGTGATAAACGAGATGGATACCTTCGTCGTAGCCAGATAGATGTATACCTGCATCAAGACAAACCATTATCACCGCTGCTGATGCCGTCGACACACCGCTGCCATTGTTGTCCCGTATACTTCTGCTAATACCTATTGGGTGGTTGGTTATCGTTGTCAACGTTGACGATCTCGTTCCATCGGCCGGGGACGCTCGCTCTCGCCCTCATCCCATCGACGACCCGATGCGATGGAATGTGTCGCAGAGAGAAAAAGGTAATCCATAAGAAATTTCAGCAAAAAATCGCTTCCATTCTAGTGGTCTTTTTTCTCCACGGGATGGGATCACACGTTGTTGGCAGCGCGGCATTGTTAGCGCAAAAACGCGATAGTCGTGAGGAAAATACCGGTAGAAAGGTAATAGGGTGAAGCACCCTCCTCCTGCAACCGGGTGGGGGACAAAAATCTGTTCTGCTACTAGTTACCGCTGAAAACGACGGAGTTATAGCTCGGGAAGGCAAGATTCTTGCCCGTAACCGTCGTCGTCGTTGACGGTATATCATTAGAGCATCCAGGCGAATGGAGGATTACCTTTCGTTTTTCCGGAATGACGAAGGACGTTGAATTGAAGTCTGTGGTGGGCACCTCTCGCTGCCGCCGCCACCGTGTTGGATCAATTTCCAATGTTTATCACGTTGTGCCCGGAATGGATTGTAATGAGAAATCATCAAGCGTCGTTTTTTGCTTGAGTGCCTATTTCCTAGTAGCGCAGACTTGGGATCGGAAGGTAAAGGCCTTCCTAGAGGTTGGATTGTATTGATTTCGCGCTGTGATGGAACCATAAACGGAACAAATGGATATCGATGCGTTTTCAGGATTGGAATTGGAATAGCCTATTTATTCTTGTAACGGGCAAGGAATTTATTTGAAGGAAGTTGGACGTTTTATGTAGGTTGCGGTTGGATTGTAATGCTATTTCTTGGAAAAGTAATCTTTCCGAAAAGTTGAAGTTATCGAAAAAGATCTATTTTTTCATGTTTCATACTTCTCTTCATTTTTTTTTCAAATTCAACGCAACGCAAAATAATAAAACAGATAATTGTTTAGTATCCCAGAGAACCACCAACATTTCAACTGTGGCGTAAAGGAATTTGAAACCAACTATCTTTGAGTTGTCTTTTCCAGTCTTGACAAAATTCCAACATAGCTATTTAATCCTGTCCGGCGTTTCAATTATTCCCTGAGTAAGGTCGCAATACCAAATATTTATTTATTTATTTGTTCACTATCATCGTCATGGACGCACAGATTGTTTGATTAAACTAGGTTCCTTATTCTATTCTTAAACTCTAATTTAGACATATTAAAATCGAAATCTGCACTAACTACATTAAAAGCTTTCAAACACGCACAAAAAGGACTATTTTGACCATAGTTGGTTCTATGAAGCGGGATTGCAAGAAGCGTTGAGCTACGGAATCGTCGCGGTGGAACATTTAAGGGAATTTCACCAAGAAGTGTAGGACAATCGATGTTACCATTGAGGAGATCAAAGACGAACAATCGTTGAAGTTTAACTCTCCTCGCCGCCAAAGATTCTAAATTAATGAGCTGGCAACGGTCTGGATACCCGTTGCGGCGAACAAAATTAAATCAAGTCTAATTTTACGAAACATAATATAGTATATAACATATGTAAACAAAAAGAGTTTTTTACATCAGGCGCTGAATCTCGTTAAGGACTACTTGTATCACTCACCTCTGGTGATGATTTGTGAGAAAATACCAGGATTTTTCACGTTCTTAAAATACTCAATACATATGTTGCTATGGGAACAGCGCCTTTGTTTTTCTCAGTTCGTGAATTTTGTTAGATATGGTGTTTGGTAAAGTTAGGTCTGAAATAATTGTATTTGAATTTTTCAAGAACCATTTCAATATTTCATTATTAAATGACCTTTTTGGAGAGTTATCGTTGAGAAATTATACGGTAAAGTTCGGTCTTTGCTGCGTATCCGTGAATGTTTAGTTTCTCGGATGTTCTTCTTCGGTCCGAAGCTGCTTTAGTGTGATTCGCTGTCACGATACGTATCAGTGACAAGATGCCTTTATGTCCAAATGAAAAAAAAAAAACACCGGACTTTTTTATGGAGACTGATCGGTGAGTTCATTCTATATTATTTGAAAATAATTGCATTGGAAAAAAAATAAACAAACGTTCATTTTTATACTCACAAAAATATTTGATTTATTCGTCATCTTCGATGTCAACAAATATTTGTTATCTTTACTAACGAGTTTTTTAACCTAGAGCTAGTTCATCTAGGGACCCACGCTTTCCTTTTCTTCCGAAGGAAGATCTCACATGTTGTGAGTTTGTTGGGAGTGGGATTCGATCCCAGGATCTCGGCGGATTAATTGGTCACGTGATGTAACTATCATATCAGGTCCGCTCCAGCGAATAAAAATGAAATTAGTGTTTGAATTTAAATAGAGGTTTCATGAATCACATACCAAAGTGAATCCAGAACATGGAATTTTTTCCCCTCCCCACTAACAAAAACTCTTTCCCGTGACAGTCGTGGAGAAGCAGACATGATGTCTACATCTAGAAGCATTCCTACTTTTTTTTGACGACTTTAAGGACGTGGCCGTCATAGACCTAACAAAGTTTGCAATTTTTGAAGGTGTAAATTGAGAACCCTAAGCTTTTCCTAAACTTTGTTTGTTGGTTCCTTCTTCAGTTTCCATTGTTCTGGTCAAACACGGAGTATAGCAACTTCGAATTATACAGTCATCTCAAGGGGATTGACCACATAATCGGGACAGGCATAAATTTCTTTTCTAAAAAAAATATCAAATTTTCACTGTAAGTTGATCAATTAAGATTCTAGTAAAAGGTAAGCCGATGTCCAACTGTTATATCTCTGGATTCAATCAATCTAACGCAATGAAATTTTGAATATTTATGACTTAGCTTTGAAAAACTCAAAACTGTTTGTAGGAAAAAAGTTTATTTCATAATTTTAACAATTTACTGTAAAAATGTGATGATTTTTATGCAATGCTCGAAAGGTTACTACTAGTTGATCATTTTTTTAATGGAAAATTTTGCCTGTCGCTATAATTTTATCCATCCCCATACACATACACAGCATACACAGTTTTTATGGCCTTTATGGATAAAATTCCTGAACTTATACATTAAAGAAATATTGGAAGAAAATCTCGACAGAATATCTCTTTGAGTTTGAATAAGAACATGTTTCACAAGTGAATCACAACATTTTATAGAAAATTCACGAGAAAATTTAAAAAAAATTCAATAGGATCGTCATCAAATTGCTGAAAAAATTGCGGAGGGAATTTCCGGAAGATTTTTCTAGAGAAGTGTAAAGAAAATTTTCCTAGAAAATTCTGATACGATTTCTAAAGAGCTGCTGCAGGATTTTTCTAAAGTAATTACAAAAATAAAACATCAAAAATCAATTCCCCATAATTTTTAAAAATATTGCAGTAAGGAATTTCCTAATGATTTGAAAACATGATGAATTACCGCAAATCATTGCCGTAAAAATTGGCAATAATGTGCCGATAGATTTTCCACAGATGTGACTGAAGGTGTTCGCAATAAAATAGGCAATGGCTTTCATAAAAAAAATGTTAAATTGTTAAATTTACGAAGGCATTTTGAAAGGTGCTCCTAAATATTTTTTTAATATAGAGAGTCATATATTTTAATAGTAGCTGCCTCAAAATTGCCTGATATTGTAAATCATCATATAACGATCCCTTGTAATGACTTTTTGAGTTATTTATGATGTTTTTGGTATCCATAGCTGTATAAGGATTCAAAATATAATGAAATTTAAAAATATGCTCTGTATGGGAAAATTTGGTCGTTTATTTTCAAAAAATCATTTCACAAAAATTGAAAACCATTATCTTTGATTTTTTGATATGTTACGCCAAATTTCCTGAATTTTCTGATAAAAATATGATACCATCACGGTACTTATTTAGGCCCAAGACCATGAAAATGTGAAAAAAAAACTAATATAAATGCAGATTTTTTGCACAAAGCACAATAAAGCCACTTCAACGTATATTTCTTAAAAACAAGAGTTCAATAGCTTTCGAACAAAAAAAAAGTTTAAAATCGGCCAACTGGTTCAAAAGTTATTGATTTGTTGTTATTGAATATTGATTTCTTTTTTAGTTTTTAAAAATCTTGATTTTTAGGACCACCTTATCTTAAAATTGGTCACCTTTTTTTATTCTTTTTTTTATTCTTCAACCACTTAATCTGATTTACTGCTCTTTTGTTCGCTAGGGCACTGCGTGATCAACTCCAATGAATTAAATGCTTTGACTGTTTTCCTACTCTCCGCATCGACCAATGTGGCGCTAGCTTCTATGCGCGAAAGATCGCTAAAAGTAAATCGCAAAAATATTGTTTAGCGAAAAGCACCTAATGGCGTATTTCTCGGAGTGAAACACATTATTCGAAAAAATATTAAAAAAAAGAAGACAATTACACCGTCTTCGACCTTGCGGCCTCTACAGACTGAACTGTACAAACATTCGACAACGGACAACACATATAACACCCAGTGGCCCTGTGGAGAATTTTCCGTTTGACGAAAAGTTTTCCCCGACTTGAGCGGGAATCGAACCCACACTCCGAGGCTTACGAGACACCTGACGCCGCTAACCGCTCGGCCACGAAGCCCGTAGCGGTTGTGCACAATGATGACCGGTTTGGTGCCTACCAAATATTTTTTTCGGTAAAAGCTTTTCATTTCGAGAAATTTGAGTTTAGATGCTTTTCGCCATATAAAATAAAATGATTTTACTCCTGTTGAGCAACATTGAACGCACTCCCTGCCGGTATTCCATTGGCAGCTGCACTTCCACTTTTGTACAGCGCCTAAATGTATTCTATTCTAATTCTACTATAGCGAACTGGTTGCCTTTGCGCTGCTGTCACTTTTCTACCCCGTCTATGGTAGAATGATGAGCACGAGGGTGTTGATGTTTGACTGTTGGTTGTTCCTTTTTCCAGTTCGATTGGGGGTCCATTATGAGTTGCCGTTATGTCCAAGTATCTGGGTCCGTTTGAGTCATGAGCTCAGAAGAGGGTCAGTGTCAGCTGCACTCAGTAGAAAGAGCAACTGACGAAAGTGCCGGGGCTAGGATCGAACCCATGACCATCTGCTTATGAAGCAAATGTGTTGCCACTATTTAGGTAACGGGTCTGATTATTTTCGATGAATTTCAAGCCCACCAAGTTTCATGAGAATCGGAGTTGCACCATATTGTATGACTGTATACAAACAATTTTAAATGGTAAATGGTTGGACTCTAGATGACATAATAAACGTGTGACGTTTGGTGATCAGTTTGTCAGGAGATCTATAGTTGTCTACCGTAGACAAGAAGATCATCTTATATATGGAGGACAAAGCAGTGTGAAAACTGCGCCGGCACCTAGCGGAAGGTATGAGTTGCATTCAATTCTGGAAACAGTCATCGAATCTATGTACATGTATAACTTAAGTTAACTGAAATTCAAAGCCTTATGCAACAATCTACTGTCCAGTGGTAAGCTCAATAATTATTTAAGAATTTCCAGGAGCTCCTTTGAGCTATAGATCATCAGATCTACAAGCGTAATCAGTATGATTCAAGACGTTCCTCTGTATTGATTACGTGTATGAAATAATTCAGAACGACTATCAAATCTCACCTGAAGTTTACCTGAGAGTGAGAACAGTGATTAAACATGTATTAAAAAAAAAACTGTTGGCCCTTTTACACTTCCTCACAACTCTCTGCAACGACCCTAAGACCCTTCGGAATCCCACAGTATGCCTCTCAAACTCCCGTAAATCCTTTGAAACTTCCCCAGTCAACACACGAATGCATATGCTGTTGAATAAAATACTAAAGTAGAGGCGATATGCGTACACTTTACACGCTGTTAAATAGAAGCGTGTACGCAAATGGCATGCACTTTAGCATCCTTTTCTTCATCATATACGACATCGTGTTGGCTGGGTCATGAAATGCATTCGAAAATTACTTGAAACTCCGTCGGACCCTGAAAACCTCCGAAACTCCACCCGTGAAGCCTCCAAAAAATCCTCTGAAACTTGCGGAAATGCATCTCGGAACCCATATAATTCACCTGAGACTCTCCAAATCCCCCGAAAACGCCCCTGTAACGCTTTCGGAACCTCCGAAACCCCCTTCCGTCCCTCTGCAACGCATCTGAGACCCTCAAAATCCTCAGTAAACTCTACAGTAGCTTCCTACGATACCTTTGAACCGCCTCCAATCCCTCTCCTGAAACTTCCTCGAAAGCCCTTCTCAAACCTCAAATGACACCTTTTAAATTTCCAGGCCACTTGCCCTTCTTAAACTTCTTTGCAACCTTGAAATCCATTCAGCTTATAAGCTGAATCCATTAAGGTAACAATCCTATTTAATTAGGTGGGCTCATTGCCTAAATTAAGGTTTACATATATTGTACCTACCCAGGTACCCAGGTACCCAGGCTTATTTTAAACAAGCAGTATTTCAGCTATAAAACTACATTATATCTGCTTGCTGCTGTATCATAGCAGTTCGACTGCTGAATTGCCCTATATTAGCAATTTAAATGCTGCTTAAAATCTGACAGCTGTTATGTAGCATTTCATATGCACGATATTTTTTGGTAAACAAGCATCCTAACTGCTACTTTATTGTCATAAAACTGTTAAGAGAGATGAGTGATGCTAAAACTTCAACTTTTCAATTCATGTACCACGACTATATGAGCCATTGGCATTCAGATGTCCTTTTATTTATTGGTAGCAACGAAGCAAATCAATGAAAGAACAAATGTTTTCTATATACATTCATACATATAAGCATTTAATGACCTGCAGTAAAGGCGCAATTTTAACTGTTTATTGGTTACCTGGGTAATATAAGCGTTAAGTGGAATTGATAACACTTTAGAAAACGTTAAAAAAATAATTCACCAACATTCACAATCCAAAAAGCAATGTGTCTACTTCCTCACACTTCCGATTCTTTAGTTATCCACATGCCCCGAGCCACTGGGAATTCATTAGTTCACTAAATTTGACAATCTGCTACATTTTGATTGATAATTACGATCGTACACCCACGATTATTATGCAAACTACAGTTTTTGGCAGTACATTTGGGATCATCAGGTATCAGGTATCAGAAGGCCGGCTCCAGAGGCACGTTATCCTCCATTTGGGACATTTGTGCCATCGCCAATATAACAGCCTATTTCATCATCTACCTGAGGGAAAAGGAAGGAAAAAGGATTTGGATGGGGATAAGTACAGGTAGGGAAATAGGAAGAGTACCCTGGAAGAGGGTACTAACGCACAAGCGTACCACAATGGGTTCAAACAGCGCCCTGAAAAGGGCACTGTAATAACGCATAAAGCGAAAGAGAGCCTATAGCTCTTTACCACAGCGGGTTAAGAACAACAGAATATCCTGAAGATTCAGGTTTCTGAAGTCAGTTTCACTTAATAAGTGTTTACCGAATACTCGGAAACGCAGTTGCGCGAAAACTGGACAGTTACATATCAAATGATACGAAGTTCCATGATCGGATTCACAGCTATCACAGGCAAATGAATCAGCTTGCTGAATATTCGCCATGTGATAGCTGAGTCGGCAGTGGCCAGTCAATGCTTTGACCAGCATGCTGCAATTCTGCCTAGACAGATTAGTTAGATACTTCGCCACCCGTAGAGATGGCTCAGCACTATACAATTTGGTTTGACGACATGACTCCAAACTATTCCAATATTGTCTGTGTTGAGTGACAGCCCAGGTGTGAATCTGAAGCTTAATCCAACACTTCGATATCGGAATAGCTGGCTCAGGGCCAATGAAGTCATGTGATGCTCCAGAGCGAGCTAACTCATCAGCCAATTCATTTCCAGCGATGGAAGAATGACCAGGTACCCATAGAAGGTGAACAGCGTTTGCTGAATTCAGCTCCTCGATTTGAGTTCGACAAGCGATAACTATCTTCGACCTGGAGTTGGCCGAAGCAAGTGCTTTAATAGCAGCCTGGCTATCTGAACAGAAGTATATTACTTTGCCCATTACGTGCTGCTGAAATGCTGATTGCACTCCGCACATAAGAGCAAAGATTTCGGCCTGAAAAACGGTGCAGTGTCTACCAAGTGAGTAAGACTGATACAGCCTTAGCTCACGAGAATAAACACCAGCACCTGCTCGACCTTCGAGAAGGGAGCCATCAGTGTAACATACGATGCCGTCTGAAATACTTCTTTCCAGATAACCAGATGTCCACTCTTCCCGGCAAGGGAATTTCGTGGAAAATGTCCTATATAGAAAATTACAAGCCATTGTAAGATCACTTGGAGCAAGAACAATTTTGTCCCAAGTCACCAAAAGTGAAAACAACGAGGTGTGTGTTGATGTGCGGTTCACAGGAGTTTCCTCTAGTAGACCGAGTACCCGTAACCGGTAAGTGCAAGAAAGTGCTTCATGTTTGAGATGAATGTGTAGTGGGGCAACGTCAAAGAGAACTTCGAGCGCTGCCGTGGGTGTTGAAGAGAACGCTCCGGACATCGCCATTAAGCACATCCTTTGGAGATGGCCTAATTTTGATTGGACCGTTCTCACTTCACCCTTTTGCCACCACACAAGACATCCATAGGCCAATATTGGCCGAACCACAGTTGTGTAAATCCATTTGATATACTTGGGTTTTAGACCCCAAGTTGTACCAAAAGTACGCCGGCATTGCCCGAAGGCCATACAAATCTTTCTTGATTCTGAACTCAATGTGAGGTGTCCAGGAAAGCTTGGAATCGAGAATGGCTCCAACGTACTTTACCTATGTCAATTTCTTGATTTTGCTTTGGCTGACCAAGCCATGTGGGAAATTACACTGTTGAAAATGCTTTGACATCCATGTGCACAACAGAACATGTGCTCGATGAACAAATTGAGATTTGAAATTATGAAAAGAAATCCACGTACTCCGGTGAGACTCGAACTCACGACTCCCAATTCGCTAGACGGGCGCTTCTATTCCTTCAAGCTACGGAGTCACTCGACTATCTCCGTCGCCAGCAGGCCTAGAACTGAATTCGATTCCACAATCGCACATGGTTATCTTCTTTTCACAATCCAAACCCCCTTCGGATGGGATTAGATGAACATCTAACACATTGTCTGTTGTGCACATGTATGTCAAAGCGGGAGAGGAAGTTATTTTTAATTGTCGAGAGCTTCGGGCACTGCCTCCCAATCACTTATTGGTATGGCAATTAGTGTGCAGTCGGACTCTCGACGGGTCGGTCCTCGGCCGACCGAATACGGTAAGGGTGACCGTAGCACCTTACAAATGTCAATTTCTTGATTTTGCTTTGGCTGACCAAGCCATGTGGGAAATTACACTGTTGAAAATGCTTTGACATCCATGTGCACAACAGAACATGTGCTCGATGAACAAATTGAGATTTGAAATTATGAAAAGAAATCCACGTACTCCGGTGAGACTCGAACTCACGACTCCCAATTCGCTAGACGGGCGCTTCTATTCCTTCAAGCTACGGAGTCACTCGACTATCTCCGTCGCCAGCAGGCCTAGAACTGAATTCGATTCCACAATCGCACATGGTTATCTTCTTTTCACAATCCAAACCCCCTTCGGATGGGATTAGATGAACATCGAACACATTGTCTGTTGTGCACATGTATGTCAAAGCGGGAGAGGAAGTTATTTTTAATTGTCGAGAGCTTCGGGCACTGCCTCCCAATCACTTATTGGTATGGCAATTAGTGTGCAGTCGGACTCTCGACGGGTCGGTCCTCGGCCGACCGAATACGGTAAGGGTGACCGTAGCACCTTACAAATGTCAATTTCTTGATTTTGCTTTGGCTGACCAAGCCATGTGGGAAATTACACTGTTGAAAATGCTTTGACATCCATGTGCACAACAGAACATGTGCTCGATGAACAAATTGAGATTTGAAATTATGAAAAGAAATCCATAACCATGTGCGATTGTGGAATCGAATTCAGTTCTAGGCCTGCTGGCGACGGAGATAGTCGAGTGACTCCGTAGCTTGAAGGAATAGAAGCGCCCGTCTAGCGAATTGGGAGTCGTGAGTTCGAGTCTCACCGGAGTACGTGGATTTCTTTTCATAATTTCAAATCTCAATTTGTTCATCGAGCACATGTTCTGTTGTGCACATGGATGTCAAAGCATTTTCAACAGTGTAATTTCCCACATGGCTTGGTCAGCCAAAGCAAAATCAAGAAATTGACATTTGTAAGGTGCTACGGTCACCCTTACCGTATTCGGTCGGCCGAGGACCGACCCGTCGAGAGTCCGACTGCACACTAATTGCCATACCAATAAGTGATTGGGAGGCAGTGCCCGAAGCTCTCGACAATTAAAAATAACTTCCTCTCCCGCTTTGACATACATGTGCACAACAGACAATGTGTTAGATGTTCATCTAATCCCATCCGAAGGGGGTTTGGATTGTGAAAAGAAGATAACCATGTGCGATTGTGGAATCGAATTCAGTTCTAGGCCTGCTGGCGACGGAGATAGTCGAGTGACTCCGTAGCTTGAAGGAATAGAAGCGCCCGTCTAGCGAATTGGGAGTCGTGAGTTCGAGTCTCACCGGAGTACGTGGATTTCTTTTCATAATTTCAAATCTCAATTTGTTCATCGAGCACATGTTCTGTTGTGCACATGGATGTCAAAGCATTTTCAACAGTGTACTTTACCTGTTCAGTCACATCGATTTCAGAATCAAAGAGACGTAAAGGTCGAACGCCATTACGGTTTCGCCTTTCCGTGAAAAGAACAATAGATGTTTTACTCGGATTAACCGAAAGGCCATATTGGCGACACCAACCCTCAACTACCTGAAGGGCGTTTTGCATCAGGTCGAAAAGGGTGCTGATGCACATACCAACTAACAATGTTAGGTAGTCGTCGGCAAAATCATAAGTAGGAAAACCGCAATTATTGAGTTGCCTCAATAGCGTATCTGCTACGAGATTCCACAAAAGCGGTGATAAGACTCCCCCTTGCGGGCATCCACAAACACTCAATTTCCTAATCCCTGCTAGACGCAATGTCGAGAAGAGATATCGGTTTTTGAGCATTTGGTGAATCCAATTGGAAATCATTGGAGATATACCATGACTCCGTGCGGCTTCCAATATGGCATCGAAAGGCACGTTGTCAAAGGCACCCTCGATATCTAAGAAAACACCCAAACAAGATTGCTTTTGAGCGAATGCTTTCTCGATATCGTAAACAACCTTGTGTAAAAGAGTCACAGTGGACTTACCAGATTGGTAGGCATGTTGGTTCACATGAAGAGGCACGTTGGCCAGATGAACATCACGGATGTGATGATCCACAATGCGTTCTAAGCATTTCAGAAGAAAAGTGGTCAAACTGATAGGTCTGAAACTCTTTGCTTCTTCATACGATGCACGACCCAGTTTTGGAATAAACTTTACAGTAATATCCCGCCAGGATTTGGGAATATACCCTGTAGCAAAACTGCAAACAAGTAGTTTTTTCAAAACATGTTTGAAATAATCAAATCCCTTCTGAAGCAAAATAGGATAAATCCCATCTGCCCCAGGAGATTTGAAAGGAGCAAAGCTATTAAGAGCCCACTCAATCGGTTCTATAGTTACAATACTCCGAGCCGAAGCTAAAGAATCATAACTACAAGAAAAGACATCAGGATCATCCGAAGATGTAATATCCACACATCCAGGGAAGTGTGTGCTGAATAAGCATTCCAGAACTTCCTCATCAGAGGAAGTCAGATCGCCATTTGGCAAACGAAGTTCGTTCACCCGGAAATCCTTAGATTTCGCAAGGATTTTGTTTAACCGACTGACTTCACTCAAGCTGGAAACATTTGTACATACAAAGGTTTTTCCAGCCGGATCGTTCAGCAGACCGGAGAGCTTTTCTGTAGGCCTTGCGAGCCGACCTGAAAGCCTCCGAACCAGCCGAACGTCGTCTGTTCCAACTCTTTCTACATTGTTTCCTGAGTTTCGCCAGATCAGAGTTCCACCAAGGGGTTCCTCTTGTGTATTATGCAAACTACAGTTTTTGGCAGTACATTTGGGATCATTGCGTTCGTCAAAAGGTTCCCACTTAATGAGCAAAGCGTGGGCGTGAACGCTGAACTTAAAACCAACTCCACTTAAACGAGTAGCTTGATGGCCTCTTAGGCCAGAGTATAGCAGAATTTGGCCCAATGCCAATCTGTGTTCTCCAAAATTCAGTACACGCACCTTGCTCAGTCCTAGGATCTCAAGCTCCATACGGCAAGCCTCATTGGTAAGTTGTACCAGTTTACCCTGCTGGGCTAGGGTTAATACATTCCAAGTTCAAATTTTAGTCCGTTGTTTCACGCTAAAAGTCGTTGCCGTTGTATCAGTTCGTAATATTTAATTTTCGGTTTCTGTAACGGTTTTTGATTTTCGAGAACAGTAAGTTGTTGGTCTAAGGTCCCCTACCCACCGTGGAGGGGCTGCCACCTTAGGTATAGTTTCCGATGAAGTTCCATTTATACTCAACTGGTGGATGCTTGAACAGACGCTGTTTGAGCCGCACCTCCTTGGACGTAGAAGAACAAAGTCAAAAATGCCAAGATGGGGTGCAATGGCCCAACTCATAAAATTATTCCTGAGTGTGATTTTAACATTACTATAGGTGAATGGTGCCAATATATGTTTGCATAATACATTCTTCCAGAAGTTAGACCGCCAAATGCACGGAAAATCTTTTGATTTCCCAGTGAAAATTGGCAACTTTCGGTGTTTTGTGCTTACAATTTAGGGTTTCTGATGATTTTATTACCAGCCATGTCTTTCCAAGGAGATTAAGATATACATGGAGGCGCATGGTTGTTGATGTCTACGCTATTCATGTTATTGAAAAAACAGCATCTTACCTTATTTTACTCTACCTCCTCAATCTAGCTGAAGTAAGGTCAACCGTGTCCAGGCGCACACAAGTATTTAGCTGGTGGTCTTCTTTGTCATCGATTGACCCAAGTAAGAATGCAACTTGTGAGGGCCAATGCTATATTGGTCGCTCCTTATAGACTCACCATTTTGCACTCAGCGTATTAGAAAGTAGTTGAAACTGTTCAGAACGATATCTCGGATCTGCCGTTGATCTTTTCATTTTGGCTTTTCCTTTCAAATATTCAATATAGTCAGTCATCTCAGCGCTGGATAATGTCCATGACATAGAAATGACGTTGATTACACTAGTTTACAGCATTTTTGAACTCGGTGAGCTGATGATTGTTTTTGGTGTAGAATCATGCCCTGAGTTCGAAAACGCGTAAGAAAAAATTACAGTAGAGCGGAAATTTTTTCGACTTTCCATACAAGGTTGATGATTTGAAATCGATTTTTGTTCTATTTTTAAGCAAAGTCGCTCACTTCAAACATCTCATTCTCCGTAATCAATGCTCCGATTGAGCTGAAATTTTTACTGTAACTTGCCTACATATGATATGTCAAATAAACGTCGAGAAAGAATTTTTAAGTTGTTTTTTTCTTATTAAAAAAAATACATTTCCTCAAAAAATTTTGGAAATTTTGCTAAAATTTAAGAAGATTATCCCTAAAACTCGCCAATATCTTGAATTTCATCAATCTGATGCAAAACCTGTATTGAGATGTTCGAATGGTATTGTATTCAGCTTTTAATTTATGGAAAAAGATTTAAAATTGGTTAAACAAAACGCAATATATTTGAATTTTAGTAAATTACATATTTTGAAAAGTTGCAAAACTCAATATTGAGCTAAAACTCAAAAACTGTTCTACTTAAAATTTTTTGAAGGTCCATTTCGAAATCAGCACTAAATTGTGCTTCAAAAACTTTGGTCGTTGACAGAAGTTCACGACTTTCGTTTTATTTTGTAAACTTGTGTTATAAGTACATGAAAATATTGAACATCCATTATACGCGCAATTGTCAGATCCAAAATGGCTGCCGGTTCACCTCACCCGTATGACCGAATGCGTGACATTTTCGGTTCCAGCTACTCATATCCGTACGGCACTGCAAAATGCCACCTGCGCGCAATAATGCTAACACAACATCATCATTATGTCATCATATTTACAGCAGTCGCACACTCAACGCAATGATATCTTTATTATACGAGTCACCGCAGCGCAATAACACGCGCAATACGGAATGTCACAATCGGAGAAGACGTACGTAGGTATACGTAGACAGACGTTCTTCAGAATTCTATTGCTCTCCAAGCAATAGAAACGTTTTCGAATGCCTATTCTCCGTGTCGAAGACCGAGCGGGTCCCTCCTTCCTCCGCGCTTCAAAACACATGCACGCCTCGCCTACACTACAATGGGCGATACCTAAACCACTTTCTGAAAAGGCACAATTGTCAGTTGTGACTGCGGTGCTATCGTTGTCGTTGTCGTCGCCCACGTTTCACCGTCGTCGTTGCTTGTAGCTTGTAGGTAGGTTGGAAGGTAGGGTCTGGGACCATTTGGGCAGGAGCACCTATTTTGGGCACTTGCTGCTATAACTCAGTCAATTTCAAACCGATTGACTTGAATTTTTAAACATGGCTAAATACTGTGCTTATCTGATCGTGTTTCAAAAATCAAGTCAATCGGTTTAAAATTGACTGAGTTATAGCAGCAAGTGCCCAAAATAGGTGCTCCTGCCCAAATGGTCCCAGACCCTACCTACCATTTAATGGTAAAATGTTGCGCTTTCCTTCGGCCGTGCCTTAAGGCTTTTTACGGCATCATCAGCATCGGCAGCCATGTTGGATATGTGGCTCGAAATTTCAAAGTGATAATTCTCTGCCACCAAAGCGAATATTCGTATGAAAAAGTATCATCCTATATGCTCACTCGCAGTGATTGCGATGATACTTTTTCAGCTGCGTTGCTGCAGAATAGACAGTTTTTTATCACTTCAAAAACGCGAGGCAAACAGTCATTGGAAAGCAAAAAGTCAATGATTCGTTTGAAAACTTGGTGATGCATCATGACACCTTAAATCCACTGCACACTGAACAGGGGCTGACATACACATTAGAAGGCGGCTGTTGTGCTTTGTCGCGTTGTACCTTTGCCAAAGGAGCAGGTTGGGAAAACTCGCTCCATAGCACGTTTGGAGCTTACTGCGGCGTATCTGCCACAAAAGCCCTCACCTAAGCGATTCATAAGTTAGGGTGAAACGGGGATAGAGCTGGGCTAGTAAAAGCAGAAATAAAACTTTATTTACTTGAATTCGCCGTAAAGTGTTCGTAACCAAGGGGGGAGACAGCTTTCGCTCTCGGTGCTGATCTTGAGTAGGTTTTGAGCAACTCTGAGCAGCTCACTTTGCTCGGCACGGCGAAAGCCTTGGCGATAGCTGTACATAGCAACCAAAGGAATTATTTGTTTACGAAGTGAAAAATATTCGCACCGTCTGCAGGATACCCTTCAGCTAACCTTTCAGTAGTGGTCCTTTATGTTTTTTTTGTTAAAATGTGATAAAATATAAGTTTTCAACCCTGTGAGCGAATGCGGCGCGCAATTTCTTTCAAGAGAAGAGAAAAAAATCTTGCTTGTGAGCAACGTAAGAAAATGTCCTCTCTGCGAAGAATTTGTACGCTGGAATTC
Source organism: Aedes albopictus (assembly GCF_035046485.1). Lineage (NCBI taxonomy): Eukaryota > Metazoa > Arthropoda > Insecta > Diptera > Culicidae > Aedes > Aedes albopictus. Next base: position 94,675,934 of record NC_085137.1, on the reverse strand, counting down.
GCCCACTGGCTGGTGTGGGAAAAAGAGTGTCTGCACTCTGCACTACCTATGCTTATTTCTTTGCTTGTGCGCCCAGCACCCGTTTCATGCAATCCTGCGATAAGGTGGGCAATTAAGCAATTCTCTCACTGCCATCGGACTTGAAGACAGTACTATAGAGTCTAGGAAAATTATCTATTTTTTCGGCAATTACGTATCGGTCAGAGCGTAAAAGGATTGGGAACATGCACAATGATTGACCCCGACCAACGTACATAATCTCTCGGTATAGCGAAAGGTGTCGGTAGCTTATTTTATGATTAAAATATTTCAAAATCACTAGCATCATTGTCGCAAAAAAGTGTCACATTTCAGTAGTATGAAACCATTACGATTAAGTTAGATTGATATTCAGAGACTTTCAAGCTTTCAATCCAACCAAAATTGACGGGTTGAGAATTTGGTGTACGTGTGACTACTAAGATCAGCAAAAAATGTTTGAGCAAATGGGAGCAAGCTTGGGAGTAACTCTCAGTTGCTCGAGCAACAAAAGCTTGCTCTGAGCAAAGCTGTCTTCCCCCTTGTTCGTAACTTAACCTTCGTCGCCACACACTATTTTCCTACATATGTAAATGTAGTGACCGGCTGTCGGCTTCATCAAGCAGCTGAACGATTTCATCCCAGACCACATTGGGGGGTCACTTTCACTTGAATTGGAACAACAACATTTTTATTCAACTTAATTGAAACACGTTTATTCTGATCAAAACTATCCAACAAACTGACATTTCTTCTTCCTTTTTGACTTGACCTACTATGATCGCTCTTTATTACCAGCATCATTCTTTTTAAATTCCTATCTCGATTCCAATTAAGTACGTTGAGCTTCCTTTCTATTTAATATACCTTATGATCCCTACATTCTCCTCTTCCTCTACTCTAAAATATACAAAATATAACAAAATCGTATGAATAATAATATTGAACTTAAAATAATACCGTTTTTTCAATGAAGATTGGACATACGTTCGGATTGTTCGACAACAATTGTGATTGCTTCGTTAAATGCATCTGAAAAATAAAATAACATTAATTTATCAATAATTTATAGTCTTTGGAAAAATAAAATTATTTCTCAATGTTTTTCTTATGTTAGCTTCGCATTTGATGTTTTCCTGGAGAGTTGTATGAAAAGTGTTGCTCCGTAGACTATCGATGATCTGTTGGTTCCTTTCCGGGATGAAAAACAGCTTCATTTTTCGTTGTATCGGTTTTGCTAGTTAATCTAAAGTTAACCAAGAGGTAAAATACTACATCCACCATCCAAAAATCCAATTTGCCGGCAATAAATGAACTTTTTCTACAACTTTTTTTTATATAAAACCGCTGACATCTTTGAATAATCGTCTTGGAATTTTTAAAATGATTTATTTTACATTTAACGTCCTATTTATGTTGTATTTTTTTTGTTTGTTCTGTTAAGATTTACTCAAAGAGTTTTCATGTTGCAAAAACATAAAGAATTTATATTTTTTAAAAATAATATGTGTAAAAGGAAATATATGTGTAAATGGGGAATACTACGCCGTAAGCTAAGCAGGAAAAAACATAGTTTGGCGAGGACGGTTAGCCAGGATAAAAAAAATCTCTTAGCTAATGTGTTTTTACCGCGCTTTTTTGATCGAATTCGACGCATTTCTATATGACAATTATTTTTGCAGTATTTTCAGAGACATTACATTTTTTAATGCATTCATTGCATCTCTGTATACCCAACATAAACATGGTCCTACACATTGAAATTTTATCTTAAACGCATTTCAAAATTTAGCTTTCATTCTTTTGCGAACACTCCTGAGTATCAATTAAAGGGTTTAAGTTACTCGCCACAAAACCAAAATACGAGTTTTCAAATTTATAAGTTTATAATCACCAACAGATTCGGAGTTACAACGATAATACTAAAAGAAAAATAAAAACAATACTTACCTATATTTGGTCGGGGTTCTGCTAAACCGAACCAAAGACCATTTTTTGAAAAATGGAGTTTTCTTAACCATTAGATGAAGAATATGATGATCTTCTTTCCGTGTAAAAATCCAGTTATTCTGACAGCTCTTCGTGGAGTAAATTCAAAATTTCTGTTTGGCAGAACATACAAAAAATAAAATTGCATCCAACCAGAGTGAACTGTTAACCATTCCATAGAATCAGCGAAATATTTTAGTTTTGGTCCAAATGATGAACATTTCAAGTTTTCCTCATCGCCGTCAGATTTCTAACTTCTAATCGACTCATAGAAACAATCTGTGAGAAAATTTAACACGTAAAGAAAAATACGGGTGTTGGAGGATCCAATGATGTTTCGATGGCGTTGATCGTCATTTTTCCAAATCACATTCAGCCAGACCGAACCAAATCCACTGCATTTAAAAATCAATTTATTCTCAACAATAAAAAAATGCAAATTTTGCACAAAATGTAGGCTCAGTTATATTCTTTATGGATGTTTAGCATGCATGGGTTGAAATTTAATAATTTTGAGTGAATGTTTTTTTTTTGTAGTTTTTCTTTAACGCTTTTTTACTACCTAAGATTTGCTGGAAATATTTAAACACAACAATGCTAATTGACTATATTCAGCAATATTGGCTATATCTGCAATGCGAGCATAAAAGATTAAGTTATTTTAAATTTTGAAGGATGCAATACGCCTAACTATGCCTTAGTATATATTACTAGCAATCTTTGTGCTTAAAATACTAAATCTAACTCAAACCATCAATGTTACCATCTTCTGAAATTTGAATAACACATATTACCTTATTATTACTTAATTTATCTTTAAGAAAATACTACTAAGAAGATTGTTTTCGTCACACAGGGCATATATGCTCGATGAGGGATCAAATTCTTCCGAAGTATGAGTGGCATAAATACTTTTTTGAATTAGGTATTCCAGACTCGGGTCATCAAAGTAAACACAATTTATCAAACCCTCCTGTTGAGTGTAAGGGTACCAACGCTTCATGGGGTCGCATTAATCATTGTCATTGTTCTCAAAATATATTTGAATTAAGTTTTTTAGGGCTCTAAATATCAAAGTAAGCACGACCAAAACCTTTTGTTGTATTTATGGTTCTAACGATTCATGTGGTCTGTTTTTATTACTTATTATGATTGTTCTCAAAATACTTCTTTGAATTGAGTTTTCCAGGCTCAAAACATCAAAGTAAGCTCAAGAAATGAAATCTTCTGTTGTGTGTATGATTCTTAACGGTATGCGGTATGGGATTTTTTCAAAACGAAACGAAACGAAACGATATGTGAAATTTCTGATGCAATGCGGTACGAAACGAAACGAAATTCAAAAGTGTTTCGTGAGATCGATACGAAATCCGAATTCACTCGGTATTTTTCGAAACGAAACGGAATTTTCGAAAAAGTTCCGCGGAATTTTGCAGTTATATTAAATTGATCAGGAAATGGATGCTGCGTGTTTGCATTTTTTTTTCTAGCGGTGGCTTGGCGGTGTTTCCGTTTAGTCTCATCTTCAAGACTTCATTTGCTACAGTTCCATTAGGTTTGTTGCTGGGGCTGCCGTTTTTCTACCGTTTCTCACATCAAACCCGACATTGGATTTGTCTTCGGTAAGCTAAACATACACTTGAAAAATAGAACTACTCACAAATTCGATGATCATATTAGGAAACATCTCCTCACAAAACTAACAATTGAATTCCTATTAGCATGCATCTTATGCAGAATGAATGACTAGAGGTGTTCAAATATAATTTGATATGTCTAAACATTTCAGATAAGTACTCAACTTTGCGTGACAAGGGTGGAGGACCATTTGGGCTCTGAACCAATTCTGACCACTTTGAGCTGTAAGTCAGCCAATATTGTAGCAATTTACTTAGAGTTTTGCATATCTCACTGCGTAAAAAAATCAAGTCATTTGGTTCAAAATTGACTGAGTTAGAGCGCAAAATGCCCAAATGATCTCAGATTTTATTTTTTATTTTTAGCAACACATATTGAAAATTTCAAAATTTACACCAATAACCGAATAAGATTACTCCAATGACTTAAGATCACACCAATGCGTTGCATCATTGTGATGATGCTAAAAGATGCTCGAACTACAAATAAGCCACAATCTTCAAACCAATCGTTACCTCCACTAGATGTGTAGTTCAAAGAAAAAAATTGCTTCATTAGGTGAAATTAAGAGTAAACGCTACGTATCTAATGTATAATAGGTCAGACACCGAGAGATCTATACAAGACCGTAGGGGGGGGGGGGGGGCTGGTTCAATGCAATCCCAAATGAAAAAAAAAAAATTGCCAGAATTATCCCCTGAAGAAGACTATAATACGAGTCGAAACGTTGGGAAATATCTAAAACTTTTGTTTAACTCCCCAAAACTGCAGTGCCAGAATTAGTAGCTCTGTGAGATGCTCTTATATCGATTGTTTATCAGAAACATGAAGCATATGATGTGGAAACATCAACTACTAGATGTTTACCAATTAAGCTAGAGAAAGCTTGAAATCTACAACTTTCAAATAAATGATAGATGATTGAATTTATCAGAAAATACCCTACAGAAAATTCTACAGGATGTCTTATTAACGAAAGAAATAAGAGCTTAACCGTGAATAGCGTTTCGTCATACACAGGCCCGGATCAAGGATTGCCCGAGGCCTGAGTGGATGCGAAGGTCCCTTGGTGATGAGCATACAAAAATTTATTTGTTTTCGAACGGTATTTGAGCAATATGAAACATAAAGTAGATGTAAATTAACCAAAAAAGGTCTTTGTAGGGGGGCCTTAAATGTGGGGGCCCGGAGCCCGAATAACCACCCTCGGACACCCCCTCCCCCCCGTACATCCAGCCCTGGTCATACAGATGAAATGGTAAATCACTTTCAAAAGTTCCACTGAAAATTTAAACTATTTCAAAAAGGGCATTTGCACAATGTACTTGTTTTCGAAATTTGTTAGACATTCCGCGGAATTCCGTTTAATTTCGTCAAAATCTATTTTTTGAAGGCGAAATTTTTAGAATTTGACGAAACGAAACGAAATTCAAAATCATAAATTTCGCCTGGTTGAATTCCGTGGAATTCCGCGGAATTTCGTTTCGAGGTGTATTTGGCGAAAATTTTCGGTATACCGCATACCCTTAATGATTCTAACGATTCATGTTGTCTAATTCTACATTACTCATTATGATTGTTCTCAAAATACTTCTTTGAATTGAGTTTTCAAAGCTCAAAACATCAAAGTAAGCTCAAGAAATCAAATATTCTGTTGTGTGTATGATTCTAACACTTCAAGTGGTCTAATTTTGCATTACTTATTATCAAAGTAAACACATGAGATCAAGTCTTCTGTCATGATTCTAACGCTTAAGGTTCTTCAATTTTGCATTACTCAATATCAAAGCAAAAAAAAAAAAGAAATCAAGTCTTCTGTCGTGTGCATGATTCTAACGCTTCATGTGGTCTAACTCTGCATTACTCATTATGATTGTTCTCAAAATACTTATTTGAATTGATTTATCAGGCTCAAAACATCAAAGTAAGCTCAAGAAATCAAATATTTTGTGGTGTGTACGATTTCAACGATTAATGTAGTCTAATTCTACATTACTCATTATGATTGTTTTCAAAATTCTTCTTTGAATTGAGTTTTCCAGGCTCAAGACATCAAAGTAATCTCAATCCAGCTTTTTACGCTAGCCTGCTATAAATTTTGAATCACCCCTCTTTGCCAATTCTTGCCGACACAATATTTTTTATGGCTTGATCGAGGCAAGCTATGCGGAATTGTATTTTTTCATGTTTACAATGGAGTGTCAGAAATTTTTAGTTTTTGTTTGGTAATTTGGAAGCTTATTTTCTATTTGTTCTAATTTTTTACTGTTTTAGGTGAATGAAGACTGGTAAATACCAAACTGTCATGATCTGAGCTACATTCTTCGCACCGAAATAATTATCCAATGAGAAAATTATAGCCGAACTAAGATATTTTCATGAAAACTTTTACTGCAACGCTGAATGATTTGACTCAATTAAAAGCAAACTATGTGCAGAGCTCTCGCTGTATGGCCATGCCGGTTCCGTCGTTTACAAATGGTCGATTTAATGCATTTATGAACATCACCAAAACCCCCTTGACTTCGTAACGGTTCTCCGACGCATACAATAAAGTTGGATACCAAGAATTTGACAAGGGGGGCGGGGGCGATTATGCTCGTTTTTTGCATGCCTAGTTTCTGTATGAATATGAAATTTACGTTGGTAAAGTCCCCTTTCCCATTAACCCAGCCGTAAGTTTGTTAGTGTAATGTGATTGTATTCCAGGCGTCAGCCTGTTGAAAAAAAAAAATGACGGGAGATCAATCCGTACGGCGATGCAAGTTTTACTATAATTATCGCACGGTTCCGTAACATGGATGAACACTCCGGCCAGGGTTATTGGGTTAACCGCTCAATATTTATGCCTGGTTCCAGTCCCAGAGCGGTACATTCGAACAAAACTAATAGAGCCAGTAATTGGATGTAAACACCGCATATAGAACAGACGCAACCAAATCTTTCGCTCCGTAGCTCGTTTCTATGAATGCTCTTCCAACGGCGTTAATGTATTTTGAGTTCTTATTGTACCTAAAAATATAAAAATGTTATTCAATAAATTAGTGTAATTAATATATAAAGGAAAATACGGTAAAACTCAGTGAAAAAAATGAGAGAGAAAATATTTGACAGTTCAGTCAACAATCTATGAAAATTGCCTACTAAGAACAAGCTATAAATTCCGTCGGCAAGAATTGTCAAAATCGAATCACCCCTTGTTGTTTTATGGCCAGCGTAAAAAGCTGGATAGATCAAATCTTTTGTGGTGTGTTTGATTCTAACACTTCATGTTGTCTAATTTTGCATTTCTCATGATCAAAGTAAGCTCAAGAGATTGAGTCTTCTGTGGTGTGTATGATTCTAAAGCTTCATGTGGTCTGATTCTGCATTACTCATTATGATTGTTCTCAAAATAATTCTTTGAATTGAGTTTTCCAGGCCCAGTACATCACAGTAAGCTCAAGAGATCAAATATTTTATGGTGTGTATGATTCTAACGCTTCATGTTCATGGTCGGAAAAAGATAAAGTTCGGCCAAAACTCTTTTTATGTGTTTAATTGAAGTTATAGGTTGTCTAGATATGTTATATCGTATTTTTAGTGTTTAAAAAGGGGTATTCAAAAATTACGTAACCTCAATAATTTCAAAAATGGTTAAAATCAGTAAACCCCACATTTTTTACGTTTTTTGTTAGAAAATCAATTTGAATTTAATTAAATGATCAACTTTTGATAAAATCCAATCAAGTTTGTTCAAAACGTGTTAAAAATGTGGGAAGATAAATTTTATTTCAGTCACAAATGGAAAAATAACATATAATATATGAAAAAACACGACTTTTTTAAATAGCTCTAATTTGAAAAACTGCAAATTTCTGCAAAATATTTAAACGTTTTTATGCAGCCCTAAGCATGATGTTTAAGATGTACTATTCGAAATTGCGGCGACACGTGACGACACGAACTAACTTAAAAATTACCAAAAATCGTAAGGTACAATATATGAAAATTTGAAAAGTTTTGTGACATATTAATTTTGCACCATACGTGCATTCAAACAGTCCAACAACAAGCTTTCATATGCTGGATAACATAAAATATATATTACATTCTCAAAATATTATTATTTTACTTTTTTCGAATGGTTCATTTTTCAATTTTATGACTTAGGCCACTTTGGCGGTGAAAATGTCACTGAAATACAAAAGCTGGTATGCTTTTAATTAAGAATCATAAAACTACAATACATTAACTTTGTTATAAGGTGAAATAAAGTTTAAAAATATCAATTTCATTTTTTGAGAGTTTTGGCCGCCTCTTTGTATGGAGCCCGACCAATGTGATGTGGTCTAATTCTGCATTATTCATTATGATTGTTCTTAAAATACTTCTTTGAATTGAGTTTTCCAGGCTCAACACAATAGAGTAAGCTCAAGATATTAAGTCTTTTGTGGTGTGTATGATTCTATCGCTTCATGTTGTCTAATTTTGCATTTCTCATTATCAAAGTGAGCTCAAGAGATCAAGTCTTCTGTCGTGTGTATGATTATAACGCTTCATGTGATCTAACTCTGCATTACTCATTATGATTGTTCTCAAAATACTTATTTGAATTGATTTATCAGGCTCAAGACATCAAAGTAAGCTCAAGAGATCAAATCTTTTGTGGTGTGTATCATTCTAACACTTCAAATGGTCTAATTTTGCATTACTTATTATCAAAGTAAACACATGAGCTCAAGTCTTCTGTCATGATTCTAACGCTTCAGGATCTTTAATTATGCATTACTCAATATCAAAGGAAAAAAAGAAATCAAGTCTTCTGTCGTGTGTATGATTCTAACGCTTCATATGGTCTAACTCTGCATTACTCATTATGATTGTTCTCAAAATACTTCTTTGAATTGAGTTTTCCAGGCTCACCCGAGCAGAAGGGAATAACAACAGCAAAACAAAATGTGTTATTTTGGCAAAATAACTGAGTAATGAAATAAGTTATTTTCATGTTATTAGCATAACAAATTGTGTTATAAAGATGGCTGTCATAAGCGGCAAAATAACAAAAATCATAACAAAAAAATGTTCCTTGAAGACCAATTTAATAACATGTTTTGTTAGTTCGATAACAACATAATAACAATGAATTTGGGAAATATTTCAATAACAAATGTTGTTATTATAAAGTTATTGATAACAATCCGAAAGTAAAATTAGTTATGATATCTGACTAATAACAAGGTAAGATATAATGCTAGGGTCTTGTGCCATTTGGGCAGGTGTACCCATTTTTGGCACTTGCTGCTGTAACTAAATCAATTGTATACCTAATTGGCACACGATGAATTACGTACAGTATCTAACCCTATATAAAAATTCCCATGGGAAAACTGTCAAACTACTGTCAGTCACGCACACGCAAATGTATGCATTGTGTGGGACACTTAATCCTAATCACGAAATAAAAAACAAATATGAGTCATATTATTTGTGATGAAGTACAAACTCACCAAACAACATTCTGAAGTCTACTATATCGAATTTATAAGAAATAGCTACGAATATACACTAGCCGTCATAAGTACAGGCTCACAAAAAGTATTGCAACAATATTGCATCACCCTGACTCACCTCGATATCTCTAAAACCAGAACACTTACAAAAATGCCGCCTTCAAAAAAGGTGTTGCTTTTGGTCTTCTGAATAACTTTCCTGAAGACAGCATCTTTGTAAGTCCTCAGGTTTTGGAGATATCGAGGGGCTAAAATACAAACGACTCATAAGAAAGTGATCATTCTTCATAAATAATTCAAAAAGTCCCAGTGAAGAAACAGGGATGTAAGCAGTAATAAATAACAAAATTTCCATAAACAAATAAAAAAATGCATAAATAAATCAAAAGTTTCCATAAATAATTGATTTTTGAGCAATAAAAAACGTCAAAAATGCAATGAATAATTCAATTGTTGCATTAAAAAAAGCCAATTTTCCCACCAAAAAACTTCGAATTTTCCATAAATAAATTCGATTTTTCCATAATAAATTAGAAAATTCACAATAAAAAAATATCGAAAAAGCAATAAATAATTTAAAAAGTGCAATAAACAAGAAAATAAATTATCAATAAATGTCAAAAAATGAGCAATAAACGCAAATGCATTTTGAGCCAAAAAAATATGTAGACCATGCGGCGAAGCCGCATAGAGGATTGAGGAACTGAGGCGGCAGAAGGCCGCCGAAGTTTTTTGATATCCGATGCACTGCAACTGCATCGATTCGGTTCTAGGCAAACCACAGATCCAAGAATTTGCCCGGTATAATGCAAACATAGATGTTATCCCTTCTTTAGGTCCGACGAGCAATAGCGAGTTCGGACAGCAAGCAATTGCTCGGTAAATTGCAATCATAGTTACGCAAGCTTTTCAGTCGTTTCAGTCATATAAGTGCGATTCAGCATTTCACTGTTTCATACTTTCCTGCATTTGTTTTTCATGGGTGATTTCGTCATTTTTTATTGCATTTTTTGAATTTTTTATTGCTATTTCGATATTTTTTTATTGTGAATTTTCTAATTTATTATGGAAAAATTGGATTTATTTATGGAATATTCGAAGTTATTTGGTGGGAAAAATGCCTTTTTTTATTGCAACAGTTGATTTATTCATTGCATTTTTGACGTTTTTAATTGCTCAAAAATCAATTATTTATGGAAACTTTTGATTTATTTATGCATTTTTTTATTTGTTTATGGAACTTTTGTTATTCATTACTGCTCACACCCCTGTTTCTTCACTGGGACTTTTCGAATTATTTATGGGAAATTTTATATTTATTATGGAACGTTTAATTGTCTGCCGATATCGAGGTGAGTCAGGGTGATGCAATATTGTTGCAATACTTTTTGTGAGTCCGTACTTATGACGGGTAGTGTACGTAACTAAATACTAAAAAGGGACATAAAACCGGTCATAGTAATCGAAGTGTTTATAAAATAATAAACTGAAAAGCTCGTTCAGTCCCAATTGGGTTTTAAAATTTTGAAAAAGATATTTTTTTTTGATTTCATACGAAAGAACACCTTTTTCTGGCCCACTATGATTTTTTTCAGATTTATTGAACTTTATTTCGGCTCCTAAATCAATTTTCGACACGAATGCCTACTATGGTAAAGTGTCGTAAATAAATAATAATAATAATAATAATAATAAAATCAATTTCAGAGAGTTTTTTGTTAATACACCCTTTGACAGCTGGGAAACTGTTTGATAGCTCCGCCCAGTACAAAATGTGACGAGGGGTGATTCGATAAATCACTCCCATACAAACTTTAAATTGATTTTTAAATAGGTTCCCGGGCAACAAAATTCATGAAAGTTTGGATTTCGGCTTAGTGCGATATGCAGATTCAGAATATTGAATTATCTCAACACTACTAAAGAAGCCAATTAGAGGAACTAAGTAGTTAGATTATACACACGGTATGCACAGAAAAAAATATGTAATTAAAATTCAGCGAGAAATCATGCACATAAAGGGAATGCTAGTATTAGTGCACTTTTACATGATATATAATGTAAAATTACATTACCATCGTGTAAATTTCCGCCAACCATCGCCTAAACCATCATGAACTCCAACCGGTTACGTGACTATTAGCGGAAATTTACACGAACGTAACGTAATTTTACATGATATCTGATGTAAATATGCACTAACTCTAGCATTCCCTTTATGTGCATGATTTTTCGCAGAATTTTACATGAATATTTTTTTCTGTGTGCTGTAAACAATGTGCTGTAAACAAAACCTCGAATGATGTAGTTTCAATTTCAAAACTTGTTATTGTTGTGCTATTGTTTATTAAATATTTGTACGTACACTCTCAATAGTATAATAATAACTAAATATGTTTTATAACAAAACATATGATTAAAATATAATTTTATGGATGTATATCAATAGCTTGAGCATAACAAAATAAGATTGTCGAACAAAACATGTTATGAAAAACGAATGCCTTGATAAGTTAATAATAACAAAACAAGATATAAAAACAGATTATGTGATTTGATAGTTATTAGTTTGATATTCTCCTCTGCTCGGGCAAGACATCAAAGTAACTACACTTACTAAGGTGTATAGTTTGTTCGTGCCTCCTATTACAAAATATAAATTGTCCACAAAAATATCCGTTGGTAAACTTCGTCAAGATACAAAATCTAGTCAAGAATAAAAAGTCAACAGAGTAGCTGTTCAAAAAGCAGCTTTCACGTGTGAAATACATAGTCTCTTAAACTGTGATAGAGTTGCTGCATTCGTGATGTGGTCAGGCATCGATTTGAAAAAAATTATACCTTTATAGTACAAGGAATTTTGTGAAGCACCATGCATAAAGTGGGGTGTTCGTATTTGATCCGCGTTTCTAGTGTTATAACTATGAATGTCACTTCCTCTTTCAATTCTGTCACACAAATATCTAGGTAGCATACCATTCTTTAATTTAAAAATGAACACCAACGTTAAATAGACAATTTTTTGCTTCACTGACAACCACTGAAGGGCGTCCAACAAAAAAGTTGAGGAAGTGGATCTGTTACATCTTAAAATCAACCGCATTATTTTATTTTGCAAACGCTGTAGCCTTGATATTTGTGTTTCATTAGCTAAAAACAAAATGGACGGGCAGAACTCAATGTGTGGAGAAATGATTGATTTGTACATTTGTATTTTACTAGCAATAGTCAAATCGTTTTTTAATCGACATAGAATACCATACTTTTTGACTATTTTCTTGATGACATTGTCGATGTGAGCGTCAAACTTTAGTCTGTCATCAATAATCACGCCAAGATATTTAATTTCGCGCACGCGATCAATCGTCTCACCATCAATTTCTACAGAGACTTCAGAGTTAACTCGACTCCGCGAAATGACCATGAATTTAGTTTTACTAATGTTCAATTTCAGCTGTTTGTACTTCAACCATATACTCAGAGAACGTAAATCTGCATTCATATGTGAAACGGCTTCCCACAAATCTTTTGCTGCAATGAATATCACGGTATCATCGGCAAAAACATTAATATCGCAAAACCGTAAGACTCGTCGCATGTCATTGATGTACATAATGAATAAAACGGGCCCTAATACACTCCCCTGTGGCACGCCTAGGCTTTTAACCACGGGGCTCGAAATCGAATCATTAAAAACAGTCCGTTGAGTTCTGTCAGACAAATAGCTTTCGAACCATCTGTATGCAGAACCCGAAATTCCAAAGCGCTTCATTGTTTCCAACAACAAGGGCCGAGAAATCGTTTCAAAAGCGCGTTTCAGATCCAAAAAAAAACCGCAACAATAGTATCTTTACGCTCTACATTTTCTTTCCATTTCGCTAGCACCAAGTTCAATGCGGTTTCACAGGAATGACCTTCCCGATATCCCGATTTCTCTGGTATTAGCAAATTATTACTATTTAGATATGCTAACAGCTGGCGTTTTACAACAAGTTCCAACATTTTTTCTAATGTGTGCAACATATTGATGGGACGAAACTCTTCGGCTTTAATCGTTCCAGCAACTTTTTGAATTTTAATCACTATGGATTCCTTCCAAACGTACGGCACGTGCCCAGTTTGTAACGATTCATTAATCAGGTCCAGCAGATTGTGGCCAATGACATCAAAGCAATCCTGTATTACTCTCGCATTTACATTATCTACGCCAGCCGTTTTGCCCATAGAAAAGCAAATATTTTTTAGTTCTTCCAAAGTTATTGGGTGAAAAGATTCAAATATACTATTGATGCTAATCGGCTGTTGTATTTCGTCAGGCTTATCTACTAATTCAATTGACTGATTAATAGATAAAACACTATCGACGAAATATTCATTAAATCTACTCGCTATAACTTGTTCAGACTCTTCTAATTTGACATTGAAGGTTATGGACCGCGGTTTTGATGTACTAGGTTTTAACAATGACTTTTAAATTTTCCATAACTCTTTGCTGTTGTTTTGATTCTGACCAATTTTCCTCTGAACATTCTCGCAACGAGTTTGTTTAACCAATTGCGAGTATTTATTGCGCGCGACCTTGTACCTTTGCCAATTTCTAAAATTTGCATTTCTACGCCATTTTTTGTACAATTTGTCTCTTTTGCGTTTAAGACGCAGTAGATCCAAATTGTACCAGCTGTTCGTATTTTTTAATGTAACAACTTTATTTTCGACTAGTTGATTGGTACAGGTTTTCAAGACGTCAGTTAGAACAGCTGATTTCCGATCTAAAGAACCGTCGTTAGTATGAAAATCCACACCTCTTGCAACAAGACTCGAAAGTGCTTGTTTTGAGTACTTCTTCGAACACTTTAATTTTACAACATTACAATCCTCTCTGTCGTTTTCGTCAATATTAATTACTAAAGTTTCATGGTCAGTTATTTTTATTCTGGACTTACAACAACATTTACAGTATCAAAATTTGAATAAACATGGTCAATTAGAGTTTTGCTGTGTTGGGCAATACGCGTAAAATCATTTACTTTTTGTTTCAAATTATAAAAGTCTGCTAGCCGTTTCAAATGATTCGAATTTGGATTGTCACACCAATTGATATTAAAGTCGCCAGCAAGTACATTACATTTACCTAAATCTAAAAACGTCTCAAGCCAGTTTTCCAAAATTTGAATAAAACGCTGCCCAGTAAACATTTTGGTCTGTATAATTTGTGTTATACACTACTATATAAGAACCTTTTTAATCGTATAAACTGCACAAAACTGCTATATACGTACCAAAGTGGAGGCCATATACATACTTCAGACGACATTTCGCGATTTCATATCATCATCATTACGATGTCCCAAATAATCGATCGAAAAAAATAAAATACGACTCCGGGTGATATGTATTACGATGTTCGAAATTAGCTATAAAAAAAGTTGACACATAGCCTAGAACACGGCACCTCGAGATTGTGAGTCTAAGCCCATACCATTGTACTAACTGATCTGCCTTGAGAAGAGCGCAAATTTTGGCCAATATAAACTTAAGCTTTCTAAACCACCCATGAAATATGCCTTTGCTGCAATTTTTTCTAAGTCATTGCGATTCCATTTATAACAATGATGTACTGATATATAGCATACATAATGTTGTCAATTTATATACAGCTCGTAGCGAGTGCACTCATTACGACATGTTTTGTTTACAACATTAGTCCCGCATCGAGTGTACGTTTCGACGACGTCGTCGCCGTTGTCGTCGTCGCCGTTGTCGTCGTCGCCGTCGTCGTCGTCGCCGTCGTCGTCGTCGCCGTCGTCGTCGTCGTCGTGGGGAAAAAATACTGCTCATGTAGGAATAATTGTGAAACAAATGTCTTCATTCGGAAACTATGAACACTCCCAAAGATTGCCTGAATATTGGTAGACAGAATATTTCCAGTCCCAAAACATAATCAGCGGCCAGGCGATGATGAGCAAGGCAAGTGGGATGCTTTTTTCGTTTTGCATCCAACACCACCTAATCACCTCGTCGCGGTGCCGAAATACATTAAGTCGTTACGATTCCCAATCAAACCTTACCAACATTAATATGACTTGTAAGCGTAGGCAAGCAGCGACGACTTCAATTAGCGCTATTTATGACTTGCTCTATACACAACAAACTTACTCCAAAACAAATCGCAGGAGCGATTTATATACAATTGGGCTTGACATTATTTATCACAAGATTCAACGGTTTTTACGATTTTGATTTCTGACCGCGAGATATACGATTTTGAATGCACTTCCCATTACGATCTGTGGTTTACTGGGGCTGTGGTTTACTGGGTGGTCATTAGTACTGGGAGAGTGATATAAAACACCATAATTACTCATCTTCATGCCACGTAAAACTGCGATGCCTAAGAGCCAACTTCTTTCACAAGCCTCGTTTAATAGAAGCTTGTACTGAACTGATTCTTTGACATAAATAGCAACTCCGCCAGTGTGTCTCGAATGTGATACACAAGCAGCCACGTTATATCCCGGTATACTATACTGATCAAATGCATTCACATCAACAATATGCGTTTCTGACAAAAATACTAAAAATGGACGCTTTTCTTCAACAATCTGACGTAATTCTACGTAGTTTGTAGATAACCCGGCTTAAAATAAGAAATATCGAATTGATTCACATTTCTACTGGAACTTGGTTGCTATTCATTGAAATGTAGGCTGCTTTTTTTCTTTTTATACAATTTCTTAAAAACTTCACAATCATGACTGAATGCACCGTGGTTATCGTCCAAGTTCATATTACGCTCGATATTTATTTTGTTACAATTAGTACATTTCAAAACAGTTGACGTACATTCGGATGTCTTGTGACTTCCACTGTATTTAGAGCATGCTGCACTAATTTTGCAATTCATACTCATATGCCCGAATTCTCCACGTTTGAAACATCTCAAAACATGGACCACGTTCTGATTGACGGACGGCACATCTCCGACATTATCGACATCAGGACCTATCGTGGCGCCAGCATCGACTCCGACCACTATCTGGTAATGGTCAAACTGCGTCCAAAACTCTCCGTCATCAACAATGTACGGTACCAGCGACCGCCACGGTGCAACCTAGAGCGACTAAAGCAACCGGATGTCACCTCAGCATACGCGCAGAATCTCGAGGCCGCGATGCCAGACGAGGGCGAGCGCGATGAGGTCCCTCTAGAGGGCTGCTGGAGTACAGTGAAAGCAGCCATCAATGACGCAGCCGAGAGCACCATCGGGTACGTGGAACGGAATCGACGGAACGAATGGTTCGACGAAGAGTATAGAACGGTTTTGGAGGAGAAGAACGCAGCGAGAGTGGTAATGCTGCAGCAAGGTACTCGACAGAACGTGGAACGTTATAAACAGAAGCGGAGACAGCAGACCCACCTCTTTCGGGAGAAAAAACGCCACCTGGAAGAAGCGAAGTGTGAAGAAATGGAACTGCTGTGCCGTTCCCAAGAAACACGGAAGTTCTATCAAAAGCTCAACGCATCCCGCAACGGCTTCGTGCCGCGAGCCGAAATATGCAGGGATAAAGACGGAGGCCTCTTGACGGACGGACGTGAGGTGATCGAAAGGTGGAAGCAGCACTTCGATCAGCACCTGAACGGCATGGGGAACGTAGGCACGGGAGCCCACGGCAGCGGAGGAAACGACTACGCCAGTGCAGCGGAGGACGGAAATGAGCCAACTCCCACACTGAGGGAAGTTAAGGATGCCATTCACCAGCTCAAAACCAACAAAGCAGCTGGTAAGGATGGTATCGCAGCTGAACTCATCAAGATGGGCCCAGAAAAGTTGGCCACCTGTTTGCATCGGCTGATAGTCAGGATCTGGAAAACCGAACAGCTACCGGAGGAGTGAAAGGAAGGGGTAATCTGCCCCATTCACAAGAAAGGGACCAGTTGGAATGTGAGAACTTCAGAGCGATCACTATTTTGAATGGTGCCTACAAAGTGCTATCCCACATCATCTTCCGTCGTCTGTCACCTAAAACGAATGAGTTCGTGGGAAGTTATCAAGCCGGCTTCATCGACGGCCGCTCGACAACGGACCAGATCTTTACCGTACGGCAAATCCTCCTGAAATGTCGTGAATACCAGGTCCCAACGTATCACCTGTTCATCGACTTCAAAGCGGCATACGACACCATCGACCGCGCAGAGCTACGGAGAATCATGGACGAAAACGGCTTTCCTGGGAAGCTGACTAGACTGATTAAAGCAACGGTGAACGGTGTGCAAAACTGTGTAAGGATTTCGGGTGAACTATCCAGTTCATTCGAATCTCGCCGGGGACTGAGACAAGGTGACGGACTCTCATGCCTACTCTTCAACATCGCTCTGGAAGGTGTGATGCGACGAGCCGGGCTCAACAGTCGGGGAACGATTTTCACAAAATCCGGTCAATTTGTGTGCTTCGCGGACGACATGGACATTATTGCCAGAACATTTTGAACGGTGGCAGAGCTGTACACCCGCCTGAAACGCGAAGCAGCAAAGGTCGGACTGGTGGTGATACGTCTACCACGAAGTACATGCTGGTAGGTGGAACCGAACACAATAGGATTCGTATGGAAAGTAAGTTACGATAGACAGGGATACATACATACATACATTTATTTGTTCAACATCACATTTAAGACAAGACATAATCATCAATAGTACGCCACAATACTCGGTTTGTGGCTGCCGCTCCCCATACTCGGTCGCGCCCAATGCTCGCCAGGTCACGCTCCACCTGGTCCGCCCATCGTGCTCTCTGCGCTCCACGCCTTCTTGTGCCAACCGTATCAGTTGCAAACACCAGCTTTGCAGGGTTGTTGTCCGGCATTCTTGCAACATGCCCTGCCCACCGTATCCTTCCGGCTGGATGCTGGATTCGCCGTAAAGTGCAGCGAGTACGTGGTTCATCCTTCTCCGCCACACACCGTTCTCCTGCACACCGCTGAAGATCGTCCTTAGCACCCGTCGCTAGAAAACTCAATTTTTTATCCCGGAATCATTTTAGGAAATTTTTCTTGGCTACCCAAAGCGTTTTACTCCTGGAATGCATCCCGAAACTTTGACAGGGAAATTTCGGGGAAATCGTCACTTTTCTCCGAAGGAGTTCCGCTTAGTGTAACTTATTTCCTTCGAGTGCATTTCGTTCCCCTTTTTCCGCGAATAACAATAGTGTCTAAAAGAATCAAAACAAAAAATACTCTTTTATTGCAAATTATAAAGCAGTCTTAGTAGGAGATTTTGCAAAAATCGCTGGAGGAATTCCTGCTGCAATCACCGAAAGAAATCATGCATTAAGAGTCTGTATAAACACTGAGGATATTCCTGCGAGAATTTCAAATACAATGCTTACAGAAATTCTTAAAGAACCTCGTGAAGGAATTTCTGGAGGAATTTATTAAGGAATCCATGGAGGAATTTTTAAAATATTCATTTGAAGATTTTCTAAACGCATCTGCGGAAGAATTGCTAGAAGAATTGCTGGAAGAATTAAAAAAAAAATCGGAAATATTATGGAGGAATCGCTGGGTTAATTTCTGAAAAGAATCGTGGAATATTTAAAATAAAAATCCCTGGAGAAATTTCTAAAGAAATCTAAGCAGCAGTTTTGAATGAATTCCAAGAAATATGTTTTTCTAGAGTTCTCTACAACATTTCTAGAGGTATTTCATAGTGGATACCTGATTTTTTTTTCTCAGGGAATATCTGGTAGAATTTATGAACGAATCTTTGTAGGAATTTCTGAAGAAATCTTTGTAAGATTTCGTTTAGGCATATTCTTATTGTTTGATGAATTTCCGAAAGATTCCTCTGTGGATTTTTTGCAGGAGAGCTTGAAGAAGTTTCTGGAGAAATCTAAACAGATAATTGTGTAGGAAGCTCTGGGCGAGCCTAAGAAGAAAACTTGGAAGAAATTTCTCAAGATATCCATGTAAGATATTCTAAAAGAATTCTTAAAAAAAAAATTGAATCAATCACTAGAGAAATGTATTAAATAAATCCCGGAAAACCTATGTAGATTTTTCCTGAACGAATCTTTTAAAGAAACTTTGAAACAATTTGTACAGCAATCAATGAAATATTTTACATTCTGATGGACTCATTGCAGGAGTTGCTATCGAAATCAATTTAGTGTTTTCAACGCTATCCTCAAAAAATAACATTATAAAGAAATATTGAGAGGAATTTTTGAAAGAAATTCTAAAAGAAATACTGAAAAAATCGATTAATTTTGATAATGATTAACCTGGGCTTGTTAGGGGAATATCTGTAAATAAAAAGAAAACTTAACCCGATTAATTTTGTTAAGCAGCCTACGACATATACTCTAAAAGATACTATTAGGTAGTTTTGAGTAAAAACCCCCTAGTGGAAATCCCTGGAAGAGCATCTAAAAAATCCCAGTAGAAAAGTTCCATTGGCATCGTTGAATGATTTTCTGAAAGGATATATAGAGAAATTACTTAGGGAATCCGAGGAAGATTTTCGAAATAAATCTTTGGACTAATTTCCGATTAAAAATATAGAAAACTTTCTCAAAGCCACTCTGAAAAAAAAAATCTGGAGTAGTCTCTGGAGGATTTTGTGGAAGTTTCTTGAGAAATCTTCAAAAAATACTAGAATATCTGAACAAATCCCTGGGAAAATTTCTGAATGAATCCTTAGTGCATTTCCTACCATTTTACGGGAGAATCCCTTGAACAGTTTCTAAAGAAATCCGAAGAAATGAACCAGTCTAGGGCTGAAAATCTCTATAATAAAGTAATAATAATAATAAAGAAAACTTTCTATTTGAACCCTTATTGAAGATTCTTAGTAGAACAAAGGTAGGACTCCCTACCGGAAATATTTAACAGAAACTTTGGTAGAATTTCGTATAAGATCCCCGGGAGATTTTCTTAAAGAATATTTGTATAAATTTCTGGAATCCTGTATATTTGATTTTCTGAAAGAATAGCTGGAGGAATTTCTAAATAAATCCGTGGAAGATTTTTCTTAAGAATATCCGTTGATTTTTTAAAGAATCCATGGTTTTCTAGAGGAACTCTTAAAGAGATATGTGGAGGATTTTAAGGTAAGTTCACTTTGCTAGAGGAATTTAAAAAGCATACTCTGCAGGAATTTTTAGAAGCAAATTTAAAAGGAATACATGAATATTTTTTTAAATGGTCCTCGAGAAATTTCTGGAGGACAATTATTGATAAGAATTCCTGAAGGAATTTCTTAAGGAATCACTGAAATAATTTCTTAGGGAAACTTGGATAAGATTTATGAAGTTTTTTTTTGTAAATAAATACCTGGAAGTATTTCTGAAGGAATTATCAAAATAATCATTAAAGAAATCCCTGGCAGAATTCTTGAAAGAATATAAACAAAACTTTGTAGAAATAATCCTTAAAGAATTTTTTTCAGAAAAATCTCTCGAGATATTCTGGAAAGCTATCTAAAAGATTCCCTGGATTAATGTTTGAGGGCATCTCTAAAGGATTTTTTGATGGAACTATGGATTCTACTATCCCTAGTGGAATTTCTGAAGCAAACTCTGTAGAGGATTTTCAAAAAATATTTTGTAAGATTTTCATTTTTCTAATTTATTTTCTAAAGGAGTTATTGAAGAAATATCCGAAACTGTGGAATGATTACTAGAGAAAATCTAAAACTTTTGAAGAAACTACTAGTTAAATTCTGAAAAAAAATCTGAAGATAGTTTTTTAAGAAATTCCTGAATGAGTTATCTACGTATTTCGAAATATTTCTGAACTACTGCACATAATTTTTGAGCGGAGGGTAGGACCAAATATTAGAATATATCTTATATATTAAAACGGTGTAAAGTCACAAAAAAGTAATTTTTTATATTTCATTTAGGTGAAACAAAGTTTTCAATATCTCAAAACACATTTTGCTGACACGTGTAGCCTAATTTCCAGTACAATCACTGGGTGAAATTCCCTGAAGCAGAAAATCCTGTTAAAACTTCTATAAGAATTCTCAATAGATATTCTTGATAAAACCCTGGAAGGAACACCGCTGTTCTGGACTCCTGGAAAACCTTTATGAGAAATCTCAGCAGGAACTCATTCAAAAATCTTGGAAGGAACTGCAGTCTTGCGAAGATATTTGAGAAGTGCATATGTTGGAATAAACTTGAAAAAATCTTGAATTCCATGAAAACTACTTGAAGAAATCACAGGAAAATCATTTAGTTACCTCATGGAAAACAGCTAATTTTTTAGGAGATCTTATAGATACTTTGGTGCGAAACCCGCTAGGGTTCTGGGAACAACAACTCTCTAGGCAAAAAAAAATGGGATGAACTTACGTAAAAATCATGGAGGAAATATTCGATGGAATTAATAAAGGAATCCTGGATGATTTTTAACCCTCGGGCAGTCGCGTCTTCAACCACCTTCAGCGACACAACGGTCATTCTGTGTGAAGAAGAAATCTCGTAAGATGCCTGGTAAGTAATTTTAATATTTTTTCACGGGATATCTCATCAGGATTTCTATTGTGGATTTTATTTTGCTTTTCAAAAGTTCCGCGATTTTCGAAGTTTCTACAAATGTTAATTTCAGATGTTTTTTTTTGGAAAATTTGTAAGTACATCTCCAAAAATTTCCAGGAGTTCATCCCAAGATTTCTACAGAAGTTTCTCTCGCAACTTCTATCAAAGTTTTCCCACAAATTTCTTCCATATGATGTCCCAATATTTCTCCAGGGGGTTCTTTGTGGAAGTCCTCCTACCCGAGCAGGAACGAATAACTGACACATAACTGCAGCATACCAAAATCAGGTATCATACCAAGACGAGGTATTGGTCGGTTAACCAGGTATTGAAAATAACTTACTTTGGTATTTTGTAGGAATTGATAAAATACCTCAACGAGTTATTAGTTTGCTGTTGAGGACTGCTTGAGGTATTATTCAATATGTATAGAAAAATCGCCGATTATTATTTAGGTATTGCAATACCTGATGTCATTTTTTACTAGTTATGCACAGAATACACTCCAGTTATTATTTGAGGTATTTTACCTCTTTTGTAGGGCTGATTAATAACACATTCAGGTTGTAGGTAATGGGTTTTCCATACCTGAGTTTGTTATTCTTCAGCTATTTTCTCCTGCTCGGGTAGAGTTCCTCTCAGTATTCCACTTCAAAATAACAAAAGAAACTGCAAAAGAAATCACAGAATCATCATCACTAGAGAGAAAAAAAACCCTGGAAGAAATCCCGCTAGTGAACTTCAGAGAGAAGTAAGTACATCTGCATAAGTTCTGAACTGTGGAGGTCACACTGGGACAAATGCTGACAAAATCTTTGGAGGATATCCAAAAAGGTACTTCGATATGAATGCTAGGAATGACTTTGGAAGATTCCGGAAAATTCCTTAAGGAGCTTCTGTAAAAATTGCAGGAGTAATTTCTGAAAATCTAGGAAACATCAGGCCTAGCATCAGGCAATTCTTCGAGAATCTCTTTAATAAGCCGGATCAAACTTTTTGGGAGTAACTATGATAAGCATTCTTGGTGAAATCCCAGGAAAAAAATCTGGAAAACCAAGAAGAAATACCGGTAGGAGTACAGGAAAAATTCTAAAAGAAGTCCCGGTAAAACCTTCAATAGGAATCTTGGGAGGCATTACAGTGAAATGTGGAGTAAATTTCCAAAATACATTTTTCTAACATTCCCCAGGATAATTCAAAAAAATACCTGGAAATTCTTGGAGAAGCTTTTGCGGAAATTTCTGGAGTAATTCCAGAACAAATCCTGGGAGAACCATTGAAAATATTCCGAAGTTAACTTATCGAGAATGACGGAAATAAACCCTGCTAAAATATCTGGAAGAAATTCTAAAAGAAACTTCTGGTGTTATCCCATGAGGAAATCCTGGAGAATTCCGGGAGAAATACTAAGGGAAATTCCGGAATACGTCTAAGAGAAATACCGATAAAAACAGAGGCATCTTGGAAGGAACTTCAAGTGAAATCCAGCGAGAAATTTTGGGGAATATTTTATAAAACACAAAAATCTCTGAAAGACTTTTGCGAGGGGCTCTAGGAGCATTACCCCAGAATCAGGGAGTAGGGAAATTCCAGGAGCCACTCTTTCACAAGCCTCGTGAAAAACTCCTGGAGATCAAGTTCTCGTGAAAAATTCTAGGAAACACTTCGGGTAAATTTTCGGGAGAGCATCATGGGGAATCGTCGATCGGAAGTCAAGGAGTAAGACTGGAAGAAAAGACGTCAATAAAAATTTCTAGAAAAATCCATGCATGAATTTTCAACATGGCATTGAAACATCACTTCTTACACATTCCACCCAACTCTACCCTACAAAGCGGTTCTCTCGCAACCACAGACAAGGCAAACCGTTTTGTATCCTGTACTTACCCCAATACTGGTATTTGGTGGCATCTAGCAGCATTCGCGGAGGAAGTCTCACGACGGCTGTAAACGTTGGTACGGTGTAGGTCTAACTGTTAGCCTACGGACGACGACGGAGCGGAGGTCGTATTTAGAAGCAGCACAGCCACTGCTGGCTCTACCTAGGTGGGCTACTGCCTAGAAAGCCTCGTAAGCTAGGGGTGAATGGTTTTCGTGAGGTGGATACCGAAAAGCGGATTTCCGTCTGTTTAGAGGTAGTGGAGGGTGTTCTACAACGCAGCCTCAGTGTAATGGTTTCAAGCCAACAACAATGGTGTCGAATGCCTACGAACCTTACGTTGAGAAGGCGAGAAGGATGTACGGTCTATTTTGATTTACGCTGGAGATGATAAATGACGGATGTTGCCGTTTCACCCAAGAGGTAGTAATTTTGTAATGATCTCAACATTGCTGCCATTAAGGGGGTCTGGGAGAAGTTGTTGAGTCATTTTGTTATGGATAATATGCTACAGGTATTTGAACAATACTGGCTTGTTTGTTGTGGAAAAGTGTTGAATGTGAACATGTTTGCAATGAGAAGATATGGTTTGGAGCTTTTGGCACATATGGTTTAAGCACCTTTCTTCAGCCTAGGGCCCCATGTTCACCCAATTCCAAAGACAGTCGATTTAAGCACCGATTGTTCACGTCTCTTTTTTTTATCATGCTTGTTCATTCATTTTCATTGACTTTTTGTCTCCCCCCCCCCCCCCCCCTTCAAAAATTTTTGGCTGGATTTTGCATTTTGAGGGGGCAGATGAAAAAATATTTATCAAAATATCGGCTCTTGACAAAAAATCTTTAACAAATCCAATGAGTTTTATATATTTTTCAGATTAAATGCTTTATTATTTTTATCCCCCCCCCCCTCTACCAGTCAAAGAGTGGTGGGACAAAACGGCCTAATAAACTACAAAACCTTTATCAAAAAGCGCATAAATAAATAGAATTTTCCTATGAATAATTTATTTTCGAGCAATAAAAATGTCGGAGTTTCCACTAACAATTGCAATAAATAACCAAATTTTTTCCACCAAAAAAGTTCAAATAAATTAATCCGATTTTCCACAACAAATTTCGAAAAATCTTCCATGGATTCATTTGGAAATTTTCTTCAGGGGTTTGGTTAAGAAATTTCTCCTTTTCCACGAATTCCACAAATAATTCTTTCGAAGCATCTTGCATGATTTGCTCCTAAAATTTCTCAATTAAAAAAAAAAGAATCCATGAATTTGGGCAGAAATTCTTTCAGAGATTCTTTCAAAAATTCGTTCAAATATTCCATCAGAAATTTCTTTAGACATTTTTTCATTTCTTTAGAAGAGTTTTTCAGAAAACGTTTCAAAAATTTGTACTGGGGTTACTTTGGAAATTCTTCAGAGGTTTCCCCAGAATTTCCAGCAGCAACTTACAGTTTCTCCAGAAATTTCACTTGGCATTCGACCAAAAGTTAATCAAAGAGTTCCTGCAGAAATTCCTCCTGTAGAAAATCCTTCAGAGATTTATCCTATTTTTTCGGGAATTTTCCAAATTTTTTTTTCCCAAAAATCCTTTGGAAATTACTTAATCAAATTTTTCAAACAATCCTCCAATAATTTATTCCAAAACTTTCTCGGGGGTTTCCTTCGGAAATTGCTCCAGAGATTTTTTTTTTGAAAATCTGAATTTCTGTCAGAAAATATCCCTGGGCTTTCTTTAGAAGTTCCTCCAGAGACCCATTTTTGTAAAATATGAGATTCATTCCGGAATGTTCTGCAAAAAAAGTCTATAGAAACTGCTCTAGGGGTTCCTTCGCAATTTTTCCTAGGGATTCTTTCAGAAAATCTTCCATTGCTATAATTATTAATTTGACTAAAAATATCACCAGATTTTCTTCGAGACATTTCTTTACAAGTAATTTCAAGGATTTCTTTGAAAAAGCTTCCACGGATTTTTCGATAATTCTTTCATGGACCCTTGCTGAAATTCATCCTAGCATTCATTTAAAAAACTTTTCACGAGTTCGAGGGCAAAAATCTTTCTTAGATTGTTAAAGAAATTATTTCAGGGACTTCTTTGGAAACTCCTCGTAGATATACTTTAGAAATCACCCAGGAAATCCTTAAGAAACTCAGTCAGATATTCTTTGACAAAATCTTCTAGAAATTCCTTTAGACTTTAGAATGTCCTCTAAACATTTCTCCAATCACTCTTAAAAAAAAGTTTTGCACAGATAGCTTTCCAAAATTTTGCATGGATTCTTTAGGAAATACTTCAAGAATTTCAAAACATTCATCTAGAAAACCTTCCATGAACTTTCTCAAAAATACTCCACACTTTTTGCAGAAAATGATTCACGGACACATTGACAATCAGAAATTCGGTAATCCTTCTACAATTTCTCAGGAGTTTTCTAAAGAATTTTCTGCAAGGATTGTTTTCAAGGGTGTCCACGATGAAATTGGCACACAGAAAATATTGTGAATATTATGTGTAGATAATACCATAAAAATTTCATCAAAATCGGTTGAGTATTGGCAGAGATATCGTTGAAACAAGGGAATTGCCACTTGAGAATCTTTTGCAAACAAACATTTTGGAAAATATCACTTTTTTGCCGTTTCAACTCTGGCGCCAAAAATACTGAACCGATTTCAATGAAAATTTTTATGTACGTTAAGTAAGTATGTAGAAGTAATATGTCAAAATTTCATTCAACTTGATCATACCGTTAAAAAGTTATAGTCTTATATGTCGCACTATGTCACAATAAGCAGACGTGGATTTTGGTATAGTGGAATTCAAAATGCTCTTTCTTTGAAAGTACTCAACAAAAATGGCTGAAATTTTCACTGTAAACAGTTTAATACAACAATTTTACACTGTCAAAGTTTTATAAAAATCGGGACAGTGTTATCAGTTCTACAGTCAAAATAGTGTACGCGGAACTAAAAATGGTCAAAAAGTACCTAAAATTGACCTTGAAGCGATTTGAGTTTTGGATATTTACTAGAATAAGTACTGAACCGATTTCGATCAAATTTTTACCACTTAATTGACACTATGTTAAGAATATCGAGTGAAATTTTCAAACGTTTTGATAAGGTAACAAAAAAGTTATGGCCTAAGCAATTTTTTGAAATGGGTGACCAAATTTTCTAAAATCTCATTTTATGATATCGACAATATCTGCGCTAATACTCAACCGATTTTAATGAAAATATTATGGTATTAGCTACACATAATATTCTATTCATGGTCGAAAAATTTGCTATTTTGGCGAACGCAATCAATAGTTATACAATATTTTATGTGTGCCAATTTTATCGTGCACACCCTTTAGAAATTCCACAAGAGGTTAATAAAGAAATTTCTAAGATTTCTTCACACATTTCTCTTCCAGAAATTGCTTCAAGGACTTTTTGAGAAAGTCTTAGAAAATCTTCCTAGAATTCCTTCAGATTTTTTTCTACAAATGCCTTCAGAGATTCTTATAAGGATTCTCATAGAAAGGCTGGAATACATTCTTACAAAGATTTCTGCAGAAAATTACATCACAAATTCCGCCACTATGTTTTTTTTCAAAAATTCCTTCAGGATTTCTTCCAAGCGTACCTCTAGGAATTCCTCTATGGATTTCTACAGGAATTTATAAAAAAAAATGTTTAAGATTCTTATTAAGGGATTTCTTTAAAAAAAATCCAAAAGTATCTCGGGAAGCTTGTGTATGTATTCTACCAGAGGTATCCAGGTATTTTCAAGCTTTCATTCGGAAATTTCTTTAGAAAATCCTTCCAGGGATTCTTAAAACCCCTTAAATACCTGTTTTTTCAGAATTGTTTCAGGAATTCATTTCGAATTTTTTTCAGATTTTTTTTTAAATTCCGTCTGAAATTTCTTCAGCGATAATTTTGAAAATATCTTCAAAGACTTCTTCAAAGTCACACCAGAAATTTCAGCAGCGATTTCTTCCAAACATGGATTGTTTGAGAAGGAACTGATAAAACTTCTTTCAGGATTTGATCAAGCGATTCGCTTAGAGATTTCCCCAGGAATTCATTCATGGGAATGCTTTGAGGAAAAGTTTAGGGAATGAGCCGTTTGAATGCATCCACCAAAAATGTTGTTATTGCTAAGGGATCGGTAAAAACAATATCGCCAGAGAATCATCCCTTAGACTCCGCTCATCGTGATCATGGATGAAGCGAGACACTTAAAAAAAATACTCAATTAACTCGTGCCTCCGAAAACCTATCTCAACAAAACTCAACTGACATGTTGATGAATATCTCGCTTTCATCCGTTAAAAAACCCATTTTGTGACATCTTTATCATATCATTTATCTGGCTTTTGATTTTTGAGCTTTAAACTCGATCTTGAATTTTAAGCCACCATGTTGGATTTTTAACCGCCATCTTGGATATTACCATTTTAGAACTCCAAACATCTTCTCCATGATGATGATGATGAACCTGGGCGTATTAGTCGAATACTTTCTTCTCCATCAAATATACCCATAACTCAAATTAATAGCCGCCATCTTGAATTTTAAGTCGCCATCTTGGATATTATTGCCATAATTGTTGGATTCCACACATCTTCACCATACCAAAAATGGCTTTAGGACATTTCCCCGAATTCCATTACCCCGAATTCCATTACCCCGAATGATTCATTACCCCGAATGACCCATTTCTCCGAATGTCCCAATATCCAAATTATTTATCCACAAGCCTACCTCGAGACCCGCCATGTGTAGTTAACGGTAGGGTAACCTGGGGTAATACGCACCCCCGGGGCAAAACGCCCTCACGCTATTTCATTATATAAGCTAAGTTCCATTCGATGCAAGCAAACTAGATGTAAAACTGAGCCGGACAAGCCCAAAAATACAAAGAATATTTGAATGAAAAGCGAGGAAAACGATGATTTTCCACATTTGGAAAGATTGTCTAATTTGCAGCGCACGCAATTTAAGCAACTGCGCGCTGATTATATGGAATCAACCTAATAACTACCATACGCCTCCTACTCTTTCCATTTGCTGCCGTAAATAGTAAGATGGAGACGCCTGGTATCTCATTAGAATTCAAAGCGGAAAATGCGAGAGGTCGTATTGCCCTACCTCAAGGTGCGTTTTGTCCCCAACAGTTTTTCAGAACCCAATAACACTTTTTTAAATAGTTAATTTGATTCAGTAAAATTGATATCACGCGGACCAAAAGTTGGCGTCTCTTAGTCAAATAAGTAAACAAACTTTCAAAATGCAAGACACCCATAAAATCATCTTAATCTTTGCTATGGGGCCACGTTTGCTTAAGGGGTGCATATTACCACACCTTCCCCTACACTAAGTGTTTCACCACATTTTCAACAAAAAATTTCCTTCTTTGAGCATACGATGTTCTTTCTGACCTTACTACCAAAGAACTTTCTTTCAAGGACATTCTACTATGC
This sequence comes from Aedes albopictus, assembly GCF_035046485.1. Classification (NCBI taxonomy): domain Eukaryota; kingdom Metazoa; phylum Arthropoda; class Insecta; order Diptera; family Culicidae; genus Aedes; species Aedes albopictus. The sequence continues at coordinate 94,646,899 of NC_085137.1, read as the reverse complement.
GGTCATCACTTATGTATCCTTCTTTCAAACATAGGCTATTCTTTCTAATAATTAATTTAAGCAACTTGTTGGCGTCGCCAATGTTATTATTTTTATCAGAGATTTTTCCTTCTTTTAATCATAGGCTGTTCTTTCAAGTTTTACTGTTAAATGGAAGAGTGACATGATCACATTAGTTTATTTCTTTCATCCATATGATCCGAAACCAATTGTTGAGTAGAGATTTTTTTCCTTCATTTGGTTATTGCCTGTTCTTTTAATCATACTGGTCAGAGATCTGTTCAAAGGGTCCCAGGAGCTTCATATGCTAAGGTATTCTTATCGCAAAAAATAGGCAGAATAAAGTTTTATCGACCAAGCAAGTTCGTTCCGGGATGAACGTCATGATTTCTCTTCGTATTGGAAAACACGAAATTTATAATTCAGAAAAAAAATATTCGGGGTAATGGGTCATTCGGGGTAATGGAATTCGGGAAAATGATATAGAGTCACCAAAAATACCCATATTGCATGGTTTCTTAGCAGAAAACTCCATTAAACAGCTGCCATCTTGAATTATGGGTCGCTATCTTGGAATTCCGGCAGCCATATCGGTTATTCTGCACTATGTTTTTTGGGCTCCGGAAATCTTTCCTATACCACATATACTCATATTGATTCATTTTTTAGCTTAAAACTCCATTAAAAAGCCGCCATGTTGAATATACTGGTCGTCGTTTTTAAGCTCCAGACATCTTCGTCGTACCAAATCTTGCAATATTGCATGACTTTAGAACAATGATAGCTATGAGCCACCATTTTGGATTTCAGATCGCCATCTTGGACATTATGGTCGCCAGTTTTGATACCGTTTAGGGGCTGTCCATAAACCACGTGGTCATTTTTTTGGGACTTCTCAACCCCCCCCCCCCCCCCCCCCCGCGTGGTCATTTTTCCATACAAAAAATTTTATTCGTCCATACAAAATGGTCATTGGCCGAACCCCCCCTCATGACCACGTGGTTTATGGACAGCCCCTTATCTGGCTTTTGATTTTTGAGCCGCCAACTCCATCTTGAATTTTGACCCGCCATGTTGGATTTTGGACCGTCATCTTGGATATTATGATACATTTTAGAACTCCAAACACCTTCTCCATGATGATGATGAACCTGGACGTGTAAGTCGAATACCTTCTTCTCCATACCAAATATACTCATAATTAAAATGAATAGCTGCCATCTTGAATATTAAATCGTCATCTTGGATATTATTGTCAACATTGTTGGATTCCACACATCTTCACCATACCAAATATACCCATATATTTGTATGTGAACTAAACCTAAAGTTGCCAAATTTTCTAAAAAATGAATATAAACTTACGGCAGTGTCACTATTGGGTCGACCAAATTTTAAGATGAGAGCGGTAATATAACTCATTTTCTATTAGCTTTCGACTGCTTTTTACAGAACTTAGCTAAAAAATCTAGAAAAAAAGTTATTAAGTAAATTAATCCTTGATGTCATCGACCAAAAGTTTGGGGTCACCTCTCAAAATGATGTATCGGCCAACAGAGATGGAAACACTCTCATCGTGAATCAACTCGCGAGTGTAAAAGCAACAAACGGTTTACTCACGGTGCCGAGAGTAAGCCGTGTGTGAGTTTATTCGCACCCGCTTGCTTCACGAGTAAGAAGCAAAACAAAAACAAAAACACTCATGAATTTTTATTCGCGAAGAATAAGTGGAGATGCGGGAATTGCATTTTAGTGCAATTTTAATAGCAAAACAAGCAATTATCCATCAGATAGTAGTGTTTTGTGCTTTATTGTTCCTGAAAAGTTAATCTGTCGGCCGTGTAAATTCGTTTTTTCACAAAATTGAAAAATGTTCAGAGCTGCTTCGCGATCACGAGTGCGACCAGCTTCGTTAGCTCGCGAGTGAAGGAAGTGTGAATATATTCTGGCTTCTGTTGTTCACGAGTAGGATAGCTTTGCGTTTGTGTATACTCAGCTGCATTCCTCACTATTTTCCATCACTGTTGGCCAAAAGTTTGGGTCACTATCGTAAAACATGGAAAAGCGATTTGTTGATGTCTTTGTCATCTTTCATTCAGTTTAAATTTAAATATTACCGCTCTCATCTTAGAATTTGGTCGACCCAATTTCCAGCGACACTGCCGTAAGTTTATATTCAATTTTTAGAAAATTTGGCAACTTAAGGTTAAGTTTACATACCATTTTTTTTTTGAAAAAGTTTCTTTTAAGCCATGTTCAAAGTTTCTTTGACTTTTTATCTTTTAAATGAAACCTAGGGTTTTGAAATCGGGCGCAAATTGGCGGAGATATGGGCCTAAAAAAATGACATGTTTTTGAGGGGGTGACCCCAAACTTTTGATCGGGAGTGTATATGCCACCAAGCCCGTGCACAAGGGGGGGGTTTTAGGTGTTAAGCCCCTCCCATTACCGACACTTCATACACTAGGCGCCCCTCCGCCTTTTGCCAAAATTGGCAAAAACCCCTCCCTTGGCGCCACTTCTGTGCACGGGCCTGTATGCCACCATCTTGGATTTCAGATCTTGGACATTATGGTCGCCATTTTTGATCCCATAAATGTTCCCCATTCCAAATATATCCATATTGCATGGTTTGAGAGCCTAAAGCTCAGTTAAATAGCCGACATCTCGAATTGTAGGCCACCATCTAGGGTTTTTGACCGCCATCTTGATTATTCTGGTCGCCAGGACTCCAGACATCTTCCCTAAACCAAATATACTCATAGCCTTGCCCATAGCTTTGGAGTCTAAAATTCTATTAAACAGCAGCCATCTTGGATATTGGGCCGCCATTTAGAGTTTTGGACCCACGTTGTGCAATTAATGGTGTCCAGGGTCGATTTTCGCACAAATCACGTCAATCATGCTAAGGGTTACATAAATCGGTTCAGTTTGATGTGTCGCATGATGGAACTTGGTTCAGTTTTATATACAGCCAGTTCTACCGGATCACTAAAATAGTCATGACTCCGCAACGCCTAGACCGATCTGGACCATTTCTAATAGCAAACAATGCGGTAAAATTCCGGTTCGATTCATGCCAAAATCCGAAAAATCGGCCGATGGGAAGTGCCTGAAAAGTGAGTATTCTTTTTCGTACGCAAACAAACATACACACGCGCATACACACACATATAGACATCACCTCAATTCGACGAACTGAGTTGATTGGTATATGTGACTTCACCCTCCAAGCCTTCTAACGAAAACTCGTTTTTTGAGTGAACATATAGCCTTTCAGTACAGTACGAGAAAGGCAAAAATGAAATCAGAAAGAGAAGTATGAGGTAAATATATAAAATAAAAGTTCTTAGTACACAGGGTCAAATTTTGTCCAAAAAGAAACCAATGCTCAAACATTTTGTTTGACTCGATCGAATTTTCATTAGATTTAAACTGATGTTGTTTCTTGAGTTCTTTTCTTGTCAAATAATTGACTCTGTGTACTTCAGGCCTAAGTATGTCGTGAGACATGCTTTGGCGCTATTATGGGTGCTCTAGAAAACAATTTATTAATATGGAGTGCTCCGCGTGCCAAAGGCTGAAAACCCCTACATTATAAGTCATAAAATATAAACGATAAGTTTTAATAAGCTTATGAATATTTGAAAAAAATATCGTTAAAATGTACATTAATTCGAGGGTCTTACTAAATCCTAAAGTTATACTTGTATTCCTTTTTACACTATTTTGTTATATGTATGACCATTATTTTTTTCAATATTCTCTTAATTTACTGTTCTTATCAAGCACCCTGTTCCATTTAGGGGGTTATCCGATATGCATGGACGAAACATAAATACCAGTTGTACTATGTGATTCTTTCTTTAATCGTATCCTAACATGTTGTTTTGCTTCAAAGTGATTCGGAACATTTTCTGCAACCCCTTCTGCCTGGTTTCAAGTGATCTGACTTGACCCAAATATACATTGTTAAGCTCCATACTGTCAACAAAACGGGGGCAACCCAAAATAAACCCGACAACATTAACCCCGTTCACCTCGACTGACATCGCCGCCAGTGTCCCTGGGATCATGATTGCACAAGAGGTCAGCACTTCATTTTCTACTAAATTATTTTTCATGAACTCCCAAAACCAGTTACAACCAACGCAAGCGATACCGGGCGTCATGATGTTCGACAAAGGTCCCCGGAAATTGTTCCCCAACTGTGTCGTTCCGTTATCATGAAACAATGTCCAACAAATGATTACCGCCCCCTACTTTGGTACTCCACACTCCGAACGAGTGTGTGAGTGCGTGTGGGTTGGCAAGCACTCACTAGGTACTGGTCAGACGACACCACATTGCAATCTCCGCACTTGTCAAGTCCAATGTTTACAAGCTATCACATATCTAAATAATTATATCCCCGGACGACGAGTGTATATTCTCATGGAGCCGAACCGGACCGAAATGGTGTGTGATATGGAAACAGCCGGAGAATCACATGTGGAACCGAAAGAGTATTATTTTTTTCCTTTCTGGGATGTCACAAGCCCACGCATCTGAGCTACGAGTTTGGGCTGGATGGGATGGCAAAACAACATGGAAAACGAATCAGAGAGGATTTCAATTTAGTACCTGGGTCTTATGCGGATGCATCAACAAAACCGATCCCCTTTTGGTAAACAGTGGAGAAAAGGTTGGACAAAATTTCAAGGCATGACAAAAAAAAGTATAAAAATAGAAAAAAAAAAAACAAGAAGATGGTAGATAGAAGATAGAAGATAGAAGATAGAAGATAGAAGATAGAAGATAGAAGATAGAAGATAGAAGATAGAAGATAGAAGATAGAAGATAGAAGATAGAAGATAGAAGATAGAAGATAGAAGATAGAAGATAGAAGATAGAAGATAGAAGATAGAAGATAGAAGATAGAAGATAGAAGATAGAAGATAGAAGATAGAAGATAGAAGATAGAAGATAGAAGATAGAAGATAGAAGATAGAAGATAGAAGATAGAAGATAGAAGATAGAAGATAGAAGATAGAAGATAGAAGATAGAAGATAGAAGATAGAAGATAGAAGATAGAAGATAGAAGATAGAAGATAGAAGATAGAAGATAGAAGATAGAAGATAGAAGATAGAAGATAGAAGATAGAAGATAGAAGATAGAGAAGATAGAAGATAGAAGATAGAAGATAGAAGATAGAAGATAGAAGATAGAAGATAGAAGATAGAAGATAGAAGATAGAAGATAGAAGATAGAAGATAGAAGATAGAAGATAGAAGATAGAAGATAGAAGATAGAAGATAGAAGATAGAAGATAGAAGATAGAAGATAGAAGATAGAAGATAGAAGATAGAAGATAGAAGATAGAAGATAGAAGATAGAAGATAGAAGATAGAAGATAGAAGATAGAAGATAGAAGATAGAAGATAGAAGATAGAAGATAGAAGATAGAAGATAGAAGATAGAAGATAGAAGATAGAAGATAGAAGATAGAAGATAGAAGATAGAAGATAGAAGATAGAAGATAGAAGATAGAAGATAGAAGATAGAAGATAGAAGATAGAAGATAGAAGATAGAAGATAGAAGATAGAAGATAGAAGATAGAAGATAGAAGATAGAAGATAGAAGATAGAAGATAGAAGATAGAAGATAGAAGATAGAAGATAGAAGATAGAAGATAGAAGATAGAAGATAGAAGATAGAAGATAGAAGATAGAAGATAGAAGATAGAAGATAGAAGATAGAAGATAGAAGATAGAAGATAGAAGATAGAAGATAGAAGATAGAAGATAGAAGATAGAAGATAGAAGATAGAAGATAGAAGATAGAAGATAGAAGATAGAAGATAGAAGATAGAAGATAGAAGATAGAAGATAGAAGATAGAAGATAGAAGATAGAAGATAGAAGATAGAAGATAGAAGATAGAAGATAGAAGATAGAAGATAGAAGATAGAAGATAGAAGATAGAAGATAGAAGATAGAAGATAGAAGATAGAAGATAGAAGATAGAAGATAGAAGATAGAAGATAGAAGATAGAAGATAGAAGATAGAAGATAGAAGATAGAAGATAGAAGATAGAAGATAGAAGATAGAAGATAGAAGATAGAAGATAGAAGATAGAAGATAGAAGATAGAAGATAGAAGATAGAAGATAGAAGATAGAAGATAGAAGATAGAAGATAGAAGATAGAAGATAGAAGATAGAAGATAGAAGATAGAAGATAGAAGATAGAAGATAGAAGATAGAAGATAGAAGATAGAAGATAGAAGATAGAAGATAGAAGATAGAAGATAGAAGATAGAAGATAGAAGATAGAAGATAGAAGATAGAAGATAGAAGATAGAAGATAGAAGATAGAAGATAGAAGATAGAAGATAGAAGATAGAAGATAGAAGATAGAAGATAGAAGATAGAAGATAGAAGATAGAAGATAGAAGATAGAAGATAGAAGATAGAAGATAGAAGATAGAAGATAGAAGATAGAAGATAGAAGATAGAAGATAGAAGATAGAAGATAGAAGATAGAAGATAGAAGATAGAAGATAGAAGATAGAAGATAGAAGATAGAAGATAGAAGATAGAAGATAGAAGATAGAAGATAGAAGATAGAAGATAGAAGATAGAAAATAGAAAATATAACATTAAAAATGCAACAACAAAGAATCTACCACTTTTCGTCTCAAAACCGCACCACTGTGCCTCTCGGAGCACAAAATTGTGCGACGCCAATGTTTGGATTTTTCTTTTGGCTTAGCGACTTTGACACACCAACCAGATGGCATCCGTCTGGGTCGGGCTAGAAGATTTGGGTCGCTACTCTCTCGTAGGGTAAAAAGGGGATTCTGCTGACGGTTCTATTTCGGAGGCTTTCAAAGGGTTCGTTAAAGTACGCACCAACAAGGCAATATAAAATCTTCATAGAGCGAGAGCGAGCGTGCAAGCGAACGAAAGTGCGGAGGCTAAAGGTTGGCTTCGCACAGATTGGATTATATAAATTTAGGCATGGTTGAGCATCAGCTTGGTACCAGCCAGCGAGCACCCCGTGAGCGGAAGATTGGTAGCCAAAATCTTTTTGATACCTTGGAGACCAATCCATCTTGAGGATAATCTTGAAAGAAATCATTCTCGGAATGCCGAAGGGGTTGAAAGTAAACTTTTTAATTATGTGGAGTTTTTGTTGGAATTAATTTTGCCCAATTATCATTAAAAAGCGCGTGGACTGTTAGTGGAACGTGTCTACGAAATGCTTAGTTGGAGTGATTAATTACTTGAGAGGATTGTGATGAATCAGATGAAACCAATTTCATAGATTATCTGGGTTGACTGTAGCTGTTTCTTCTTATAAAATGCTTGAATACATTTTGCTTTCAGGTGGTCTCACTGGAGCCAATCTATGAAATGTTAAGCCCTAGGTAAAAGTGTTTCTAGAAGGTAAATTTCAAAAAGTATCGTAGCTTGTTCTAACGGTTTGCCTTTCTTCCTTGTACAAAAAAGTGTACTGAAAGGCTATATGTTCACTAAGAAAAACAATTTTCGATAAAAGGATCGGAGGGCTAAACCACATATACCAATCAACTGAATTCGACGAATTGAGATGATGTCTGTATGTGTGTATGTATGTTTGTTTGAATGTCTGTGCGCAAAAAGAGTTCACTCACTTTCAAGGCACTTTCCATGGACAGTTTTCGGATTTTAGCAGGAATCGAACCGGTATTTTACCGCATTGTATGCTATTGATAATGGTTCAGATCGGTCAAGGCGTTCCGGAGTTATGGACAGTTCAGTGATCCGGACCAGCACCGGTAGAACTGGCTGTATCTAAAACTGAACCAAGCTCCACCATGCGACACATTAAACTGCGGCAATTTTTTTAACCTTTCGTATGGTTGACGAATATTTGCGGAAATCGACACTGGAGACCAAAAATTCTAATATGTCAATGTCCAAAATTCAAGATGGCAACCTAATATTCAAGATGGCGGCTGCTTAATGGAGTGTTAGACTCTAAAACCATGCAACATGGCGTATACTAGGCATGGGGAAGATGTCTGGAGTCCAAAAATGGTGGTCATAATATTCAAGATGGCGGTCCAATATCCAAGATGGCGGCTCAAAATTCAAAGGTTGCGTCTATTCAATGAAGTTTGAGGCCCTAATAACATGTAATAACGGTATATTTGGTATAAGAAGATGCTTGGAGTCCACAAATGGCGACAATAATATCCAAGATGGCGACCTGAAATCCAAGATGACGGTTGTTTAATGGTGTTAATGACTCTAAAACCACGCAATGTGGGGTATATTTGGTATGGAGAAGATGTCTGGAGTCCAAAAACGACGACCAGAATATCCATGATTGCAGACTAAAATCCAAGATGGTGGCACAATATTCAAGATGGCTGCTTTATCAATAGTTTAAAGCTCAAACATAAAAAAAACAGATGAACGATTTGTTTGCTGGTGCCATGAAATGGATTTTTGTTATTCGTATGAAAGTGCGATATTCATCAACATGTCCCTTGAGTTTTGTTGAAATGAGTTTTCGAAGGCACTACAAAGTTGCCATCACCACTAGGTGGATTAGTTAGGGTTTTTTTTCGTAAATTTTTTAATGCCTAAAGAAGTTCTTTCAAGATCACTTCCAGGAGTTCCTCCGGGAATGCTTGGCAAAATTTCTCCAAGAATGCTTTCAGGAGTTTCTCCTGTTTTTTTCTGAAAACTTCTTCGGCATCTTTTTGGGAACCCCTTAAGGAGCTTCTGTAAGAATTCCTCCAGAATATCAACGTGATTTTTATTTTATCTGTATTAACGAGATTTTACAAAACAGCATAGAACTCTTGAGAATCTCTTCAAAAACTTATTCAAGAACCATTCTAAAAAATCCTTTTGGAATGCCTTTGAAGTACTTACTGGAAATTCGTTAGAGATGATGATGAAACAATATTTTTGCCTTTCTCGTACACTGGAGTGTACTGAAAGGCTATATGTTCACTCAAAAAACGAATTTTCGATAGAAGGCTCGGAGGGGCAAGTCACATATACCAATTAACTTAGTTCGACGAATAGAGATATTGTCTGTGTGTGTATGTATGTATGTCTGTGCGCAAAAAAGTTCACTCTTTTTTAAGGCACTTCCCACCGGACGATTTTTCGGATTATAGCTCGAATCAAACTAGAATTTCACCGCATTGTTTGCTATTAAAAATGATTCGGATCGGTCTAGGCGTTGCGGAGTTATGGCCATTTCAGTGATCCGGACCAGCACTGGTGGAACTGGCCGTATATAAAACTGAACCAAGTCCCATCATGCGGCACATCATACTGCGGCGATTTTTGTAACTTTTTGCATGGTTGACGAAAATGAACACCCAAGATGGCGGTCTAAAATCCAAGATGGCGGTTCAACATTCAAGATAGCTGCTGTTTAATGAAATATTAGGGACTAAAACCAAGCAATATGGGTGTATTTGGGATGCTAACATAAGGCTGAATTTCAGAAGGCTGAATGCACAAAAGGCTGAACACATAAGGCTGAAAGTAACAAAAGGCTGAATTTCAAAAGGCTGAATGCACAAAAGGCTGAATTTGCCAAAATGCAGGAAAGAAGTTATAGAACTACATCTTCTTCTTTTTTCTGGCGTAACGTCCCATCTGAGACAAAGCCTGTTTCTCAGCTTCTATGCATTTCTACAGTTATTAATTGAAAGCCTTCTCTGCCAATGACCACTTTGCATTTGTATATCGTGTGACAGGCAAGAAGATACTATATGCCCGCGGTAGCATTTTCCGAGCGAGAATCGAACCGGACACTCTCAGCATGACTACCCGTTCGCTTACCACATCGGCTACATATATGAGCCCTAGTCATAGACTGTGCTTAGTGAAGAGGCTAATGATGCATACCAACGAACATAAAAAAATGACTGATGATATTTCAATCGGAGATTTTTCCTTCTTTGAACATTAGCTATTCTTTACAGTCATGCTGTTGGTTGCCGTGACAGCTGCCAACAATGTCATCAGAGATTTTCCCTTCTTTTAAACATATGCTATTCTTTGGAGAAATACTATCATAAGTCCTGTTCAACGACGCAGGTTGAACTTGCTCGAAGTTGCTGCATCTCACTTTTACCCATTTGTCATCAAACGGGTAAGAGCGGGATGCAGTAACTTCGAGAAAGATCAACCTACGTCGTTGAACAGAACTATAGTTATGTAGGCGACCACTAATGTATAGCATGGGATTGTTAGCGCGGACAAACAGTCCTAACGCTTCCCGTTGTAAAACAGAGTAACGGAAGCATGTTCGCCTAATGACAAAAAAAAATAGTTTGGCCAACCATTAACCAATGAGCGGTAGTGTGCGTCTAATGTCAAGCTCAAGCTAACCAATACAAGTGCCAGGGCTGGTCGGCCAACTAGAAAATTAAAAAAAAAGACCGTTATATCAGTGTACGATATGAATAATAAGAGTGTTATGTCTGTTTGTCTGTGATGTTAATGTTGGGCTGGTCTTCAGCATGGGCTCGTCGTTTGAGAACTAGTCGAATCATTATTTCAGCCTAATGTTTTTTCAGCCTTTTGATATTTTCAGCCTTCCATTATTCAGCCTTTTGTAATTCAGCCTTTTGTTATTTCAGCCTTTTGTGTTTCAGCCTTTTGTACGTAACCCGTGTATTTTGTATGGTGAAGATGTCCAGAGTAATAAAATGGCAACCAAGATGTTGGTTCAACATTCAAGATAGTGGCTGTTAAATGGTATATTTGGAATTGAGAAGAAGTGTGGAGTCCAAAAACGACGATTAAAATATCCAGAATGGCGTCTCAAAATTCAAGATAGCGGCATAAACTTAAAAGTGGCGGCTGTTCAATGGAGGTTTAGGCTCTAAAACCGTACAATATGGGTGTATTTGGTATGGAAAAGAAGTCTGGAGTCCAAAAATGGTGACCAGAATTCCCGAGCTGCCGGACTCAAATCCAAAATGGTGGCTCAAAATTCAAGATTGCGGCTGTTTTTCAATAGTTTAAGGCTCAAAAATCAAAAGCCAGTTAAACGATATGATCTCTGATGCCATGAAATGGATTTCTGTGAAATGTATGAAAGTGCGATGTTCATCAACATGTCACTTGAGTTGTTCTGAAATGTGTTTTCGAAGGCACGAGAAAGGCGCCATCACCGCTAGGTAGATTAATTAGGGTTTTTCTTTATTTTTTTATGCACTTTTCTTGGGAATTCTTCAAGAAATAATTTCAATTTTTTTTACAGAGATTGCTACAAGGATTCATGTTAAGATTGCTCCAAATGTTTCGCCTGTAGGGCTTAACTCAGGAGATCTTTCAGCTTTTTCTCCAGACGTTTTCCTCCAAAGAGTTCGAATATTTCTTAGTGATTCAGGTGGTTTTTAATGAATCCTTAATATTTCTTGAGATCAAAGAAGTATCCCTGGTAATTTACCGAGAGGAATCATATATGGAACAACTGCAGAAACTCCTGACGGAACATCTGGAATCATTCCTTGTGGTACGCCTGTAATGATCACCCCTAGGGAAATCGCTAGAAAAAATATTAGAAGAAATTCAAAGCGGAATTTCTCGAGCGATTTCAGGGGGAGCTCCGGTAGAAATCCCCTTGAGAAATCTTAGATGAAACCCAGAATACATCCCAGGTAAAGCTTCTGGCAATACCCAGGTAAAATTTCTGAAAGAATCACCTGTAGTTTCCCAATGGATTCCTCGGAAAATCATCGGTGGAACTCCTGAAGTCATTTGAGATAAAATTCAAGAAGAAATCCTAGATATAACTCCTCAAGTGATACTAGGTAGAAATCCTGGATAAATCTCTGGTAAAGAGTGCGATTCCAGGAAAAATCCCGGAGTGATTTCTGCTACAGTTTCCGGATAAATTTCTGGAAGAGTTGCCGGAAAAGTTTTCAAAGGAAATCGTGAAAAAAATTCACAAAAAAACTTCCGGTCTACCTCGTACGATTTTTTGGGAGAAGTTTTGGGAAACATTTCGGAGGAGGTAAAGGCAAAAATTGCAAAACTAACTCCAAGGAACTATTTCTGAAGAAATTCTTGGATGACATCCTTGAGAAATTTCTGGAGAAATATTAGGAAGAGATTATGCACTTCTCTAAAGTTCCAGAAGGAACTTTTGCATGAGTGGCCCTCTCGAACAGTTTTCGGAGGAGCTATTGGAGTTTGTGGACGAAGTCCTGGCAGATTTCCGAAGCACCTCTTGCAAGAACTCCCAAAGGAAAAACGGGACAAATTATTTGGAGGAACTTACGATACTTCCCGAAAAAACTGGGAAATTCTCGGAAGATCTCCTGGATTTCTCAAAAAGTGTTCGGAAGTATTTTTTATCTGTTTTAACGAGATTTTTAGCCCAAAGCTAGTTCATCTCGGGATCCACGCTTTACTTCCCTCCCGAAGAAAGAACTCATATTTTGCCAGTTTGTCGGGATTGAGATTCGATCCCAGGTCCTCGGGGCGTGAGAGTCACATTTTTTAACCATAACACCAAATTTGTTCCATATTTGGAATTTCTGGAGGGATCCCCACTAACAACTGTAAAGCACTTTCTCAAGGAGCTCCTATAATAGATTGCGATGGAAATTCAAAAGAAGATTACGAATGATTTTTGAAAGGATTTCAACAGGAACTTTTCAGAATAGTTTCAAAGGTAGCATCCGGGTGAATTTTCAGATAAACTTTTAGAAGAAACATCTGGAATATTCCTGGTAGAACATCTGGAGGCCCTTTCGAGGATTTCCCGGAAGATCTCTTGGAAAAGCTCCCGGCAAAACTCTTGGAGATCCAAATCTTACTGCTACAGAAATTTCCGGGGACACTCCTAGAAGAATTCTCCGGAAGGATCCTTAGAGAAACTCCTTTAAGAATGCCCGGTGAAACTCCTAGGTAAAATTCCTGTTGGGACAACTACAGGGATTCTCGGTGAAGCTCTAGAAGAAAAATCCCGGTGGAATTCCTAGAGGAATTTCTGGCGGAGCACCCACAGAATTCCCTGTGGAACTCTTGAAAGAATTTCTAGTAAAACTCCCGTTGGAACTTAGCACACAGTTTCCTCGTCCTGTCTGCTCTGCTTAGAGTACACATAGCTTACCTGTTCCTTACTGCAACTAACTGATTTGATTTATGGTTGTTAAGCTCATTACGGAATCCAGCGAGTAACACGAGAGAAAAAAAATCAGCCACTCCAGAAGTCCTGCATTATCGCGGTCAGGGATGAATTACTATGAGGGCAGCTCAGGTGCCGATCGCCGCTCGGTGGCAGGTCTTACCATCAACGTTATCATGACTAAATTGTTGAATGCAAACACGGTTGTTAAAAGCTTCCAATATCTTAGTAGCAGAATGGCGGCGGATGACTGCTTCAAGCTCGACATACGTGCACATAAGAGTCGACATACGACATACGTGTACATTCCCGAGCAGAAGAGAATAGCAAGTTAATAACTACGGAATCACATAACCTGTTTTTATATCTTGTTTTGTTATTATTAAATTATCAAGGCATAGCTTTTCCATAACAAATTTTGTTGGACAATCTCATTTTGTTATAATCAATCTATTGATATACATTAACTAAATTACATTTAAATAACATGTTTTGTTGAAATACAAGTTTAGTTATTGTTGTAGTATTGATCCACTTATCAGCAATAGCACAACAATAACAAGTTTTGAAATCACAGCAACAATTCGACAATTATGTTGTTCAATTTTTGTATTCAGTTAAGAAGGAAATTTCTGAACGACTCCTTTTAAGAATTCCTTAAATAATTTTCGGATAAGCACTTGGAAGTTCTGGAGGAACTTTCGATAAATCCCTGGAGAAGTCTTCAAGAGAACTCCTCGTGTAACTTTCTTAGAAATTTCGATGGTAATTCTTTTGAGAAATTATTAGAATTCTTGGTAGAATCTTTTGTAAAACTCCTGGAGAATCTTTCGGAAAAACTCCTGGTGAAAGCCTCAAAGAAATTTTCAGAGAAATTTTAAGATGAACTTCAGGACTAATGATCACAGGAAATTCTGAAGAAATCCTTGAAGGGATTCCATGCAGTATTGTGGAGGAATTTCTAGAGGATTCTTTGAAAATCCATGAAAGATTCCGTAGAAGAACTCCCGGAAAAGTTTCTGGAAGATTTTTGGAGTCATTTATGGAAAAGTTTATGACCAAATCGACGAATTTCAAGAAGAATTTTATAACAAAGTCACTTGATAAACATATAAGGAGTTTTTGACGGAATCCTTAGAGAAATAGAGGAATTTTAGAAAAAAAAAATATTGCAAAAAAATCTGGTGAAGTTCAGGTGAAATTAAAGAAAAAAAATTGGAGGAATCCTTGTAGAATCCAGGAGGAATATTCGACATAACTCTTGAATCCAGGGAAAAATCGGAGGAATTAAAACAAAGTTTCTAGAAAAATTGTGATAATCTGTACAATATTTTCAATATCCCAAAAATTTTCTGCAAAACTGTTGAGCATTCTTAAAATTCTTCAGTTTCTATGCTGAAAAAAAAAAACAAAACAAAAGTCACAAATTGCTATCAACGATCAAACTTTTTCAAGTACATGTGTTGATTTCAAAACCGTGCTCCGAAAACAATTAAAGTAGAACGGTTTATAAATTACAGGTGGAAATCAAAGCTCATCGTATTTGGTAATATAGAAATTACTAAAGTTCGATATTCGGAAATGAATGACTTTTTGTTAAAACCTCTTTAATAAATAAATAATAATAATAATAACTAAAGTTCGATTATCTTGCGACTTCAAAAAATTAAAAGCTGAATATAGTATTTTTCGATGATTTGAAAATATTTCTTACGTCAGAGTGATGAACCTCATGTTATTGGCGGGCTTGTGAGACAAAGCAAATATTTTTTTATAATAAGTATTATAACTTATTTAGTAACGAGTTTGATATCATAGCAAATTCTGCTTTCCGATTATTAACAACAACATATTAATATCAAAATTTGTTATTGAAATAGTTTCCGAATTCACTGTTATTAAGTTGTTATTGAAACTAACAAAAGTTATTGAAATGGTTTCCCAGGAACATTTTTTTGTTATGAAATTTGTTATTTTGCCGCTTATGACAGACAAGATTATAACACAATATGTTAAGGTAATAACTGAGAAAAAAACCATTTTATTATTAAGTTATTTTGCCCAAATAACACAGCTCCTTATGCTGTTGTTATTTTCTTCTGCTCGGGTTGGAGAGAAATACATGGACTATACAATCCACGATACAGTCAGATTAATCGACGCTCCATCTGAAGAATTCTCAACTGGGACATGAAATCCGTGTTGCTGTACGCCAGTGAAACCTGGTGTGTATCAGCGGAGAACACTCAACAGTTGTAGGTGACAGAAACTCATCAATAGATGTCTGCTGTACACAGATAAAAATAATGAGATTTACACGTCATGTAAATTTCATTTTAGTCATGTAAACTTAGTGTTATGATTGCCCGTGTAGCTGCCGGCTTAAAATAGCACTACGGACCACCTGTTCCGGGGGTAAAAGTCCACCAAACAGGTAACCCCAATCCAAGGTGTCAGGCGACCCGTGCTGAGAGATGAATGGTTGAGGGGGTTTAAAAGATGCTCGATCTTTAACGGAGCCCGTAGCGTGGGTAGATCGCCTTTTTGGGTTGCGTTACGGTGATAGATCTACCAAACCGAAATCTAGTGTCGTCCTATTTTTCAATTTTGGAATATGTGTTCTGGTAATTCAAGGAATTATAGTATTTAGTCCTTACTACTGGTGTTTTGGTGACTTCCAGTTTTTGAATAAAACTGAGTTTACCAACTTTACTTTGCAAATAGTTAAAAACCTCACCATCTGAGGCTAAACTCAATGCAAAGGAAATCAAATTGGGTTAGGGATCCGTGTACTAACTCTTCGAAGACTGGAAAGTCCTAGTACGCAAGGAACATACTAGAATCCTTATTACTGAACACATGTTGCATTATTGGAATGATATTGCTGCTAATGTTAAAACCCGGGTCCTAAACTTCCTACTGGGGAGAATTTAGCAGTAAAACAAGGGTGATGCTAGATTTCCGATGCATGGCCAATATCAGTACTCTTCTTTTGTTTACTAAGAAAACAAAACAAAAACTGTATCAAAATCGATACTTTATTGCCCCTCAATGGCAATTGAGTAATGCGACATGCACTACACTAAGGATACGGGTAGTGTCACAATAGATCTAAAAACTGGTCGCAGTGACAAACCCGAACAGGAATAAAAAATAAAAAATAGTGTTATGATGGTTTACATGATATATCATGTAAATTTGTGTTATACATATGTCATGTAAACACTCAGAGTCATGCTGAATTACATGACATGTTATGGAAGTTTACATGACATTTTATGACTTTTACATGATATGTCATGTAAACTTCCCACGCTCCAATTATATGCATCACTTGTCACAGAATTTTACACTCTTTTTTCGATCTGTGTATATACGTACGGTAGCACATGCAAGGTAGCTCAACAATTGGATCTCCATCGTTGATATCATCAAAGACTAATAGCGACAGAAATTCGGAAGCGGGTCTACCATACTTCACTCTACAACCGAGGGAGAAAACAACAAAAGATAGCAGTGAGCTATCAATTTACCGCATGAAACTTGCTTATAAACTTGTATACAAGTTATGCTCTCTACCGCTGAAAAGTGAAAAAGTGAGGTTTTGTAAACAATAACAAAACCATTTTATGTGATGACTATAAGTTTCGCATCCGCGTATGTGACAAATGTAGCACACACTCTACGGCTATCGAAGATCAATACCAATTAATTAGCAATAAGTGTATTAAAGTGCATATGCTGTTGTTTGAATAGAGTTTCTCGATTGTGTTGTGTTGAGTGAGCGAAATATAAACGGGTTGGGTGATCGCACACACAACGTTGGTGGCATATAAATTGCACAAAGAAAGCATGTATCGAAAAACAGCTTTTGGGGAGACTGGGGTCAAAAGATCCTAACTATATATTTTTTTTTCTTTTAACTTTTAACTATTTTCTCTTTTTATTTTACTCAATCTAGCTTATGTAAATTCTAACTTAATTTGAAATAATTGATTATTTATTAAAATTATTTTCTCCGTTTGGGCTTAAAAAAATATATATATTTTTCCGTTGTTTTTCTTTTTTCTTTCCTCTTTTTTTTCTCTCTTTTGCCTTTTTACCGTAGTAAAAGACCAGATCATAGGGCTCATAAAACTCTAGAAACCCACATCAATACTATTGATAACGTAATGATTGCAGATCAAAACGAAGAAATCCTAGGGCCACGTGGAGTTAAGAGATTAAAAACCCAATTATGTCAGGGCTGACTACAAATTGTGTTGAGAAAATAAAAAAATTCTTGACGATTATAGGATCTAAAGTACGACCAAAATGATAACTAAAAACCTAAAGTTCATCCACATCATGCAAAGGGTGCAACAGCTGTACTTTGCAAAAGATTCGCCGAGAGTAAACTGGATATAGCTTTTATCCAGGAACCATGGACAAACAATGGAAGGATATTGGGAATCCATACAAATCCTTCAAAATTCATATATAAATTAGGGCAGTCACAACCAAGATCTGCAATTTTAGTAAATGGAAGTGTGAATGCAGTTCCAATTACACAATTTATTGAACGAGACATTGTTGCTATAATGGTGGACGTACCAACAATCCACGGAAAAACGGAAATTTGTATAGCTTCGGCATACTTTCCGGAAGATGTGGATTAGGGCAGTTCAAACTTCAAACATGTTAAAAATTCAAAGCTCCCATATGTTCATTACAATCCTTGGTGCAAAACTAGAGTCCTGTAAAATTTTTAGCCGTTTCGGTGGTGATTTAATGGTGGCCCAAGAGCAAAATAGGTTTGTATGGGAATTACTATGGAGAATTTTCAAAAAAAGTTCTCCGCGTCGTAGAGCATTCACACATGGATAAAGCCATAGGCCCAAAGTCAAATTGAATTCTTCAGATCTCAATGATGAATGTTGCCGAAGACCGGAACTTATTTCGACAATCGGCAAAAAAGATATTAAACAAATTCTCACTCGTATGCGCATCTTCATACACGATGTCCTGCAAGGTGTGCAAGAAGCTAACACGCATACTATGATTGCGTGTCAAGCGTGTCGGTCGAGCTGTGGTCTTCTCTTCAAGCCTGCATGGATGAATATTGATTAATAACTTCTGTCTCATGAGTCGAAATGAGTTGCGGTCTTCGGCAACATTCAACATTGAGATCTGAAGAATTCAATTTGACTTTGAGCCTATAACTTTATCCATGTGTTAATGCTTTACAGCGTGGAGAACCTTTTTTGAAAATTCTCCATAGTAATTCCCATATAAACCTATTTTGCTCTTGGGCCACCATTAAATGACCACCGAGATGGCTGAAAATTTTACAGGACTCTAGTTTTGCACCAAGGATTGTAATGAACATATGGGAGCTTTGAATTTTTAACATGTTTGAAGTCTGAACTGCCCTAATGTGGATGATGTACCTCCACCAGAAGTAGCAGCTTTTGTCTCTTATTGTAGGAAGCTAAATAAAGCTTTCATCATTGGTTGTGATGCAAATGCTCATCATACGATATGGGCTAGCACAGACATAAATAGTAGAGGAGAACACCTCTTACATTTCATTTCAACAAATGAGATCGATTTATGTAACAGAGGCGAAGAACCTACCTTTACAAATTCAGTTAGACAAGAAGTTTTGGATTTGACATTGTGTAGCCCTACACTCTCGGAAAAAATCAAAAATTGGCATGTGTCAGAGGAGATTTCTTTATCTGATCACAAACATATACTGGTTGTCAACTCATAGAAACTACAAGAAATCCTAGGAAGACTAACTGGGAGATCTACACTTCAAAACTTTTATCAGGAATGAATAACTTAAATGCCATTCCAAACTCTCATCATGAGCTTGAAGAAAGTGCTTCAGCACTTTCGAGCATAATTAAACAGGCTTTTCATGACAGTTGTGCACCGAAGAAACGCTCTTCAACTAGAGATGTTCCTTAGTGGAATAGTAACCTGCAAAAACTGCGTCGTAAACCCGGAAGTTATTTAACCGGGCTAAAAGAACACAACAGTGGGAACAATACAAAGAGTCCCTCACAATTTATAACAGGGAAATTCGAAGGTCGAAGAGGATAAATTGGAGGCACACATGTGAAAACATTGAAAGTACTCCGATTGTTGCTAGATTGCAAAAAGTCCTCGCAAAAAGATCATTCAATAGGTCTTGAAACTCTTAAAAAAGAAGACGGTTCTTTGACGAAGAGCTCCGAAGAAATTTTAGAAACAATGATGAAAACACACTTTCCGTGTTCTATTGTTGCGTTCACTAAAGACCAGAATACATCTGTATCGCAAACTGAGGCCAATAAAACCAGGAGATATATTCATGAAGATGATGATTCAACTGTGTTAGAAGGTGCCAGGAGTGATGCAGGCATTCTGGCCGATCAAATTATTACTGAACAAAAGGTTAAATGGGCGATTGATTCCTTCGAACCCTTCAAAGCGCCAGGTAGGGATGGAATTTTTCCTGAACTATTGCAGAAGGGTAAAGAAATCCTAACACCTATTTTAACCAAGTTGTTCCGATTACACACTAAGATCAGCTCGGTATTTTCAGCATCTTTTTACTGAGTTCTCAACAGCAGATTGTACTCGGTACGCTCGGTTGTTTATTTTGCGGATATTCTGTAAATGAGTTACCGAGCTCAGCTAATAAACTGTCAAAAGTTACTGATGCACGGTAAATATCGTTACTGGTGAACGGTAAATACGATTACCGAGTGTACCGAGATAAATCTGCTGTTGAAAACTCAGTAAAAAGATGGAAAAAATACTGAATTCAGTGAAAAAATTACTGAGCTGGAACATCTGAATCTTAGTGTGTAAGCTTATCATTAAGCCATATCCCTACAGCATGGAGAGAAGTGCGAGTCACTTTTATTCCGAAGGCAAATAAGAAGCATAAATCATCACCAAAATCCTTCAGACCCATAAGTTTATCGTCCATTATTTTGAAAATAATGGAAAAACTACTAGGCGAGTATATCAAATCGTCATATTAAGTTAAAAGCCCATTGAGCCAAAACCAATTTGCATATCAAGAGGGCAAATCTTCTGTAACAGCACTTCACAAGCTGGTTACAAAATTGGAAAGATCCTTTGAAGCAAAGGAGATTTCACTTGCTGCGTTCCTTGATATTGAAGGAGCGTTTGATAACACATCTTACGACTCAATGAGGAATGCTATGTCAAGACGTGGTTTTGACAGATGTATTGTTGATTGGATTGGGGAAATGTTATCAAAAAGAGAGATATCATCTAATCTTGGCAGCTCATCTATAACCGTTAGAGCAGTTAAAGGGTGCCCACAAGGAGGCGTGCTATCACCTCTATTGTGGTCTTTGATAGTTGATGATCTCCTCAAAAAACTGGAGGCACAGGGCTTCGAAATAATTGGCTTCGCAGATGATATAGTCATACTAGTTCGTGGTAAATATGACAACGTTATCACTAACAGAATGCAAACTGCTTTAAATTTAGTCTCTTCGTGGTGCGATAAAGAAGGCCTTAACATAAAACCTTCTAAAACCACGATCGTACCGTTTACACGACGGAGAAAATTATCAATTACTAACTTGAAATTGAAAGGAATTATTTTGGAACTTTCAAATACAGTCAAGTATCTTGGAGTATATCTTGACAGCAAACTGAATTGGAATCTACATCTTGAGCAGGTAGTTGGTAAAGCTACAAGTGCTCTATGGATCAGTAAGAAAACTTTTGGTAAAAAATGGGGATTGAAACCGAAAATGATCCACTGGATTTACTCGGCAATTGTGAGACCCAGAGTTACCTATGCGTCACTGGTCTGGTGGCCCAAAACAAATGAAAGATTAGCACAAAAGAAGCTGGAAAAACTTCAAAGATTAGCTACTCTTTCAATTACTGGTGCAATGAGAAGTACACCGTCTAAAGCGCTTGACACTTTACTTCACCTTCTTCCACTGCATCAATTTGTTCAATTAGACTGCAAAGAGTGCATTGAAGCTCAAAAGAACTACACAACTCTTTGAGGGTGACCTAAGAGGACATCTCAGTATTTTAAAAACAATCGGTATCAGCTCTTTATTCGTTAATAATAGTGATTGGATGAGCAAAAGATACAATTTTACACGCTCTTTTGAAGTGATTAATCCGGGGCGAAATCTGTGGACGTGACTGGCCCCGGGATCAACATATCAATCCCCATGGGCAAATGGCCTACAGTTTTTCAAGCTAAAATACAGGCGATATTAGAATGCAGTAATATTTGCTTACGCAGAAACTACAGACATTCAACGATTTGCATAATGTCTGATAGCCAAGCAGCTCTGAATGCTTTGAAATCAGCAACATGCACGTCTAAACATGTTTGGGAGTGTATTCAATCACTTCAACAATTAGCTTGCCGCAATCAGGTGAAGCTATTTTGGGTTCCTGGGCACTGCGAAATTGAAGGAAACGAACAAGCCGATATGTTAGCAAGACTTGGATCGTCTCATCAATTCATAGGACCAGAACCATTTTGTGGTGTGTCTGGTTGTTCTCTCAGAATGGAGTTAAAAACATGGGAACATGAGAAACTAAAATCCAATTGGGAAAACACCACTTTTGCGAGGCAGTCGAAACGTTTCATAATACCGGACGTTTCAAACACTCGTAAACTTTTAGAACTTTCTAAAAGAGATCTAAGTTCTTTTACTGGCCTTCTTACTGGTCATTGTCTGAGCCGGTATCATCTGAAGCTGATTGGAAAACTTCAAGATGATGTATGTCGCTTTTGCGGCATAGATACAGAAGACTCGGAACATTTGTTGTGCCGTTGTCCGGCAATTGCAGCTAACAGAATAAGGTTCTTCGACAAGGGGCTGATAGAACCCTTTGAGGTCTGGAGAACAAACCCCAATGCGGTAGTACAGTTCATTCGAACTGTAGCACCGTGTTGCGATCACGCTAACAGTCAAGGATTGATTATTGCTAATACCAATGGTGATACTTCAACTTGACATAGCAAAATAAAACTGGGGCATTTGTCACAATAGATCTAAAAACTGGTCGCAGTGACTTATATACCCAACAAGGAATAAAAAAAATACTTCACGCAGGGCGGGAACGAAATCTGAAAGTAAGCGATAGATTGGAACCCAATAGGACATCGCAGCAGAGGCAGGCACGGAAGTTCTACCAGAAGCTCAACGCATCCCGCAACGGCTTCATGCCGCGAGCCGATATGTGCAGGGATAAGGACGGAGGCCTCTTGACGGACGGACGTGAGGCGATCGAAAGGTGGAAGCAGCACTTCGATCAGCACCTGAATGGCGTGGAGAACGTAGGCACGGGAGACCACCCAAGCAACACGACTTGTTTCAAAGCCAGTACCAGCAACATCAGTGCAATTTATTCACTGTTTGTATTAAGGACAACAGAACATAATTGCTTCTCCTTTGAAACGCAAATAGCACAAATTCTAAATCGTTATGCAACTTGAGCTAAGGGGATTGATAAAAAAAAAGAAAAAAAAAATGTCCAGACTCGAACCATGGACACCAGGAGTATTAACCACTCACCTAACATACTACACCAGAAGCTCTGTGAGAGATTTGCTGCTCAACGCACCATAAAAGCTACTGAAGTTACGCGTTACTTCATTGTATCTTCTTTGTCACAAGTTAGAAAGCTGTCAAAATGAAAAGACGCGCAAGTTTCCTGTAACACATTTGGAACCTAATCTGAACAAACAAACCACAGTAAGATGTTTCATGTGTGTTACATAGCACATTTAATGCAAGTTGACTGTATTGTCACTTGTGAAGAATATGTTAGCTCCGCCTCCATAAATCGATGTCAAATACGATGTTTTTTTGTAATTCCTATGATACAAAGCTGCAACTTAACGTTATTTGGAGAGTTTAAATGCAACTCAACTGACATGTTGCTAGACAATCTTGCAAGATTGAAGTTGCGTGTGATTTTATTGCAACTCTTTTAGACCAAAGCATAGAAAGCCACATTTTGGATGATGTTGAAGGTGCTGCTTGGGCACGGCAACGGAAGAAACGACGATGCCAGTGCAGCGGAGGACGGAAATGAACCAACTCCCACGCTCAGGGAAGTTAAGGATGCCATTCATCAGCTCAAAACCAACAAAGCAGCTGGTAAGGATGATATCGCAGCTGAACAAGATGGGCCCAGAAAAGTTGGCCATCTGTCTGCATCGGTTGATAGTCAGGATCTGAGAAACAGCTGCCGGAGCAGTCGAAGGAAGACGTAATCTGTCCCATTCAAAAGTTGGGCGTCCATTTGGAATGTGATAACTTCAGGGCGATAACCATTGTGAATGCTGTCCATCAAGTGCTATCCTAGATCATCTTCCGTCGTCTGTCACCTAAAACGAATGAGTTCGTCGGAAATTATCAAGACGGCTGAATCGACGGCCGGTCGACAACGGATCAGATCTTCGCCGTACAACAAATCCTCCAGAAATGCCGTGAATACCAGGTCCCAGCGCATCACCTATTCATCGACTTAAATGCGGCATACGACAGTTTCAACCGCACAGAGCTTTGGAGAATCGGACGAAAACGGCTTTCCTAGGAAACTGAGTAGACTGATTAAAGCAACGATGGACGGTGTGAAAAACTGCGTAAGTGTTTCGGGTGAACTATCCAGTTCATTCGAATCTCGCTGAGTACTGCGACAAGGTGATGGACTCTCATGCCTACTCTTTAACATCGCTCTGGAAGGTGTAATGCGACGAGCCGGGCTCAACAGCCGGGGAACGATTTTCACAAAATCCGGTCAATGTGTGTGCTTTGCGGACGACATGGACATTATTGCCAGAACATTTGGAACGGTGGCAGACCTGTACATCCGCCTGAAACGCAAAGCAGAAAAGGTCGGACTGGTGGTGAATGCCTCAAAAACAAAGTACATGCAGGTAGGCGGAACTCATGTTCGGGTCCGTCTGGGTTACGACGTTACGATAGACGGGAATACCTTAGAGGTGGTGGAGGAACTCGTCTACCTCGGATCCTTACTGACGGCTGACAACAACGTGAGTCGTGGAATTCGAAGGCGCATCATCAGCGGAAGTCTGGCCTACTACGGGCTGCAGAAGAAGCTGCGGTCTAAAAGGAATCACCAACGCACCATGCACAAGACGCTGATAAGACCGGTGGTCTCTTACGTACACGAGACATGGACCATGCTCGAGGAGGTCCTGCAAGCACTCGGAGTTTTCGA
Organism: Aedes albopictus; assembly: GCF_035046485.1. Taxonomy (NCBI): domain Eukaryota; kingdom Metazoa; phylum Arthropoda; class Insecta; order Diptera; family Culicidae; genus Aedes; species Aedes albopictus. The sequence goes on along the minus strand of NC_085137.1, from coordinate 94,622,520 downwards.
GCGACGCGTGCCAAGGACGATCTTCGGCGGTGTGCAGGAGAACGGTGTGTAGCGGAGAAGAATGAACCATGAGCTCGCTGCACTTTACGGCGAACCCAGCGTCCAAAAGGAAGCCAAAGCCGGAAGCATGCGATTGGCAGGGCATGTTCCAAGAATGCCGGACACCAACTCTGCAAAGTTGTTATTCACGACAGATCCGGTTGACACAAAAAGGCGTGGAGCACAGAGAGCACGATGGGCGGATCAGGTGGAGCGTGACTTGGCGAGCATCGGGCGTGACCGCCCTAAAAGCATTTTTTGGTCAAGTAAACTAGCAGAGGTTCTGAAGGTGCCATTAGACTGTTTGTCATAATGACAAATATTTGCCATTGTAGTCCTACATTCATCCAAGGTTGCCATGATTCACGTTGTGTTGGTCATTTGTCGGGCTTCTTTGGCCAAATATTTGTGTAATGGGACTTTAAGACCCATCATAAAATCAAAATAAATGGTATTTGGCTTTATGGCGGTTCTTAAAACTTCTACAAGACTAATTAGCCATGTTGATTGGGCGAGGATGGAGAACGGCAGCCACGAACCGTTTATTATGTAAAAATATTGTTGATTCAGTTTTATCTTGAATTTGCTGTAATACTAAATAAATGAAAATAAAATGTGTTACCATCTTACCAAGTACAGATAACAGAGATAACAACAATAACAAAACTATGGTATTTCGGCATGCAATCCTACTACCTACACATATTGAATTAGCACCTTAATGATAATTGTAATGCAGAATAGAACAGAGTTGTACGGTCTTTAGAAAACACCCTATTTTCATCCACAACCCCAACTGCAAAGTTGGCTTTGTAAACCCACTGAAAACAACTCTCGTCCAAGAATCCTTGTAGGAAGCCATAATTAACTACGACCAACTTTCAATCCAACGGCACGTTCGTTACGTTTTCCCAAAACTTTTCTGCCGCAAAACTTAATCAAACAGCACCAATTTACACAAAGCTACAAAATTCCGAGATTTCGGCTATACCAAAACCATCCCACGGTATTTCATCGACCCCCTTCCCATACCTGAGGCCCACCTTCAACCCCTCCCCCCATCGTTCATCAACCATGTCAAAAAGAGTTCCCCTAAATTGTGAACGGAGGTGCGCTCCCCCCCATCCCATCCCATCCCAACAAAAAGCCAAACTTTGAAACAAGTGTCATTTTTCACGAATCTGCCACCAGTCAGTATAGTGTGCCTGGCCACGCCACTCCGACCGACGGCGACGACTCCATAAATTGTAACGGCAAAAGTCATCCAAGAGTTGAGCAAATGAAATGAAACAACAATGGAAACTGAAAACGGGCGTCGTCATCGTCGCTTTCCAGGTGCTGTTGGTGTTCCTTTCTGCTGGGATGACACATAAATCTCACATAGATTCCCGGAGACAAACGGAACCGACAACTTGTTTGCCCGAGAACGAAGAGGAGTTTTGGAACATTTTATGTATACGTGAGAGAAAGCAAAAGTCAAAATGATTGAAACTGAAATGGGCCAGTCAGCTAACGACGACGACGACGGCACATCGAGATAAATTACGACAGTTACAAACTCCAAATCACCCGGGAGATGAACGATTTGGGCTCCGTAGAATGGCGGCAAATTGCGGAAGTTGGTGAAAAATGTGCGCTCTTTTTGTTCATGGGGTTGATTGAATGATCTGTCCAATATTTGACTTGTTGGCAAAACGTTTGTAATGAAAAATGATTATCCACTGTTCCACCTGGTTTGGCATGGGTTACGTTTTGTCGTCCGCTGCTTTTAGGCTTTTCCATCATGCTTTTCGTAGGGTGGAAACTTAGGGGAAAATACTTCCTTGGTGAAGATTGGCACTTGAACCTAACCAATCTCCTCTGTATTCAGTACTGTAAATGTAGAATGTGCAGGCTGATGCTTCAAGTCTTTCAGGTAGGACCTCAAGCATGCCTTGTTAAGAATTGGTAAGTCAACGATGTTGGTCAAGTAGTACCACGATAAAAACATGGAAACAGCGACATCAGCAGAGCCCGTGAAGCTGAAGGTACCTGAATCTACCCAGACTGAGGTCTTCGCATTCGTGGGCAGCCTAAAGGGTACGCCAGACGCGATTGCTTACGACAAGCAATCGTAGAAGCGTACGAGGCAGCTGTCAAGTGAGGAGGTGAGCAGGTGACTTTCGTAAGCCCAACTGCCCGTGTAGCTGCCGGCTTAGAATAGCACTACGGACCACCTGTTCCGGGGGTAAAAGTCCACCAAACAGGTAACCCCAATCCAAGGTGTCAGGCGACCCGTGCTGAGGGATGAATGGTTGAGGGGGTTTAAAAGATGCTCGATCTTTAACGGAGCCCGTAGCGTGGGTAGATCGCCTTGTTGGGTTGCGTTGCGGTGATAGATCTGCCAAACCGAAATCTAGTGTCGTCCTATTTTTCAATTTTGGAATATGTGTTCTGGTAATTAAAGGCATTATAGTATTTAGTCCTTGCTACTGGTGTTGTGATGACTTCCAGTCTTTGAATAAAACTAAGTTTACCAACTTTACTTTGCATTTAGTTAAAAACCTCACCATCTGAGGCTAAACTCAATGAAAAGGAAATCAAATTGGGTTAGGGATCCATGTATGTACTAACTCTTCGAAGACTGGAAAGTGCTAGTACGCAAGGAACATTCTAGAATCCTTATTACTGAACATTTGTTCCATTATTGGAATGGTATTGCTGCTAATGTTAAAACCCGGGTCTTCTTACTGGGGAGAATTTAGCGGTAAACAAGGGTGATGCTAGGTTTCCGATGCATGGCCAATTATCAGTGCTCTTGTTTTGTTTTCTATAAGAAAGAAATTTCTAAGAAAGCAAAACAAAAACTGTATCAAAATCGATACTTTATTGCCCTTCAATGGCAATTGAGTAATGCGACATGCACTATACTAAGGATACGGGTAATGTCACAATAGATCTAAAAACTGGTCGCAGTGACAGACCCGAACAGGAATAAAAAAAAAAAAAAAAGCCCAACTCAAGGTGTCAAGATACCCGAGCCGAGGAATGAGTGATCAAGGAGGACAAATTGATGCTCGATCGGTAACGGAGCCTGGGCACTCCCACAGTATTTTATACCTTACCGCGTTAATGAAGGGCTCTGGCGTGGTGGACCTCCTTTCCCATGCAACTCGTGGGATCAACTATGAAGATCAATTCAAATAAACAAAATCAACCAGAAGCTAGTGATAGTGGGGAGGCTACCCCCTTCACAAGAAGTGGGTTGGTGAGGTTTCCGTTAAGGAGAAGTGAGGGGTCAGGAGCAGAAAGCTGCACACGTATCTCCACCGTTTGAGCACCGATACATGCTTCCGACCTGCCGGTGGAGATATTGGACGGAGCGTGGCTGATGAGGGCCATCAACCAAAAGCGAGAAGAGCTGTCCACAAATCATGTAACTGAGCAGCAGCTTGGCAAGATCATCGACTTTGCGTCCACGAAATCCATCATAAGCAAGGACCTGAAAACGGCCCTGTTCTGACTTCGTAAGTCGATGGGCGATTCTAAGCATGATAACGTGAGACTCGTGAAAACTGCAGCAGCGGCGGAATCGGCGAAAGCAATGGTTACGAAGTCTACCCTGACGGAGGCCTTCGCTTTCGCAGGTAGTCCAGAAGGTGTGGCGAATGCGACTGCACGTGATAAGTACTCTCAGAAGAAGGTGAGGCAGTCGTCAGGTGAGGAACTGTCTGGCAGTTGCGGGCACCGCTAGGAGAATACTAACCCCAAAGGTTTGCACTAATACTGGCAAGTTGGACCCCAGCCAGGCGTCCCGGAAAGCTGGGCCATTTCGTGGCACCGTCCGCAACATTTTCGCGAGAAGGAACGTAGCGCCATTCATCCTCACTAGTCAGCGACAGGATTTCGCCGACACGGAACGAGACGAACTGATGATACCGACGACTATCGGAGCGAAGTCAAGCAAGAACTGTTGCTAAATCTGACCACAGGAAACGCCTCTGAATGTTGATGGTTAGGGCCGAGCAGATGTTCTGTAGTAAACGGGAACCCATCATTGCAGCCTGTAATTTCAAACGTGGAATAGAAAGTGCTCGAAGAGGCGCAACTTTAGTTTTTGCTGCGATCAGCGAACACTGATTCCCTCTATTTACTGTGATTCTGAGGTAGGCCATACGCGCACAGGCGGATACGCTCGCATCCGTGAACACATGCACCTGAATATCGCTGACTTGGTGTGGGCAGAAATCTTTGAAGAAGCAGCGCGGAACGTTTACTTCGTTGATCTGCTGATACTGCTCCATCCACCTTGTCCAAAGTTCGCGTGGTTGCTCCGCAATAGGCTCGTCCCAGTTTGTACCTGTTCGCCAAATCTCCTGCATCACAATCTTCCCTTGGACGACGAAGTGTGCGATGAATCCTAAGGGATCGTAGGCTTCATCACTATATGCAGGACCTGGCGCTTCGTTGATATCACCCAATCATCACCTAGAATTTCCTCCAATCCCTGGCTATTTAATGTGAAGGCATCTTCCGACAGAATCCATGTAACGTCCCGAACACGTTCGTGTATGTTTGGTCTTTGTCTACTGGCAGTGGTTTACTGATAGCTGAACTCGTCTCTCCTGCTCATTGGACAGTATCTTCCCAAACTGGAAACCGGCAGCTGTATGGATATTTTGCACTTGCTGTACCAACTGTGCGGCATCTTCCACTGAGTTGACGCTGTCAAGGAATTCATCTACGTAGTGGTTCTTGGTCACTGCTTCCACTGCCCTGGGATACTGTTGGCTGTAGTCAGAAGCATTCCAGTTCTTCACATACTGCGCTGTGCTTGTGGAACCGAACATCGCCATATTGATTACGTAGACTTGTACGTCTTCCTCAGGACTACTTCTTCAAAGAAAGCACTGCGACCATCTGTCTTCATTACGGATGAGTATTCGGAGAAACATTTCCCGAATGTCAGAGCACACGGCGACTTTCCCCTGTCTGAATCGCAATAAAACGTCTACTAGCGGTACGCGAAGATTCGGACCTTCAGCAGCATATCGTTGAAGCAGACTCCATAAGCTTTTGCTGCCGCATCCCAAACCATTCGAATTTTGCCTGGCTTCTTGGGATTGATAACCACTCCCAGCGGCAAATGCCAGACTCGTCGAGGATCCAGACTGTCGACTTCTTGCTTTGATGCTTTAGTGATGTACTGCTTTTGTTCGAAGCTGTTGATCTGCTCGTTCACTCTGTCGAAGTTCCGAATCTCTGGACAGACGCTTCTCCAGCCCAGGAGTCTGTTCGTCGCCATCTTGTAGCTCTCGGGAAAGTGGATATTGTGCTTTCGCCACAACACACCAGACTCGATTCTAGATCCTCGGCGGACTGTAGTTGCCTCCAAAATGCTACGCGCTCGTTGATCTTCGTCGGACTCAAGATGCTTCGTGACCACAGCTTCTTCAACGGCGAAAAACTTCTTCATCGAGTCGTACAGATCACTGTTACTCATCTCCTGAGCGACGTGCAGATTCAGCTGTTCCATGGATCCTTCACTTCTAGAATTTCTTCCGTAGACGCACTAATCGAGACGAGTTTTCGTTGCGACTGGATCACTTCTTCCGCCTTCGCGAAGCTTCAGACTGGTGAGGAGATGCACGTGCTCGATGCCGATAATCATACTGGGATAGAATAGGATCTCGACAAATCGGAATAGTTCAACGTTTGACTGGGAAGTCCTAGCTCACGCACCGTCCGTACGTTGCTCAACTGGAAGGTTTTTTGTTTCGCAGCTCCGGAAATCTCCACGTTGACCCTTTTGGAGCTCTTCTCCTGTCTGCCGATCTTCTCTGTCCATCCTAACCAAAGGTTGTCCGGCTCTCCGTCAATCCCCAACTGAACTGCAACTGCCTCTTCCAGTAACGTCGACGATGATCCGTTGTCCAGAAATGCGTAGATTTCTACCTGTTTCCTGTTTCCATAAATCGTGACTGGCAGATAGCGGAAGAGAGAAAACGACTTCGTGTGGTGGTAGTTGTGATGTACCGCTTCGGTTGGCTTCGTTGTCTCAGCGGATTCGCTTCGGCTTGTCTGGTTACTGTGCAACAGCATATTATGCCGAAAACGACAGCCATCCACGCCACACTCCTTTTTCGAGTGGCATGGCCATTTCCGATGCGGCACTAAACACAGACAACACAGATTTTTCTGACGCATGACTTTCCACCTCGCTCCTATTTCCAAAGACTTGAAACTGGAACAATTCAGGATCTGGTGGTTGGTTCTCCTTTCCGCAATACGAGCAGGATTTTGAAACAGACCATTCTGTCGATGTGTCCTTTTCCTTCCTAGCTGAATCGGACGATTCGTTGGCGTGAGTGAACTGTGAACAACTTCTCCCTTGGCTTCGGCTTCTCCTCTCCGCACGAACTTGTTTATGCTGGTTCTGTGCGCAGTCCACGTCGATAGTGCACAGATAAAAATAATGAGATTTACATGTCATGTAAACTTCAGTTCAGCCATGTAAACTTAGTGTTATGATGGTTTACATGATATATCATATAAATTTGTGATGAATATATGTCATGTTAACACACAGAGTTATGCTGAATTGCATGACATATAATGGAAGTTTACATGATATTTTATGACTTTTACATGATATGTCATGTAAACTTCTGCGATATCCCACGCTCCAATCATGTGCATCATATGTCACAGAATTTTATACTCTTTTTTCGATCTGTGTGAGCTCCAACGCCAAGTTCACAAGGCCTGTCATGAAACCGTTTAATGCCGCCAGGTTGACATATGTAACGCCTTGCTTGTAGGTTCCCCACTGCATCTTGAGAGATGTGGGCAACTTATCGACCAACTCCTGAAGCAACATTGTGTTCGCCAAATGTGCTTGCTGATCGGTCAAGATGATGTGATATTTTTTTTTTTACTTTATCGTTTATTTAAGGCTCATGCGCCATCAGGCATTACGGAGCCGAATTCATTTTGGATCTATTTTACAATATCATATTTGTGACTTATTAACTAGGTTAGCTTTGGGGAACCGTAAAACTCGCGGTTTGGTCGAGGTTAGGGGGAACAATAATGTTTAAGGAAGGGATGGGGTAATAGGGGCATTCGTTGACTTTCAGCAGCGTGGCGTAGCGTAGTTGCTGCTAGTCAAACGTAAAGTGGACAAACAACCTGTAACGATTCAAACAAACGATTTTCGAAGGGGCACGAGGTGGACAAGTGGAACAACAAGACGGGGGTATCAAACGAAGACTTCAGCTTGTTTCAAAAAGTCGTATACAAGCTTCATGTAGTCAAGATCAAGCGTACCCAACACATCCCTAATGTCTTTCTTTTCTGGTTTCCCTCGGGCCCTGAGGGATGCACATAAATCGGATCTGGCAATATCGTATTCGGGGCATTCCCACACAACATGGTTGATATCTTGATAGCCTGCACCACGGCTACAACGATTGCTATCTGTGAGCCCTATTCGACAGAAATGCGAGCCCAGAGAGTAGTGATTGGACATAAGTCGACACATTATCTTGATAAAATCTCGACCCATATCCAGCCCCTTGAACCACGCCGTCTTCGATACCTGTGGGAGAATTGAGTGTAACCACCTGCCCAACTCTCCTGCATCCCATTTTTGTTGCTAACTGACCAAGGCATGCTGACGAGCAATCGAAAAAAAATCATTGAAAGCGATATGACGGTCATAAATATCGCCTTCCATAGCGCCCACCTTGGCGAGTGAGTCCGCTTTCTCATTGCCCGGGATCGAGCAATGCGAAGGGACCCAAACCAGGGTGATATTATATGCTTGATTCGATAAAGCACTCAGAGTAGATCGTATTTCACTGAGGAAATACGGAGAGTGCTTTACCGGCCTCATTGAACGAATAGCCTCTATTGAGCTGAGACTATCCGTAAAAATGAAATATTGATCAGAGGGAAGAGAGGCGATTCGCTCTAATGCGTAGTGTATAGCCGCCAATTCTGCGATGTATACTGAGCAAGGACTCTGAAGTTTATGGGCGGCGCTATAAAGCTCATTAAATACACCAAATCCAGTGGAATCATTTGTTTTTGACCCGTCAGTGAAAAACCTTCTGTCGCAACTGACTTGGCCAAACTTGTTTGCAAA